>NC_136871.1:18083124-18738124 GCF_951799975.1 Gobius niger
CTACTAATATGAATATGTGGTTAGTTCTATAATTATTCCAATAGTAAAAAAAAAAAAGATGATAAATGGGCGTGGTAATGAAAAAGGGTGGAAAATAAATAATGGCGATTAATAATGTGCACACCGACCAAGATAAAACCATCAGATCACATAGATAAACACTTTATCCAACGTCCTCAAAGTAAAATAATTAAAATACATTTATCTGCCTTTAGCTGCAGTGGGACTTTTCATGTGTTTCATGTTTGTGGATGGTCTGTTCATATTAATGTGAGGGTCTCTTCAGCTAAATCGCCCCATTAGGAACAAACTCATAGCTTCCCATCCTCCCACTCTCTGTGCAGTGTTCGCCCTGGACAGGGGATTTCAGGAGCTATTTTAATGTTGAATTTTCCTGTTGTCAGCACAAAACTTTTTAAACTTTTGGGATGGTTTTAGGGGGAGCTTGGTGCGCTGGTGTCAAGGGAAATTGTTGTGTTGCAACTTTTATTACTATGTCACTGTTATTATTACACCTCTTTTGTCCACCAAATGAAGATTTTCTGCAATCATAGTTTGCTCTCGCTATATATATGCCTTGCCATTGCCCACATAGGGTTTGTGAATCGATAGTTGTTGTTTTTTGCTTCCAAAAGAGCAACATCATTTACACTTTTTATAATTTTTTGCCTTCTCAAGAGATCACATAAATCAGTAATTTGCATTTTAAGCTGATATAATAAATCGATTTGTACGGGACATCTGGCAGTTCAAAACCACCGGATAAATAAAAACATTAGTTTCGTTACTTTATGTGTTTGAATAAAAAAGAGATATGGCGCAAGATAATACAAATGATGCTGTGTTTATGATTTGCAACACCATTCCTTCTTATTGGATCCCAAACTCCATTCGTGCCTATACCATGCATCCATTATCACGGCTGCAGAGCCCAAAGTGAGGTCACAGAGTTAGTTCCCTAAGGCCTACCGCTGTAATATATTTTGATCAGTTTGAATGTCAAAATGTAATCTCCCTGGTGACACTGCTGATCCACATCTAAATATTTACAGCACTATATTTGCATAAAGCATAAGCCCGACACTGACTCACAGCACGCCCTTTACGGACGACTGATCAGGGAAACATGACAGGGAAACTACAATATCACAACAACGGAAGTTAATTTAGCAAGTGGTCATAGAGAAGTTGTCTCTATCATATTAATTTACTACCTTCATCATCTTCGTTCTGAATAAACTATCATCTTAAAGCAGTTAAACAATATGATTTTGTTTAGAAATATGCCGTATAGATGCCTCCCTCTGAGATACGGTCACAAACACATTAGCAAATGTATGCATTCCTGTAGCATAATAGCTTTCTATTAATTTTAAAGCTAGAGGGTTATCTGCACTCCAGGCTGTCGTGTTTAAGGCAGTAAGGCAGGTAGCAAAGTAAAGAACAAGTGGCCTAAATTAAACTTTAAAGGATCCCACAGGTAAGGGCTACAGAGGAGGAGCGGTGTTCTATTTAAATAGAGAGATGCCCAGAGAAAAGCTTAGTGTCAAAGGAGGACTATAAAATATACTTTGCCTTTGGAGGCTATTAAAGGGGTAGTCTGTAAGTTCAAATGTTTTAAAAACATTTTATAGCTGGGGCATGGACCTGCAATTTGATCTCAGCAACTACGAGGACTCTGCTGGAAGGGGCGCCGAATTGTGCTTTCATTTTTTAACCCTGTGCTGTGTTATTGCCACAAGTGCCATTTTGGATTATTTGTCATGTTTATGTATCTTTCCAGGAATATACACCGAATGACCAACTTATGCTCTAAGACTTTAGGTTTACCTTTGCAGTAATTATATCTTTATTACTACACTTTAGGTCTAACTATGGCAGTAACAGTTCCAGCCAATTCTGTGGACTTGTGCTAACTGTGAAGATGGGCCCATTAAAAGGCTCCATGCTGTGGATGTACAGCAGGTGACAGAAGCTGCAGCTGCACAGGGAGCTGTAAAACTAAATAATGAGCCAAAGATACTGTTGTTTGTGTGGTGTTTATTAGTGGTAATTGCTCATAATGGATATCCTTGCGTTTATTTAACATTTTACAATGTGATCCGGTGGAACAAGGCTTGCATAAACATGTCTAAGCACATCATATTTTTACTTTGAGTTATGGACATTGAAACAAATATTCTCACAATAATCTGTGGGCAAATACAATCAACTGCAACACGCCTACAAGCAGAAGTGACCATAGACTAGTCAGGCACTGAACAGTTTTGGTGATCAGCAGTTGCATTGAGCTTGCATGTTCAGCAAGCGGCTCGGGTGGATTTTGATTGATTGAATAAACCTTCACTAGTTAATGTGTGATACTATTCTTTCATTTTATTGATGAAATCAGATGGTAGGATTATGAGAAGTGGCTGTGAACATCTAATTATTTTAAGCCATTCACTTTACTACCTTGAACTGCTTATTTCGTTCATGAGTGGCTCTTCATGCAGCATCACTTCTGTGCTAATCGACACAGATTTCTTCAGTTCCATGGCTTGTTCTGCCGTTATACATCAGTAAAGCCTTGACTAATGATATATGTGTGTTGGGAGTAGGGGGAGACTTTCCGAGTGCCTCACATGGCACATCACTCCCACAGTAACACGGGAACCATTTTGGAGAGAGCGGAGAAGATTAATGGCCCAATGATGTCAGGATTGCAGAGAAAATTGAAAGTGGGCTGAGAAGGAGCATCAGAACGACATACAGGCAGTTAATTGCTTTAACAAGTCAAACCTAACACATCAAAAATTAACCCTTAATGAAAAAAAAAACACATATAAAAATACATAAATTCCTGTAAATTAAAATACAAGACAATTACCAAAGAAGCCCTGTTGCAAACCTCCTTAAAACCATTTTAAAGCTGATACTTTCCACGTTGACAGTTTCAATCACATATGTATAGAATTCCCCTCTTAGGGGCTGGCCTTGCTTTCCAGATCGATGGGTTTGATTGACAAGCCGACCAACCTGGTTTCAGTCGATACAATGTCCCACTGGGGAATGCACTGCACCATGAACTTATACTGATTTGTGGAAGGTTCTTCGATGGTAACAAAGACCTGCCTTCAGGTCTGTGCACTTCTGAAAAGACCATTTCTTTTCCACACAGTGAAAGACAGTCCTTACAAGATGGGGAGAACAGCAAAACCCTAATGAGGTGGTTCTCAAAGTGTGTGTATGCAGAGTCATCTGCAGTTTAGACTTCCTTTTGACAAGAGATCATTTTATTTGTGTTTTAGTAATATATTTAAGTTACTTGCTTTTTTTGTTTCAACATGGCTTGCACCTTGATTATTTCCCTAACTTATGGTTTTAGCCTCATGATGCTATACTATGCTATACTATATACTATATACTATATACTATATACTATATACTATACAATACTATACAAATGCTATATTATCTGTAGGTCTCCCTGAGTGCTGCAGTTAACCACTACTTTGTCACTGACCCTGCTGTGAGTTGAATCATGTATTGTGTAGGTAACGGCGAGACACACAATCGGTAACAAAGAGCCGTCAAAGAGTCCACGGCCGACGTGATGCAATTATGATGCTGCCACGTCCAAGGCTGCCCTTTCTGATTCATTAGAGGACAAGTGCTGCTCTCACTTCTACCACCAACACTTTGGACAGAACTTTCATCTCACGAAACAACCAACAAGAATAAACTCATACAGGGATTTTTTATTTATTTATTTTTTACCAAAGAAACAATAATATGTTTTTTTATTGATGTAAATCGACAGTGAGATGCAGGCACAAATCAAACTAAGTTGTTTTTGTTTAGCCCAGTATCAAAAGAGAAATTGCCTCACGGGGCTTTTCCCCCATATACAGCAAATGTAATTTGAATGTAGTGTAGAAAGGCACATGGCCTGGAGATGTAAAATTAGCACTATGCACTCTTGATGCAAAGCATCAGCTCCAAATATTTTGTGCCATATTGAATTGTAATGTCAGGGTATTATTAAAAATGTAAGAAGGTAACATTTAAAAAAAAAAAAAAACAGTATATAATTGTAATTGCAATTGTAAATATGGTAAATATTGCATTTGAATGTTTGTTGAGATGGTCCTTTATCTGTATTTTATATTGTGAATGGACTCTTTAGTGAGAATGCTCATTGTCCAGTCCATTGTATGAGCTTGTAGCTATCTCTGATCTGTGCAACACATTTGCTGTGCAATGTCTCTGTCAAATAAATAAACAAACAAACAAACACATAAATAAATAAACAAACAACCATCAAAACAGAAATATATATATATATATATATATATATATATATATATATATATATATATATATATATATATATATATATATATATATATATATATATATATATATATATATATATATATATATATATATATGTAATGTCCAAGCATAAACTGTCAGCATCATATTAATGAACAGACAAGTGCTGTATATATGCTTAGCTCAGAGCAAATTTCTATCCAAACCTAGTGGGAGAAAAGAGAAACCTCATTGAGAAACGCGAGGAGAGCGCCATGAGGGGCCATGAGGGGCTATGAGGCTGAAGACTGTGAAACCAGTGTCCAGCGTCCAATCCAAAAAGACTAGTTCCCACCAGACACAAAAACACAATTCCAGTGTGCAGAGATATGGGGTAGGCACATATGAGCTTCCTTGCTTCAGCCCACTCCATTTTGAGCGTCAATATCTGTATAGCAGTGGCGGCTGGTGATGTGAAAACCAGGGGGGGCTGTTGACTCTACCTACCTTCAATTATATTTTAGAAGATACTTATAAACATTGTTTTTAACTTAAAAAAGAAAGTTATCTTTGAGGCATTTAATGTTAATATTTTATGTAGAATATTTTCAAAAATTAAAATCGTTTACTTCCTACCTCACAGACAGGACGTTCATGGTAAGTGTGGATACTTGCTCCTCTAAGGTCCATGGAATTACATGTGGTGTGCTCCAGGGTTCAATTTTTGTCCCAGTGCTTTTCAATCTGTATATGCTCCCTCTTGGTGATGTCATCAGGAGACATGGGGTCAATTTTCACAGTTATGCTGATTATACACAGGTATACATCTCCATGTCTCCTGATGACACCAGGCCAATGGATGCACTTTTTAACTTCATTTTAGATATGAAATTCTGGATGGCAGAAAACTTGCTCCAGCTTAACCAGGACAAAACTGTAATGTTTATCAGCGTTCCTATGCCTGATTAGGGTGGGCAACTTTAACTTCAATTTATTGATGGTTTTGATTGTTTGTAGTAGTCAAGGTAGCAGGTGAAAAACCTTAACACAAGGACACAAAAATACACAGTGTAAGTATGCACCAAGTCACAATATTTGCACCATTTATATCTCCACCATTTTGTATTTGCTTTGCTACTATGTGTTTTACTAAACTTAAATGGCTCAACTTACAGTAGTTATTTCCTTTAGAACAAAAATCAGATTTTCACTCAAACTATGGCCATAAAATGATCAGGGAAGCGTGTGCCTACCATTAAACCTGTGCATAACAGATTACATTCCCCACTGTGATGAGGCCTGTTAAATGCAAACACCCAATCACAGCCAGCTGTTTAATGACCTGAAACTAGATCTGTACTGCAAGTCTTAACGTCTTGGCACGGATACAGGATCCTGGTCTTCACTTATTCTTTTATGATAGTAAAAACTTATACACACAGTCTCTACAAAGTGTGTTTCTGAACACAGACTGTAGGCTAGACTTGTAGGCACTGACTATGAAATTAGGGCTGCAACTATCGATTATTTTAGTAATCGATTAATCTATCGATTATTTACATCGATTAATCGATTAATCGGATAATAAAAAACAGTTTTAAACAAAGGATTTTTCTACTAGAAATAGCATTTATTTATTCTTAATTTCTTATCAGTTTGTCCCAAAAGCAGCAACATTTCACTCTCATAAAGAGACACCTGTCCTTATGTCCATGATGAGGAGAGAGAGCAGCTTCAGAGTGTCTTTTAAATGAAGACTTTTATTCTTATTCAAGTGAAGTAGGTCCTGATTGGAGACAGAATCTTGAAATGTTCTGCTGAAGCTCAGGTGATTGATTTCTTTGCCGGGATCTCAACCAGAGGAGTTTCCTAAAAGAGGAGAAACATTTTAATTATTTTTGTCATAGTATTGCCATAGCAGGGATCAATGTGTCAATTTGCAAAACTTTAAAGTACAGATGAGACAGTGTGACTGTGCTGGAGTTTTATTCTGCTTTTAAAATAGTGTGACCACCTCAAATAGTTTAAACAGACCAGTGGGACAATTTGGCAGAACTTCGAAGAACAGAGAAATTAGTAGTATTATTTTTTATAGATCAGGCATTTTAATCCCACTAAAAAAACACTTTTTTATTATTGCAACTTATATAACACTGAGCAACAGATATATTACAAAGCAGTTGGATGTAAAAAATAATGATCATCAAAAAAATCATGAGGTCGCTTCAATAAAAAAGTGGAACATGTTAAGCAGGAGGAACAGAGAACGACATGGCTCTGCAGGACAGTCAAAAGAGAGACAGGTGGTCACTATTGAGATCTGTGGATTTATCTTAATTTAAATCGTAGCTACAGCGTAAAGATATTTAGCGCAAAAAACTTTGCAGCAACAGAGAAGTAGATACAGTAGGATGTAAACGTCTGTGTTTGGTGAGAGGGGGAGATAAGTTCGCCATCATACCTTACCTTATGTCACACTGAAGTAACAGTGGATGAAAGTGTAGATCGTCCTGATGGTAAATCATCACTGATGCAGCTGTTAGCATTGTTGTGGCGGTAGCGGAGCGGGGGGGGCCGTGTCCTTTCGCCTCCGTCCTGTCTTCGCCTCTCGTTGCGGAGTTTCTTCTTGTTTGAGCCGTGTTTTAATGATTACAACAGCCTGGTTCTCTGCTCCGCTACCTGGCTCTGCCCGGCTACGAGGTTTAGCTCCGCTAGCTCCGCTCTGTTGTTTACAACCATAGAGCTGTGCTCTTGAGAAGCGGCCGTGCGGAAACAAGCGCCACTTAAGGTTCCGGGCGCATAGGCGGCCCCGTTTCATGCGGTTTTAATGAGAAATATTAATAAAACGAATAATCGAAGCGGGAAAATAATGTTCGAAGCATTTTACTAATCGAGTTAATCGATTTTATCGATTAATCGTTGCAGCCCTATATGAAATCTTCAGCTTCATACCTGACGCAACAAGTGGGCTCCACAGGGGCAGAACAGAGAACAGGACAAAAAGATTTTTCTTCCATATATGGTTGTGGGCAGTGCTTGATTTGTAAATGAGTATTTTCAGGAACACTTTTGGTCTGATGTGATGGATTGGGGGAACAGGCCAAAACATTTGCCGGAACACTCTCATTAAACACCATTATATCAGATACATTTTTTGCCGGATCCTCCAAAAATATTTCCCGGATTCTTTACCCTGAAAAAAATTGAATTGGGGGAATGCGTTCCCCCAAACGGGGGATCAAATTAAGCACTGGTTGTGGGGTGATGCGGGGCAGCACGTGCTGGTGTTTTTAACATGTTTCTGCAGAGCTAGAGCGGGACCAAACAAAACATTTAAGTTGGATAGATTAAGTTTGTAGTTTGTCCTGTGAAAAGTTTGTGGCAGTAGGCCCTCACATCCACCGGCAGCCTATTACGTGCCACCTGAACCTTTAAGAGGAGGTATCCTCACCTGCCGGCCCCCTTGGTCGCCTCTGACGTCACCCGCCGTTTGGGAGCTGAGCACGGAGCACGAGGAGTGGAGCCTTGTTCTACGGGATTGATCCTTTTAACGTTAAAACGTATTACAACTAAACTCCTTTTTGGACACTGGGATCCAGAGTGCGTGCTGACTGCGTTGCGGTGGCGCATCGCACGCGCACAAGGTTCCGCTCCACCTTTACACCTACGGCCCGTGCTACATGCTCGGCATAGTCAAAGCTTCGGTAAGCCACCTCGTTTCCAAATAAACATTGATTTAAGGTCAACATCTTCTAACCTCCCGCTGTCTTTAGTGGTGGCGTCAAGCGGCTTTTACGCACAAGTCGAAGCAGGGTAATTCCCCTCTTGTGCGGTGCCTCGTCTGAAAGAAACTTCTGGTAAGCACCCTAACCCTCCAAACGGAACGAAATTTGTAGATTACATTAGCTCATTTTTGTATTTTTTTGTAGCGTGGCACATTGGATACGGCCACCTCTTGGATTGCCATCTATAGGCTACGCGCTGCGCGCTGCGCGCTGCGTGCGCTTGGTAGGTTTTTTTGGTGTTTGGCCTCTCATGCTACGTATGGTTATGGACATTCTTACAGGATATTAATTCCCCAAATTTCACCTCTAGGATTGGGACACTCGCGGGTCTCTTCTCTCCTCTCCTCTCCTCCCCCACCGTTGCCTCCGTTGCCCATTTGAGTCTTCCTTCAGCGTTTTAGTTACGCACAACAACGAAAACAACAAAATAAACTGTCGCTGGACCCTCGGGTCTTGTTCACTGACGCCGCCGCCGGCTGGACCGCGGCCGCAAAAGGCTGTTCTGAAACTGCGCCCGTGGACCCACGCGCATCACGGGTAGGGCCTCCGGGCATAAGAACACTTTGGGGCTGCTGTGTTGAGGGAATCTGTGCAATACTTGTGTTCACTTGGTCATTTTAATTGAAAACGAGAAAGTAGTCTACTGAATTTTATCTGTTTGCACTATTTTGTTTGTCTCCCTTTTTTTAACATTTACAAAATAAACTGTATATTTTCTATATTTTGGTCTACTGGTCCACTCTCTCTCTTATCTGCGCGAGCCTTATTTGTACCTACAAGTGTCCCTGGCACTAGTCTACTCCAGGGTGGCGTTGTTTGGAAGTGACTTGATTGAACCAATAAGTAAAACTGCCCACCGGCCATTACAGTTTTGGCGTTTGTACGGCAGGATCCGATTGAGTGTGACCAAGACCTATATAGAACTTGTACTAGTCCATATTATTTTGACTAGACTAGAGCATAGACTGTTGTGCATTTAGCTCATTGTGAATGCTGCTATTCTGGGATTTAAGGGCGCAAAATGCATATGGTTTAAAGGTCAATTGTTTAATTATGCATGGCTTGTTTTGAATTGCAGTGTTTATTTTCATGTTGCATGTCTTGCTTTTGCTGTGGTTATTCTGAAATGTGATTTTCATTTGTTTGCACCTTCTAACTACAACCATTAGAGCTACCTTGATTCTATCTGAATTGCTCATTTCCATTAATGCTATTGTACCTCAGCACGTTTCTTGCCTTTGGTGTACTGTGTGAACAATACAGCAGCAGCATTGTCCCATCTTTGTTCTAAATCGTATCCTGTTTTGGGTAAAAATAATAATAAATCGAAAAAAAATAAATCATGGAAGAACAACTGCGCGAATTGCAGGAATTAGTGAAACAATTAAAAACTGATAATGAAAAGCTGCGTCAGGAACAGTCTCGAATCAATCTAGAAACTGGCGCCGGGTCATCTAGTCAGGCTATTGAACCACCCACGCCTCCAGCACGAGTCTATCCTGGTGGAGATCGACTTGTTTTTGTGCCCCGGGATCGCAAATGCCCCATGTTCCGAGGTAGAACGGGCATTGGTTTAAGCGAGTGGTTAGAAGAGGCCCAGGCGTGTATAAGAGCTCGACATTTGTCTTTAGCTGATGAAGCATTTTTCTTATTTGACCATTTGGAAGGAGAGGCCCGCGAGGAGATAAAATATCGCTCCGCTGAAGAACGGAGCGACCCAAACAGAATCACTGCAATTTTGCAGGACCTGTATGGCTGTTCAGAGTCGTATGTGGCATTGCAAGAGGCTTTTTTTTCGCGCCGACAGCAGGAAGGGGAAAGTTTGTTGGAGTACTCCCTTGCTCTTTTGTCGTTAATGGAGAAAGTTAAAGCGCGCGCTCCTAACAATATTGTAAACTCAGAAATCCTCTTGCGCGACCAGTTTGTTGAACAGGTTCTGGATGGCAATCTTAGGCGTGACTTAAAGCAATACGTGCGTCGGTCTCCGGATGCGACCTTACTTGACGTCAGAGGCGAGGCCCTCAGGTGGGAACGTGAGGGGCTGCCGGGGGTTATGCGGGGCCGAAGCAATTCTGTCCCTTCCGCCTTTGGAATACAGTACGCGGTGCAGGGTGGCTATCAGCGGTCGGGCCAACACCCACCATCTAGTGAAGTCAGCGACATGAAGGAGCTTTTGAAACGCCAGCAGGAACAGCTGGACAAGCTGACACGGAGTATCTCCCGCTTAGAGACCTCCCAGCCCCGCCAGCGTGGCCGTTCTCCCCGTTCAGGCCCAGTAATTTGCTTGCGCTGTCAACAACCAGGCCACTTTGCAAGGGAATGTGATGGGCAACGGGTTCCATTCCGTCCACAGTCTTCGGGGCATGGTGGCTCCCAGCTGCATACGCCGTCGGAAAACTAGCGCCCACCGTGTTGCCGAGTCACAGCTCGGGTGGGGCACACACTGGCTCAAATAATCCTTGGGTAGGGCTTGAAGACGCTTCCAAATTAATTTCCTCTTGCCCGCACATCGATGTTGGTATGGGTGGTGCCACCGTACCTTGTCTTGTGGATACTGGGTCGATGGTTTCGACAGTTACAGAGAGCTTCTTCCGGAAGAACTTCGAGCCATGGGGAGAGGATCGTCTAAAAGCTTGCCATTGGCTAGAGCTTAAAGCTGCCAATGGTCTGTCCATTCCATATGTTGGTTACCTTGAGCTCGATGTTACCCTTAGTGGGAAGTTGATGCCCCAGTGTGGTGTTCTCGTAGTAAGGGATCCTCCTGGACAAACTCCTCAAGTCCCAGGCGTGCTTGGCATGAACATTATCCGGAAGTGTTATCTTGAGCTATTTGGTCAATACGGGTCTGCTTTGTTTGGAGAGTCGTTCAGCTCACTTCCTACCATCCTGGTAGAAGCAATGCAGAAGTGCCATGTTGCTAGTGTTCAGTCAGCACCTAAGCCAGGTCGTGTTCGGGTTCGCGGGAGGAGGGCTTGTCGAATCCCGGGTGGTGTAATGAAGCTAGTTACCGCCACTTGTTCTGAACACTTTGCTAATGGGACTGTGCTCTTTGAACCACCAGAAAATGGGTTACCGGGAGGCCTCATGGCCTCACCAGCTTTGGTCCGTGTCAAGCGAGGTACAGCTTACATTCCGGTAGTGAACGTGGGTGTAGCTGATGTACTTCTTTATCCCCGTACTGTTATTGGTACACTAGACAGTGCTCGGGTTGTCAGCTTACCCACCGGTGTTGTTGAGGTCTCCTCTAGGGCTGCTCAAGTAGCTGGCCAGCGTACCACTTCTCCTGTCCTTGACCAGATTGAGGCAATTGATTTGTCCTGTCTACTTCCTGAACACCGTGATGCTGCCCAGTCTCTCCTTCGACAGCATGCCTCAGTCTTCTCTGCCACTGATCAAGACCTTGGCTGTACGAACTTGATATCACATGATATCCCTTTGATTGACGATGTTCCCATCAGACAACGACACCGGCGTATTCCACCCGCTGAGTATGAGGTTGTGAAAGATCATATCAACCAATTGTTGGAGGCGCAAGTCATCCGTGAGAGTTCAAGTCCATATGCCTCGCCAATAGTGCTTGTCCGCAAGAAGGATGGCACTTTACGGCTCTGTGTCGATTACCGTAAGTTGAATTCCGTAACTAGGAAGGATGCTTTCCCGCTTCCACGCATAGAGGAATCTCTCGACTCTCTCACTGGTGCTTGTTGGTTTTCAACCTTAGATCTGGCAAGTGGTTACAATCAAGTTCCAGTCTCTGAGGAGGATCGTCCGAAAACCGCTTTCTGTACGCCCTTTGGTTTGTTCGAATGGAACAGAATGCCGTTCGGCCTTTGCAATGCACCAAGTACATTCCAGCGGTTGATGCAAAGAATCTTCGGTAGTCAGCAGGGTCAATCATTACTTTTGTATCTAGATGATATCATAGTATTCTCTTCCAGCTTGGACCAGCATTTAGAGAGGCTGGACGGGGTCTTGAGCCGTCTCCACTCTGAAGGTCTTAAGGTTAAATTGAAAAAATGCAGTTTCTTTCAGCGTGAGGTGCACTATTTGGGGCACGTCATCTCGGATAAAGGGGTGGCCACGGACCCTGAGAAGATTCGGGCTGTTGCAGGTTGGCCCGTGCCCACCACTGTGTCCGAGCTGCGTTCATTCATTGGCTTTGCGAGTTATTACCGCAGGTTTGTGGAGGGTTTCGCGAAGCTGGCCGCCCCACTACATCGCAAAGTGGCGGAGTTGACTAGCAAGTCCAAGGGGAGGTCAGTTAGGCTCAGCATGGAGAAATGGGACAGAGAGTGTCAGAGTAGCTTTGATGGCTTGAAGGAGCGGTTGACCAGCGCGCCAGTGCTGGCGTATGCCGACTTCACATTACCCTTCATCTTGGAGGTGGATGCCAGCCATTGCGGCTTGGGTGCGGTTCTCTCTCAGGAGCAAGGTGGCAAGGTGAGGCCCGTAGCCTATGCCAGTCGAGGGCTACGAGCCACAGAGCGGAACATGTCAAATTATAGCTCAATGAAACTCGAACTTCTTGGCCTGAAGTGGGCTATGACCGAGAAATTTAGA
Source organism: Gobius niger (assembly GCF_951799975.1). Taxonomy (NCBI): domain Eukaryota; kingdom Metazoa; phylum Chordata; class Actinopteri; order Gobiiformes; family Gobiidae; genus Gobius; species Gobius niger. The sequence goes on from NC_136871.1 coordinate 18,095,766, forward strand.
GAATATCTTTTGGGACATAGGTGCGTCGTGTTCACAGATAATAACCCTCTGAGCTACCTTTCCACTGCAAACCTTGGCGCTGTCGAGCAGCGTTGGGCGGCGCAGCTGGCATGTTTCGATTTTGACATACGGTATAGATCAGGTCGGAGTAACCGCAACGCGGACGCCTTGTCGCGTCAACAAGACCACGGCCCCTTGAACCTGGATGCAATTGCTCCTGGTACCATCGTGCCTCATCCTTTGCAGCAAGTTCTCCACCCGCCATTAGTTGAAGTAACCCAGGCTGTTGTGTCCGCTTTGCCGGGTCACTCCTCTGCAGGCATCCGGGCCCTTCAGGGTTTAGATCCTGTTATCCAGGAAGTGGCAGTCTTCTGGAGGCAAAAGCAAAAACCAAACTTTGAGGAGCGGAAACGTTTGTCTCCCTCGGCGATGGTACTGCTTCGCCAATGGGACCGGCTGGTCGAACGTGACTCTTTGTTGTACCGTAAAGTCTTTCGCTCTGACGGCGGTGAGGCTGTGTATCAGCTCCTTTTGCCCGCCGCCATGATCGAGGAGGTCTTGACCCAACTACACAACGAACATGGCCATCAAGGGATTGAGAGGACGCTGGCGCTTCTGTGGGCACGGTGTTATTGGCCCGGTATGTCGAAGGCGGTGCGTGAGTGGTGTCAGCAATGTCTACGTTGTCAGGTGGCTAAAGACACCAGGCCTCCTGCTCGGGCTCCTATGGGTCACCTTTTAGCATCACGGCCTAATGAAATCATCGCCTTGGATTTTACACTGCTGGAACCATCGTCGGGGGGATTTGAAAACGTCCTGGTCGTCACCGACGTGTTTAGCAAATATACGCAGGCATTCCCAACTCGCGACCAGCGAGCGTTGACCGTTGCAAAAATCTTGGTTTCAGAGTGGTTTTCAAAGTTCGGTGTGCCAGCAAGGATTCATTCTGACCAGGGGCGCAGTTTTGAGAACTTGTTGATTCAACAGCTGTGCAACCTTTACAACATTGCAAAATCGCGGACTACACCTTATCACCCTGCCGGGAATGGGCAGTGTGAGCGATTTAATCGCACTTTGCACAACTTGCTTCGTACTTTGCCCACATCCCGCAAACGAGATTGGTGCTCTTGCCTGCCTCAAATCCTCTACGCTTACAACACCACACCTCACCCCTCCACTGGGGCATCCCCATTTTTCTTGATGTTCGGCCAGGATCCTAGGCTCCCGGTGGACTTCTTGCTTGGCCAGGTAGTTTGTCCTGTTGCGGGAGACCACCATGAGTGGATCTTGGAACATCAGACCCGGCTCCAGCTTGCTTTCGAAGGAGCCAAGGAACACTTGAGAACAGCTGCAGGACACAGGAAGGTGCGACATGATCAACATATTCGCGAGCACATCTTGAAAGAAGGCGAGAAGGTTTTGTTGCGAAATACGGGTGTTAGAGGCCGCCGTAAAACACAAGACATGTGGGTTTCCTTGCCTTATGTTGTCTTGAAAGTCCACGACGGAGGGGCTGTGTACACCATTGCCCCTATCCATGACCACACTAGGGTCAAGACAGTCCATCGGTCTTTGTTAAAGGTCTTGGTTGGGGGTGGTCCATCTGAACCGAGTCCAGGTGAGGGCCAATTGGGGGCTACTCCCCGCTTCGCGGAAGAGGATTCTACTGATCTGGACTTGTGGGTTGTTTCTGAAACCCCGCAGCCTTGGTTTCCCGATCAAACCTTTGGAGGTCAACTGGTCACCAATCCTGTCTCCCCTGGGTTGGCGGTCCCCCTATTGGAAACCCCCACAGGGAGCTCAGGGCAATCTTCCCCAGTTAACGCTGGAAATGGTAGTATGCGTCGGACAATGCGCACCACCGCTGGTCGCCACCCGAATCCTCATAACTTGCCCCGTTCAGCATTGGGAACCTAAAACTGTGTTATTGGCTTTTGTGGACCAAGTTGTCAAGTCATCGTCGGGGCGACGATTCATGGAGGAGGGGTAGAATGTGGCAGTAGGCCCTCACATCCACCGGCAGCCTATTACGTGCCACCTGAACCTTTAAGAGGAGGTATCCTCACCTGCCGGCCCCCTTGGTCGCCTCTGACGTCACCCGCCGTTTGGGAGCTGAGCACGGAGCACGAGGAGTGGAGCCTTGTTCTACGGGATTGATCCTTTTAACGTTAAAACGTATTACAACTAAACTCCTTTTTGGACACTGGGATCCAGAGTGCGTGCTGACTGCGTTGCGGTGGCGCATCGCACGCGCACAAGGTTCCGCTCCACCTTTACACCTACGGCCCGTGCTACATGCTCGGCATAGTCAAAGCTTCGGTAAGCCACCTCGTTTCCAAATAAACATTGATTTAAGGTCAACATCTTCTAACCTCCCGCTGTCTTTAGTGGTGGCGTCAAGCGGCTTTTACGCACAAGTCGAAGCAGGGTAATTCCCCTCTTGTGCGGTGCCTCGTCTGAAAGAAACTTCTGGTAAGCACCCTAACCCTCCAAACGGAACGAAATTTGTAGATTACATTAGCTCATTTTTGTATTTTTTTGTAGCGTGGCACATTGGATACGGCCACCTCTTGGATTGCCATCTATAGGCTACGCGCTGCGCGCTGCGCGCTGCGTGCGCTTGGTAGGTTTTTTTGGTGTTTGGCCTCTCATGCTACGTATGGTTATGGACATTCTTACAGGATATTAATTCCCCAAATTTCACCTCTAGGATTGGGACACTCGCGGGTCTCTTCTCTCCTCTCCTCTCCTCCCCCACCGTTGCCTCCGTTGCCCATTTGAGTCTTCCTTCAGCGTTTTAGTTACGCACAACAACGAAAACAACAAAATAAACTGTCGCTGGACCCTCGGGTCTTGTTCACTGACGCCGCCGCCGGCTGGACCGCGGCCGCAAAAGGCTGTTCTGAAACTGCGCCCGTGGACCCACGCGCATCACGGGTAGGGCCTCCGGGCATAAGAACACTTTGGGGCTGCTGTGTTGAGGGAATCTGTGCAATACTTGTGTTCACTTGGTCATTTTAATTGAAAACGAGAAAGTAGTCTACTGAATTTTATCTGTTTGCACTATTTTGTTTGTCTCCCTTTTTTTAACATTTACAAAATAAACTGTATATTTTCTATATTTTGGTCTACTGGTCCACTCTCTCTCTTATCTGCGCGAGCCTTATTTGTACCTACAAGTGTCCCTGGCACTAGTCTACTCCAGGGTGGCGTTGTTTGGAAGTGACTTGATTGAACCAATAAGTAAAACTGCCCACCGGCCATTACAAGTTGAAAAGGTCGTAGGCTAAATGCTGGCTGCATAAATTCAAATAATCTAAAATTATAATGGGACTGATATTTACACTTGGAAAAAAGTGTTTCTGAATATAATCTTCAAAATCCTCACCACAACTAATGAGGCTGCAACTATCTGACAAATCATTTAAGATTTTAGCGCTAAAAGTTTACACTTGTGTCACCTGCTGCAGTGTTGGGATGATTCTTGTGTTCATTCGGGGGGAGTTCTGGGTAAAATTGACAGAAAAAAAGATCTGGATCTTTTCACAATTGAGATCCAGTTCGAACCGTTCACCTTACAGGAATAGGCCACCGTTTATAAATACTGAGATATGTTCTTACCTTAGCTAAGACAAGTTTATTTGTTCCTGTCTGGTCTTCACGCGTGCCTTCAGTCACATAAACACAGCACAGACGGCATTAGCATTTAGCCTCTCCTCCTCTCCTCTATAGCTCGTAATAATACCAGGATAGTTCGACATCCGCACAGTAAAGTGAAGATATTACTGTGCGGATGTTGAACTACTCCTGGTATTATTACGCCTTGCAATATAGTTCCCCTTTTTATCCGCTTAGAAAATCCACATTGTTTAATTTTGTGTAATCATATTTTATTTATTTATTTAAATAGGGAAAACGTGGAAGAGCTTGGTAGCTTCTATCTTCATATCGTTTGGAGCTATAGAGGAGAGGAGGAGAGGCTAAATGCTAACGCCGTCTGTGCTGTGTTTACGTGACTGAAGGCACGCGTGAAGACCAGACAGGTACAAATGAACTCATCTAAGCTAAGGAAAGAACATATCTCAGTGGCCTCTTCCTTTAAAGGTGCATTATGCGACTTTTCATTTGAAAAAAAGAGTTGATATTTGTGCGTCATTGACCTTCCAGTGACCCAGCGGCTGTTTGAGTGGTCAGCATGGCGCCTTTACTTTACCATCACAGTGGTCTCGAGGACGCTCCTGGATCAATAGTTTCAAAGGTTTTTGCTGCTGATGGAGCCTGTCACCAGAAAACCTGCAAAACAATTGATCCTGGAGCATCGCAGAGACCACCGTGATCGAAAGTAAAGGCGCCACGCTGACCACTCATACAGCCGCTGGGTCACTAAAAGATCAAATGTGCACAAATATCAACTTTTTTTTCCTGCATAAAAAGTTGCATAATGCACCTTTAAAGTGCTAATGACAGATTTCAATGCTTTTTAAAATATTACTTTTTAGATGGATAACAGTGAGAACAGAAGTGACATAGAAGAAGGTAACATCCCATAGCAGTTTGTCCATAGCAGTTTGTCTCACACATTTCCCATTGACTTAACATGGTTGTACGGCAACAGTTTAAAATTGTGTGCCGCCTTCTGTCACTTCCTGTCGGTGTCCAATACGTTGTACCATGACGTCACGACTTACGCTTCCGGGTCCTAGCATACTGGCTAATATGCGAGAAAAAAAACTCTTACATACAACATTCAATATTTCTGAAACTCAACAGTTCAGAGTGACGAACCTACTTATTTCTCAGACTCATTAGCCAATAGTGCCGCACCTACTGCTAAAAAAGTATTATTTACTAAAGTCGGTACTTCTGGGATTAGCGTAGCTGCTCCGCCGTTAGCATTTATCTCAGCTAAACCGGAAGTACCGATTTTAGTAAATAGTTCTTTTTTAGCAGTAGGTGCGGCATTTTTGGCTAACGAGTCTGAGAAATAAGTATGTTCAGTCACTCCCCATTGAGTTTCAGAAATATTGATTGCTGTATTAAAGAGTTTTTGTAGTTTCTCACACATCTAAGACCCTGGAAGTAGAGCTGTGACGTCACCACTTAACAAACGTATAAGGAAGTGAAACTACAAACATCACAAAAATGGCCAAACTAAAGAAACCTGGGTACAGTCTTTAGCAAAATCTTAAATATAATTATATTAATTAACTATGTTTCAGCAAAAATTGTGTCTAATGTGTCATATACACTTTAAAGAGTTGGTCATGAATGTCACATCACTAGAGCAAAACTATTTCTGACAGCCCTAAATAAGTAACTGGTTTATTAGTTTTGTGCGCCAACCCTTAATTGTTGTTGGTTACTGACAAATCTTGGCATCTGGTCAAAGCGATCTCACAGCTGTGCGCGTTTGACATTTTGAAACTTCTAATAATACTAACATATTGGAAAGCTGGAGTCTCATCCCCCCCCCCAATGTGAGAAATAAAATGTGGAGACACTAATGTGATGTTCTTAATGGTAATGTATGTGTCAAAGTGCTGATGCTGCATATCTGACAGCGCCGCTCTTCCTCTCATTGTAAAGTAATTAAAGTGACAATCCCTTCAATCTGCCGTCTGTGTGCGTGCAGACAGCATGGTAATAGACAAACATGCACAATGCTTGACGCTGCCAACAGCACCCCAATAATAGGGTGTAATAGAAAACGACAGGATACATTCTTAGCGATATTAGACTTTTTCCCATTTTCTGTGTCCGTTTCTTGTCAACCTGCCTGTTTATCCTCATTTGAATTTTAACAGCGTGTCAGTCTGTCAGAGGGATGTGATCAGGGCAATATCAGAGTGGACTGGATTGGGCTAGGTTGAGTTGTGGACGTCTCTCCTCTACTCAACCTAACCCAGTTGAATTTTCCCCCATTCAGGATGCTTATATTTCATGCTTGCTTGTGTATTTTGATTGATCTATTTAAAGTAGTACTAAGTAATAGCCTGTTACGTTTTTTTACTCATTAATTGCCCGTGAGAGTAAATACTACGCTGATAGAAAAGACAAAGGGAGAGAGGGATATTCAATTCAATTAAACAATGGAGATGTATATTTTTCTTTCAAACTAGCTTCTTCTTTGTGATTCAGTGTGTATTGGGGCCTCCGACATCAGGGTGGAGATGAAAAACCCCCAATCATCCCATCAACACTTGTACTACCCCCAGAGGGACAACGCAAAGGATTTATTAAGGTTAACAAGTTACTTAGTACTGCTTTAAAATTAAAATGGCTAAATGTATTTTTGTTTTGCCAGTTATTTTGAGGCTTGAGAAAGAGTTTATGTCAAGGTTAATTTTCTAAATCCAAGATGTAAATCCAAGTGACTCCTCAAAACGTGACAAAATACTTTTACAAAAAAAAATAAAAATAAAAATAAATCTCCCCAAAATGTTGTGTTTTGCTGAACTGTGGGCTGATTGGTCATCATGTTTTGCTGACACAGTGGAAACCGCCCTGTGGGTCTCCCTGTTCCTCGAGTGCGTCGATGGAAGCGCTGTCCCGGGATGTTCCTCCCGGATGCCTGCTGCTCTCACGCTCATTGTCTTTCATGTATTCAGCTGATTTCCATCAACAGTGAAGTTTTTCTCGCGCACACCAGCAGACCTTGGCCAAGGGAGATATGGGTCCACAAGGCGTTACGTGACGGTTTTGAAAATGGAGAAAAAGTTAGATTTCACAGATCATGACCTTTCTGCCTATCAGGTGCGAGCTTTCATCTCTACATATCCTTTACGGCAGAAACAGAAGCGTGGCTTGCTGAAACGTGCGTAGACTAAACTGAGAAGGAGAGCGGGAGTGAGCACAGGCATGGCTGCATAATTCATTCATTCGTACGGAGTTACTAAACTACACGGAATGACATGCTGAAATCTGCACATGAAAGACATGGAAATAGAGTCAAAGCTGAAATAAGTTAAGTGGATTATGGAGAAATATGTACAACAAAAAATAATCTGTAAAGTCTCGAACCTTGGAGTTCCTTCAGAAGCAAAACATGAAACGAATTGTAACGCACTCAGATCTGGAGATCAAATCTACGCTAAGTCGAACATAGTTTTTATTTATTCCAGTAATTTTATCTTCAAGAGCCTTGTTTCAGGGAATTGTCAGGGAGTTATTGACATTGAAAGGTGATCAAACAGTATCATCAAACAATAATAATGTAAGTGAAAGACATCATCAAATGCAAGACAATTTTAGCAATCTGCGTGCAACATTCAAAAGAAGCCTTTCCACAACATTAGCCAAACATATCTATTCTTTGATTCAGATCAAAGCAGTTTTGGTCCTTGATGCTTGGAGAATGTAAGGACTAAACTGGTTGTTAGATCGTGGGTCTCACCCCTCCGACCTCCCTGCAGGTCATGTGTGAACAATCTGCTTTTAGACAGGCTCAGAAGATCCTCACCGATCCCGAACGCTGTCAGGGAGGAGATAAATGGTTCCCTTCTGTCAAAAAGATATAAACATTCACTCATACTTCAGTATATAAAATTAGCACAGCCTGAGTGTGCAGAGTTATGGATTATTTTGCCAGTAATGTGTATAGATTGCTCCGAACTATCACCATGAGCATATACTGTATCACAAAAGCAACAATAACAAGAAAAAGCTCATTTTAAAAATCTGTTCCGGACATTTCAATACACTTATATAAAGGCGTTATTGAAAAACACAAAACTTGCGGCCAACACAACCATTGACTTTTAATCTTCTGTCAATTGCATAACGTGATATTGACACATTAAATTGTCGTTGAAGGCCACCACGGATCCTCCCTCCTCCTCTGCAAGGAGCATGTGCACCGGCAATTCTAAGACTGAACCCGCGGAAGGCCCCCGGGCCTGATGGTATCCCCCTCCCCACCCTGAGACACTGCGTGGAACAGCTGGCTCCCGTCTTCACAGACATTTTCAACTAGGGCTGTGCAATTAATCGAAATTCGATTACAATTTCGATTATTACACTAAACGATTACAAAATTAGCATAATCTGGGTTTTTTTTTTCCAATTTTTTTTTCTTTTTCATTTTTTTCTGGCAAAGCAGACTTGCATTATTTCATGGCGCTGGGATTATTTTCCCTTCACATTTAACGTGCCATGGCTCATGCTTTTGCCTGACAAAAAAAACAAACAGCGCTGTGTGATGATGTCATCAGGCCGCGCTGCTCAGTTTACTTGTCTTGCGCAGGTTTGAGGGCTGGCCAGCAGGGGGCAGGTGTGAAACAGAGACCTCTCCTTAATCGAGGCATACATGAAATCATTTGTACTTTTATGACAGCTCAGAAAACAGAAAATATTCAGCATCGTTTTTTATGTATTAATAAATATATAAATAAAATAAAGGCAACAAATAATCGTTTGAATAATCGTGATTTCAATTATGACAAAAATAATCGTGATTATTATTTTTTCAATAATCGAGCAGCCCTATTTTCAACACCTCCCTGGAGTCATGCCATGTGCCGTCCTGCTTTATATCGTCCACTAGAGATGCGCGGGTCGGCTTTTTTTCTGACCCGCACCAACCCGACCCGCCGTAATTTAAACCCGACCCACCCGACCCGGAGAAAAGCCTCTCAGTTTCCCGACCCGACCCGAAAAACTGCTGCATCAAACGCGAGTGCGCCTCGTGACCGCGAGTTCACAGGAGAATTAACACTTGATGCTTTGTTTTGCTATTGCACCGCTGAGGAACCTTTGAAATCGCGAATGGACTTATCAGGAAACGAGAAGCAGAAACTATCATGAGGCTTTACTTCAACCACGTCATGGACGACACTTTCTGTCAAGTAAACGGAGTTTGGACTAAAGTGGAGCAGCTTTACCTGACGCTAAGAAGTTGCCCTCCTCAGGTTAGTAAGATGCTGTGTCTTTGATTTTAGTTTCACCTTGCTTCTTATTGATGCATTACTTTTATCACATGTGCGTGTCATTAGGTGCTTGAGAACGGCTATTGTGATGCTTTTGTAGCGGTGATCAAAGTCATACAGAAGCGATAGGCCAGGTGACATCTAAACATAACATGCAAACATAACATAATGATACGTTTACCCCATGAAACAAAACATTCAACAAAATACAACCGGCTTTGTGTGACATTTATGGATAAGAATGCACTGTATGTAGTAAGCCAACAATATAAGGGGAAAAAAAGTACACTTTTTAACCCGACCCACCCGCACCCGAAGTTTGCCGTAATTTTGAGGTACCCGACCGAATCCGCGGGTTGACCGTGGGTTTCGGGTCGACCCGCGCATCACTATCGTCCACCATCATCCCTGTTCCGAAGAAACCACGGATCACAGGAGTTAATGACTACAGGCCGGTGGCGCTGACGTCTGTGGTCATGAAGTCTTTTGAGCGCTTGGTCCTGCCACACCTCAAGGACATCACCGCCCCCTCCTGGACTTGCTGCAGTTTGCCTACAGAGCCAACAGGTCTGCGGACGACACAGTCAGTCTGGCCCTACACTTCATCCTGGAGTATCTGGACTCCCCAGGAACCTACACCAGGATCCTGTTTGTGGACTTAAGCTCTGTCTTCAACACCATCCTCCCTGGACTGCTACGAGACAAGCTCTACCAGCTCAGCGTGCCAGACTCCCTCTGCAGGTCGATCACTGACTTCCTGACGGGCCAGAGACAGCACGTGCGGCTCGGGAAGATCGTCTCGGACACTCAGACTACAAACACTGGAACTCCTCAGGGCGGTGTACTTTCCCCCTGGCTCTTCTCCCTGTACACAAACTGCTGCACCTCCAGTCACCAATCTGTTAAACTGATCAAGTTTGCGGACGACACCACCCTCATCGGGCTCATCTCGGACGGTGATGAGTCTTTCTACAGGAGAGAGGTGGACCAGCTGGAGTCCTGGTGCAGCCACAACAACCTGGAGCTGAACGCCCAGAAGACAGTGTAGATGGTCGTGGACTTCAGGAAAGACACAGCCCCACCGCCCCCCCTCGCCCTGACAGACTCCCCCACCCCCATCTCCATTGTGGATTCCTTCCGTTTCCTGGGCATCACCATCACCCAGGACCTCAAATGGGAGCCAACCATCAGCTTCCTCATCAAGAAGGCCCAGCAGAGGATGTTCTTCCTGCGGCAGCTGAGGAAACTTAAGCTGCCGACCAAGATGCTGGTGCAGTTCTACACGGCCATCATCGAGTCTATCCTCACCTTCTCCATCACTGTGTGGGGCAAGCACCGACTGCAGCACATTATGCATGCTGTTGAGAGGGTGATTGGCTGTAAGCTCCCATCTCTCCAAGTCCTGTTCACCTCCAGTAGAACAACTAACTGACAACATTATCCTGGGATATTTTTAGTGACAAGACAAGACTCTGTTGTTTGTTCTGTTGTTAGAGAATTCCAGTGGCGTGGGGTTTCAGGGCCTTCAGTAATAACCATGGGCTCAAAACACGTATAAAATGAACAGCAATACATGTGAATATGAACAAAACAGCTTTTTAAGTGGCATTTTTTTTGTCCCAAAGGATGTAACACAAACCAAAGAAGCGGTGCCTCCACTTTCAAACACACAACACATGACAGGCAGAGACGAGCGCATTACAACATCAAAACTGGTGGGTGTGAGATGTTTTGTTGGGAGAGCGAAACAACCAGAGATCAACCAAAAAGCAAAATTCAAAATATAAAAAAGTTTGCTATTAAATTGGATAACATTAAGTTGGATTCAATTTGGCTTTCAAACTAGATTTCTTGGGGAGAAACTATTTTTCTGCATAAATTCTTAAAATACTTTTTTTTTTTTTTTTGCTGAAATTGTGCATGATATTTTGTTCAAAAGTTTCACATTGTGGCCAATTTCATTTCAAAAATCTAACTTTCACCTCTTTCCTCAGTTTGATGGAACGTTTGCAAATCTTAAGTGCATAAAGGCATTAACCCTAACCCTGTTGCCTGTAGAAACCCTGAATTACATGAACCCTCCTCAAGACATTCTCCTGGTAATGTCAGGATCTCCAGACATCATTACTATTCTTCAACCCCTTTTTACCAGGCAGGCTGTATTATGTTATACTGTTTGCTTGGCTTTTTGATTTGATCTATATCCCAATAAGAACAAAATCAGACACACAAAAATATGTCCTTATTTTTATTGGCAACAAAGTCCAATAAGATGTGGTGTAATTTCAACCCCAGTTGATAAACACTTGGTTCAACACTGTACTTGTTGCACTGACACGTTTCTGTCACTGTGAAGAGTTTCAAGCATTTGTTTGAAGCGTCGGTGCAATCACTTCCACTGCTTTGGTGTTTCATGAAGCCTCACTTTGCCAATCCCTCATTCTAAAATTTGGGATCAAGAACAGAAATAGCTCAGTCTCGTCGAATCCCCTTGATCTGTCAACCTCAGAGGACGCAATGGGGAGTATATGGCAGTCCACTTTCCAGTATTGAGGTTACTGTTGCTTCCTTGGTCATCACCGGTCACCTTAGCTTTGATTGCTTTAGCATGACTGTAGCATTTTTAAATTATTTTCAGGTATTGCCGCGCTTTCGCAGAGGTCTGTCCTGCCAATCATTTTGTTTTAATTTAGTTATTAGACTCCGAGTCTCTGATTAAACTCATTCAGTCTACAAATAAAAAGGATTTAAATAAACAAAAAACTAAATCACCTCTGCTTTGAATGGTCTCCGATGGCGAACTCAATGAGGTCCATCTTTCTGGACTTGACACTGGGATTTTCACCGTGAGTCTTTTAAGTCGCCTCTAATTAAAAAAAAAGAAAAACAGCGGTACGAATCTATCGACTGAAAAAGTCATGAAAAATTGATGATGGTGCCCAGCTCTTGTGAGAATGATCAGTTAAACCTCCTGGGTGTACCTGTGCACCCTTAGTGGGATTAGTGGGGAAGACTCCATTCATATTGCCTATACTGGAAAAGCTGACCTTGCCTTGACGAACACCGCGAAAAGAAAAAGCGCTCAAAGAAACAGCCAATCATTCCTGAGGCAACAGGAGGTTTATTCTTTCTTTTCTCATTATTTCATGTAGCTCGTGGCATCAAAGCAGTAATAACCCGAAACAGAACCGGGAAAATCTGATAAATGATGTGCATTTAAAAACTGTAACATACAATACAATTCAGTGTCCGGTTGATGAAAGAGCTCAGTGCTGAAAGATGAAGGCATTTACCGATGTGAGGCTCATGATCGAATGTAGTGCTTCTCAACATTTTGTAAACACAAAAATAGCACTCATATCGTTTCCATGTGTGAGGCAGACAGAGGGGGAACATAACAGAAAAAGGGGGAAAAGGATGTATATTATTAGAGAGAGTAAAAGAGAGTATAAAAATTGTGATGCTGCTTCTACTTCAGTGAAGCGCAACACCCCCATCTGCTGTTCTGATGGGGCGCGCAGCAGTATGCAGAGAAAGAGCTGGGCATGGGCGCTTTTTGGCTATAGTCAACTACTGTATTTATAAGCGTGAAATAGTTGAGTGTCACGCTGCACATTTCTGGGCCCACTGCAGCCGTTCAGCAATAAATTAACAGTTTAGGGGAGGCCGGATAGAAGGTTTATGCACAACTGCAAGCCTCTGGAGGGTCCTACACCTTGATGTTCGGGAGACTCCAGAGGCACCAGCAGCTTCAAATACCTGCTTGCTGCTTTGTAGCAGCTGTTCTCTTAATCTGATACATTTGTCTGGCAGAAACCATCCCCGTTGTGCCTTTATCTGCACAAACCCGTGTGTGCTCTGAATCAGCCACAAATCTCTTAACAGTACGAATTAATTCATCTTTCATGAAATATCAATGGTTTTCACATCAAGTCGAAGGCATTCAACTATTTCACGCTTTTCATCAGCAGAGAGATCCTTTTTCTTACCCATATTGCTTGAAAATGGTGATCTGCTTAATAATGGTTGATGCCCTTTTTCAGTCATTTTTCTGGGCTTAAAGAGACTAGATGCAAGTTGCTCATTTTATGCTCAGTACTGTCACCTCTTATGCGTAACTGCAGCTTCTATATTAAGCTTGTGCAGGACGGCACTTTGGACCCGAAGTAACAACTTTTTAAGTGACAGTGCAATATTTTGGAGGCAGTTGTGGTGAATAGGTTGGGGCTCATTCTACACCTTAGGAAATGGCTGGAACATGTAGGGCGATGAAAATACTTAGTTGTAACATTTTTAAACTCTGCATAGTCCCTTTAACCTGACAGCTAATTATCTCAGGAGTCGGATATTGATGTCAGTGATTCAAAGAGCCCTGAGCCCTTTTTACCTTTATAGCACTGAAATACAATTTGCATAATAATTGTTAATGCAGTGTATTGATCACACAATGGAGAATTCACAATCAGCTCTTCAGAACTCTCACTCTTTATAATATGTCAATGTCTATTGCAAGACAGACTTAAAGCAGACACTGACAGAGTCAGTTTACAATTGCAGTCCTGGCTTTCGCAAGTAATTAAATAGTACAATTAGGTTCGTGAATAGTCAGGAAAAACAGGCTACATCGCCTTGATTTACTGAGAAGTACTTCATCAGAAGTGATTTTTTTTCCCTGTCTTCGTTTTCATTTTATGTGTTTGCTTGTAAAATTACAATAATTATTAACATAATTATTCAGTCCAAACACATTTCAACCTGAGAACACTCACAGAAACAAAGAGGCAGTTAGAGGAGCTTTATTGGAATCATGTTTGGTGCTCAGACCCCGACAGAAGACAGTGCATTAACGTCAAATACATGATGAATGAATTGAGTCGTCTTCCTGTCAGAGCCTGGACACTGGTGGCAGAGGATGAGCCTGAGCAACCAGGAGACGTCGAGCCTCAATGAGCAGAGTAGAGGTGGTGGAGGTGCAGAGGACGGGCGCAACGCAGCTGGAAATGCAATAAATGAGTGAGGGGATTTAAAAAAAGAATCGTGGGCGATGATTGGCTGGAGCAGAGACAGGTCTTCAGGGTTGAATTTAGGCTTAAGCTTCATTTGTATCCATCTGACGTTTCTTTAAACAGTGCCCCAGCATGTAACCAGATCTCGAGTCTGGATGGATTTTAATCAGGATGATCTTTTTTGAGACTTTAGCCTATTATTAGTATCACTCAAACACAGTTATATATTTTTAAGGTAATTTTTACCTCAAAAGTTTTCCATCTGTAAGGCATTTATCTGTTCAAAAGTAAAAGCATGTTAAAGGCACTGTTTGTGTAATATAAGTTTAAATTTACTGCACAATTAACCCTGTAGAGCTACTTTTAACTTATCTATTGAACCTTGTTACAATAATAAAAAAAAAAAAGAATAAATAAATGAAATAACATATATTGTATGCGTTTTCATTTGTAGATGTTTTCAGGAAATAAAAGATTTAAGCATGGGTTGTATGACTGCGTGTCTATTGAACTTCGTGACCAAAAAAAAAAAAGTATTCATTTGCTTATTTTTTGGGGGCAATACAATACTTATATCTTTATAGGGCACTCATTGAAATACTTTGATATAAATCATTTCAACTTAAGAGTGGGGGACATAACACAAGTTTATTTATGTTATAACATGTTTCAAAATTTGTCATTATCATGCAGAAAATCAATGTGAGTGAACCATATTTGGTTCCTTGCCCTAAACCGGGGTGGGGTCAGTCACCTCCAATATTGTTTGCTTAAAAATTGTACAAAAAAAAACCTTTGGCAACATAAAAACATAGTCCTAGGTTCTAGGTTGGTTCTCTTGTCAAGAAAATACAGAATGAATCATAAGAGCAACGGGCATGTCCAAATATGGACAAAACTACGTAACTTTAGGTTTAAGTGAACAGGGCGTATGAACAAATATGGTGCCTGCCTTTTTCATGCTGTAATTTCACTCATTTCACTACGTCCTCCAAAACTAACACATACATCGTCACTTGGCACAATTATTCACCAATAAAATGTGTGATTTCATTAACTTACCATGGTTAGTTTTGAAGTTACGTAAAGAAATGAACCATGAATGTAGTCAGACTTTAACCTGGCTAACGCCAGACTGCTGTGTGCGCTCGAATCATTTCGAACTGCACAACAGCCTCGGGACCATGGCCGAAATTTTCGCATGGATTTGGGAACCAATCATAGAACGAGGAGGGACGGCAAGATGATGAAGCGCTATTCGACATACGGAAGCTTGTAGTTTATTTACGGATTAAAAAAAAAAAGTTTATTTACGGATCAAACATGACAGCAGCAGACGCAACGCTATTTTTCGATCAAGTTTTAGGCCGTGTTCTATATAGTTTAGCTCGAAAGTTTACAGCGGGTTCGTCATACGTCATCGGATACGATGATATGATTGGCTGTGGCTACGTGCAGACGCATGACAGACATTTGTAGCGCCCCGTAAACCACACCTCTCCGACGAGAAAATGAATTGGTGGTCCCCAGACTAAATATCACTTGTGATTTTAGTCTGGTGTTAGCCATGCTAGTCAGACTTGGCTCTTTCTCAGACTTCAGAGAAAACAGGAAGTTGAGAGTGTGACCGGTCTCTGCTGATTGGTCAAATACCACAGTAGTGGGATGTAGGGTGATCTCTTCTGATTGGCTGAGAGAAGATTACATGCTTCTTTACCTTACGGACGTGCAGCAGGGAGGCCATATGTAAAATGTGCGGAAATTACCGAAAATAGTCACTTGCCCCATAAAGAAAAACCTCATTAAAAAACACAAGCTTGCTGCTCCCTGGCAGCCATTTTTGATGTCCCAACAGAAGGCCATAATGTGTAGGTGAGTGGTTGATAGTGGTCAGAGGCGCTGATGGCGCAGATTGGCGGCCTTGCTTCCATCAGACTACCCCAGGGCAGCTGTGGCTACATGCTTACCACCACCAAGTATGGAGTGAATGAATAATGCACACAACTGTAATGGGCCTTTAACCATCTGGAAAAGTGCTATAAGTCTAGTGCACCATTATCATTACGGTGCGTGACTATTCACCCCTGGTGCATTACGAGCATCTGTATAAATTTTTTTTTTTTAAATTTAGGGGAAAAATATAACTATGTTGGCATAGAGGTCTCAGACATTCACGTTTCAAATATGATGCACTTATATTATAGGAGTAAAACATCTCTCTCAGTATTTCTGGGTACATTTTTTTCTCTCCGTAATCAGGAAGTCCACAAGCAGCATGCAGAGGGTTGCCAGATCACTAGTAGATAACAAGTAGCAATCAATGTAAATTACATTAAGACAACCCATTTGTGTTTTTGGATTATATTACATGAATGTGTGTGTATGCAATGCCTTCTCTTTAATTCACAGTGATGTGTTTACAAATGTATGTTCTATCCAATGGCACAAGTTTCCACTGCAGTGAAAATAACTACCTGAAGTCAAATTGAACTTCAAGTTATTCTAGTTGTGTTTGTCCAATCCCATAAAAGCTTTTTCTCCCAGAGCCCATGTTGGAAGTGACACATGAACAGAGACGGCTAGAACAGCGCAACAAAATCCAGGAGGGAATAAAACATGTTCAGCCAATTCTTTTTGTATTATTGACAGACATTGTCCCATTTGGAAGGGCCATAATTCCTTTGTGAACAGCAGGCTCCATCTGTGTCATAATGTAATAGAAGATTACATGGTTTCATGTCTTTATTGCTTTGGTTACAATCACATTATTGCTCTTTAGATCATGAGGTCTGTGGTACATGGGTTGCCTGCAGGTCAGCATCATCCGTAATCCCCCACATTTCCTCTGATATCCAATGGTGAAAGAGCAAGCAACCTCCTTAGGACTGTAATCACTCAAAAATATTTCTCCCTTCGCCCAATATGAGTGTGTTCATAACATATGTTACTTCTTGTGTGAGCTGACATCTCGTCACACAGATGGTTTTGTTCACACTGAGCTGTCTTGAAACCATTCTGTCTCATGTGTTGTTCTGTCAATAGTGGGACAGAAGGTATGCTCTGACAAAATGAGGACATGAACATTTCAAAACAGGCCTTTGGAAGTTAAAGTACATCTTCAGTAATATTACTGGCTTCTATAATACAATAGGTGGTATGTAACTGTTGTTTTTCTATTGTGAACTATAAGGAGTGGCGCTGATGTCAGAGGAGGGTCCAATAGGCTCCTCTCTATATACGTAGTCCTCACCTCAAACCTGTGCCTATAGTGTGCAGGCTGATGAAGGCTCGAAGGAGCTTTTTCATTTAAAGCAGAACAAAGTAACTTGTGCTCGAGAGGCCATAAGCGCCAATGCAGGTGTCGTAGCATGTTGTGTTTTTTTACTCATTAATTGTCCGTGAGAGTAAATACTATGCTGACAGAAAAGACAAAGGGAGAGAGGGATATTGTACGTCTAATTAGACAATGGAGATAATTTTATTCACTCAAACTTGGGTGAACAAATACTGTTTAAGTGGCTTGTATAATTTATAACTTCTTCTTCAAGATTCCATTAGTGTGTACTGGTGCTCTGACCAGGAGGCAACGAAGTTGCAATTGTGGTTTTCTGGCCAGAGACACCAGGGGGAGATGAGAGACCCCCCAATCATCCCATTAACCCCTTAACACTTACCACTTATTACCCCCCTGACGAAAAGGATTTATTAAGGTAAACAAGTTATTTAGTTCTGCTTTAACAAGCCATGTGAAAATAAAGGCTTTAAAAAAAGGGAAAAAAAGACACATGAAATACTACCATGTGACTAGACTATCACAAATCGAAGGCTGGACAAAAATTATAGCCGGCTATTGCAATAAAGAGACTCAACTCTCTTAAACTGACAAAAATGATTGGCTCCTGTGCAGTCGGTGGTTTAGTAGTTAAGGCTGCTGCACATGTGGCGGAGCACTGCTCTGTCATTGGTGTCGTGGGTTTGTTTCCCGAAGTCTCGCCCCATTCTCCCTCTTCACCATGAGATGGTGTACTTGTGTGTAGTTTCATGTTCTTTCTGTGAGTTTTATGTGTGTTCTGACCTCAAGATGTGGAGACGGGTTTCAAGCAATGTAGGATGGGTCAAATGCAGAGGTCATATTTGATGAAAAAGTATTGTATTAACTTTTTAGCGATTACTATACTAATAATTTACCTGTTTTTGCAATTCTGCATTTAGAATTGTAGGTATATGCAAGTCCTGTATGATCCTGCAGATGGCAGCAACAGACTAGTGATGAAGAACAATCTTGTCTTGTCTGCTTTTTATACATGCATCAATTTGTGGTCAAAGGTAAAGCGGGTTGCATTTAATGTAATACATTTCTTTACAATGACTCGGCCAATAAGTAATTTATTTGAGGTATGTCACACTAGGCCATGTAAGAGAGTGTGCCCCTTTGTCTGTCAATTTCCATACCTAAGCTTATATTTCATGTTTGAAAACAAAACATGGACTGCAAGGAAACAAATCTTGTGACTTACTATATTTCATTTGTTTTTGGTTTTTATTATCATTATTATTTGTGCCACAAAATCTTGTAGCAAGTAAACAAAAAAAAGTCCAAAGAGATCATCTCTTTGTAGACGAACGTCATTATTTACAACGTTTACAACCCATATGTTGCCCGTACTTAAACAATTATGCATGCATTATGGCGCACTTATTTTCAGGGAGCACATGCTGCATGCTCTTATGGCTATGTCGGTAATCTGATATTACTCCATAGGTACAGACACACCCCTCACTGAAAGACATTCATTTGTGCACTTATACCGTTGGGTTTTCAGTCGGCTCATCATTAGCCACTTATGGGAGACGTAGATTCATATCATACTTAATACAGCTGTTCAACATCTCACCCATCATTCATGACATCTCTGTTCATTGTACTTTATTCTATGTAACTGGGTACATACAGTATATAAATCTGTATATGTAAATATATATATCTAACCTATTATTTTGCCACTGTTTCAACTTTAAGCAACTGTGACGAGTTTTCTTATTATTTCCTTTATTTGATTGGGCAAAACATTATTTACAATGTTGGCCTGAAAGTGCTTAAAGTGCACTTAGTTGCCTTTTCCCTTGAGTCTAATGCCATGTTGTGGTTTGTACTAATTAATGGCTTGGCAATGTTATGGTAAATTAATGAGCTGAATACATCATTGCCTTAATTTAAGCCTTATAAGCGGTAATACAGAAAAGAAAAACAATGGAAGGCGCTTGTTTCTGTGTAATACAATGATGAAAGCAGGGGAGTTTAAATATAGTATGCAAATGTGTAAAATTAGGCCACATTTTGAGAGCGACACAGTTTCTCAGTGCTGAGTCGAGTGCAATTAGTCGTGAAGTAATGTGGAAATCCCATGAAGAAGAGCATACATAGATTTGAAAAGGCCAATGTCTATGTTCATACACAAGCTCTAAGTTTAAATGAAGAATGTCTTCATAATGGCTGAAAGGCTATTCAGACATTATTAAAGAGCTCTTTTGCTGTTGTTGAGTCCTCGGTAGTGTTTCATTGTTACAAATAGAATGACACACAGAAAAAAAAACATGAGTACATGAAGCTAAACCTGACCAGCAGCAGGTGGCTGGTGCTTCACAGTGGCAAATCTGTCGTACTCTGTATTTGACATGCCCCTCGCCCACACAGGCAAATATACAGCTGATGTCGCTGGGTATGGGGTGTATTGAATATGGGCGATAAAATGACAGCAGTTGGCAACAAGAACAACATGTAATAGTTTAAGTTTCCTTTCATAACTGGCTAAGTACACTTGTTTCAGTAAGTGACAAGGCTCTTTATTGAACGTTAAAACATAACACCCACAATTCCCTAAAATCATTGCTGTGCTATTGGGTGACACCTAAGCCTACGATCATTCAGGACGTGAAATCAATTCATATCCAAATCTGTTACCAAGGACAAAGCCTCCTGGTTTTAGTAGCTGTGCACAAAAATGCATTTGTGCATCAAATGTCAGAACTGCCAGAACTGCTGCAGCTCTACTGTCCTTCCAGAGCTCTGAGGTCTGCAGACCAGCTCCTTTTGTCTGTTCCTAAATCCAAGCGTGTGTCCAGAGGTGACCGAGCCTTCTCAGTGGAACTTTGGAACAGCCTTCCTCTACATGTGCGCTCGGCTCAGTTTGTAGAGGAGTTTAAAACCAAATTAAAAACTCATCTTTTTGCTTTGGCCTTCGGTCCTATGTAGACCAGACACAGTATGTGCCTTTATATATTACCTGTGTTTAAGTTTTATCGTGTTTATTGTACATATTGTTAATGTTCTTGTACAGCACTTTGGTCGACTATAGTTGTTTTTAAATGTGCTTTATAAATAAAATTGACATTGACATTGACAAATGTTTTAAGTATATAAATAAATGAATAGTTGGACCTTATTGTGTAACACAAATTAGTCTTGCATGAATGCCAGAGAACTACAGAGGCATCAGCATCTCCTCAGCATGTGATAGACTGCTGATACAATCAAACTGATTAAAAAATATAAAATATCTCAATCAGTAGATATATTATTCAGTCACTTTATTTATGTATTTTATCAAAATGGTTTGCACTGTACAGTGTAGTTGAAAGTAAAAACCTTTCAGTTAAACATTTTAAAGTTTAGCTAAACTCTGTTAAAGCTTTTGATTGACCCATCTTTCACATTGACCCAGTTGCTTTGTTTGGAGCACATGCCCTCAGCATGTAGCCATTTGTGGACAGGTCATGTCCCGCTCTGCTTCTTCATCGATCCAGGGAAAAAAGGAAGGCTCTTGTTCCACTATAAATACTCACTGCTATCGATGCCCTTGTGCAGTCCTCCTCCTCCGACTCTCTCCTCTCTGCTCCTTTTGAGCCGTCAACTCCTCCTTGCCATCTCGCATCCCTGTGTGGCTATTTCCGTCTCCAATCTATAAACTGGACACTGGACTTGGTGTCAGTTTGCTGTGAAAGCTTTGAAACAGAAACAAGTGACACAAAAACAAACATTCTTGAGAAGTGCCTCAAAGTTGGTTCTGCAAGAACTCATGTCTAAAAAAGGTCATGATAGAAGAGGGTCAACAATCCAATCCACTTCATTTATAAAGCACTATAAAAGTTGACCAAAGTCCTTTCAAAAAGACAATATAAAAACAATCTTAATACACAAATATACAACAGTAAAAGTAAACTTCCGAACTAGCTAAATGCCAAGAAGAATCTACGCGATTGTACGGCATGATTTAAACACAGGGAGGGAATCAGCCTGTCTAATATACAGAGGCAGCTCATTCCAGTTTGGGACCAACAACAGAAAACACTCGGTCTCTGAGTTTGCGCTGGGTCTGAGGATCCACAAGCAGCGCTTGATCCGCCGATATCAGTGAACGTGCCGGGGAGTCTGACACGAGCAGATCGGTCATCAGTGATCTTCAGTAACAAAACAATTTTATTGTAAATCCCAGCTGTAATACATTTCTATTTAGGTAAAGCAAACCATATTTATTGCCCTAAATAGAAAAGTGGAATATAGTTAGAAGTTAACAATACTAGAAACTGATTTCAAGTGTCACAACTGGGTTGCCCTTGTAAGGGAAGAGGAAGCCCTTCAGGTCGTGCTGGCTCCTGGTGGAGCTCAGCTGTGCTTGGAGAAGGAAACCCCACGGGGAGAGGGGAGTACTGGTCTGGTCACAAGCTGTGGTCTAATCGGCCTTGTCTCAAAGACACATGGATTAAGAATATACTGAGTAAATGGATGTTTCCAAATACCATGGGTTTATACTTCGAAGACGTGGATTTTCAGGTTAATTTCATTCTCACGCACTCAAGTGTTCTGTTTGTCAAGATGCTGAGAAGCTAATTTACAATGTGTCCCATGCATCTGAGGTTAATGCCATTCACAAAGTTGTCTGAATTGGTAAAGTATGTTATCTGAAATCAAATTGATTGACACACCTTCAAATATGCAAAGGTTCTTGAATTTTGAAAAGTTAAATATATTATCCACCATTCAGAATGTGAGGTAGGACAACTCACTGATGAGGAACCTATCCTAGCCCTGACCCTCGGAGAGTTTAGAGAAGCTGGGTGGAAGACGTGGGACTTGAAGAAGGCTGGAGTGACAGTCTTGATGATGGCCCTTTTAAATGTCACTTTAATGTCACTGTAGTTATTTGCTCTTAGCTTTAAAGCTGTGCCAAAATAAAGTACATTAACAGAAGCTCTCTTGAAGGTTGACAGCTGAGTTCAATGTGAAAAGGTGTAAACAACCCGCTTGTGTTATAAATTTGAATCTAACAAATTCAAAGCCAGTGCACTTTCAGTGGTATCTAGACATTTATGTGGAAGTAATACTTAAAAAAGCAACTCAAATGTAATGCTTTTTAATGCCCAAATACTTAACATAGATTTGCAAACATTTCATAGACAGAGGAAAGGGGTGGTGTTATCTGTCCATCACTAAAATATCGTGAGATGTTGTGGTACCTTTTAAGACGTTAATACTAGGTAACATGTAAACATACAAGTCAATTGGATTTAAGACAGGACATCCATTAAGAAAAAACACAGAGCTGTAAATTGTTTGGATAAATAATTTAATGCAGTTACATAGACAATATATTTTGTGCACTCACAAAGAAGAGGCTGAGCTTTGAGCTTGTCTCTCCACTAAACCTATGTCCCACCCGATCCCACAATAAGGTAAATGTCAAAACAAACAGAACAGCCTGTGTAATATTGCTTAGTGCAGCCGTTTCACTCATTTGACAACAAGAGCACTCTGTAAACCCACATGATAAACACTCGCTCACTCAAGTACATGCTTAGAATACACACGTTTAAGTACCACTACCCCCCAAAACTCAAGGACACAAGGCATGCCATTGAC
The DNA here is from genome assembly GCF_951799975.1 of Gobius niger. Taxonomy (NCBI): domain Eukaryota; kingdom Metazoa; phylum Chordata; class Actinopteri; order Gobiiformes; family Gobiidae; genus Gobius; species Gobius niger. The sequence goes on from NC_136871.1 coordinate 18,118,613, forward strand.
TAACTAACTTTCCCAGTCAGAGACAAAACCTCTGCTTGAGCTCCATTCAGCTTCTTTACTACGAGCTTTGGATAGACAAATGAAAATGAACAAGAGGTGAAAAATGCACAAGAATGCAAAAGCAAAAGTAGACGTTCTGTTCTATACATTCACTGTGTGGGCCTATTGGATTGTGTCTTAAACCACTAAAAATTTCTGGGATTCCTGGTGCGTTCCAGAAATAAAACAATGGAGACTTGAACTTTAAAATACTGGAATATACTCACACAAAAGCATTTGGACACGGCTATGTTTTTTATATTGTTTCAGTTAACGTTAATTTATGGCAATGTTTGCTAGTACCCCCCTACACAGAGGATTTCTATGATAACATTGAATTTCTAACATTCAACCCTGACTCTTTACAGGAGTTTGCTCACTTTAAAGGGTCAAGACGTAATCTAAACGTGGATGTAAAATTCATAAGTGCAATATGTGCAATAATACATGTAGATATAATAAGTATTCTTTAATGACACGACACTGGTACCTCATCACTACCAATAGTTTCAAGTGGAGTTTCAGAAAATTGACAAGAATAAACTGCTCAGGGATTTTTTGCTGTCTTTAAACATCACCCTGGAATGGCCGACAATCAATACAGCACAATCACAAATCCTATTCATTGATCAAGGCAGACAGGCTTTCCCCATGCTTTAAATGCAGCTATTAGCAAGTAGAAACATATCACCTTTAGCTGTGACACTATGCTCAAACTTTAACAAGTTCATTTTGTCAACAAGATACGATATAGATCTACCTCACCGATTAAAATAGTTTGAAATAACCCAATATAGGCTCCGTCTCATCTGTGAACTGAAGAAACACTCCGCTGTAGAGGTGCCAAAGTGCATAAATCGAATTCTAAATGGACATGAACAAACTATGACTGAATTGTTTACAAAAGCTTTCGGCCTCAGACCTAATTTATCTTCTTTATTGTCCTGATTATACAGTTAGAATGACTCTTAACTTCCTCCCTGCCACATAATGAATGACTTTTATTATGGGTGTACACTTGTACCTACCGCCATCTATGTGAGTGTCTTGGCACAAGCTAAGGTGATGCAAAGAGTGTGTACGTGTCCTGGCAGGTCGTTGTGAGTTGTTGTGCTCATATGACAACACCCCCTCACACTCAAGGACAGCGCTGTCGCCCCTGAGCCTCTGCTCCAGTTTTATTTGGGACTTACAGAGCCTTGTCTTTATAATGAGCTTTATCAGTGCTGTACAGTGAACAAAGTCTCCGCTCACTCACATCTTTTCTATTCAACATGATAATAAATCAGTTTATTGTCTTGTAAATATCTGAGGAGACACCTGATACAAGCAAGTTGCAAGGTTCAAGCTATTTTTCAATTTGACCACAACCAGCATGAATGTGATTTAAACTGACAGTCAGTAATATAAAAAGGTCAGCAATTTCAGAAAAGATGCTAAATTACCGCCTCAAACAGCATAAAGCAAGGTCGTCACTATTAATACGATTTAAATAGCCATAGTTACACCCTATGTAGCAAGTAATGTATATTTTTAATTGATACAGTCATTTAAAAAAGCTTTTGGCTCAGTAAAGAGTGTTATGTACGGAAATGCAAACTGTCTATATGACTGTAAACAAGAATTCATATTTGTTTCATAGCAAGTTAAATGTACTGTTCATTTAAAATGTTTCAATCTGGCTGTAATTTCTGACTAACCCTCACAATTGGTTCAACTTTGAAACAACTGAAGCCAGCCCGGCTGCAGGGATTCAGTGTTCATTTCTGACTGGTCCACTTCACTGCAATAACAACAAACCCACAAGAATTTCTGCAGTCTGATTGTGATCTGCTTTCACAAGGTTTGTTTAAAAAACAGTAACTGTGACAACTCTTGGAACATTTAATAGCTAAACCTATTTTTAGGTTTAAAGAAATAAAATACAAATATGCATTTGAAGTAGACCACAGATGTTGTACATGATTATACATATATCTATATTTTGTATAAACCTGTACAAATAAAGTGTAGTGAGTTATGTTGTGTTTCATATCATGCTTTTTAGAGTTTATGCATAGAAATGCTTTAAATCAGAATCCCCAGATGTTTTCTGACCTTTCTGCTATTCTTTTTGTTAGACTTTGGATTTTAAATTAAAAAGGTTGGGTAAAAAATTGAATCTTATATGAGCTACAATAGTTGCTCTCTGAGTAAACATAACAATACCATTGTTGCAAGATAACATACGTACAAAGTCAAGCATTTTTCAAGTGATGCTCATTTGCTTTTTTCCCCCAGAGTCACATACTGACAATAAATCTACAGTATCTTGAATACGCCTATTATTCCAGCTAATACATTATGACTTTCCCTTTCATTGACAAACTAGGATTTACTCAAATACAGTGCAGAAGCTTGTAACATCTTTGGGTTCACTGATATGTATTTGAGAATAGAGCTTTAGACAAACTGCTTTTGAAGATTGCTTTACAAGTCCCAAAGATTTTGTCTATTGTTTTGAATGCGTCTTGCAGCCTTGTGTGTTTCTCCGAGAGTGTATCCTCCTACATTTTGTTAGCAGCCCGGAGGTTTGCTGTAGTCCTCGACCCCTGTTATGGTGGCTTTGCAGAAGAAACAGTCCTTGTTGTTCATCAGATGCTGATTGATGCAGGCTCTGAAAACACATATAATATCAAGAAAATCAATAACAACTTATCAGAGAGGAAAAGATGGTGTATACCTTTATATTTCACTCACTGCAAACTGATTTGGGATACTTGAAATATGCAATGACACTAAATCAAACATTGCGTGATGCGTGATCATGTAATTGGCCTACCACAAGGTTTGGTTTTCTCAATGATCTCACTTGTTTCTGGCAGCCTAAATTATTAACTATTATAAAATGCATACATCGTGTACCGTTATGGGCACATTTTTACTCCAGATCCAAGTTCATTTATAGTAACATATTTCCATTACAAATCTTAGAGTGCTGAGCAGGTGCTCCTTGTGACAACGTTCTCAATCAAAGCCAAAATAATCCATAAGGCTGCTGAGCAGACGTGCCAGCTAAGCTAAATCAAGCCTGGCCAGAGGATAACATGAAATATGCATTGAGATATGAATTGGACCAAGGTCAGCTGCCTGTGGTGTGGCAGGTTTTGTCTAGTATCAGCAGTTAGGAAACAGCTGACTCACATATGTGCAAGTGTGTGCGTGTGTGTGTGTGTGTGGGTGGTGTATTTTCAAATGAAATATTCAATAACAATACACACAGGACAAGTATTTTTAGCCTTCCCGTATTCTTCGACATGAATTCAATTTTCACGCACTCCCAATCATGCATGTGAAGTTTTAAAAAGGATGACTTTCGATTACCTTAAAATCGATAAACACAGAGTTAGGGAATTGTCTTTAATACATGAATGCACCTTTGGTCTCTAACGTGTTGAGGAAAACAGCAGGGGAAGACCGATTACTTCAACAACTAAGGCCTAGTTTGTTTTTCCATACTGAGATATGTTCTTACCTACGCTTAGACGAGTTGATGCGTAACTATCTGGTCATTTTGAGTGCGCTCAGTCATGCAAATAGACCAAAGATGTTGTTAACATTTAGCCTCTCCCAGCATAGGTAAAGCTCCAAACTGGGGTGAAGTTAAAAGCTACCAAGCTGTTCCAAGTTTTCCCTATTTAAATACAGCAATGTGAAAAGTTATACGATCCATAGTAGAAAATTCGTTGAGAAACTCTATATATTTAATTTTGTGTAACTATACTTAGATCATGTAACTTTTAACGTAACTGTATTTAAAGCAGTACTAAGTAACTCGTTTACCATAATAAATCCTTTTTGTAGTCCCTTTGGGGGTAATACAAGTGTTAATGGGATGATTGGTGGGGGGTTTCATCTCCCCCTGGTGTCCGGGTAGGAGTCATATCAATACACACTAATGAATCACGAAGAAGAAGCTAACAGGCTAACAGGCAAAGCTAACTGCGGGCTAGCGCCATTTAAACAGTATTTACAGCCAAGTTTTTTTTGTGCAATTGGATGTACAATATCCCTCTCTCCCTTTGTTTTCACTTCACAAGTCCACACTTCCCGTCCTGACAGAGATGTATTTGTCACGATTCGTCTTTCGTCGTCTTACATTCGTGAGGCACTGTATATATTTTGTTTATCATTATGAAATAAAATAGCTAATGTTCATCCTTTGGCAGTATTTATAGTCACAGAATAAATGCTTTATAATTTCTCAGAGCTGCTTTATAATAAAAGCTCACAATACAAAACACAACAGAAAACCAAACTGTAGTGCACTAATGTAAAAAAAAATAACAAAAAAATAGCGCAGTGCAGGCCTGCGCTCCTTGAAGTTTCAGTTTCGCCTCCAAACACTGCAGCTAAAATGGTCAGAGCAGCGCATTTGATGTGAGGCTCATGTTTGGCCTGTTCCTGGACAACATTACATGTGGGCTTTATTGGAAACAAAGCTTTTGTGGTGGATTATGACCAAGATTTGATCTTATGCATTTGTCTGGTGCACTGGATCTTCACTCGCCGCAGCCTGGTCGTCTGCAGGACTCTGCAACTTTTACAAAGCCACGCAGATTTCAGGTATTTTTGGAGGATGTAACAATACAGGTGTGGAGTTTGAAGTGATAATGACACACATGCACTCTGTGTTTAGGTGCGCGCATACACACATGACTGGCACCACCTAGCTTAAATATTAAGAAATATAGACTAAAACTTGCACCGTCACTTTCATACAGTGCATTCTGCGGTGCACTGTGGCACAGTGCATTGTTACACCCCCAGTGAGGACATATCTCAGTATGGAAAAACAGTGGCCTATTACTTTAATAACAGGAAAACGTATTGATTATACATTTACATTCCAACGGTAGCTGAAATCTCTTGAGCCGCGTTTACAGTATTGAATTCATAAAGCTGGTGAATAGCACATACGGAGAATGGACATCAAAGCGCTTTTGTATAAAAGGAAACTGTCCTTCAGTTTCTCCTGGGAGGCTATTAAGAGTCCTTCAGTGCAACAATTCAAAACTTCCCTTGACCCGTCAGCCCTCCCTTGAAACTGATAACACCACCAATGCTGTTATTCAAATGAAAGTCAGCGCCAGCGTTTAAGTCAGGCTGTTTTTTTTCCCTTTCATGTTTTTCTTCTTTTTTTACCTCTCATAATCCAGTCCACTCCCTTATTCAAAATGTATGTTCTTTCTCCACGGCTGATGGTCAAACAGACAGATGCAGGTGTGAGAGTATTGCCATGTGAGGCTCTTGGACTCACTTGCACGACTTGTGGGAACACGGCTTGAAGACTGCAGAGATGGAGTGAGCGTAGCAGATGGGGCAGAGGTCTTCTTCACTGGTCGGCTGCAAGAAAAAGACATGATATATTATGCTTTACTTAGTCTTTATTTGGAATGACTGGACACCTTAACACCGGTGTTTCAGTGTTAGAAACTAAAATGAATGTGGCACAGAGGCCAGGTCAGACACTACCACCAACATGGTCAAACACAACAATGAGGAACACCACCTCATGACATCAGCAGGTGACAGACATACAGTGGGAGGAAAAAGTGAGTACACCGTTTGGAATTTCTCACATTTCTGCCTAAATTGGTCATGAAATATGGTCTGATCTTCATTAAAATCACAAGGATGAATAAAAAGTGTCTGCTTTTACATTTACATTTCATCATATTTTTTATTGGCCATAACATGTAAACATTCACAGGAGAGGAAGGTTGAATAGTTTGGGAGGAACACACATCATGTGTGGAGGAAAAATGGAAAAGCACATCAACATCACAACCCTTTCCCCACTGTGAAGTATGGTGCAGGGAGAATCGTGGTGTGGGGGTGTTTTGTTGTCTCGGGGCCTGGACAATGTGCGATCATAAATGGAAAAATGAATTCACAAGTTTATCAAGATATTGTTTATGAAGAAATAACATAAGAAGAAACAACGTATTAACGTGATGATAAAACAACATATTAACGTGATAAAAATTCAGCCCGTTGAAGAATTTGATGCCTTACAATCTCCCTTTGTCTATTATTAGCACATATTGCCCTCCCATGCATCTTGGGATCTCTGAGTTAACACCACATGTGCCAATGGAATAACACTCGGAGATGTCGAGATCACAGTCACACCCAGTCTTCACACTCCCAGTCTTTCGTTGGTTTGCACTCTTCATCCCATGTTTATTTGGCAGCTTATACACTTTATACTCCACCAACAACCTGCCTCACTAACAATCTCCCATATAAACCCCGGTTGCAAGAGACAAGGATACGTCAAATTCTGAACGTTTTCTCATTAACTTTGATGTCAAGATTTGTTTAGTAAAAGGGGGCAAAAACCTACAATGTACATTTAATTAATGCATCTTTTGAGCTACATGAAGAACCCTGTATCATCAGAGTATGAATATTTCTGCTGTGCTTCTATGGCATACACTTGCACCCACGGCAACTTCCACATCCACATCCACCTCCACAAAGAAGCCATTTATTCCTTTCTGATCTCGCTTGGCAATTTTATTTTATGCCATGTAGTTTCCTCAAACAATAAAGTCCCTCGGGCTATATTGCTTCAGTTCAAATTGAATGCATTGTATAATTTGCACCCTAACAGCTTTCCATCTGTTGTTCCTTCATGTCTTCACTTCTTCCTCTTCCTGTATCCGTTGGAAGTCTCTGGTGTCACCTGCTCACCAGGAGCTCATTATCTTGCTCCCATTTAACACTCCTCTTTCTCACCTAACCCTTTTTATCTTCTATGTGTGTTTGTGTACTCTGCATGCTGAAATAACCCAAACTTATCCATATGTATTTCCACTGATTACTTCACCAACGAAAAGTGAAGGATATTTCTTTAACTATTACTTCTTATTACTTCAGTGCAATTCCTTGAGCAAATGAGCCATGTTTTTCACGCACATCCTGGCCTATTGTACATGTTTTTAGTGGTAGGGGAAACCGGAGTACCCGGAGGAAACCTACGTAGACACGAGGAGAATGTGCAAAGTCCACACAGAAAGGCCCCATTCAGGTGGGAATCGAACCCGGGACATTCTAGCTGTGAAGCACGAGTACTAAGCGCTGTGCTACCGTGCCGCCTGATCAAATCAAACATTTTAATGACATGACACAGTGTTACGTAATTCTCAATAAATAAAGGGAAGAGACGCCTTGGAAGCTGCTGGTTACATAAGGAGAGTACCTGTCAAGCAAAGCTGAGAAAAGCTCTAAGCAGGTGGCGTGATTTTAGTGGGAGGTTGAAGCAGCATATGCACAGATTAATATGCATAACAGCTACTAACAAAATGTCATTGAAATAATAATAAGTTTCTGCAAATGAAAAGCATCTTGTTTTTTGCATTTAGTGCATTCTCCTCTGTCTGAACGATCTGAAGGTCTGGAAAAATAAAGAACTTCAGAAGTTCAAAGGTCCTTTGTTATTGTCACATCCATACTGTGGTAAGATTGTTTGTGTAGTTGTGTGGTTGTCAGAAGAACAACTTTGAGTAAAGGTTGTACTGTGTAAAAGCCCTATTCGCACAGGATTAGAATTACCAAGGGACCTTACGTAAAAAGCAGAATTACTGACGTCCTCAGAGTTTCTATGCCCATACGAATCGGCCATGTCGGTGATTTGGAAGTTTTCAACCTGCGTAATAAAATCTACATAATCAAAGCATTTCCCCCGACCCGTATGCTGCTGTTTATGTGACAGACGTGAACCAGAAGCTCGACCGCATTGTCTTGGTGAAGTTTGACAAACCAATATGGAGGCTCTGAGGGAAAGCTTGAATGTGTTTAGATGGAGGAGGCTGTATCAGAGCGAAAGGATTAAAGGAGTTAGTCTTATGAGACACATGACGCGGCATACACAAACAAACCAGACAATCAGTGCTCGGAATACAAATGAATAAAATGCTCGTTGTCATCATTCAGTGTCATCATCTATCCGTCATAGCCAAAAAACGTCCTTGGGTCATTTCAGTTTGACAACATCCTCTATGTAATTCTAATCCGGTGTGAATATGGCTTTAGGATTTATTCTTAAAGGGGCTAGATGCAAGTTTGTCATTTTATACTCACTACTGCCACCTCAGGTCTTATGCGTAACTGCAGCTTCAATATTAAGCTCATTTTTAAACTCTGTATAGTCCCTTTAACTTTATTTACTTAATAAAGCAAATAAACCAATAAAAGTTGCCTTATTTTTGGAGTAACAATTTCAAAGTTGGGGACACTGGCTGTTTTTACTCTGTGGGGTGGCACAGCATGTGCTGTCAGGCTGCCCACCATGTGAACCCACTACTCTTGCAGCTTACTAACACAAACAAGCCCACAGAAAACAGACGCAGTGGGGAGGACAGGTTGGCAAAATGAAAAAAGTCTTAATAAAATATTTAGAACTGTAAAAACTAAAAACTAACATTTAAGGTCTGACGTGCTGCTGTGTAGCCTGGTTTTACCATACCCTCGTACTTACTTCGTTTCGTACAAGGCAAATGCTTGACGTCACCTACAACACCCGCCTCCCCCGCTCGCTGAATGGCATTTTGTAAGTCCGATGTACCGATGTAACGCAGCCACTGAGATCAAGCCCAGACGTACATGTAGGGAAATGATAATTGACCGGAGTTTACGGATTAATGTAGGTCTGTGAGAACTCTTTTTCACTTACAAATGAGTGTAACATGCTTGTTCACATTCCTTGAAAGGTAATCTATGGATAAAGTTAAGATAAGGATTAGATGGAAGCAAATAATTTGGCTAATAACGATACTAGAGGCACCAATTTGGAGATTTTACGTCGCAATACATACAATTTGTCTTCATATAATTGACATTGTGTGCGAAAATTAGAAGAACATTGAAATTGGATTAATCAATATTATTGCCCAAAGTAGGTTACTGACAAATCCGAAAAAACACTACATAATGTGGAATAATAATATTGTAATCAAGTGATCTTTTATTCCTTTATGCAAATCCGTGATAAATCCGAAGTCAGACAAAGTTCAAAGAGCGTAAAAAGATGAGAGTGGCGAGGGGAGACAGATGGAGGCCAGTCTTCTCAATGGATTTTTATGGCTGGTGGAAATGAAAGGACTCTGTTCCTGGAAGCCCACACTGCTCTGGGCTCTGTCATCATGTGCTCACAGAGCCACACACAAAGCACCCAGATCAAGCGAGTAACAGTGCATTTCCTTGTGGCAGCTGGGCAGAGCAAATCAAGTGAAAAATGTTCATGCCAATTCCTGCAAATGTGGCTTGTGCAATATGAGGCTTACACGGTGGGTTTTAACGCTGAAAACAAGTGTGGCTTTTTTAGATTGACATAAAATGATTTTAATTTTGAGGCCAGGTCTGGGGACTAGGTACATTCTGTTGAATTTAAGATCTTCACTGTCATTGCTTCAGTGGTTTTAGCAAAGTTTAATCTAGCTATAATTGCCTAGGCTTTGATTTTGAGCTGTAATGTTCTGCAATATTTGTCTTACTACTCGCTTCCATAAAAGATCAGTAAAGGTGGCTCAATCCATAAGGGCTTCATTAACCTTTAAGCCATGAACAATGTCCATTGCCTGACCCTGTGGAGCAGAAGCATGATGCTTGATTGAAGATTGTAGCTCATCCCACTGCTAATGTAATGGGCCTGCTGTGCATGTGCTTGATATGCGGCTGCAGGTACATTCTTGTCAAGTTGTGATAAGTGACCTTTGTGTGGGACAAGAAGCCTGCGGGAGTTTGTAGTTTTGAAGCACATGTGTGTGTACATGTGGGCAAAAAAGCAGAAAAGCTTCCCCTGTTTTCAGCCCGCCATCTTAGACAAATGATCAGCATTAGTTCTGAAAGGTAACGCTAATGGAAAACTGGGTGAGCTGGGGATTTTTAGCCACACCAGACAGTGAGAAATGAAAAGACGCAACACCTGAGGTATAAATGGGTAAAACGTCAAGGTTGTGCATACCATTAAACTCAATGATGCGTAACCATGTTATTTTCACTATTTGAATACACAGCCAAGGCTATTTGCACCTCGTCCTCTCTTAACTCTCTCTCTATCTCATTACTCTTTTCTTTTCCCGTGGCATCAATCTAAAGTAAGAATCCCATCTCTATAAATGTCATCCTGTCTCAAACCATGTCTCCTCAAACTTAATTCCCATCACACAAACAAAAACAAAAAAAACTTAAAACTAAAGTAAATTGACAAAAACAAGCAACTTTTTCCCATAGGATATAGTTTTTAATACTGAAAGGCAACTCTGTATATGCAGAAATATGTTCTGTTTCCTGCATATACAGAGTGCCTCAGCTTCTCCTTGCCTTTTAGTATTTTTTTGCCCTCCAAGTTTGAAAAGCAATGTAATTGGAAGTTACAAAGGTCAAATCAGGTTTTTGTATTTTTACTGATATGATACAGTGCGGTGGCCTCCATTCCTTTTTCGAGATATTTTTACATATATTGTGGAAACTTGAACATCAAAAAAACCTATCTGTGGAAACTTGTATTTCTCTTCTATCATAATGTATCAATATAAACCTTCTGTCACGTATGTCCCACCACTAAAAAGTACAACATGCAGCACCTTAGTTTGTGTATTAATTAGCATTCAAGTCTCCACTTGCAAACGTGTCTGTATACTTGGAGCGAGGACTAAAAAGCGCTTGCAGACTGTCGGGAGCGGGGACAAAATAAATAGCACAACACAATCTGGCGCGAAAATCTCAGACACAGCAAGCAAGTAATGTAGATAGAGGTCAGAGTTTCAGTCTGCGTAATAAGTACGTCCTCATCACCAGCCGGCACTTAAATGCCAAAAATGGACTCCAAGCGCCAGACGCTTTGAGAGTAGGAGGGTCCACAGGAGAACAAGGGTTATGAGGCTGGTCTGGGAGCATTGGGTGGCAGCCATCAGGAAGAATCCTGAAATATCTAGGTGAAAGGGAAAATGGGCCTGGTCTCAAGTGTATTAAAGTGGGCTACCAGTTAAGCAGCATGGTGACTCGTGAAGGACGTTACGGGTAAATGCCAAAAAAGAAGTTGCGGTGGTTATGACACATTTTTGTAATGGATGAGTGCTTAGAACAATGTAAGTTGGTCAATTTAGATTTTTTTCAACATTCTTCAAGCAGTACTGAGTAAGTTGTGCCCTAGAGGCCATAAGCGCCACTGCAGGTGATGCGTTTTTTACTTATTAATTGTCCGTGAGAGTAAATACTACGCTGGCAGAAAAGACAAAGGGAGAGAGGGATATTGTACATCCAATTACACAATGGAGATTTTTTTTTTTAGCTCTTGACTGTAAATACTGTTTAAGTGGCGCTAGCCTGCAGTTAGTTTTGCCCGTTAGCCTGTTAGCTTCTTCTTTGTGATTCCATTAGTGTGTATTGGCGACTCCGACCCGGTGACAGCAAAGTTGCAATTGTGTTTTTTCGGCCAGAGACACCAGGGGGAGATGAAAGACCCCCCAATCATCCCATTAACACTTGTATTACCCCCCGAGGGACTATGATAAGGATTTGTGAAGGTAATGAGTTACTTAGTACTGCTTTAACGTCTTCAGTCAATGTCAGGTTTGGTATCCACCTGACACACAGAATCTCCCGACTAATCCAAATATATACATTTTCCTTTGTGGAAAGTCCACGTAAATAGTGTACATAAAAATCATATTCAAAACACCACATTTTCATGTCTTATACATATTTTTAAGGTTTTTTCAGCGGAATTTCTGAATATCCCTCAAAGACATGCTGAAATTAGAATATTCACAGATTTAACACAAATAACTAGGTTATTCAAAAACGTCATAAAACCAACCTAGAATGGAACTTGCAATGCATTTTTTCCCCTCATGCTTATGTCAGCAATCTAGTGTCTCACCTTTAGTACTATATTGTTTGAGGGGTGCACATTCTGGAAATGTTCTTTTAATGATGAATTGACAATGTTAACAATTATTGATTCATTTTTAACCCACTGTCTTGTACCACTAAATAAATTATGTTTTATGTAAACAAACTTTTGTTTAATGTTCAACCACCATTATTAAAAAGAGGCACACAGGGTTACATTACAAATAATGAATTAGCCAAGCATCATCATCAAGGATATCATTTTGCTATAATAAATACACGTACATATAATATACATATCAGGGCACAAAATGGCCTCTAATCGACCAAGCCATTAGGCTTCACAATTAAACGCCCTGAACTTTCCTTAGCCTGTAATTATGCATAGTGGAACATTTCTAAGGGGGAAAGGTCATTGTTCTGGTCAAGTTCATAATGAGCGAACAGGAGATAAGAGCAGAGCAGCACAAAGAAGAGGCCCAGAAAAGGATTAATACCTGTAATAAGGAATACAAGTGAATTTCCACATTCTGACCTATTCCCTTCTTTCTAAAGCTTTGATTTGTTCTTGCTCCTGATTGAAGACTCGCTGCATATAGACACAATGTCCTCCAGCAATAGTGGATTTATCAGGAGATGACGACATGCTCTATAATTGAACTCTGTCTCCCATAGAATGGCACTTTTAATATTGTGGTAATAACTTTATCAGACTGAGAATCTTGAAGCTACTTTCCAACATTGACACTGTAAAAAAAAAAAAAAAAATTAGTTAAGTGCCTCACTTCATTTTTATGTCATTAGATTAGTGCAGTCCAATAATTCAAGGTTATCTACAAGCACAAAGCTAGGGTTTACCTTCTATTTGTTGCTCAGTTATAAATGTGAGATAAAAACATTTTCTTCACTCCCAACAAAAATAATTGCTTCTGAAGTGCAGCAAAGATCCCTTTTAGTATCATAGTGAACACTGGCCAGTACCTGTTTAAAATAAGAAATGTACTGTACGGGTTTCAGCATGGCGGTCTTGTTGTGTACAATATTAAACAGTCCAACATCGATAGTAACACCTTGCTAAATATTGAATTAGATGGTGAAATAACTGCAACTGAAGTGAAGAAAGCAATGCAGTAATGATTTTTCTTCCCTTGTGCCGACCTTCTGGTTCAGGCCCTATTTTCTCGTGTCATGTTTTGATTGGTCGGGGATGGGAGGTGAACAAATGCTGATGCTTCTCTAACGGCCTAGTGACCTTAGCGAAGACTGGGCCTCAGAGCAATATCTGAAAAACTGCTTTTTCTTAAGTCTACAGAGAAAATATTAAACACAGAAACACTACCAAGATTTGAACTGAAAATCAAGCTGGATGTGCAGAATATGATGGAGCCAACAGCTTTCATCAACAAAGCCCAGTAGGTTTACCAAAAAGGTCAACCCATTGGTAGTCATGAGATACCAGATTACTGAGCCTTTCACACCTTGTGTAAACCTTGTGCCGCGGTGTGCACAAACAAGACCCAGCCGGGCTATCACGGACGATTTTTATCAGCTGTCATCATCGCCTTTACTACCTCTCCCACCTGCCAGCACCGTGCCACGCCGCTTAAAGAAAACGATTACAGCGTCCAACGCCAGATGAGGAGGGATCCGGTTGCCGTGACATCCAAACCCGTTGTCATGGCCAACACTAAAGTGCAGAACCTGACGAGTAAACAAGTTTTCATCCCTCGACAAAAGCCTGCGCAATGTAACAGCATGTAGAGCAGTGACTCCGGCAGTCTATGGAAACATTAGCACAAAGCAGACATCAAACAAGTGGACCTAACCAATCCGACAGCTTTTCAAACACTCTAATGATTTAATAAGACGCTGGCGGCTAAAGACGGTGCATTCACAGCACTGTTAAGAATTAGATTACTGTCTAAGGGACACACACCAGGCTGAGGCACGTAATGTCTGTGAATGCTTCATCTTCAGTCCTGCTGGCTCTCACACACACAAACTTTTTGAACATAAATCAGACTCTTTATAGACTGCAGACAAAAATGTATTCAGGCTAAGGAACAGAGGATAAAAGGATGAATCTGAGATGTAACCTGTGAGGTTGTCTCAGCTCTCTTTATGCAGGTGACCAAAGTCGATATATTTAATCGTACACAACTTATTTTGATAGGTGTCAGGATTTACATATTAAAACACTATGAAATCCATAAACAGTTTACAATTAGACTTGTCTGTTGTGAAAGACAATGAATTAGTACAATAGATACAAACATGTCTGATGCCACTGTGGGAAAGTATTGTTTACAACTGTGAAGAGCTGGTCTGTCACGTCCTTAAGAACCCAATTTTGACTTAACTTTATTTTAGCGAGCTTAAAGGAACAAGCCAATTATACCATAGGACCACTTTGACTTTACAGCGTGGATGTCCAAGTGCTCCTAAGGTATAATTACGCCTTAATATAGTAATACTAATATAGTACTCCTTTTTATCCACTTTGAAAATGGACATGTTGAATTTTGTGTGAATACTTGGATCGTGTAACTACTCACATAACCATATTTAAATATGGGAAACGTGGAGGAGCTTGGTCGGGTCACCCCCGTTTGGCCCCATAGAGAGGAGGCGAGGCGAAACGCTAACAACATCTTTGGTCTTTTTGCGTGACTGAGCGTACGTGTAAAGACCAGACAGGTACGCATCAACTCGTCTAAGCTAACATAATATAACTGTATGCAAAAACGGTAGCCTATTCCTTATGCTTACAGGTCACCAGGAAATGTCTAAAGAGAATCGGAAAGCAGTGATTTTCAAAAGGACATGTGCTATTTTACCAGACCACCCTAGTATGACTCGGTGCTGTATGAATCTATGGTTCACAACAATTTTAGCTTTAGACCAAAATATCACACAGGTAATTTCCCTTCAGTTTTGTTTGTCAGCAGCCAAGACAATCCCCATGAATCATGGTTCCCTTCTTATACACGTCCACAACAATACGAGAACTTTGTATCAGTACATAAATATTTTACACCATTTCTAGTTACTATGAAAAGTCCAAACACGTTCCGCTGAAACGTCTCTCTCCACTAACACAACACCTGTGCATTAACATAAATTCAAATTTCTTTTAGAAATGGAATGATTTTCAAAAACACTCCATTAAGAGCCAGACCTGCTTCACTGGTGTTTGACACAACAATGGTAAAAGTCTGTCTAAATGATTCATTATTCATTTCACTGGTGGGCTCTGGCTGCAGCTGCAGTTGTTTTTAGTGTTTGAGTGCGATTACTACTCAGTCAGTACATAATTTAAATATGACATTCCTTTTTCAGGGCATAAGAGTGATGTTGAAATCATTTTGCAGTTTGGAACATGCAAAGTTGCCTGCTTGTAAACACAATTATTAAAAGGGTGTCTGGAACTCTGAGAGCACAATTTGGAGGGTCGGAGTTCCTTGCGAGCATTGCAATTATCCTGGAATTTAAAAAAGTATTCATCATCAGTGTCTTTGAAAGCATATGACTTGTCCAAATTAGCACTGGAACCATCAAAGTTTCTTATGTGTCACTTAGCCTGGCCTATTATAATAATAAATGCATGCCTTCGTTTTCCATTTACACAATAAAACTCACTGCATGGTATCGCAGTAGTAAGACTCCTTCTGTGACAGAGCATCACACTGCAGCAACCAGCCAAATACGGTAATAACACATGCTACAGAAGCATTAACCGGTATTATTTATATTCATAGAGTGAGTTTATGATATAAGTATGTTATTACTGTGTTAACACAACATTGAATAAAAAAGAAAATAAAGTTCAATCTTTCTCTTCTTCAGTGTGTAATTTAAGTCAAGTCCTTAATTTATTGTGAGAACATAATGAATTTGTTTTAGTGTTTTGCCAATTGAAATCATGTTGATTTATTGCCTTGCCTGTGGTAAGAAAATACCAGCCAGAATGTTCAGAATTAACTGGACGGAGGATTAACCAATAGTTAATTGTTTTATTCATCACGATGTACAAATCGGCACTTAATTTATTCTTATCACCAATTTGATATTATTGATTGTTGTCTGTACGTTATCAGCTGAGTCTGCACTACATGCCCAGAGCAAATTTCCCCAAGTGGGACAATAAAGTTTAATTCACTCATTCATTCATAGTGCATGTTTTTGCTTGGAGGTTTGTATCAATGTGAGTCAAGAACATACACATTCACATACATAAAAAGCTCTAAGTCCTAAAAGGTGCTCAATAAAAGGTGCCTTATGGAGTAAACCATTTTCTGCCAGCTTCGGATCACATCTCCTTTCATTGTTCCCCTTAAAGGTCCTATATCATGCAAAATCGACTTTTTAGAGCTTTTAGCCATGTTGTTATGCTATTTCCTTATCAAAAACACCCCCAGAGTGGTTTGCGGCTTCATTCACGCAGCTCTCCGCAATCCTCCTGAATCCTGCTCTCTGAGCAGCTGCGCCGCCCTCTCCTGGTGAACGACTGACCTGTTCAGTTGTGTCGTAACAGCGGAACGGAAGTGCTCGATGTCTGTAATGCAATGTCTTGCAGCCTGATTTTAATTTGTAAAACAGCTTTTTCATTATTTCTGTTGTAAGAGAGAAACAAAGAGAAAAAAAAAAGTGAAGGGAAAAAAAAAAAAAAAGGATGTGCCCGAGGTGCTTCCAGGTCAGCTGAGGCCAAAACAAACACATCCCCTGAGCGTCTGAACTGATCAGTCATGTTTGCGCTGCAGCTGTGAAGATGGAGCTCGTTATATCTGGACACACCTGTTCTTTATTCTTACCTAACGATAATGTCATGGACGGAGAAAAAGAAGCGCTGAAGTTTGGCTAAGAGGACGGGAGTTTATTCAACCTTTTCAAGAAGAGGCCACTCTCTCAGAAGCTGTTTTTTTCTCTGGGATTCAGCGACTATCACCACAATGGTGTTTTTCTGTGACTTTCTCTGATGGATGTTTGGGGAACCTTCGCCAGAACCAAAGTGGATTAACTTTTATAACCAACGCGAGTCCCATAATGTAAACAGCGATGGACCAGAGTGGTGAGTCAATCCAAACGCGGGTTAGCTTGTGTGTTAGCATATTAGCTTGTGTGTTAGCCATTTATGAAGCTGTGTTGCAGATGTCAACTCCGTATAACTGCATCGTGAAGTAACTTCACTTATTGTTGTTTATTTATATTACGGTAAAGTATGTGCGGAGAGAGGGGGCGGAGTTAACTGAATCGAAGCGTTTTGTCTTCCGGGTTTGAAAAATACCTCCAGAAAACACTTATATTTATTACAAAAATGAGTGCTCAATAGCGGTAGAGGTACAATCATTCATATAAATGCCTATTCTTAACTTTGGAATGGCTAAAATAGCATGATATAGATCCTTTAAGAATGATCATGCTGTGAACAATACATTAGAGCCAATGCAATTTTCTACTGCAAGCCAAGGGAAGTGTGTGAGCTTAAAATGGGACCATTAGTGGTTTCTGATATACCTCTGCCTCGTCTCATGGCTTGTGCACTTATGCTGCCTGACAAGAACTCCGTTTTCTCTCTGGTTTTATTCCAACATTATTATAATTATGAACTGTGTCATTTAATTGCACAATCCGTCCAAATGGATGTTTGAAATACGCTACAGCAAAAAAAGTGATTAATGAGTTTAGCCCTTTCCAATCCCCTTCCTTTCCTTTATGAATAATAGATCTGCTCTCTGGTCAGTTTATGTGCTGGAGCCTAGAGGAGAAAGTAAACGATCGGGTTCTCATTGCAGAGAGGAAGCTAAGAAGAGGAAGTTTATACTGATAACTGTGCGCTAAGCTCAGCTTCAAGGACAACTCAATTCATGGTTAAGCTTACAGTGAGTACAAAACATTTAGCACTGTGTTAAGCAGCGTATTCTCCATTGTTAAAATTCTACACTTAGCCTACAGCATGCTCAAAAAAGGTTGGGGGGGGGGGATTAGAAAAAATAAGGACATGTATTTTATGGTGACATTAGTTTAAAAAGAGACCATTGGCAAACCAAGTCCATTGCTCTCATATAGTTATTTTTCTGGGATACTTTCTATCCATTGCCCAAGATTTATAAACATACTCTGAATGTATTGTGTAATTTTAGGACTAAACAGAGGGGCTCCAGAACCCATTGTAAATGTTTCAAAAGCCTACATTTTAACTTGTACTTGTATTGCACTGGAGTTGAAAGATACCTCTGAGACACTAAAGTGCTAGTGGCTGTTTGAGCTCATCAGCAGAGAAAAAAAGCGAAACAAACAGGATTGTTTTTTTTGATTGCACTTTGGAAAATGTTTAAAGTTGATTAAGATTGAAAATAGGACAAAAGCAGACAGTAATCTTTTATATTTCCCGGTACTTACTGCAGTGCTGGCAGCAGCTTGTTTGGATTCTTCTGTAAGAAATGTCAACATCAGCTCCACTTTGTGTTTTTCCTCTTCACTGATGTAGTCTGTGTCTGTTGGGGAAGCACACAGAAAACTGTTACTTCATGACAACAATATAGCAGGGGCAAAACAATGATATACTTTCTGGCAACTCCTTACTTAATTTTTTTTTCTTAAATAAAAATGTGCCAAAAGGATAGACTAATCATGGTTCAGCAAAACAGATAAGTCAAAATGTACTCCCTCTCTGAAAAAAAAAGGTCTGCAATGCGGACAGTTGTAATCACTACTTAGAAAGACGACACCGGGGCTGAAAGGCCGTGTCTTCTACAAATGCGGTCAAGGGAGCGTTCATCTCAGATTCAACTCACTGGAGTAGACCTAAAAACTATAGTACACAAAGCAAATGAGACATGAAAACAGGCCACTGTATCAAGGACAAAATGATTTGTGAAGAACATCTCTCACGTATTTTCATTGGCAGATATGATGGGAATTGAGAGCCAATTGTATGTGGATCCATAAGAATTGTACAAAACCGTTTTGGCCATTGTTCTGTTTGTGCTGATGTTATGATAGGGAAATAAAAGTGGAACTACAGTATTTACTGTGTTTATCCTGCACTGCTAAATGACCGCTGCGCTCCGCGCATTAACATTTGGGATTCTTGAGTTGCCTATAGGGGGTGGCATCATAGTAATGTCAACACTAAGGACTAAAAAGAAGTGCTTTCCTTGTCCATTGGAGGATGAGTTTTATTAAGAGAAATCTGTGCTCTTCTGCTCTTCTGAAATGAACATTTAAGCTTTAAATCCTTCTGATCTAATATAATTTTAGAATTGGCTTTTAAAGTGCTTTAAATTATAGGAGTTTTAGGAGCTCTTCCCTTTTATGTTTAATTCAGGTTTGTAGGTAAAAAGGAGAGGCACATTGTAATGCCTGTGACTGCTAAATCGGCAGAGCAGCAGTGAACAGCTTTCAGGAGACATCCCCTCCGTGACACTGAGGTCAAGCCCACTTATCTCTTCTAATTTAAAGCAGAGTGCTGGTGTCACAGAGCAACACATCAACCTCTATGTCCAGAGGACAAGATAGAGCTGTCCTTTTTTTCCCTTCTTACTTCACTTATAATTTCTCCACACAAAGAAGATTGTTTAGTTGGTACAGCCTAGATTGTGTTCGCATCACAAAATAATTCTGAAGATTACACAGATTAATATTGGGCTGGTTGATAGAATTTCCCTTTTATCTGTCATATTACAGATGGTTTTCTTGGGTTTATTGTTTGCATCCGTGCCATTACTGGGTCTATCCATGTGAAACTAAAAACTGGCACAAGGGTTAATATGCATTTTCTCTGTCACGAGACATAAACAATGAAATTATGTTCTCACAAGAGGCTCTGTGCATGTTATTGCACAACAAAGTGCTGCTGGTTCAGGCTCACTTCCGTTCTCTCTGTTTCTTGTCCTCGCTTAATTACTCGCGGGTGTAATGGTGCAGCTCTCACACTGTTCGGTTTGATTCACGGTGCAAAACCCACGGTTTGGTGTATCACAGTTCAAGTGCAATAGAAATAATAAAATGGTTTTGAAATAAAATAGCCTCAACGTTCATTATTAGACAGTGTTATATACTATACACTATATTATCTCAGAATAAAATTTACAAAGCTGCTTTATAACAAAATGTGCCTCGGGGCTCACACAGCAAAACAAAATAGAAAACAAAATCGTAAGTAAAAATTAAATAAATGCAGAGCACTGTCTAGTGTTTAGCTTTGGTTTAGTTTTAGACGGCAGCTAAAACACACACAGAGCAGCGCATTTGATTTGAGGCTCGTGTTTGGGCGGTTCCTGGACAACGTTATGCTTGTACTTTTTTGGAAACAAAGATTTTGAAGCCAGAATACGACCAAGATTGGATCTTACACACTTGTCTGCGCCTCTGACGATACGCAGTGCACTGGATCTATCATTTACCGCAGCCTGGTCATCTGCAGGAGAAGCCATTACAAAGGATTTTGGACGATGTAACTTTGGCGTGTCTGCAGCCTTCAGTTTAGCGGTTAGTGAATATGACATGCTCTGTTAGAGTGTGCACATACGTAAAATTTGCACCGTCACTTTAGATGCACATCGTCGGATTATAGCACTGTGGTGCATCGTTACACCCCAAGAAATTAGAATGGGGAGATGGCCATGTCTCACCAAAATAAATATATTTAAACATTACACGGCCCACTAAATGCAATTACATGATCACTTCAAAATGGTGAAAACTGTAAGATGCAACTACTTCACAGCAGTATATGGCTGTGTAAAAAGTTGATTTGAGCATAATAAGTACTATAACAGAGCCACATTAGGAAATAATCAGTATTTATTTGAATGAACCAACACTCCAACACTGTGTAAAGCGCTTTGGGTGACTTGTATCATGTGAACAGCGCTATACAAATAAGCTTCCATTACATTTAGTTTGATTATTTTTAATATAATAAAAAATGGGCTCAGGAAACCTATTGCAACAATAATTGGTGACATTATTCAAACACATGGGCCTTCTTGTTGTCAACTGAAAGGGCCGGCCCTCGTCTGAGATTTTGACATCACCAACAGATTCAACACATTAAGGCAATTTGTGCTAACTCGAAAATAATAACCTCCTTTACTCTCCTGCTAAAAAAAAAATCACAAGTGTCCCAGTGGAAGGATTAGCTTTGTGTATGGAAAACCCCACAGCAGAGCACAACCAAAATAGTTTGCATAAATCTCCACAGAGCAAAGTGGAGGGCACAAGTGTGAAGGAGATTGGGACTGCTCACTGGGTCTGACAATTTCTCTGCCCGAGCTAATTAAACATATTTGGCACAGGGGGACAAAGTGTTCACAGGGAGTTTCTCTCATCATGAAAAGGTTTTACTTGTCGTAAATGGCCAACAGCGCTATCACAGGTGTAAAAAATGATCTGCTAGAACCGCATGGTATGTGGTTGTAATAACATTATAAACCATCAAATGAATACGTTACACAAACAAATGTTACTGTCATGCAATGATCACACTGAGGTGCAATTGGTCAGTTTTAAAGCGTCCTTTCTCGTAAGCAACAATTCTCTTCCTTTTCATATTTGACAAACCAATAAAAATCATAATCTGATCTCTGCCCATTCATTTCAATGGACAGAGGCCTCTGTTTCACCCTAAAGGGCCAGTAACCTTCTCAGTGACATAGAGGTTGCTCCCATCTACAGTATGTGGCAACTTCCATCATTGATGTTGTTCTGTCGACGGCGCAAGTCCAATACAACTAGGGATATGCACTGATGTAAACTGTAAGTAAGACTTCATTATGGGCTTCCTGTACCTCCATTGAAACGCTCTTACCCCTTGAGTTATTTTTGATCACATAAAGATATTGATACTGTTTCATTTGTGCTTCATTGTAGCTTTAGTATGAGGCAATGTTCCTACACTGAATACAATACACTTCCCTTTGCTCTTTCCAGCCATGTTAAAATATGTGATAAAACTAACACTCCGGGGAAGCTCTGCTGATTTTTTTCTACTTTTTTTAATGAAACATTTCATTGACTTTTTGTTTGCTGAATAGACGGCCACAAAGATGTTAGCATCAACAGCATGTGGCATAATTTGCGTGTACATTAAAGATTGCATTTCAGCATTTTGACATTCTGCCAATGCGTAATCCATTTTCCACGATTTTACTTTGTTCAATTGATCTTTTAACAATGTACAATGGTACTAAGGACATAAAGCACAATCACTACTCGTCCAGGCTTATCTTTACCGGTAGATTTCTAAAGTGCTCTCCATTGTAGATGTAAAAAGCCATTCTTTCTGAAATACGCTGGCAGCAAACCCAGCACAAAAACCCTCACTTAAGCTCTTCTAGCTACTTTTGTACATCTCTGTTGCAATCCTCTTTCCTGCTGCTTTCTTTTAACTTTCACCAAGCCCCTGCCCTATTTATTGCTCCCTCTGCCATTACTCCTTTCACTCCCTCTCACTTGATGGCTTTCGATTTGTCTGTCCATTTTCTCACCCTGAACACCACGTTTCCTCTCCATCCTGCCAAAAGACAGATCCTCTTTCACAATCTGAGTGTTGGTTGGTGTAGCACCCAATTCTGAACTGTGATACCCAGTTGTTGGACCGCTGTCATCTTGGGCTGAGACAATCATTGCTCGATGTTACATACCAGACAATTACACACATATTTACTACTTTACCACATCAGCCTCAAATTGACATTTAAGTTATGTGCAACATAAAACAGAATGCAGCACTTTAAGACAAGATAAATGTTCAAGAGAGAATAAAATGTGTTTTTTTTTTTTACAGTCAGCAATTTACTTTAATCGATGCAGAGTGGCTGCATAAAAGGAACAATGAGTAACTAAGTGGCCTATTTGTCTTTGCTTTGCCCAGTAAGCAGTCTCTGCCAAGTGAGCCCCAGTGTAAACAACCCACCTGCATTATAATGTCTGAGCTGATGCAGGGCCAGAGTGTCTGCTGTGTAGATGTTTTTAATGTGAAGAAAAAGTTATTTCAACCAACTTTCTACTCTACACTTTCACATTTATCCCAAATAATTAGTATCTTATATATAGGGAAGGGGGTATATGCAGTACTGTTTACTGCAAATGTAATAATTCAACAAAATGAAAATCTCAAAAACTAACATTTTATTGAGACATCTCTTAAATGCACTCGGGGGATTATTTCACTGTACTGACCACTGATCTTTGGCCCTCCACGCCGTATACACTTTGTTCATGGGAAATGCACTCAGTACAATGACTTTAAAGGGACTAGATTCAAGTTGGTCATTTTATACTCACTACTGCCACCTCAGGTCTTACGTGTAACTGCAGCTTCTATATTAAGTTTGTGCATGAAGGCACTTCGGACTCGCAAGAGTAACACCTTTTTGAGTGACAGTGCAGGATTTTAGAGGCAGTTGTGGTGAATAGGTATGAGGTCATTCTACACATTAGGACATTGCTGGAACATGTAGGGGGAGGAAAATACATCATTTCAACATTTTTAAACTCTGTATAGACCATTTAAGCTACAATAAGAAAACAACACTAAATGCTTTGGTGTTGGTCTGCACTTTTCATGATGCAACACATCAAAAGTCAATAAACAAATACAATGGCCCTCATTTATCAACATTGCGTACAAAAACGGTGTACGTGTAGGTGTATTTGTAATATACGCCAGAGTGCGCGTGGCATTTATGAACCCGCGCTTTACGCTCAGATCTTTCCGTACGCAGAAGCATCTGATGGTAAATGTCACGGAGAAATCCCAGCGTCATTTGAATGAAACGCCCAAAAATATTCATAATCAGGAGGCCTCACCCACGGGTTTTGCGGCACGCACGCACGAAAAACGGCAAAAAAGGAACATTTCTCCAACCAGGAAATGATAAAGAATTGTTTTTAACACAACAAATATGATATTTTGCGCATGAGAAAAATGTAAGAATCTATTAGAAACCCACAATAACCTTATAGCCAATCCAAAATCACATTCACTGAAAAGAAATAGGTTAATAATAAAAAACGTTTATTAAATACGCTGTAGGCCTAAATAACATAAAAAAGGGTATAAAATTAAACCACATAAAAATATAATGAGTAGTAAAAGAAGAAAGCGTGGATGTAACGCTGCAGTCCGAGCAAACTCTGGACCATGAACTGAACCAGCGAAAAGCAGCGGTCAGCTCCGCGGACTCAGCGCTGGAGCCGGGGGAAGAACTGCACGTCTTTCAGCCTGAGCAGAGCTTTCCTCCGGGAGGGAACAGGTGCGCTGAGAGCTGACAGCCAACCGGAACCTAACGAACCCGTCCGGACCGAAGACAGCCCGACGACGGGACGAGCTTCGAGCCTCCCCCTGAGGAGAGGAGAGCGCGCGGTCAGCAGACTCTGCGTGCGCCGCTCCTGGACCTTAAGAACCCGTCCGGACCGAAGAAAGCTGTGGTGCTGTCGGAGGATTTATTTGACACCCGGGCTGCTCGCGCCACGGAATCCGGTCCACAGACTTGACGCTCAAACCAGCCAGAACACGGAGCAGGGCCTCGCGAAGACCCAGGTGAGTCCCGGTGTCCCGACGGCAGCGTCATGTGAGGCGGGGCAGCCATCCACACAAAGTTTGCAGCAGCAGCAGCGGTCTTTTTTGTTAAAAAAGAAAATATCCCCGCAGTCCAGGTTCTAGTGTCCGGGCTGAGCCTCTGAGCTCGGCCCGTGGCGTGGAGGAGCAGGTCGATGCAGCGCAACAGTGAATCAAGTCTGCCCATAAACATTAACGCTGTAGCCTTGTTTCATGTTTAAATCATCAGTGTGGATTATATGCGGTGTGGCAATGCAATTCATGCTGCTAAAAACTGTTTTCCAGCGCTGTTTAGTGTTTAGTTAAAATTGATGTATCATGTACACCACCTCCTGACTTGGTGTAGGATTTGAGCGCACCGTACGCCAGGTGTACGGTGCGCTCAGATTGATAAATGCCAAAACAGGCGGTAATTTTTCGTAAACCCCACATACACTCTGATTTCACCGTACGCAAGTTTGATAAATGAGGGCCATTGGGAGGTGAATATCCCAGGTTCGATCACTGGGCCTTGTGGGGCCTTTCTGTGAGGTATGCATGTTCTCTCTGTGCCTGCATACTATAGGGTGCTCTGGTTTTCCCCTTCCACTAAAAACATGCATACCTTATACTCCGGAACGACTAATATGTGTATAGTATATAATATAGTTTGGAGTCAGCGAGAAGCGGAGGTTACTGAACAAAACAAAACAAAGCTAATCACGGGATAAAAGCTCGATGGCCACAGCGAGAGGAACGAGTTCGCAAATGAGAGCTTGAAAAACGTGCTGTTGGAAGAGGCTTGTCAACAGAGCAGTTACGCCTCTGCGCCCTGGTAGTTGCCGAGGCTATTGTTCAGAAGTGACACTGAGGAAGAAGATTTCAATGGATTTAGTGATTTGGAATGAGATCGAGAGTTTGGTATGTTCTTTATGCAATAGTTATCTGAACTGTTTATGTGGCGTTAACATACCAGACACGTATTTAGTTTGTTGTTTATGCTTCATGTAGCTAACCATCAATGTGTTACGTTAGCATACTGTACGCTAGAGATGTTGTGACGCATTTCTAGCGGTGCTCAAAGTAATGCAGAAGCGATAGGCCAGGTGACATCTAAGCATAACATGCAAACATAACATAATGATACGTTTACCCCATGAAACAAAACATTCAACAAAATTCAACCGGCTTTGTGTGACATTTATGGATAAGAATGCACTGTATGTAGTAAGCCAACAATATAAGGGGGAAAAAAGTGCACTTTTTAACCCGACCCACCCGCACCCGAAGTTTGCCGTAATTTTGAGGTTTCGGGTCGACCCACGCATCACTACTGTACGCCTATTCAGCCTGTTGTTTTGTTCTCATTAGGCATTTTTGGCTGGTGCGTCTTAAACTCCGGCACGACTTATAGTACGGAAAATGAGTTACATTTGGAGTCGCCGGGAGCTACACTGCGGTCGCCCATTGTTCCTTGCGTGTTTGCCCCAGCGGTATTGAAGGATGGGTCAAATGGAGAGGACAAACTTAAAAGGACAATAAAGTGCACCTTAACTCTTAACCTGACATCTATTATAGAAAACGCTATCTCAATGGCCGCCGCCTGGGCGCCGCCATGTTTATTTCCCATACCGACTTTGAAGCTAAGCAGGAAAGTGCCTGGTTAGGACTGGGATGGGAGACCGTTCCTCCGAAGCTAAGCAGGGAAGGGCCTGGTTAGGACTGGGATGGGAGACCGTTTGGGAACATCAGGAAGCCTGGCGACAGTAGTGAGTTTGTGCGTGGTGCCGGCCCCCACGTTGCGGTCCCGCCGCCCGCGGGCATTGACCACGGGTCCATATGGACCGCGGTGCTGCTGTCCGAGGACGACCCGCCGTCACAACAACGCGCGTGCGCGAGATCTGACTGCCATGCGTGTGCGCGCATCAAAACAGGGCAATGTGTGTGTGTGCGCGTGTTGGTGTGTGCGTCGGTGCGTATATGTGTGCGCGCGTGCATCAAAACAGGGCGGTGTGCGCGTGCGTGCGTGTGTGCGCGCGTGCGTATGTGTGCGCGCGCGCATCGAAACCGGGCGATGTGTGTCATTTGCTTTCACGTATTGTGAGCCCAGAGGTACATTTTATTCTAAAGCAGCTTTGAACGCATTGCCAATTTTATTGTAAGGTTATGAATACTGTCTAACAACGATCATTAGGCTATTTCAGTTCAAAACCAACTTATTTTTTTTTACATTGTACACTACCGTGATGCACCAAACCACGGGTCCTGCACCGTGACCCAAACCGTTAGAGCTGAACCCCTAATATTTATCCATACTTATTCCACTGTCTCTTGACTTCTATTCCCTTTTAGCGAACATATTGTCGTTGTACTTTATAAGAAAGGAGTACGGGTGCATCAAACACTCACATTGCAGTTTGTTTGAAATTATTTTTAGCATTCATTATTTTACACATTTGTAGTGCCCACAGTTTTTGGAATGGGTTGGGAACCACTGGTCTACAGCTGAACTTTGGAATAACTCATAATCTCAGAATATCAAATGTGGACACTAGCGAGGCCCGGCCGAAGGCCGGGTCTCAGCTAGTACAGTAAGAAGGGTCTACCATGGACACATATAAGAAACTTGTTTTGCATTTAGCAGGATTTGTATATTGGGCTTAAAATCGAAGGTTAAGATGTTTAAACTTCTTTATTGCACTGGTTCAGTTTTGTGCGTGTGAAAGCACAGAGTAAAGGTTACCTGCTTTCCCACGCTATGGACGACTATTCATTAACACCAACTCCCACGCATAGAGTCTCCAGGATCAGTCCAGCGGACACTCTTGATTGTTACGGTAAATGTAACAGCAAAGAAAAACTGTAGATACAATACTGGGGAAGCAATTACATTCAAATCTCACTTTTGATGATGACAACCACAGTCAGTCATATTGAAACATCTTCAGAAATTAAAAATATAATGTGGCCTTTTGTAGACCGATGCACTATCAGCTATTTCTGTGGCACAGAAATGACACACAAAAAATATTAAAGAGTTTCCTAAATACTCAGTCAAGCCTTTTCTCTCCATGACCCTTATTGTTTGCTAGTCGAACATCCCTCTCCAACTTAATTTTGTATTTTGGTGAAAAAATGTTGTCATTTGCATTAATTACATACAGTACGTTCTGGAACAATACTGATATATAAAGTAAAATGCCATCCTTTCACTTACAATTCTATTAACCTATTATTTATTTTCCTGAGGGAAGCCTTCTGATATTTTAGGGACCCGAAACCCAGGTAGGGAGAGACTGTCCTAGATGTTCTGATAGCAGTAAATCCTTGTGACATTTGGCACATGATCAGAGACCCATGACACAAAATGTGTGTCGCATCATGTTGGGGTCAACATGTGTTTACAAGCTGATAACTGATAAATTACTTATGCAGAAGAGTAGCCAGATAATATTCAGTGCAAAAAATATTACGTATGCACCAGGGATACAAGCCAAACCCTCCTGCCATACCTCCACAGCCCAATGGGAGTCATGTCCCCACATTAAACACACTACACAGTAAAAACAAGGCAATACACAAGGAACACAACAGGAAAAGGTCCTTAAGGGGTGAAACAAGATGTTCTGGAGTGCAACAGAAAGTCTGAGGCCCAGACCTCAGGGCTTGTTTTGACTAACCTGGACTCACTGATGATCATCATCTTGGCTTCAGTTTTTCTCAATGATAATTTCTGTAAATATTTAAAAATCAGAACTAAAGTGGTATGAATCTTTGTTTGTTTGTTTGGTCTGTGTTGAATATTGTAAAAAAAAAAAATTATAATAATCCATCCCAACAGAAATCAACATGGGACACTCACAAAGGGAGCATCTTGACTAATGTCCTTGATAAGAATGGTTTCACACCTAAAGCAGAAGTGTCATTCGCTGAGATATCAGCTGGTATATTCACAGCCTTATCTTTGGATGAATTATTCAACACTACAAATAAAAAGAAATATGCACACTGCCGTTCTTGTAAACTGTGTTGTAAAAATGTATTTTATATTCAGGGCATACAAGCGAATGCACCTCTGTGGACAACCCCATACACTTAGTAGAGAGAAGATATCACCAGTCTGAACCCTTAATCTGATCAGTGCATAGCAGCTCTCACTGGCAGCCGCCCAACAGCAGATAATTAACCTGGATGTTCACATGCAGAGGAGAAAGCCTCCCTCTTACTGACTGGATATGCTCTTGCTTATTAACTACACAAGGTGTTAGACGTCCATGGTATTATATGCAACACTGGTTGTTACCGTGCCATTGTAAAATCTGAATAGCATCTTGGCAAAGTGATTTATGGTCTCAAAATTGGATCTGAAGCCCTGTGCTGTGACTGCACACTTACCATAATGAACAATGTTATTTTATATAGTGTGACATCGTACTCTCCAAATAAAATGGCAGAATGAATATGGCTTGAATCGTGACGAAAGAAATTAACCGTAAAATAAAAATAAAAAAAACAATCCCCAGCCCTGACAGTGCCATACATGATCACAGTAAGTGTCTGTTTCCATGGCAGCGGGAAATAGGGCACAGTGACCAGGTCATACGCTGCAGATGGATCAACTCCAAAGCAACTGGTCAAGAAGTCATGTCAAACCAAAGCATGATGGTCTGCCAGATTCATTGTTTTTAAAGTAAATTAAGCTCTGATGTTGGCACTAAATACTTTGCACATGATGCAAAACCATAGATGATACATTAAGCAATTATTTCTCAATATTTAATTAATGCAGCTACATGTCATATGGTGTTGAATGTAATGATTCAGAATTCCCATATTCTGTGTCTCCACTGTATATATAACAATATAATTGTATTTTTTCCTCTTACTTTGAACATGATGTGTTCTGCATGTTGATAGTTCTGCCTTTATCTGTGTTGTCATGTAACAACTCTCTACCTTCCTCTGTCCCTCACTATTCCTCTTGATCAGTCTCTGACACTTTCTCCTCTGTTCATAGCTCAGCCTTGAAGTTCTTCTCTAAATATCTCAACACAAAGATCAATGGGTGGTCTGAATGTGGGCGAAGTGAAGCTATTTTAGAAAAGTAACTTCCTATTATTGTGAACAAAAACCTAAATACAGACAGTGTTTCCATGTTAGTCATTTGTAGCAGAAAATGAATCTCCATGTATGCTATACGTAAATAAAACGTTTGACAAGTGCTCACCGGTAACTTTGCATATGTTTATGTAAGTATTTTATGATTAAAAATAAAGAATGTATGAGACTTATTTATGAAATACTCTTCCGTTCATATTTATAGCAGTAGCTTTTACAGTCTATAACCATGGAGGATTTAATCGATTATAAAATCTTTGGAGTAAAAGTGTTTTATTGTTTTCAATCATGATGGTTTTAAAAGTCACAACCACAGCATATAATTTGTCTCGTATGATAAAATATGAGCCAAAGCTATTACGGCTCTTTGTTCTTTACTGAGGGTATGCAAAGCAGGATAGTGTCTCATGAACAGGACAAGCACCGTGCCATGACAAATGCCACTACAGCCCTTAACAGAATTAAAGTGCAGTCTAAATCCTATTAGGAACATTCCGGGCTAGGATCCAAGGTACAAACTTTGCCAACTTGGCTTTAAAAGCAAATGCTTAAAAGATACAGTGATAAATCATGACTGATCAACTGTCTGTCTGAAAATGGCAACACACATCTACTGCAAAAATACACTTTTAATGTAATGCATAAGTCGCATTACCCATAACAAAATCCTAACAATAATGTTTCTATAAAGCAGTGTGGAGATTTTAACAAATGGATTGCCACTTACATGCATGAAGTGAAAAGTGCTTGCGTTCTGAAGAGCCAGGTGCAGCAGGAGGGAGGATGACAGCCGAGCCCAAAGCCCCCACCACAGGCAGAGCGGCAGAGGTCACAGCTGCGGCTGAGGAGGTCTCCCCTCCCTCTCCTAAGAGGTGCTGGATGGAATGGAGCTGGAAGCAGGGGTCAGAGAGCAGGACAGATGCAGCTCGAGATGTCCTGAGAAAGCAAGGAGAGAGGTTGAAAAAATGTGATGTTTTGGGAAATGACTGAAAAGTGACTAAACGTATGTCCACTAGATCATTATCCAGAAAGTAAACCGTTTTTTGCATGCTCAACATACTGTACATACATTTTGTTCTCCAAAATCGTAACTTTCCCCCATTCACAAATGCTAAAATGGTCCAAGTTTACAATTAATATAAACCAAGATTGCATGCCTAAGGAAATAATGACATGGCTATTAAATCAGTATATTTCCGTCAAACAATACTTTTTGGTCCAGTAGTAATGTTGACTCGTAAAAGCAATCTCGATGTCTATCTCGACAAGCGATGACATGTTTTTCTAGGACATCCGGCTCCTATCCAAAATTAGCCAGTTGAGCCACAGCAACAGGGCTGACACAATGGCACGAAAACACCGTTAGGGCAGACTGTGGTGCGGAACACATCACTGTTCACCATAGAATACTGTGAAACCTGTGATGTGCGTTAGAGTTGCTCAGCTGCACGTAAAAAACACATTTAATTAGTGCTCATTCATATTTTTAAATCTCAAAATGTATCCAAATCTGTCTATTCCATATAAAAGTCCATTGCCTGTCATGTTCTCACTTCTCTGATGTCCGCCTGTGCCTCTACTGAACTGTACTTGTGAAAACCTACATTATTCCCTTTTTTCCAATGCATGTAGTACTCAATCACCGGTGTTCTCGCTAATGAATGCCCCCCACCTTAACTCTTTTTTCCCCCTGTTCTTCTCTCCCCTGCGGCGCCACTCAATCCAGCCTCTACACATCAATCTTTTATAGCGGGGCTTTCCACAAGACCTGACTCCCACTCACTGGCTCTATCCAAACAGCTCCAGTATCTCCTTTGTCTATCTCTGCATGTTTACAGCCCTCCTCTATTCTCCGCTGTCCTTCAAAGACACATCACACCAAGTTCACACTTTCTATCCTTCCACTGTTGTGCCTCCCAGTGTCACTTAACGAATGTCACTCCGAGAAAAACGGGCCTCTTGTTTTTACCACTGCAAATAAGTACAGGTTTTAGGGTTTTTTAAAAGGGATGCAAAAGAAATGTGTGTCAAGTGCAATGTTAATAAAGTGAGAAGTTTATTGATAGAATTACATCAATGGAGAGAAAGAACTAAAATTTGCAGATGACACACAGGAAGTATTATTGTTCATAACGTTCGAGTTGTAAAGATCATTTCTGACCCAGAATTAACAATCATATATGTGATATCGGGCATTGTTTAGGTATATTTAGTAAATTATGTATACAAACATATGAACAGTGCGTTGTTTTTTAGGTCATTTATTTAATCAGAATCAGATTATTTAATGATCAGATCACATGTGTAGTACAAACTATGTGCATTATTTTAAAAGGCTTAATCTTTGTTTGACAAGCCTTTATAGGTACACATATGCAAATACGGGACATATAGCACATTGGACAAAATGTCTGCTATCGCCCACTTTTTCTCGCAGCTTCACTGCATGACATTCAGTACAATAATGAGCACACACAGTAAATACAATCTGGGAGCAGAAACTTCTTTATCACTAGCTCAGATAAAAGAACCCTGGTTGATAAAGAGCAAAAAAGGTTTCAACTTAGGTTTCAACACCACCTCTTTTCACTGGTGTTCAACACATTGATAGGCTCTACTTGAATTAGTTTCAGTTTTATATTGTTGAATTTACATTAACATTTACATTGTAACTGTAATTTTACATTAATAACTTGAAAACGGCACTTGGGCCAAAAGCACAGTCTTTAAAGTGCCTTATAAATTAAGTTGGTCAACACAGTGAAAGCCACAACCGAATGGTATCCGTGAGTGCTCAGTCAGATATAACAGATACTGTAAACGCAGGTTGTTTTCTGTTTTGAAGCCTCAACTTGAGGCATG
Source organism: Gobius niger (assembly GCF_951799975.1). Taxonomy (NCBI): domain Eukaryota; kingdom Metazoa; phylum Chordata; class Actinopteri; order Gobiiformes; family Gobiidae; genus Gobius; species Gobius niger. The sequence goes on from NC_136871.1 coordinate 18,151,077, forward strand.
TGAGTAAAAGACATAAAGACAGTCATCACTTTGAGACATTTGAGAAATATATCAGTCAAAATCAAACACAGCTGCTTTTCATGCTTTGAAACAATAACCAGCACTATACATTTTTAAATAGATAAAATAATTGGTAAATAATTCCAGCAGCTACAGCAGATGGCCTTTTGAGTAAAAGGCAAACAAACTGTAACCATGTTAATGACAATGATGTTTCTAACTTTGGTCAATTCATGACCAAGACAACATTCTTCAAATGTTTGCAGACTTTGCCGCACTAAATAGTTGCACGTTAACTATTTTTGATTCCAGACAACACAAAGGATTCGAAGTGACTTCAAACGGACATGGATTACCATTCCAAAAAAATTCAATATTGGGAAGAGTAATTTAAAAACATTTCGGAACAATAGTTAAAAAGCAGAACAAATATTTTGGAGAGTGTTTATCTGTTACATTTTGTGGAGACAGAATGTGATCTACAAGTTGGTGTTGATAGCTCTTCCTATACTGGCAGCGAGTCAAAGAGAAGACAAGGTGACATTTTCCGGCAAAATTGTACCCTGACCTTATCATTACAGCAAGACTTGACAGTTCACACAGAGCGGCAACTCTTCAGGCCATTCTCTTTGGTTTGTAGTGAGGCTTGTCTCGCCCTTCGTTTGATTAATCCTATTGAATTTTAATAATGCAGTGATGTTTGATGGATCTTTGCCATACAAAATATGATTCATTCAAGGGAGGGAAAAGAATAGGCCATTAGAAAGATGATAAGCGGGAGTCAAAGCACAGGGCTGGAAAATGTCACCAGTTGTGTCTTTGTATAACAGCTGTTTCTAGTCAACCAAAGCCCTTTGTGTGCCATCTTTAATTATGGACGAACAAAAGAGCAAAGTCTTTAGATTGACAAGGCAAATTGTGGGTAAACTATATGAATATGAATGAATGAAATAATAAGCCAGGCTAGCAAGACAACTCTGCTTTCATTGATTTATAGATGCATTCCGATTGTTTTTTATTCAAAGAAAAGATATGTAAATTCATCTGACTACATGTGCAAAAGTCACACAGTCCCTATAAATCCCCCAGAAATACGGTGGAAGATAATTGCAGACCAGCAGATCTGTCAACAGGAAAGATGGCAAGGACATAAAAAGATGGAGTATTGATGTTTTTAGACTTATAAGTAAAATCTTTGGGTTAGAGGCTTTGATCTTGATCCTCAGTGACAGGAAATCAGGAAAAAAAAACACATGCTGCTACTGAGACTGCAAGACGGGTTGGAAGAGCATTCATCCGCGCACACACGCACAGTTAGCCACAAAGCAAAAGTGCACAAGCAGTGGACTTGCACATTAGCGTCAACCTGTCATGTGCAAATGATACAAGCTGCCTTTGAACCATAATAAACATGTTTGTGTAATGCCAGTCCTGTGCATTGATCGTATTTGACTACTTTTATTAGATTAGTGTCACTTAACTGCTTTTAGACATGAACGAACAAGAGTTTAAAGTATTGTATCGTTTTTTGACACTTTTACAAAATTCTACATCCAACATCAATCACTTATCCTTGCAGAAAGTTATCCCTGTAGTCACAAGCTTTTAACTTTGTGTCTGGATTGTTGCCACTCAACAGCTAAATCCCCAAAACAGCGCGGCACTCAATGTGTTAACCTCATACCCCCAGCCTGAGGGCATTTTCTACAGTTCGGCTTTACCCAAATCAAAAGGCTTCCGGGCTGGAGAGCAACAGTGTAATGCCTCATTTGAAAGCTAAGACCTACAAAAGTGATTGTAACTTTTTTGGTCACACACTTTTTTTAAATTGCTTTCTTGTCACATTTCGCCACGTTTTTGTCGATCTTTTGTTGCTTTTTTCAAGAAGCTTTTACATTTGGGTAAAGCCAAACTGGAGCAAATGTGCTCATTTCAGGTTGGGGTTAAGACATTAAGACATTAGTGTTAACACATGTGCCAAGGAGCACATTTAGCTAAACAAATTGCTTGTGTTTACTAACCACCTTTTCATTTTGTATTTAGTCAACAGTACAGTGAGAGATGAACTATTTTTACTCTGTAAACACTAATGAACAAAACCCTTTGTGATGGACACAAAGAGTATATTTGGACAGAGTGCATTTCAAGAGGCTGTGCGGCTCATTACCATGTGCTTCAGGGAACATTTGTTTGCCAACAGTGATGACCTCACTAACAATACAATATCTGACCAAGCTGAATGCAGACTTCATCTCGTTTCTCTCGTAGGCTACGGCTAAGGAAATATTTGAGATGAAAGTAGAAATGCAGTGGGTAAGAGTCAGCTGCATTGTTATTCTCTTCTGTAAGAAACCCATAATGATAAAGCAATAGGGTGAATTCAGGTAATTTGGGACAGCATAAGCAAATGGCCTATTACTGCAGTTCTAAGTGCTATGGAGAAACAAATGACAATGATAATTAATTCAAAATTCTGTGTGTAATTTTTTAATGTTGTTTGGGACAGCATATTTCAGGTAATTTGGGACAGTGTGAAATAGCAATAGAATTATATTTTTCACATTCCTATAATTTTATAAATTCATGATGAAAAAAAGTCGTGCAGGGGCTGCCTTTGAAAGAGTCAAAATAAAAATGTACATTTGTTTGTTGATTATGTTTCACAAAACATTTGAAAATATTTACTGCAGCTCAACTGGGGCTTGGACTAAATGGTGCGCTCACATTTTTGTGTTCTGTCCCAGTGAAATTCTTATTCAGACTGATTTTAGTTCTGATTTATACGCTTTATTTGGTTAATGGTAAAGTTAGATACTAGGCTTATGTCCAGTTCAGTTCTGGTTCCATTTTGGAGACTCTAAAACAGCAATTTCGTGGAACTGAACTGCATGAAAATCCCATAGGAAACAACAGCCTGTCCCAAATTACCAAACACAACCCCAAAAACCTGTTATCTGTCAACCCCAACAAAAATGAGAGTTACATTTTGTAAAAACATCACACAAACTTAAAATTTTACATAAAGAAAGAAGACACTGTGGATTTCAGAGATGTCACAAGTCACAAATGAAAAATAACAAACACTGTCCCAAATTACCTGAACCCTTGACCCTTCTTGTTATAGAGTCAAGGGTCCAAGTCCTAAGCCTGCAAAACACGCTTTAGATAACTTAACAAATGGGGTACTTCTACAGCAGTAATTCTCAATCTTGTATGCATCTACTAAAGCTAAAGAAAATACATTCCCTTTCAGAATCACTCTCCAAAGCGCCTCCTGTGGCAATATAATCCACTCGTAGGGCAGAGGCGGAGGGGAAGCCAGAGTGACAGAGAGTCATGCAAAAGAGGGAGAGCAAGAGCGAGGGAGAGCGAGGGAGAGCAAGAGCGAGAGAGAGCCCGGGCGTTGAAAGCAACAAAGTCTGATTGCAGAACACAAACAGACGGAGACAGAGAGAGAGTGCAGTCCAAGCTGCTCTTCGGGAAACAAGCAAACATTACAAGCATCTAAGGGCGGCGGATGCTGAAGTGGGAAAATAAGGAGGAGGAGTGAGCAGTGTGAAACTGAGGAGAGGCGCGGAGCAGAGGAGGAGCTGGGAAAGCACCAGAAGCGACAGACCGCACTCACAACTCCGCTCTGTGAGTGTGCACAGGCGCCAGGAAAGACTGACCGCTGCATGTCACCAGGAGAAAGCATGCATAATCCAGGAGATAGCAGTGATAAGTTTGGACGCTCCACGTTTGGACTAAGCTCAACTTTTTACTGCACGGGACTGCTGTTGCTTTTTTCTTGAGCATCGGATGAAGATCACGCAGTGTGCATATAAGTTAACTATTTGGCTTTCACACTCACAAAATGAAATGGTTTTACGGGAAAGAGAAGAGAGAACCCAGAGAGAACAATTTGTGCGTGTGATGTGTGGAACCGGTTGAAATGGCCAGCCTGCGTGTCAAGAGGACAGGATGCTGACTTCTGTGAATAACTGAGACGCGACTTGGGTAAAAGGCAGTGGGCGTCAGACAGCTGGGACTGTGATTCACAAAACTCGACTTAGCGTAAAAACAAGCAACGCTACAACTAAGAGGAGCCTGTGCCGCCACCACACAAGCTCAATAAAGGCAACCGTGCGTGTGCTCATGTGGAAAGGGAGGCGTAAAGCAGCCGAAGCAAAGATCCCAAAGCTTTGTGGACCACTTTGTGACCTGAAAAGCAGCGTTTTTCCACTTGAGGAAAAAGGAATCCGATGTGGCTTGACAACTGTGAAGTAAAAGCTGTAATTAAACTTCTCAGCACAGGATTTTACACCTAATTTTAAAAATTATACTACATATACTAGAACATTTCTAGTATTCTGACCTACTGACATGTAACTTTTGTTACCATCACCTTGTGGCAGATTCCTACCCAATTAATACAACTTATAAATCTTGACCTGGTATTACTACTCTGAAATTGTGCTTTTTTATGAAGTCACCAAATTTGCTCACTCCATATGGCAGGAGAATTCAGTCATAAGCGTCGTTTAGACTTCACGAGGTTGAAAAAAGCAAACAAAAGAGAACAAAAAGTCAGACGTACAAGTGATCCCGAGGGAGCTTGTATACCAACATGTTTAAGCTCTGTAACATAATAGAACTAAGTGTTCTTAAAACGTTGACAGTCGGCTCAAGACATTGAGAAAACTAAGAGACTGACAACTGTCCATTATTTGACAGCAGCACATTTTTGAAGAATGTGAAAATGATATGAAACCAGTCCTACCATCAGCCGCTAAAGGGGAGAGTGAGGGATCTTTGTATTAAGGCATTCTAAAAACAAATCATTGCTGCTGGTGGCATAATGTCATGTATAGGAGGTAAAAGAGGGTTTCTGAATGGAGTACCACCGGTTTTGAACCCATCCCCGTTATGGTGGCCTGTTGTACTGTTAGTTTTCCTCCAACCCACCACCTGCGAGTCCAGAAATGGCTCTTCTCAAGAAGGACGGTGCCTCTGTGCCTCTGACATCCTCAGCTGCACTGCCCTGGGCCTGGAGACAGTCCCCAAAGAAATGCCTGTCACCACTGTCACTTTGGATCTTAGCCATAATCGGATTGCGCAATTGAAGGAAGTTAGTTTTGGTGGACTTTCTCGACTGGAAACATTGCGGTTATCACATAATCAGCTGACTGCTATAAAGCCAAGAGCTTTCCAGAATAGCTCCGGAACACTTCTCAGACACTTGGACCTTTCGTCAAACCAAATTTGTGATTTAGAGCAACATTACTTTATAGACCTCCCTGGACTGGAGGAACTGTTGCTTTTCAACAACCGTATTGTTCGTGTTGAAAGTTCAGTCTTTGCCATATTGAGTAATATTCGCAAGGCCTACCTCAGCCATAACCGTCTCACTGACTTTCCTTTCTTTTCAATACAAAAGCACACACATCCGTATCTCCTTCTCCTTGATCTGTCATCAAATAGACTCCCTAAACTACCCCTGGAGGACATTTCAAACTTGCCAATCGCACTCCAGAAAGGACTGTACCTTCATAACAACTCTTTGGTCTGTGACTGTTCTATGTACGGACTGTTCCACAAATGGGCCGAGCGAAACTTTACTTCGGTAACAGATTTCAGAGAGGAGCACACTTGTCTTGTCTATGGGATACAAAAAGGCACTGTCCGTTTCTTTAAGCACGACCGCTACTTTGAAAAATGCAACTTCACTTCACTCTTAGAGCAGGAAGCGAGTGTCCTGGCAAATGCAGGAAGTGCCGTTCTGCTGCACTGTGTTACTACTTTGACAGGACAGCATGTGACTTTTTTTTGGATGTCACCAAGTCAGGGGTATGTGGCACCTCCAGGAAACAGTGACTCAATAAAAATGTACAGCAACGGCAGCCTAGCCATCATGGAAGTGCAGGCGGAGGATTCAGGCATGTACTGGTGTATGGCAAAGGACCACCAGCTACAGCGCAATGAAACCAGGGATGTTAATCTGACTGTGATCCCCTCCCAGAACCACGAACACCATGAAGGGTTTAACACTGGCTTCACCACTCTACTGGGCTGCGTGGTGAGCCTGGCCCTAGTTCTCATGTACCTCTTTCTGACCCCCTGCCGCTGTCCTTGTCGAAAGGCCCCGCCTCCTGCCGCCAGCACCACTTCCCCAAATCAGACGATTGAGGCAGGTGCGGGGAGTGCCCAATCCTCTATTCTAACCCCCACCCCTCCAACCACAACTGAAGGCCCAGGGCGCAAGGTCAGTACAAACAAGCATGTCGTGTTTTTGGAGCCCATAAGAGAGCAACAGAATGGTAGGATAAGGGCAGGGCAAGGCACTGGAGGAGGGCAAGGACATTTGGGACCATGTCTACACTTAGGGCCAGAAAATCACTCCAAACTCCTAAACCCATCACAGCAGAGAGCCGGAGAGACGGACTCGATAATGTCTGTGTTCTCAGACACACCCATCATGTTACCGTAGCAATGAAAGCGCCGGCAGACTGGCACTAATATCACCTCCGCTCACTCTCTTCCTCTGCCTGTCAGTTACCTCCGAGCACCTCCCACTGCACACAGCACTCAACCTGAGCACAAAATTAAGCTTCAATGTGAAAAGCTAAAACTTCGAGAGTGAATAGTAAAGCAAGAATGTACTACTGTTTGTCCAGGTCTGAGGAACCATGCTCAACAACCACAAGCCAATGCACTGTGAAAGACTATTTATGTTGAAAAAGATCAGGGTGCTTTGCAGAGAACTCAAGGCAGCCAAGACACGGATATCTGAGTGGAAGTTTTAAGAAAACATTTTATAGTGATTAGGATCCGACCAAAGATTGAAAGATACAATCAGTTACAATTATAAAACAATGAGTAAAAACTTTTGCAAAAGAGTGGTAAATCTCATTAAATATAGACACCGGATGATGTAAGTGCATTTGTGAGTTTTATAACAGGGCACAGGACAGTCCCTTTAAGCACGGCTCGCTCGTACCTTTAAAAAATATTTCAGATGCCTTTTTGTACCATTCAGAGAAGGACATGATTTAGTGTTGGCTTTTTAGCTTTTTTATTTTTTCTGAGGCAGTAAAAAAAAAAAAGAACCAAACAGCAATGCATAGCTCAGTCACAAAGTGAAACGTTTTAGACTAGACAAGCATATGAGCTTTTAGTGAGTAAATATAGCAACTCTTTTAAAGTTTTACTTTAAAGCCCAACAACCCCGCATTTCCTCCCCCCCCCCTTGCATCCCTGTCTTCAGTAGTCAGAAACTAGAAAACAAATGTGAAGGAACGACAACTGCTCAGATGTGCAAATGCAAAGTGACTATATTGGAAACTGCAGGATCTTGTGCTTTTTGCATCATAAATGATCATAAAAGTGAAAGAGAACTGAATAAATTTAGAAAAATCTATAAAGGCTGGACAGAGAACAATCAGGAGAGACTTGTTTGTTTTCCTACTAAATGTCTACACTGTATCCACTGCATCCTTCGCTTTCAGGCACCGCCTTCTTATGTCCTTTTCTCCAGTTGTTTTGTTCGTTTCCCTGTGTCAATAAACCTGTGTATACACCCTCCAGATGAACGTCTGCTTTATTATTGTTTGCAAAAAAACACGAAATAAATGTATGTTTATGTTTGTACATCTGCACGCATGTCACTTTCACTGAATCTTTAAGTTTCGTAAAAAAATAAATAATAAAAAATGTATGTGATAAACTATAACATCTTTGTAGCCTGTAGATTACTAAGAATTTGTGGGTCAATTGTGTTGCCAATGTGCTACAATCATCGTGTCAAAAAGGTCTCAAACTATGATATTTTATAAATATTTTATACATTTTAGATGAATATAGCAATGCAGAATGGATTGGACGTAAATGTAACTAGAAGTCCAGTTACGTAATATGTGACAAGATAATTACATATTGCATTTTTCTATTACGTTATATTAAGCAGGAGAGACAGTGCTATTTATATGCTTTGGCTTATTGACTTCAAGCATTAAAATATCATAGCATATTATATTGATATTACTGCCGCCACTGCTGTCATAACTAGCAACATTGCTTCCATTGTAGCCTGGTTTGTTTTTATCATATTTGCCCCGGGGTCCTCCTGATGATGATAACAGCCATGGCTACAAGGCCTCTGGCTGCGCAAGGGTCTCACCCCCATAATATTACATATTATCAGGCTATTAAATAATATTTCCAGAGCTATAAATTGTAGATCAGAAATAATCCGAAATGATGTACTGTATGTTTACAAAGCAAACTGACACTTTCACCTCTTGATCTGTTTTGGCATTTCCTGATTCAATAAGGCAGTTGTTAACTGTGAAGGACCAAGCAATAAATCTTGCATGTTGAGAACCACAATCATGCATGCTTCATTGTCCCCTATCATGAGGATTAAGGAACTAATCATTTACTTTTTCCAAGACAAGAGATATGCTGTCATGTCAATAAGCCACTGTTTTTTTTGTTTAAGAAAAACATTATCCATTCTCTATTTTAAGCAGAGTGTGTTATAATACAGAAGATGGATGGTGCAATTATAAGTAATGGTCCGGAGCAGTTAAGATGTGAAAATACTGAATTTCAATCGCAGACGTTGTTAAGAACAACAGGGCAGTTTATTACCTGCCAGGCCTTGAGATTTATTTGTTTTGCATTTAATCAAGTGTTCTTATATTTCCTACACTGGTGGCAGCTGGTGCAATGCATTTACACTCATTTCATTATGTGCTGTCACAGAAAGTTAATAGCTCCAGACAGAAAACCTTCAACCCCTCGTGCGCATTAGAGGACTGAAGCTTTGAGTTTATTTCAGGCCTAAAATGTGTTTTGACTGCTCAGACCGAAGAGTTATAGTTGTATAATCCATGTACTATTTTTTTTCACTTTTAATCATTCCTTTACTTGCAAAAAAAGGCGATACTTCATTGGTCTGGTAATGACAATATTTTGAAATAGATGTACTGTCCCTTTTTTAATTTATAGACATTTGGGTCTATTTATAGATACACCTGAACAAATAAGCTAATATAAGTGTTAACTCACACATTGTCAAGGCGAGAGTGAGACTTAGGGTTGACTAAATGAGTCCTTTTATGCGTAAACAGCTTAATGGACAGATAAGCATTGCTACTAATGCTGTGTTATAAAATAACACAAATGCTGCATGTAAAGTGAAAAGCAAGACATCATCTAAACATGCACATATGGGTCATTAATTCCCATCTTTCGCACAAAAGACAATTTCCTGCGATGCCTTCGTGCCATTATTCAGATGAACAAGATATCTCAGATCATCACAAAAGATACCCTCACCACTCTAAATTACCATCTAAAACAACTGATCATGATGCATTGCAGATACTATAGACACGGAATAATAGCCCATTATTCACAAGTCCACAGTATAATAATGCAATAACGCTCTGGAAAAAGACAAGGAAAAAAGAAGAGATTTGAAAATAACGTGAACAAAGAAGGGTGTACAGCTGATTGATTGTATAGTTTTAGTTTTAGAAGCAAGGGTGTTTTTGCACTATTCATAGTTGTTGCCAAAACTGATTTGATTACAGCCATTGGCATGACAAAAAACCCAGGCAAAGTAAAAGTATTTAGGAGAAACAGTATCCAATGCAAACCACATCCTGTCTTCATGGGGTCTTATGCATAAAACCTGCAAGCCCTATAGTTCATTAGGGCTGAGACGATCCACTTCTGTCATGATCCGATACGTATCACGTATCCAGTAAGTAATTATAATAAGCAAAATGTTAAACTTAAAAAGTGTAAAAAGTCATGTGTCCACAGTTTATAAACAAAAAGCCATTATACATTTATTGAAGTGTTATGATTGAAAAGGTGCATTAACACAAAATGTAACAAAGTGCTGTGGAACTGGAAAACAAAGAGGATAAAAATGCCTCCAAACTCAAGTATTGCAAGTGTTGTGATACTTGAAAAAGTGTCAATACTTGGCATTGCAGCAAAAAGTATTGCGATCCAAGTCCGAACCGATATTTTGTTCCAGCCCTAGTTTACATCTCTACAAACATGTTGTGTTTCGCCTGAAACTGCACTGCAGTGTTTCATCAGTCTGTGGGGTTGGATTTTGCCTGAGCTAAAAGGTTAAAGCCCGCGAAATGTGAACCAAATGTGAAATATAGTTATGTTCTCACACTTATGTAACATAGAGGGGAGGGCAACTATTAAATATGGAAAAGGTCTTCCCTCATGCTTGGCTTCCACTTCAAAATAAGTCAACATTTGGATGCAGCTTGTAAAGCACTGTAATAAAGGTATTTCTCGCCTAATAGCACTTCATCAGTGACATGATATCTGGCAGTAAATGATGAACTTCCATGTGAGTTTTTGCAAAAGAGGACAGTCAGTGTCTGTGTTAGACGCAAAACACTTTTACCAATCAATATTCCATTTGTCATAACACAACCATAAACTAAACTCAATCTTAAGTGGTAAATATTTCTTTTTTCCCCCAAACAGCAGCTTAAAATCAAATAAAAATAGAAAGTTTGGTTGGTTTATAATTTTTGAAATGCCTCCACAACAGATCTCTGAAAATGCCTGACCAAGATCCTTTCTGCCATCTCATTCTCTTGACTAAAATATCTCTTCTTAATAATTCATGAGTAAATAAACTGCAACAATGGGGCCCATTTGTCGAGGCCTTCCTCCATTTACTGTTTATCCAAACAAAATAAAAGTCAAATGCCTCATGACTATACTACATCAGTAGAGCTGCATGGGGCTTTAATGACTGCAATGAGCAATGTTTGAGTGGCTTTAGAGCTTTTTCAGGTGGTGTCAGAATGATTCTTGGTGGTAAAAAACAAAAAAACATATTTTACTCATTGATCTGGAAACAACAGGCTGTTGTGTTAAGCAAAGTGAGCCATATGATTTGTAAAGTAATCTATTTTAAGTGAGCAAATTATCATGCACAAAAGTGCAATGGTTTAGTTCTGTGTGATAAAACCTTGGAGTTCATTTGTTAGCTTGTTCTCTGCCTCCATCTGTGCTAGGTTTTCCAAAGCCAATCTATGATGCTGTGCCAAGTCTAATCAATGTCTAATTCTATTCAGAGACAAATGACACTAATTTAATATTAGAACATGACATGTGTAAGAATCAAACATACCGTACACATGTGAATCTAAAACGACACCTCATCATAATGGCTCTTTGTTCTGCATTCATGCAGAATGTTCTGTTGCTTTTGTTGATTCTAGCCAGACCAAATAGAAATATCCATGTGATATAATCTATTAGCACTACGTTTTAACCACAGATAAAACATACAAGAGATTGAAGATTAGTCACTCAGCCCCTTCATAGTAATGATCCAAGGTTCAAAGCTACATAGGAACTCTGTTTACCAAGTGTCTTTTGGAGTCACCCGTGGCCACCAGGTGGTGGTATTACAGCAATGTCAACTCCCCGCCATGAGGACCAAAGAGAATTTTGAGAAAATAGAAAATGTTTTTGCATTGCCATTGAGATTAGTTTTTTGAATTGTTTTAATATCAAGCTTCATTTTATATATATTTGTACATAATATTAAATTTAAAAGAAAAAGTGCACTGTCTAAGTTAATTCCAAGACACATGTAATTATATAAAAAAAATACATATACCCTATGTTTATTCAGAAATAAGTTGGTAATACTACTTGAAGAAACAACAAGTAAAGTAGCCTATAATGTAGGCTACTGCTACTGCTACTGATCCATGAAAAGAAATCCAGGCGCTATCACCATTGTCAAATACTAGCTAAGTATGGAATTCAGAATTTTACAAACCTAATATTCTACACTAATGTTTGCTTACTTTTTAAAGTTATTCATAGCGTCACTGCACCTCCTCAGAGAAAAATAATGTTCAAGCTTATATAAATGAAATGTATGTTTATGATGCTGTTGAAATTTATAAATCCATGGTCACATACTCATCTACTATCTATCTTAACAACACTCAACATGTTTAGAAGTGACATTTAACTGATCTAAATTATGTGCGATGGGAGTCAGAAATAAACAGGTTACATTAAGTGTATATTCTCCATCATTTAATAGCTTTGACACAGCAATACTCTGTCTATGAGTATCGCGACCGCGCAGGGTTCTCTCTAAATGCAGCTACTTCACTGATTAACACTGGTTAATGTGGTTTTGCTTTGTTTTTCGCACTGCAAGTTCGGAAACTAAACTGCATCGGAGTTGAGAGCGCATGGATTTGGATTAACACATGAAGAACTGAGAGAGGAGAGAGGCACGAGTTAAGAGATGTACCAGCAGCGCATGGAGCAGTTGGAACTGTTCGCCCACTGTTTAAGCATTAAGTTAAAATTTAGAAAATGCAAATAAAAAGCTATAATTTACATTTGTATTGTGTAATATGAGCCTTGATATTGATGAGCAGATGACGCTCTGAATAAGTCGTTCTCCTCCAAGACTTTTATGCACATGTTTATACACAAAATTCGTATTGCAAGACTCTGTTCAGATCATGTTTAGTTTAGCTCCATTAATCCTGCAATCTCACATTTTTCCTAACATAAACAATATGCAGCCTATATAGGGTATATAAATGTCTTGAGATAAATGAGAGATTAATTAATGACGGATAGACGGATTTTTTTACAACCCTGTACGTCAAAATAAAGGAGAGAAATTATCCCCAGCGAAACCACTGCTTCAAAATAAAGTTTGAAAAAAGTAATTTTTTATATTTTTGTCAAACTTTTCAAAGATTTCAAACAAATCTGCTATATCTGATATATGATTTTTTTTCCATATCACCCAGCACTAACTATAACATCAACCTGCCCAGGTAGTACAGGTGGAAATCAACATTTTTGCAATAACCTGATACAATGCATCTTTCCTTTTGGTCAACCTTAAATTGTGCACTGTCCCTGTCTAAATAAAAAACATACCACTACCATACCATATAAATGGGACTAAATGTGCACTGCATTGACGTTCTTTGATATGGACAAACACCGGCCTCAAACTCGCAAACTTGTGTTTACAAGTCGGACCCTCTCATTGTTGAGCAATGGCGGACCCGCACTCGCTTGAGAGAAGACAAGGAAAAAGCTTTAGCAATTTACTGGTCATTTTTTTCTTTTGGGGTTTTCTTGTCATTAGTTTTGGATTTGCGTTTTGCCCATCATGTCCTCCTCTGGCTGCCTGTTGCACACGGCACTTCTTGTCCTTCTAGAGGCGGTGACATGTGCTAATTAGTCCGAACAAGCACAAGCTTCCAATTTGGCATTCACGAACCTTAGAAGACAAGTGCGAATGATTTTCCCAACTTAATAAAGTGTCATGAATCTGACAGTGCATTTTTAAGTATGGATTTTAAGAAGATGTTCATGAATGAGAACCAATGTTTGTTTGTTTTTGTTTGGAAAGGATATTGTAATAAGTGCAGTTTTGTGCAATTTCAACAATTCAAAGGGACTTTTTAATTTCATTTTACTACATGACATAAAGCTAGTAAGCATAATTTCTTATTGTTTTCCAACACTCTCCCAATCCTTCCTATTTACCTACATTTACTTCACCTTGTGTCATGTATTTCTATCCTTACCTTCTCCAGATTTCCTCCTCCATTATTTAATCTGCACTTTCTACCTAAGAATTATTGCAGTCATCTCATTCACCTACATGTCTAGCACAGTTAATTTTTCCCTTGAATTTATTTCCGAACATGATTACAACCTTCCTCATGGCCAGGGTCTTCCAGTCAACTGTCCCATATCCACCCCCCTCCCTTCCCTCCATTTCCGCACTCTTTTCTCAGAATCTCTTCTCCATCCAGTTGACCGATTGTTGGAATCTCCTACCCAGTGTCGAGCCTTGGCGTTTGCCGCCTCAACAGTTTCCACGGTAACAGAGGACCACCAGGATGTCGGTATATTTGCTCAGAAAGCAACAGTGACACATATAGAGGCACGCATACGCAGCAGTGCAACCATTAACGCTTTGTGTAACTGAAGTCTCACAGTGGCAAACCTGTGCACAGCTTGAATGACTGATTCTGATTAGAGGTAAGCTCATTCATGGCTGCAACCTGGAAATGACTCAAAGGACACTCATCTGTCTTCTGTTGCTCTACTTTTGCCATGTGGTAGCGTCATCTGTCTAACCTCGATACAACTTGCAGTAAGCTTTAACAGTAAATGCCATTCATTGTCCAGAGTTCTCGGACACCGTACATGTATATTTTCTCAATGTGCTTGTGCTCATGCATGTGTAATGTTATGCATTTCAGTTGTTTTCGTCTGTATAATAAAACGTACTTTAGTCTTTCTGAGACATGACATACCATAGTAAATACTAAAATGTAATTACGAAATTTAAGAACAGCTAACTAACTATATGACAATAACTATTTTATTGTTTTTGCTTGTTTCCAAAGTGCCAACAAGAAGCCGAAATTCTTATTAAATATATGAGCATTTTTTTTATGAATAAAACAATCAGAGCAGTCTAAACCAAGCTTAGTATGTTTGACATAAACTGCTTACATTTATGGTAGATTCAGTGCAAAGGTTATTCATTCTAGTTCAAATCAGATGCTCCATTTAAACAAAATTATATATCATGCAGCTTCAGCCACTCATCGTCCAGGATCCCCTTCTTAAGCTCCCCGGTCAATCACTCAGCAGTTTCCCAGCCGTGCTGCGACCCTCCTCCTACCCCCCCCTGTCTGGCCTCTCCTCGGCTCTGCTCATCATCGCCAACTGGCCATACCAGGTCTCGTCCTCCCACTACCAGTGTCCAGGCTCCGGGGAAGATTCTGGCTATCGTCCATAAACGCCATGTATTCCATATCACTACTGCAATCTTCCACCGGGGTCTGAGCCCAAGTCATGATTCACAATCAATAAAACCTCCCCAACGCATTCTGTCTCTGAGTCTTTTCAGGTTGAAATACTATATTCATAAATCAAACTTTTCACACCACTTCCTTCCTGAGGACACAGCCATTCTCCAGTCAGAGTCATCTAAACCTTCCCGTGTGAAGCCCAGGACTTGGAGGGAATAGTGTCCGAGAAATAGATAAGGCAAACAGCTGATGATGTTCATAACACACACACCAATCCTGTCTTTGGTTATTAGTGTAGAACATCCGAGATGCAAAACATTCTTTGTTTGACAGGGGGCCAAATATACCAAAAAAGCTAGCAAAAAGAATGTCCCCTGTGCTTGCAACATTTAAATACAAATGTAAAGTAAATCTTGTCCAATCAAAACTTGTCCAATAAAAATCTTGTCTGGGACTTACAACACCACCCCATGTTCTGCCTTTTAATTTTTGTTGCAGATACAAAAAAGTATGGATATTTTTGAATAATGTATAAAAGGTCAAAAAGGAAGAACACTGTGAAACTTTCACAGTGAAGAGAGCTCTTTAGTATTTGCAAATGCAATGAGTGACAGTGAAGCTCTACCTTGAACTCACTAGCTAAAAACCACTCCAGAAACTACACGACAGATGAGTAAATAATACATTTCACTGCATGGGGGCGGCAGTGCTAAGCAAGCGTCTGGGAACCGGGGAGTTACAGGTTCATATTCTGTCTGAGCAGTGAGCACATTGTAGTTTTCAGCACATTTAGTTTGGGGGCAGGATTAAATAACTCTCTACTTCATCTCATTTCTTTTGGAACCAATTTGCCGTTCTTCTTTGGAGAAATTGTTTACTTGTTTTACCAAATTACTTATTGATACATGTGTATCATTGTTTTACATGTTCAAAATAAAAACAACTGTCACACACTTGAGAGAAACAAACGATCCAGAGGAAACACAATTTAAAAAGAAAATGGTATGTTATCCATTGTTATCCATGTGAAGGCTATAAAAATGCATTTTCTATCAAGTGCTGGCAGGATGACGCATTGTTTTGTAGCCTGATGCATGCTTAGCTCATACTTATTAAATAGCTGGGAGGCAATCTCACTTACCAAGGTCTGTAAACACTGCTCACAACCAGAGCATCAAGATGCTGAACCACAGAACAATGTTCAGGCATCTACTTTGAACAGAACATAATACTCATTTTAAGATGTTTTTCCAAGAAATCAAGTTGATGAAAGATATTGCTCGAACTTACTCAACACTCTCAATCTTTAATGCTCATGAGAACCAAGAAAAATACATTTCAAAAGGTTTACGAACATACTCAAAAGGACATCATAATAAAACTGAAAAACAATACTTCCTACTGAGTGGGATGAGCCGTAAAAGTAGCCATCGAAAAACAATCAAAATCACAGCAGGCAGGCAGCTTATGTAGACGAAAAACCAACATCCCTTGAGTCAGGGCCTATCATGGTCCAAAGCTGCTAAGCTAATTAGCGCTGGTCTCAATCTAATCTCTGGATGACTTGGAGCAGCTTCTGATGTCTTTCAGCCCGAAGTAATGGACAATAATTAGCACCATTGATTTTCTCTTCTACAGTGGGAGAGGAACAAACCCGGTGACGCTAATAGTCCTGATGTGAACGCTGGAAGAGCAAGAGTTGATGGACAAATTAATTCTTCTGCAATTATCACCATTTAAGTTAATAGGTGATGCTACGTATAGAAATACATTTTACAAACAGTTTAGAATTTCTAATTCAAACACATATTTTTCACAAACACTGCTAATACAAGTATTAATTGCTACTATGCTGTGACTTCATCAGCATGCCCTGTTATACTGACATCAAATACTTAAAATTCTAGTGTTCTTTAGTTTGACACAGTAATGACTTGAATACATCAGCTTTGCAGATTTTCCAAACAACTTAAACATAATTATTACATGTTTGCTTGATTAATTTATAAATGATCATTATGATATTGTCATGAAGGTAAGCCCTGTCGAGCAAAATGAAACCTCAGTGTAAGATAAAAGCAGTTTCTTCTTACTGAAGATAGTTGTAATGGTTTACTGGAAACCATGTGCAAATCGAAACCGCTCTCCTCATTCATTACATGTAAACACAGAACACTCACCAGTGGCCGGAATCAATTACTAAAGTGGGCTTTGTTAGCCTGGCCATCCAGAATACAAGCTTTTCCTATTTTTTACAAAGACAGGGCTGATTACTTCTAATTCCCGATGGGAATGATTGACAAGCCTATCAACGAAAATACACTGCAAATGCGGCGCATTTTGTCAACAAGGAAGTTAATAGTTTTACAATGGCATTGGCCAGGAGAGCGGAGACAAACGATAACGATCTAGTTTTTGCCACAAAAATAGAAAAATCAAGGAGTCATTAGCAACCAGGATTTTTTTTTATTTTTCAATCAATGTCCATTTGGAACAGGACCAAAAAACCTTCGATAGACGGCAACAAGAAGAAAATACTCAGAGAAGATGAATCATGAACATCTACGCAGGTACATTCTTCTTAAGTACACAAGAAAATATATTGTGGTTAATTTGATCTTCCTGTCGTTACAACGTGGTCTGTGATTGGATCGATATAAAACTTTGAGATTTGATTGGCTGTTCACAAAGTTCCAGACGGTCCTGCCTTTGAACAGATCCAAAAAGCAAGAGTGGATTACTGGCCAGGCAAGGGCTTTGTATTAAATGCAAAAGAATAAGAAATTAGTTCAGAGGACAGCTGGAGGCAATGCAAAGGACGAGAGAACTGTGTGCTTTCATTCAATTATGCTCCGGACAGCCGTGTAAAAACCTGTGACAGAAGCAAATGAATAAGCAACACGCTTCTGAGGTAATTGGCGGTCCAGCGCTAAAAACATGCCAACCCTCGGGCAGAGCATCAAGAGTTAGTAATTATTGCTCTCCATTTGTTTATAAAGATTATCTGTACTCGGCCCACCTAGAGTGATCGTTCAAATGGAACAAACCAATATTTGTGGATGAAAAGGTCAAAAAGAAAACATGACTGTGTGTAATTCATTAAATTCAATTTGACCGCCAAAGGCAGAGTATACTGTAAGCAACGCATTTTAGGGATGAATGAATGCTGCAGAAAGACCTAATTCTAAACGTGTATGTGAATAGTGTGTGGTATGCTAATGTAGAGGTCAACCGATATATCTCCAGAACCCGTTTTTTGCATTGGAAAGCGGATGAGCATGGAAATGAGCCCTACCACGACTCAGGGGAACTGAGAAACGAAACTCTGCGATGAAAATTGGTTACAATTACAGACTTTGTCTAAAATTTTCGGAGCCATAAGAGAAAGAGACTTACAGTTTTTTTTGTTTTGGAATCTGCTAATTTTTGTGTTTAAAACGAGCTCCCTCTGAAGTACTAAAGAGAAATGTCCAGTGTTGGGAATAACGCTGTTTAAATATAACGGTGCTACCTTTTCGGTAACGGAGTAATGCAATTAATTACTCTCCCCATCGTTACAATGCTGTTATCGTTACTGGGGAAACAGGGTGGCAAGTTACAATTCGGCTGAATGAAGCGCTCCGGTGTCAGCTCACCGCAGCTATACTTCATACTGCAGGAGCATGGACAGTGCATGGGAGAGCAGGGGTATTGATGATTGACTCATGCCGTTGTTGTTGTTGTTGCCCCTCACACCTCTAAACTCAACACGACAGCGAGTCAGCGACAATGGCAATGTCGACAAGCCAGGGCAGCTCAAAGCTTACGCGGCGCCACAGGTACCCGTG
Source organism: Gobius niger (assembly GCF_951799975.1). Lineage (NCBI taxonomy): Eukaryota > Metazoa > Chordata > Actinopteri > Gobiiformes > Gobiidae > Gobius > Gobius niger. The sequence continues at coordinate 18,169,759 of NC_136871.1, forward strand.
GGCCACCCTACTGTCCACATCATTCAGTGTCCTCTGCCTCTCCAAGACAGGAACAGCTGCGCGGCCTGCACCTTTGTCTGCAGAACCTGTCGCGCACATCTGGCTGTGTCTGTGCAGTGTTGCATCATGTGCTCTGCTCCAAAACTATAGTATGTCCATGTCCACGACCCGCGGCTTGTCATCCCCATAGCGTTGTTTGTGACCGGGTGCAGGGGAGAATCGAGTTGGTGATCATTGATCAATAGTGTTGGAACTTATGTTTAACCCAAAAATGCAGAATAGGTGGGGACGCGTCTTTCCCCCTCTCTCTCTCTCTCTCTCTCTCTCTCTCTCTCTCTCGCTGAGCCTTTCTTGTTCCTCTTTCTCCGCTCCAGAGAAATTACAGGCTGCTAACTTTCTGTTAAGGCATCTAAACTTATATTTGCTGATGATTGTTTTACATTTTGCTTGATGAATGAACGGAGAGACTTCTTGCACAATGCTTGTGCGTAAAGTCTGCCCTGATCGTGGGCCGCACTGACACATCTTTCTTTTACTCCTGTTCCTCCCCATTCTCTTTGAATGAGGCCGTATTTTTGTCAACTAAATTAAGAAAACAGAGGCGCAAATACTGGTCAATACCATTCAGTCACAGTGGTCTCCCCTACTCTCTCATTCAGTTCATTCAGTTACTATGAACATCTTTGACACAATAGTACATAATTAATTGAGTTACTAACTCAGATACCGTTACAAGTTACCTCTCCCAAAATGTAATTAAAGGGGGGGTATTATGCAAAATCGACTTTTTCAAGCTTTACATCATGTTATGATGTCATTCCCTCATTAAAAACATGCCTGAAGTGTTGCCTTCGCACATTCACGTATTTTCGAGTAGTCTGTAAAAACTCTGATGGCGGCCATTTTAGGGGTAAAACGCCTGATTCCTTCAGGAAACGCCCTCGACCTCCAGGATACGCCTCCGACCTTTCGTCACCAGCCGAGTAACCAACCACTGCCCCTCAGCAGAACCCCCTCCCCGCAGTGTCTAGCCCTAAGATGTAAACAGAGTCATCATGGAGGTTTAGCTTCATGTGTTGTGAACCGGAGTTACAGCAGTTCTGAAACTTTTACAAAGACACACATCAGTGTTTCTGTTACCGAAACACCCAGGATTCAAACCGGTGACAAGAACGCTTATTTCAGCGGCTGGTTCTGCGCTGGGAATGTCTTAGGGCCTTGATGATGCACAGAGCCTCTGGAGAAAGCTAATGCTAAGCTAAACCTCGAGTCATCACGTGGAAACGAGAGATATGCACAAATAAAGTCAATAAAACCACCACACACATAAAGAACCGTTTAACAATGATCACACACGGAGCCTGGCTTGTTGATTTGGAAGTTTACTGCTCACATTTCATCTACAATGGGTCATAGACGAGTGGCTTTCTCCCGGAGCTAACAAGCTAGCCGCGACAAGCTAACGGGAAAATTCACTGAATACAAGCAGCATATTATGCACTAAAAACGCCACTAAAACAGGCATCTGCTTGAAGCAGCCTTTATGATGATCACACACGGAGCCTGGCTTGTTGATTTCGTAGTTTATTGCTCACATTTCATCTACTGTGAGTCGTAGCCGAGTGGTTTTCTCCCGGAGCTAAGGCACTATTAGCCGCGACAAGCTAACAACCTTCACCTTCACAACATTCATTGAAAACAGGCAGCATATTATGCACAAATAACGTCAATAAAGCAGGCAAATACTCGAAGCAGCCTTTACGATGATCACACAATGAGCCTGGCTTTACACATTTGTGGTTAATTGCAGACTTTTCATCAACAATGAGCTGTAGTCGATTATAACGGGTAACCTCGAAAAACCATTGTCCACCTGCACAGATAATGTCCGTCTTTTGAATCGTATGGGCTCCTGCAGATCCTGGTGTCGTCCATGGGGGTATAGTTAGAGATCCATAGGGCATGGCAGTTGCAAAGAGATAGCCTCCAAACAGCAGTTATTTTTCAGGCAAGAGCCCCTTCCAAGCGTCCGGTGTGGAAGGTTCGTCTTCAAATCACATCCTGTGTGGCCATTGTTCACAAAGTGATAAACAGTAGCTCCTTTCCAACAATAAAAAATAAAATGCACCGATCGTAGTTTCAATACTGTTGAGATAACGTGATGCCACAGACAGCGTGTGGAGGGGGCGTGTCGGAAAGGGTCAGAGGTTCTTAAAGAGACAGAGGCCTATTTCAAGTCATTCGCTACCGCCATTCTGAAAGAGCAATTTTATACAAGGCAGTTATTCTAATTTACTGCATTGACAGACCAACAGAAGGTTTCGTCATCATTGTAGTGTGCTATAGACTGGTGCTATGTGGCTGAAAAAAGCATAATACCCCCTCTTTAATTACTTTATGAATGTAAAATGCTGAACACTGGAAATGTCCTCAATAGATCTGCCCTCTGCCACTAATAAAGGGCCCCCTGCTGTCACAGTTCAACACTGATACATGTTACAGTTTAGAAGCATCACACACAAGATTATAGACAAGACATTTGGGAAAAATTGGCCGTGCATATCAGCATCGGCCAATTGAAATCCCCCAAAAGTCTGCATCAGCCGGAGAAAAACCCATATTGGTCAACCTCTATACTAAAGATTTGATTTTCTTTTCTTAAATGGGATTGTACAACTTTCTTTCCTTTGTTGCATCACGCCACTACATTTAAAAGTGCTGAAACAAAATCAATCCAATTTAAATATAAGGCCGAATGTTATTTTTTCATACAACTCCATTTATGCCAATTGCATTGTTCTTATTTACCTGCTTTGGTGAAGTCAGCGCAAGAAGTAAAAGGTAATAAAGGTTCTAAGGCAGAATCTCAATGGCATCAACTGCTTCTGTTCTTACTGGTCATGCGGTCAATAACACTATTACATGAGCACAGCATAATGGAAGCAGGCAGAAGCAGCAAGACTAAAGAGTCCTTGATGGAATTCGATCATTGGAACAGACCGAAGATATCTGACCGCTAATGCCTGTTCATATAATGCTTTCCCACTCAAGTAAAATCTAAAAAGGTCGAAAGTTGCTGGGGTCAATTGCGTGAACAAATGGTTTAACCACATAACCCCATAAAATGCTACTTTATTTTCCTTAAAGTAGTTTCAACAGAATAAAGCAATGTCACACACCCACTCTAATCCCATCACAGTACTTTTAGAAACCTCTACATTATGCATAGAAACTTAATTACTTAATCTATAAAATATGAGTGCGTACAGGCTCCAAGACTCTGATAATGTATTCTTGGAAATGTATTGGACAATCAAAGTATAAAAAATATAAACGATTTGCATAATATTTTTTACACATGATCGAAAATGACAATCTTAATAGGATTATACGCCTGATATCTGCTGGTCTTCCAAATAGGAGAAGGCATAGTGTGAGTGACCTTTACTTTCAAGTTTAGACGACATTCATAATATTCATTTTATTTATTTATTAATTAAATTAAATTAAATTATTATGTGTGTTTTTAATTAATAAAAACACACATATGAGATTTATTGACGAGCTCAAACATATCTAAGTTTTGACAATTCCAGGCTGAAAACAGTTCCATTTACCCGTGCATATGACAACTGAAAGTATTTTGTCTGCACTCTTGCCTTTTACTGTAATTAATTCATTTTTATGTTGATGTTTTATTAATTGATTTTATCTGCTTTCTGGCAATTTTATCCAACTATAAAGCCCTTAGAATTGCCTTGTGTATGAATTGTGCTCTGCAAACAAACTTGCCTTCTGTTGCTGGTCCCAATACCTACCTTTGTTTGTTTTGACAATTAAATTGACTTCACATCCATTAGAAGCCATATGTGGCAATCACTTCCTGTCCATTGCTAACCAAAGCGAAGCACCGTCAGGCGCCGCTACTTTCTGATTCCCACTGAAAGATATCAAATAAACACTGCAACTCAGGGGACCAATTACGAGAGAACTCAGTTGGGCAATATTTGACACTAAACGCCGAGTTAACATGAGCAAACACAAACAAAACAATAAACTGCCAGAATGTTTCAAAATCACTGTCCTTATCTCCAATTAGGTAAAGTCACTGGTAGAACTGTTATATTTTCCATTAGGTGTCAAAAACAGACATCTGCAATCCTTATGTAATGCAGTTTAGCTCCACCATGACAGCTCATATGAGAGAACAATTCATAACACAGGATTTCATCACCAGCTCATCAAATTTGTCTCTTCCTCAACTTGTAAAATAGTTACAAGCAAATAGGGAAAGAAACACAATGCATAATATAATGTCTTCCATCTGATTGACACGACTTTTGGCAGATTTTTCTTCCTTTTTTTGATGTCTTGCATTGCGCTTTACAAGCCTGTATTACAAAGTTTCTCAAAGCGCTACACTGTAGTCATTATTCATTCCCACTCGGTGGTGGCAACCTACTGTTGTAGCCACAGCTGCCCTGGGGTAGACTGATGGAAGTGAGGTAACCAGTCTGTGCCATCGGCCCCTCCGACCACCACCAACCACTCACTCACACGCTTCATTCACCCAGGCGTCCTGGTGTTCCTTCCTGTTGGTCTCCCATCTAAGTACCAGCCAGGCTCTTCCCTGCTCAACTTCTGAGATCTGACAGGATCGGGCAGAGCAAAGGCGATATGCCCAAAGCTAATTACTAAAAAACAAAGCTACATTTTTGTTCAAATTTAAGCGATTTGATTGCCTAACATAGGTGGAAATGTGCAATATGGGCGGCACAGTAGCACGGCACGGTAGCGTAGCGGTTAGCGTGCGTGCTTCACAGCTAGAGTGTCCCGGGTTCGATTCCCACCTGGACGGGGCCTTTCTGTGTGGAGTTTGCATGTTCTCCTCGTGTCTGTGTAGGTTTCCTCCGGGTACTCCGGTTTCCCCTACAACATCAGCCTGGCTCCACATCTGGAAATGGGTCCCCAGGCACAGGACTTTTTTCGGACAAATTTCATTGTATAGTGTTGTATAATGACAAAAATTAAGCACTTTAATCACCTTATATAAATTGTGACCGTTGTTCATTTTACCATTTACACACTAACAACAATGCACATGACTTGTGAATGGTTCTAGTTGTGAGTGGATAGCATGTGGAAGCAGCACAGTATATTTCAGACATGGCATCTGCAGCACTTCAGATGACAGTGCAAGTAAACAGTTATCCAGTGTTTGTCCATGATTAAATGGGGGTAAGCTCAGCTTTTTGCAGTAATTGTCTTATTCGTCAATGTGAAATGTTGACTGGAGCTAAGAATTAATTTGAGAACCAGTCAATCATAAAAAAAGAGCTTAGTGAAACTTTTTTTGCTTCAGTGATGCATCGCCTCAAGCTCTTTCTCAATCTTAGTTCCAACTTCTTTTCCCCACTTTGCGCTGGCAATAGAACATTAATGATGTATATCTAAAATGCAAGAAAAGGATGCATTTACAGGTATATTAATCTGCCCCTTGGTTCTTTAGCAACAAACGTATCTAATTATCTGGTGCATATGTGTGCTGACTGCAAGATTCTAGCTGTACAATTATGGATAAAATGTCTTTTTCCGTCACCCACAGCATGAGTAAATTTGCAGAATTGTGCCATGAGGACAATTTTGATAATGAAGCCCACATTTTCTCTGCAGTCCTCCTAACTATGTCATTCCAAATTATATATCTGGGAAATCCAAGGGGAGCGGGGAAATTTTCATGACAGATATGGCGGAAAACTAAAAACCGCTGAGCTCCACGTAATAACTGACACTGACGGCCCACACGGGGGTGACAGAAAATGGCTCTTGTTACAGAACTGTGAAAGAACATGGAGCACCAAGAACAAGGGGGTTACAAAAAATTCAAGCGTTAATTGCCTTCAACACCATCAGACCGGCGCTGCTGCGGGGGAAGCTGGAGGACGCTGGACTGGATGAACATCTCACTGCATGGACCACCGACAACCTCACTGACTGACCCTAGTACGTGCGGCACCGTTTCAAGTACCTGGCTGTTCACCTCAACAATAAACTGGACTGGTCCCACAACACCAACGCCCATGTGCAAGAAGGGCCAAAGTCACCTCAACCGTCTGAGGAGACTGTCCTTCGGAGTGAGCAGGCCTTTGCTCAGGGCTTTTTATGACTCTGTGGTAGCCCCTGCTCTCTACTACGCTGCTGTGTGCTGGGCACCGGGTAGCACAGAGCGGGACAAGAACAGTCTGAACAAGCTGGTCAGGAGGGCCAGCTCTGTCCTGGGCTGTCCCCTGGACTCTGTGAAGGAGGTGAGTGACAGGAGGGTAGTAGCCAAGCTCACCTCCATCATGGAGAACACTTCCCACCCACTGCACGGGACTGTAGAGGAGCTGAGCAGCTCTTTCAGTGGAGGTCTGAGACACCCTCAGTGCAAGAAGGAACGCTACCACAAGGCCTTCATCCCCACTACTGTCAGACTGTACAACAAGACTGTGAAGTAACATGTGCAATAACCCTTTTGCGAAACTACATGCAATAATCTATCAGCTGCACTTTATTCCCTGTACCAGCATCACTTATTGACAACCTGCATTAAGACTGTAACTTCACACCTCAATATTCTACTTTATATAATCTGTTCTAATTTTTATCCTATTTTTATTTATTCTTATTTCATTGTTAAAAATCCACCCCCTAAGATGTTTGCTTTTACTTCTATTTAACTGTTTGCACATTTCCTGTCTATATTGCGCACCCCGAGTGATCTTATTAAATGCCGATTGTAACAAGTGAATTCCTCCGTTGTGAGATCAATAAAGGATTATCTTATTTTATTATTTTTTTACTGACCTTTATTTAACCAGGATAGTCCCACTGAGATTAAGAATGTCTTTTTCAAGGGAGTCCTGGCCCCAGAGAGGAATCTATTGTACATGTTTTTAGTGGTAGGGGAAACCGGAGTACCTGGAGGAAATCTACGCAGACACGGGGAGAACATGCAAACTCCACACAGAAATGCCCCGTCCAGGTGGGAATCAAACCGGGGACCTTCTTGCTATGAGGACTGAGCGCAAACCGCTACGCCACTGTGCCGCCCGCTAGCATATATCTTGAGATAGATGTTAGAGGGGAATGAGCAAAACTTTGTGTATTGACAAATATTCTGCATGCCTGAAACAGCAAGGGTTCTTATATTTAAAATGATTATCAATAAATCTATCAAGAATCTTCATAAAATGGAGCTGTCACTGGGGAGGTAAAAACTAAAGTAAAATCGACTCTGTGCCATCAGAAGACGTCAAAAATCTGCTACTGAAGCAATCACTCACTTTGCATCCACAAGCACAGATATCTTACTCTGATTTCATTTTTTATATAAACCAATTTGCTCAATCCTAATGCATTCATTTTATGTAAGGTGTCTTTATTATCATAATGGACTCTCAAACGACCATGTATTATTGTACTTCATGAATAAGATATGAAAAGCTCTTAAAACATTCTGCACTGTAAGTTTAAGCAAAAATGTCACCGTCCCATATTACGTATTATTGCTATGCAACATGTATGACAATGGAAGATGAACTGAACGAGCCAATTGCAAGATATCCACTTATGTTAAGTGTTAGCAGCGAGTGAACCCAATGTGTAGGAAAAAATGAGTGGTGCCCCTAAATTATGTACTGGTGCGCCAAAATTAAACTACTTGGACGCACTGATGCAACCAACCAAAAGTGTTAGTCTGGAGCCGCGTGTGGGCATCAAACATGTCACCAACTCGCGTCAAAAGAAAATGAGAGAGAGCTCCATCTGAGGGAAGAGGTTCCATAACAGAACCTCCTTCCACTCAGCCAGCATTTCCTGACACCCTGTGGTTTTCTTTGGCACCCGCCAGAGCTTTTATCATTTGGTAATTAAATTTCCTCCACACTGAAGCCTATCAACACTATGTGATGTGCCCCACTGTGGACCTGATTATGTGCAGCATGTGTGAGTGATGCTGCTTGCAAACCGCAAAAGAAACCCTGAATATAGAGTATGGAGTCAGCCTAGAAACGCTGGCTCTCCATATGGTGTTCATGTCACAAATGCTTTTTTTTGACATTTGTTTGGTTATTCTGACAAATACTCCAGCAGCACCAGATCTTTTATTAAATTAATTTCCTCAGGTTTATGTACTGTGGACAGCCGACGGGTGATTCACACTTCTACAGTTGTGTGAAATAGGGGAGATACAGACCGTCACAGCTTAATTTAGTTTAGAGATTTGTTGAAGGGTAATGGGTTTTAGATTCATCATCTCTACCACGTCACAAGAGAAATGACTGTTAATTAAAACTCAGCTCAACAGCAGCCAGTGTGTGGGTCATAGAAACATATGTGTGGCTACATTGGAACACTAAGTTATCTACTTTGCATAAAATACTTTGTATGGCAGTAAAACTTTTAACTTTGTACCTATAAGATACGTAAAACAAAGCAAAATATCCCTTCTTACCCATGTCGGTCTCCATCCACTAGAATTCGAACCAAGATGCCAGTAACAGCTACAAGGATGGGGTAATGGTCGACGCTTTCCAGACCTGCAGGAGAAACACTTATTAATATTGATGTAGAGGAGCATCTGTGGATCATGTTGCATCAGCCGATTCACAGGCATCCATTTAGTCTGTGCTTTTTGAAAACTGCACAGCCCCTAAAAGATTCTTGTGTCAATAAAAACCACAAAGAACAAGAAAATAATACATTTGTAGAAAGCTGCAGTCTGTCAACATTTCCTGGCACATAATTAATAATAATAATAATAATAATAATAATAATAATAATAGGGCAAGAAGTCGATAGAAAAACTGATTAATAGCAAATCTGACAAAATAATAATGGCAATTACGCAATTTTCAGACTGTGATTAATCAAAGTTAATTATTCATAAGATTTCTTGTCAAACTACAATAACTATAATAGTTTTTAATGCAATCCAAGTGACTTATTTTTAATTTAATTAATTACCCTATGGCAGACCTGTTTTTATTGTAAAATGATTCATATGGAAAAGTCATCTAAATACTTGGGCAAATACAATGTTAAAAAAAACTCTAAGAGCCACATGACCAGCTCTGTTTTCAGTGCGTGGTCATCACCTCACATCACCCCCTCATACAGTAGCTGTAGGCCCTGCCTCTGCCTTCTGTGTAAGGGCTGGCACTGCCTCTGTAGAGCTCATAGCATTTTTTTTTCAGGTCAGCAGAGATTCATAAAGACAATTTGGGTGATGTTGTTGTTGCAGCGGTGTTTCAGCACCGTATGCCATGCTTTCCCCTCTCTCCTCTCTGTGCTGCTGTCTGCCTCTGCAGCAGCAGTAGCAGCTCAAAACATGATTGCGTGGGGACTCACGTGCAGTCAGATGTGTGCGCGTGAGGAGGACACATGGACCGGAGCTTCCTTTGTGGTTTGCTTTGCTATGTCACTACAGGCGCAACCACTTAGCGGAGATTACAAGCCCCGCCGTCATATTAGAGGATTTATTTTAAAGCGATCATTAATTCATAATTCATTTTAATTATAAGCGCCTTTCCTATCTTTCAAAGACAGTTTACAAATAAAAACAAAAGGGAATCATAAAATCCATAGAATATATCAATATCAACTAACAGATGGATGGACAATGAGAGCAGGTGGGTTTTAAGTCTGGACTTGAAAGTAGGTAAAGAGTCAATATTGTAGAGGACAGGAGGGAGTTCCAGATCTGTTATTGTAAGTCTCTATCTATATTTGGGGAAAAATGTGTACCTGGCAGTCTTAGATTGACAACACGATCAAATAGGTTCTTCTCAGCTGTTACTCTGTTCAGCACCTGGTTCAACAGCTAGCAAGGGGAAAAAAAATATTTACATGTCACAGAAAACTCAAATCAGTTAGACGGCAATAGAACACTGTTGTGGCACATACCTGAGCCAATCGTCTGAGTAGCAGCTCAGCAGAGGGCCGTGACCAGTCCAAAAAGATATCAGGTACCAGAGTAACTGTCATCTCCAGCACACGCAGCAAGCTTACGGACAAGTCAAAGCATGTGGCACACACCTATAGTGATATGATTGTAACATCGTTAAAATTATGGCAAGTATACATTTAGTCTCTTCAAATAATAAAAAAGAGAACTCTGAAAATAAAATAACAACTGTGGATACCTTTAGCTGACGTGTGTCTACAAAGTTTCTCTCTGGGCGCTCCGCAGCTTGCTGAATCTGGAAGTGAAAACATGATGACAGAATGTGGATTGATGCACTACCAAAATAAAGTCGCCGCCTGGATAGAACTGATAAGCTTTGGGGTTAGGGCTGTCACTATTTCAGTTTTTTGAGTCAAGATTATTGTGAGAGGAAATATTGCGATTTTACCATTATTCACAATTATCGACCTAATGAAAGGAGACGACAGGGATTTTTAGTTTTTGTATTAAAAATGCTTTTTTAATCCTTGTACTCGTAAACATTCACTGTTTCTTCAAATAAAAAGCTTCACATTGAATAATACAAAACAATAGTAAACTATACTACTTTATTATTACAAATATTTGAAGCATTACTGTTAAAAAACATGCACAATAGGCCAGGATGAATGATGTGTGCGAGTGAATGTATGGTGGTGGTCAGAGGGTCCGTTGGCGCAGACGTGTGTAGTCGCGAAAGCGCTTCTGACAGTCTCCTCCAGGGGAAACTGAAGCTACTGATGTAGCTTTCCACCACCGAGTGTGGAGTGAATGTACAATTGTCTCATGTAAAGCGCTTTGTGACCATGTCTGTGAAAGGGGCTATATAAACAAAGATCTTCTTCTCATTATTACTACCATTATTAGGCCACTATCTAGCCTGTATATTATCAAAACTTGTGTGCCTGCTCTTTTTTTTTGTCAGATTTTAGTCAACAACAGTATGTGCCCAAAGAATGAGATCAGCAGACAACTTGAACATGCAGAATGACCAGGTTATCTCATAAGGAAATCTCTTCTTCCCTGGTGGCACAGGCATTTTCCAAGATGACAATGCCAGGATTCATCAGGCTCACATTGTGAAAGAGTGGTTCAGGGAGCATGAGACATCATTTTCACACATGTACACACATTAACCGCAAAGAAAATCTTTAAGATGTGCTGGAGAAGGATTTGTGCAGTGGTCACACTATCCCATCATCAATTAATAAAAGATCACAGTGAAAAAAAAAATAATGCACTAGATCTTTTGACATCGCAGAAGCATCTTGAAACAATGCTACAGCGAGAGTGTGGAATTGTTCACAATCTACTCTTAACAATGCCACACTGGCACACTGGTATAGTTAATAATCTATTGTTTATTGTGCCCTTAGCACAATAAGCAATAGATCAGTTATTCATTATTATTTATATTATGCAATGAATTCTAAATAATTTTATTAAATAGGACATTCCGATATTATCACACATAAAGCAAAGTTACACAAACAGAAAACTGTGACACATTTGTACAGCAAAGTAAGTCTAGTAGCATTGGAAATAGCAGGCTAAAGACTTGCTTGTGGGAAAGCTCCGAAAGCAGTCAAAAAAAAAATTGCCTGAGGCACTCGAGTGTATGAAAAAATGTACCGTAAATTCCAGACTACTGAACACACCTGAATATAAGCCGCAAGATTATTCTTTTTTTCTACCTAAGTATATAGGCCGCACTGGTCTATAAGCCGCAGCTGTGCCAAGCGCATTTGAAGCGCCATCAGCAGAGGAAGTACTTGACTTTCTCTTTGTGTGCGGTCAAATTTACCAAGAGAACAGTACATTTACTTTTATTAAAGTGTGTTAAGAACTTCAATTAGATTATCCTTTCAACACGTGTGTTCCATCAAGCAAAAGCTCTGCCCGCACAGCGACTCCTCCAGGGGAGTGTGGCCGTGTTTAGAGCCACCCTTCACGGCATGTTGTCGGCATGCACACAGCCTCGGGAGCTCGGGAGTTTCCCGGTGTTCGAAGCTGCTCTGAGCTGGATAACCGTTCAAGGCGGCTTCTGATACCCACGCGTCTCTGGACCCTCCATTAATATTTCATTTAACACATATATTTTGCACTCAAAGCCGCGTTAGCTATAGCGCGGGAGGGATCCTGCTGCCCTCAGTGTGCAGTAAACACCACGGACAGATGTGGAGGAAGACAGCGGTAGGGAGACACATGACACAATATTCAGTGTGACCATAAAAATCTATAAATTAGGTGCACCATTGTATAAGCCGCAAGGTTAAAAGGGTCGGAAAAAAGCAGTCGCTTTTACTCCAGAAATTACAGAAAAGTCCTTTATTAAGTGATGGATCAGCATGGTCGCATTTCGACCCAGAGGTCTTCGTCAGAGCAAGAATCTTAAGAGTCTTAACTTAGAGTCTCTGAGTCTTACCATTATTGTTTCATGTAATAAGACAAATATGCAAGATTGTAAATGAGCTCTGAAGTAACCCTCATAAATATTCCATAGAGGACACTAATTACTTTCCACTCGATCACTGCATCATAAATCTCTGCTGATGTAACGAGTGTGATATTAGATGGTGCCCCTTACTTTAACCTGCTGATGGGTTCTATGTGGCATTGCATAATGGAAAAATACGCCCCTGCAATGAGCCTTTTGATATAAGCAGGAAAGAAAAGAAGGACTCAAGAAACTCAAGATATAATTGTGCCTCTTACCTCTTGGATCATGCCAATGAACTCAGAGAAAGCCCAGTTGAGTTGGTTCAGGACACTGTTGAGGAAGGAGGCAGCCATGTCCTTGTCCAGACTCAGCAGCTCTGCCATGTGTCTCTGCAGCAACAGCGATGGGCATGGCTCTAACCAGGAACACAAGAAAGTTCATCTTCAATGTGTCCAAAATCTAGTGATAATCGAACATTTAAAACATATTGTTGTTGCGGTTTTTGCCCAATTATAAATGCAAACGCCATCATATGCTGAGGGGGAATCACTGAAACAAACAAAAGAACAAAATGTGGACTCAAAGAAATCATAATGGGAACCAATAGAATAAAACACAATTAGAAGGGTATAGAAGAGACAAGGTGTGTGCCCATGATGCCTGGACTCCTATAGGAGATGTGATAGCTCCATGGTATTCCTATCCTAAGTAATCATTAGGGATAGAATCTTGCTTGCTCTCGTCCTCCGCCCTTCTCTTGCCTCCACAGGATCCCCAAAGGATGAAACCACTTCATCTGCCGAGGAGTATTCAACTACTACTGAGGGTTCATTATCCCAAAAATGCAACACCGAGGTCAAGCCAAAGTCAGCAGGAATGAAAATTACACCAGTTTGCAGTATAAGCAAATTTGTAAAACATTAAGCTAAATGCTGCAGTGACTAATCCTTCATTGATTGTGCAGGATGTTGCAAATAAATCATGATTTGACCTCACTTTAAAAAGAAGCGTACCTAGATGGAGCTAAGGACAGCAGCAGATTGGGATTCAACATAAAAACAGGCACTACGTGTGTAAATATTGCATGAGCAGTGGGAATGCTTGACCTTAAAGTCCAGGGTATGTGCTGACTTTTTTTTTTTGCTCAAAGAAACTACATACTCAGTAAGTTTGATAAAGTTGAATGCCGTTTACCAAAACTTCCAAATAGTGTATAGTACAGGCTAGAGGTACTATGCGGGGGTGGAGAAAAGGAACTTACTTTGAAAACTAGCAATTGATAGATCCCCTGAAATGCATGCAGATAAAAAGTCACACAAATTATAATAAGTTTGAATCATGCAGGAAGAGAACAAAACAGGAGTGGAAATCAGGCTGCAATAATAATAATAATATTAATAAAGAGATATGAATAAAGAAAGGGTAAATGTGAAAAAAATGTCTTAGAAAATGGAATTTGAGTAAACAGTATCATTGTAAGCTTGGTCGATTATTGATGTAACAGATACATAGCTTTGCGCTGTACACTCCTTTGAACAAAGTTGTAACGTACAATACTTTTGAGCTCGACAATGGATAGATTGACTTCTGAAGTCCAAACATCAATAGAAGTTTTTTTTTTTTTAATATATATATTGTGCAATATAAAAAGTTTTCACAAACGGATTACCAAGCTGCAATTGTATTTTCTTCTTTCTGTAATATTTCTGTAACACTGATTGTGCTGAATCTCACAGTCCTGCACTAGACTGCTGCCCAAACAATATTGTGGCTGATCCGAAGCATGGGCAGAAGTTAAACAAACGCAACAGAAGTGCAGTGAAAGTGTGGAAGCACTCACTCTGCAGACTCGGTAGATTGGCATCTTCAGGTTTGGTTTTGAGAAGATGAGGCAGCCGAGTGTATCTGTAGCCAAAACCACAACCCTGAAAAGCAACATGGACAATGAACAACAAACATTTACTTAGTTGCATTGCAAAAGTTGCATTATGCAACTTTTTATGTGAAAAAATAAAAGTTTATATTTGTGCGCACTTGACTTTGTAGAGTGTTCATCATGCCGCCTTTACTTTCCCGCACAGTGCTCTCTATGACTCCAGGATTACTTGTTTGGAAAGTTTTCACTGCTGACAGACCCTCTCACCAGAAAACCAGAAAACAATTGATCCTGGAGCTTTATAGAGACCACCGTGATCGAAATAAAGGCACCATGCTGACCACTCATAGCCGCTGGGTCACAACAAGGTCAAATGTGCACATATATCAACATTTTTTTCTCAATTAAAAAGTTGCATAGTGCACCTTCAAATGTGCCAATTAGGAATAGGTGGCTCAGCAAAATCTTAAAAACAACATTTGCAAATTAAAATATAATAATTGCTGCAAAATTAATATTATCTTCCAATAGTGTTGATGGCAAAGGGAAAATATTCATTTGTTTTTCTCAAAAGACTGTATTTCCAAATGCTTCACTTTTGTTTTCCATGTGTGTATTGTTTATTTCATACATTCCTTTCATTTGAGTTTCAAAGACGAAGCTTACCCTCCAAAGTCTGACCAGTATCCAATTAGTCTGAGCCCATGGCCTTTGTTCATAGGGAGCCAGCAGGTTCCTCATCATGGCAACTCGCCTACAACAATGTACAAGAATAGTAATGGCTGGAGTCCAGCAGCGCTTAAATACCACCAATTTATTCTGCACAGCATGCAAATCAGTACCGTTATTTTAAGTCAAAACAGACCGCAGCATACAAACTTAAAATCAGAATTCAATCAAAGAAGTGTGAAAAAGGTTGCTTCCATTGTGGTTTCTCTATGTAGACTTGTTTAAAATGACTGAACTTAAAAGCATTGTACATTAATAAAAGCAGTGACAAAAAAAACAGTACTCACTGTTCCTCTGGAATCCTCTCCACTGCCCTGAGGGATTGTGGGTAACAGACATAGCTGGCCAGGGCTTGCATCAGAGAGTCTTTAATATCTACAATCAGGTAATTTAAGATATTATTAAATGGATACAGACATTAGCACTTTTTGAGGTTGCAAAAATGTGCTTCCTATTCTTCACATCTTCATTAGATAATTAACACAACAAAGAAAGAAGAGGAGCGGTACGTTATTTCAGATTATATTAAAGGCATTCTGGCATTATGTGTTTTCCCACTTTGCAAAGACCTAAAAGACCATGTAATAGAATCATGTTAAAGTTATAGACCAATAGCCAAGATAGAACAAGCTTTGAACATTAGAGGCTAAATAGAAAGTGACTGATTAAAAACACAAAGGTAGAACAGGAAAACTTAAATTTACATCTCTCCGAAAAGTTGGGCCTTAGACAGTATCTGATACGAGCCAATTTAGTGCAACTTCAGGTGAGGCTATGGCCATGTAAAGCATTACATAGGGGGCACCCTAAACCATTCTAAACCTCAGTGGGACTTTCCTCAATACATATAAAAAATATATGTATTTATATATAAATAAATATAGTTTTATACATATAGTATACATATAGTATACATATAGTTTTATTTATATATATAAATACATATAGTGTAGGCTGAGGAAGAAAATCCTTGATAGCAAATCAGCACACCATACAGTTAAATGCACAAAGATTGTATATAACTGAGTTTTACCTGTTCCAACTATACGTGGATCTGCAAAGTGCTTAGCGAGGATAGCCGCTAGTTGAGTCAGGGTTTCCTCATAGCCTGGGGGAAATAAAGCTTGAATTAGAAAACCACAAGAGGTGCGTTTGGGCTTATGTGCAGAAAAGATATGTTGCTTGGCAATTTACACCTGACAGCTGCATATCAGTTTGGTTTGTTCATAGGAAAGCAGTTTAAAGTTACAAGAATTTTGGACAAAGGTCAAGATCAGTCTAAATAAAAGCACTTAAAATAGATACATTTTTTTGTTAAGAAGCAATTCTCTGTGATTAATCATTGTTTAATAACTCTTACAGACCACATGAGTTTGCATTTTTCTAGTAGATACATACAACGCTAATCTGACAGGGTGGATTTGATTTTTGTAGTTGTTTTGTTTTACCTGGTAGCTCATCCATGCTGTTGGCTGGGCTGAAGTAGTTCTTCAGGGCACTGTATGCATTCATAGCTACATTGAGATAAAACTCTGGTGCAAAGGCAAATAAGGTCCCAGTGTTGTCTGCATGTTCAATCGTCCGAATGCACACACATAGAAGCCAATATATATCTAACATCTTCTCCTGAGGAAAAACAAAACATGACTGGGTTATGTCAACAAGTCTGGTCAGTGATAGCTCACATAATGATGGCACATTTACAGTCATTTACATCACCTTTGAGTAGACAGTGGCGTTAATCCAGGCCAGTCTTCGGCTGAGATGATTCAGCTTTTCTGCAAAAACCTTCTGGCTTTTCTGGAGTTCATCCAAAATATCAAGTCTCTGCAGGTTAAGTGTACAGGTTAGTCTCATCTGGTTGTTTCCCACATACAACTGTATCTTTTACTTATTGTAAAACTATAATGATATAGCACAATACCTTAACTATGTATGACAGACACATTATACATTTAAAACTTTGGGCATACTCTCTAACTGGTACCACTGAGGTAATGGTCTCTTCACATCCACATAAGGAGAATTATCCAAGTTAAGTTTGCCAGTGACACACCAAGGTGCTACAGTAATGAGACAACATCACAATACTGCTGACAGTGCTGTTGACGGGTGCACAGCCAATTACCTTCAACACAGCACCGAGAGAAACAAAACAAAGTATTATATTTAACACCAGGAAAAGCAACAACAAAACAAACAATTATATTTGCCTTTTTGCCACAACCACCCTTAAGTTAATTTTGTCATACGATATTGTCATACTCTAGCAGATTGAGGAAATCAGATGTGTGCCTCCTGGTTTATACCACAAATAAGAACAGTAGAGATGTTTGGCTTTTTAACAGCAGAAATTCACTGGCTTATGTTGTTTTGTTTTTTCCCTCTGCCAGTTACGGCAATGAGAAAACTGCTTCCTACAATTATCTATAGTGGGCATGCATGTGATGTCATATGTTCCGCAGAAAGTGGCAAAATCTTTTGAGTGGCACTGGGTTAGGAATAAAATTCTCAGAATCAAAAGGTCCAAAAAATGTATTTGGTGCTCATTGCACTAAAACTGTAAACATTGAAATAGTTAACATGTAAAATGCATTTAATAATCGATGCATTTCAACATGAGCAAAAAATGCATAATATTGGAATTCGTTTAAGAAAAAAATGTCAAGAGTAAAGAGCAGGCCCATGATGGAACACTAAAGAGTTCTCATAAGAGATGGTACAAAAGGGACTAATCTAAACAGACATGTGTTTGGGGTTCTTTATGACGTTCAGGATTGAGAATGCATATTCCCTATGATGGTAGTTTTTTCCAAAATAACTTTATCTACATATTTCCGTTTAGATCTAGCCAGATCACTGCTATACACTCTGAGGGAGCCAATTTCAAAAGTCTCTTGTGCCTTATGCCAGTGAAGATAGATTAGTCTGCTGATTTCTTGTTTACATCTCTATGTTTCAAAAGAGAGCTGTTCATTTTCCAATAAAAGGAGCTTCATGGAAAAAAATGTGCATGTAGATTAACAGAAACAGCTCTATGATCAGTTAAGGGTGTTGAAAGACTATCAATTATAATACTATCTTTATTCAATGATTTTGATACAAGCCAATAATCTCGACGGGACCTCAAGAGCTTATTGTTAGCAGCTGTGTTTAAAGGGAAACGCCATTCCAGCCGTCTGTGTGCCTCTTTATACACTGCCCCTACAGGGCAACACTGAAACTGCACCAGTGATGCTACAAAGCTCTGCTATGGCAATAAATTCACAAAGCAGAGGCACCACCGGAGTCCGCACCAAATAACTTTGTGGTCCGCATCCGGAGTTTGAGAAGGCCTGTTCTATAGTATACTATTCTACCCGATTCAGAAAGTGGCATTTGTAGCCAAACTGCAGGTCTAACTTGAGCTGAAAATTCATAAGGATTTCTGTTTTTAAGTGAGTTTTCAGTTTATTCCAATTCTATTTTCTTCACTCTCTTCCATTGACAATGGAAATACCAACCCACAGGAAGTGCAAGCACAAAGAGAAAATGCTTTAACAACAAAAGTGATAACTATTGAGATTGACCAAAGTAGAGATTGTGATTTCGATAAAATGTCGATTAATTGCCCAGCCCGAGCAGAGCTGAATAAGGTCAAATCTTTTTTTTAGAATACACCCAGGAGGACTAGCTGACTGCATACAGCTCTCGGCTAATGGGATCCTTCTAAATAAACACATAAAAGATAAAAGGGGGATATTTATAAATTTGATTTCTAGAGACTAGCAAAAAAGGAATAATTTAAGATTTAACAAGATTTTAACAAGGACACATTTCACTTATGATCATTGCTGTCCTATTTCTTATTTTTAAATTAAACAAAGAAAATGAAAAGTCCTTGGCTGAAAGAATTGCTGGACTTACTCTCACAGGACACCGTGCTATCTTCTCCTCTGTGTCCTTCAGAGCTACAGCATACTCATGAACATCATCAGAGACCACCACCATCTGAGGAAAAGAGAAGTCCATGTGGATCTCGCATCAATATGGGTGATACAGCATTTTACATAATATCACAATTATTATGGCTTTTATAATGGGTTTACAGATGAGATGATTTATTTCCAAAGACTACGCTATGGTAAAAACTGGATTCAAAATAATTCTAAAGATATGATACCAGTACATGTACTTGAGTAAATGTAAATGAGTACTATCTGCCTCTGAGGGCTTGTTCAGGATAGACGCTGTACATTCTTCTTCTTTTTACACTAGTAAATTCTATTTAACTGTAGTGAAATATCATGTGACACTCAGATCTCCCTGGATGAAAATGTAATATATAACATATTACAGCCCGAGACAGTAAAGTCAGCTGAGGCTCTTCTGCTGCGCATAGCAGGCAGACAGCTATAAAAGCCATTGAAGTTAGAGCGCTTGTGTGTTGCATTTTCAAATTAAAAATGGAGCCGCACAATATCCAAGAGGTCAGAAGGCTTTACTGACTTAAAGGCCAATCTTTGTCTCAACACTGCTGGGGTTTATTTGTTTGAGAGGCGGATATAACAGTTGTAATATGAGCTGAGAGAAAACTTGTACAGTATTAAGGGTCTCTGCTTAAATCGAACAAATAAAAGTGCATCATGTGATTATAAAAAGACTTTTGTACGATAACCACGCGATTTCTCCATAAAATATCTATACAAAACAAAGAGTAAAAAAGAATTCTGACATGTAATAGTTGATCTAAAAATAAGAGGTTTTTTTGGCTTAGCCTTATAAAAATTGTCAGTACTTGGGCTGCTCGATTATTGAAGAATTAATAATTAAGATTATTTTAGTCATAATTGAAATCACGATTATTCAAACTATTATTTGTTGAAAAAAAAGTATATCTTTATTTTATTGATTTATTAATCAAAAAACTGTGCTGAATATTTTCTGTTTTCTGAACAGTCATAAAAATACAAATGATTTCAAGTATGCCTCGATTGAGGAGAGGTCTCTGTTTCACACCTGCCCCCTGCTGGCCAGCCCTCACACCTGCGCAAGTAAGCTTGTAATCCTGTCTTGGTGTTAGTTTGTTAAATGTATTGTAACTGTTGAAATTGTAACGTTTTCTTTGTTTGCCTTTGTTTGTCTTTTTGAATAATGCCTGATGAAGGTCTCAGGACCGAAACGTTGACTATCCAAGTAAACCAAATAACATTTTTTGCAAGGTTGGCAGTGTGCGGGAACAATTATTATTTTTGCTCATGTACGCTGGGATTTCCCTCATCTTCTACACACCTGCCCCTGGTAATTGATGTGCAAAGTTTCTCTCCTCTTTTTGAATAATGGAAAAAAAAAACGTATTACTTCTTTTTTTATTATTACAAATTTTGATAATGCTACTTTTTTAATCATTTGGTGTAATAATCAAAATCGTAATTGAATTTTGATTAATTGCATAGCTCTAGTCAGTACTTCACGATTTTAGGGTTTATAGTAGCTTTAGATGACAAGACGCTCAGTCAAGGTCAGCTCATACATTATGAATACGCTACGCTCGCATTTTCAGTACATTGAACTCCGTGGGCTGCAATTTCAGTTCACCAGATTCAGACATATATAATTTTATCCACATGATTTGTGGATTTTTTTTATGAAGTCGAGCGATGAATTTTCTCACAGCATGGACACAGGAGCGGACTACAACTTATACATAATAAATTGAAAGTATAAAATGTGGGGGAACATTTGTTCATATAGTACAAGGGAGCTCTTTGTCCTTCCCAGGCTGTTGTAGAACCTGAAAAGCAGTTCTAACACGGAGTTGATTTTCCTGATGAGTTTATTTATTATTGAAAGCTTAATTTTGTTCCAACCATAATAGTGACTACATAACACACAGAATGTCGAGCCAAAAGCCTTTTCTCCACAACACATTTTGCACAAACCTAAACCTACCTTGCCTAGCTGCTGGTGAACACTGAGGTTGTACATCATCACAATTCCATCAACAATTTCCAGCAGGGACTTGTCGGCGATTGGCTGCTCGGGCTCTTCCATTGGTCGCCCCAGCAACAGACCATCGTTACCATGGCTTCCCTCGACTTAAAAGTTAAAAGGAACAGGAAAAAAGCCCCCATGAAGCAAATGCAGGTATTGAGTTTATATGCTTCCGCATTGTACGAGGAAGCTCTATTTGGGAAAATGTACTGAACTAGAACTCCAATGCTTTATTTTGATCTGAACATGCCGAAGTGGCTCTTTTGATGTTGAAGGTAGCAGACCCATGGACCCCCTAACATTGAGTGATATTCAGTGAGAGAATGGAACCTTGGACTTAACAATAGATACAGACGGCATCTCATCATAGAAGGGGGCGGGGCTTCGCCAAGGGGGAAAATAGAATCTTTAGAGAAACACAATTTTTCACTCTTTTTAGCCATTTTCTGGTGGACCATGAACGCATTTATCACATACAAATAAAACCAAGTCTAAATCGGGCCCATATGGATATTTTCTCACAGCAGATTGTTCAGTAGAAGTGAAAAAAACGGCAGTTATAGCTACCCGCTAGCATTAGCCCGATGCTAACATGAAGCATCAAGTTAGCATTCTCCGTTATTTATGTATTTATGGGCTGTTGAACCACTTTGCTCCACTCCATGTCTTTGTTTCTTTATTTAGTAGAAAACTATATTCATATTTCAGCGTTTCTTCAAGTTGTTATTGAATAATTAGAGAAAGTTTAGATTTTTCTCCAAATTGTTTTCCCACTTAAAGGAATAGGCCACCGTTTTTACATACTAAAATATGTTCTTACCTCACTATAGTCGAGTTAATATATCCCCGTCTGGTCTTTGTCCGTGCGCTCTGCCAGGCAAACGGAGCACATACGCAGCCTCTCCCACATGTGACATAGCTCCGAAAAAGCTCACGATAGAAGCTACCAAGCTCTTCCACGTGTTCCCTATTTAAATAAAGTTACGTGAAGTGTTTTCATGCGAAGTATATTTACACAGAAATGTAACGTGTCGATTTTATAAGCAAATAAAGAGGGGGACTATATTGTGAGGCGTAATGATACGAGGAGCAAAACGTCCGCGCAGTAACTCCTAAAGGTTATTGACGGAAGTGAGCGGGGGGAAGTCTTTAGGAGTTACTGCGCGGACGTTTTGCTCCTCGTATCATTACGCCTCACAATATAGTCCCCCTTTTTATTTGCTTATAAAATCGACACGTTACATTTCTGTGTAAATATACTTCGCATGAAAACACTTCACGTAACTTTATTTAAATAGGGAACACGTGGAAGAGCTTGGTAGCTTCTATCGTGAGCTTTTTCGGAGCTATGTCACATGTGGGAGAGGCTGCGTATGTGCTCCGTTTGCCTGGCAGAGCGCACGGACAAAGACCAGACGGGGATATATTAACACGTCTAAAGTGAGGTAAGAACATATCTTAGTATGTAAAAACGGTGGCCTATTCCTTTAACTGTTTTCAAACATGATATATGGGCGATTCCAGAGATGCCGTCTGTATCTATAACATTGGTAGGAGGGGGACTGCTTTCAACTATCCAGATAACATTTTGTCACAGGTTAATACTCACTATCCTCTTCAGTTCTCTGCTCCACTGCAAGAGTTCGAACCTTTACTTTTTCCGGTTGTGTAAAAGGTCGCCGTGGGGTCATGAGACTAACAGCGGCTGTGCTGAGAAACCTGTTGGCTCGCCCCAGTGTTGGAGAACTCAACCAGCTGGGCCGTGCAAGGGCTCCACCCATAGCTGCAGCACCAAATGGTCTCTGATGACCAAGAAGATACAGCATGCTATTGTTATGCACTGAATTGATAGGTTTTACAAAGCAAGCATGAAGATCAAAAATAATACCTGAGCAGCTCCACTCTCCTCATCCTCATCGAGATCGTCCATAGATGTCGCCTGAATCTCGGCAGGATCGATGATGACATTAGCTTTACTGGCCAAGTCGTCTGATGAAACATAATAAAAAATTAGACCTGGACGTCTTCCAAACACTATCTTGGCATATTACGCAATGGTAGGTACTAGTATAAAAGATTTTGCATCATTGCATCATTTCTTTCTTCATAATAAAAGCAACAGCAAATATAAATTAAAAAATCACTCAGTGTCAAAAGACCAAAAAGCACACTGAGAGTGACCTACTTAATGCCCTAAATCCTTCTTCATGTCAAGTTCTGTCAAAATGATGAAAAACATATGTAGCAACAACTTTTCTTAACTTAAATAAATCTAATAAAACACAATCTGGATTGTTTTGCCTCAAGGCCTATTAAAAACCATGTTCATATTGCAATTTACAACTATTGGTGTGTTCCCTTGTGTAATACTGCAAATTTATGGATCAAAAAAGAATATACATTTGTGTCATGTGCGCCACTATATTCTTGCCTTTCCTGTATGATTCAAATTAGCAAACTCTGCACGAACTTGCCCCCGAGTTAACGTCCGCTTCGACACAAACCAGGTGACATTTTTATTGTTCGAAATGTCAGTAACTAATCATCGGGTTCATACAGGTCACAGCAAGTAAGATTTAATGCTTTTTAATGCTTTAATGCAATGCTCAGATCAATGCCACAAATGTAAAAAGATCTGTATGAAGCATGACCTTAAACAGAGGAATGAGAAAAAGCAAATTGTACACGAGTTAAACTTAACTTGAATTGTCGAAAGTTGAATGCAAATACATAAAAAAAAGCAATAATGCCTCAAATTGTTATTAATTAACTAACTTTGAATGCTTTTTTACTGTCATGCACCGCAAACCACATTCCCCTGTCAAATATCTCTCAAGACTATTTGTAATTACTGTCCATTCATTTCTTCCTTCTGCTCCAAACTTCCTCTCAAGTGGGCATTAAACAGATGGAAAAGTGCTTCCCAGCGTTCAGTCACATTGATAACTAAGCTAATCAATAAATGAGGGCACGCCTTGTTAACGATGGACGACATATAATCATGTGAGCAGCAGAACAATGATGAATGGCCTGGGGGGGTTCATGGGTCTACGTGAGAGGCGTTGTTAATCAGGCCTTGATTACATACAGGTAACAGCGGTGCAGGAGGAATGCTGATCAGACCAATGACGACTGCAACTCCAGCCAAAACAGCGAGAACTGCACGTTGCACCATCTTCAGCAAATGCTCCAAGGAAACGACTATCATGTTACACACTACATATATGTTGAGAAATGTGTAGGCTGTACGACGTCATCCGGCCCTGGTTCGTAGTACCAAAGGTTTTAAGGATTATGTAGTGATCCGGACTGGATAATTTAGTTTAGGGGTACTTGAAAGCTAAGAAAGCGTGGCTCAGAGGTCTACCATCTATTCTATTCATCTAATATTCTTATAGTGGGTGTTTATTAGGTTTAGTAATATTATATTATCAATCAATACCATTTTTTTTCCAATCCAATACTGAGGATCACACTTGGGCTCAGGGTAGTTGCAAATACCGATATCCGTCTGATGCCACGGGGTATGAATGAAAACTACAGTGACGCCTGTTCTCTGTGACTATTGCCTCACCAATACCAATCTAGGGCTGGAACAACTAATCGATTAATCGACAACTAAACGATTATTATTATTATTATTATTAAATAGAGCAAAATTTACATGACAATTATGTATTTTTGATGAAAACCTACTTTGTTTTTAAAGTTAGGGTATGTATTGTTTTGTACATTGTAAATGTCATAAATATCAATGTCTCATCCAATCAGAAGCAGAATTAGCACAAAGAGTCTCCTACAAACATTCACTTCAAGTTTCCCCATCAACATGTCCTCAAGCGGTGCCACTTTACCTTTATGTGGTTGAAAAAAATACTATTTCCATGCACCTTTCAGAGCCAAGCAATTAATCGATTAATCGTAAAATTAATCAGTAGATTAATCGATTACCAAAATAATCATTAGTTGCAGCCCTATACCGATCCCTAAATAATCTGTAATATTGCCATCAGAACAACCCTAAATATTATTTTGATAATTTTATTATGTTGCTGAGAGTGATAGTGATAGTGCAGTGATAACCTATTTACAAAATTCTATCTTGGAATGGTGGGGTCCCAGGATCTACCATGCCTGATTTAGTTGAGGATGTCACTTACTTAAGTAATAATATATTTTGGGTAACACTTTTTTTACAGTACCCTTGACACATCGTACCCAACTAAATTTAGTACAATGTAATTTGCTCTGTAACAATGTGTACTTACTTGTACCTATGGGTTAGATATACGATGGCATAATATGTATTTGTAGTTTGTAGGTAATGTAATAACTCATAATTCTAACCCTAACCTTAAGCCCTAACCCTAAGGATCTCGTGTCCTATTACATTATGTACCTACAAAAGTACTAATACGAGTAATTCCATTGTGTATGTAACACATAGGTACAAGTTACTACAGATTGTTTCAGAGCACATTATATTGTACTATATTTAGTTAGGTACAATGTATCAAGGTACTGTAAAACAAAGTGATACCATATTTGGTAGTTATCACAAGTCAATATAGTACATGTTTTATCATACTGTAAGGACCTAAGAAACAAAGACCACATTTGCAGGTATTAGATTGACTGAAATAGACACACTTGTTCTCATAGGAGCTAACTGTAACTGTAAACATTTTTGAGGTGATATTACATATTAGATATGAGCTACTTAAAGGAATAGGCCACCGTTTTTGCATACTGAGATATGTTCTTACCTTAGCTTAGACGAGTTAATGCATAAGAATACCTTAGGAGCACTTCAACGTTCGCGCACTAAAGTCAAAGTGCTCCTAAGGTATTATTAGGTTTGTTTAATTTTGTGCAACTATACTTGGATCTTTTAACTACTCTCGTAACCGTGTCTAAATAGGGGAAACGTGGAAGAGCTTGGTCACTTCTAACTTCACCCCTGTTTGGCCCCATAGAGGAGAGGAGAGGCTAAATGCTAATAACATCTGCGGCCTTTATGTGTGACTGAGCGCACGGGTAAACACCAGACAGGTACGCAACAACTCGTCTAAGCTCAACATATCTCAGTATTTAAATAATTGTGTCCTATTCCTTTAAGCCTCCCAACCCATTTAACACAGCCTGGGTTGTAATATGATGTAGTGATGTATGTTACAAGTACTATTTGTTGAACCTTGTGGATATACGACAACAGATACAGCAATTTGGCTAACCACAGGCATGACCAGAAGAAGTGAGCACAAATGAATATGATGGAATAAAAAGTATTATGTATAAAGCCATGTGACCCAGTAGACGCCACTTCACAAGAGTTGCTAAAGTGAGATGAATTAGAGAAACAGAATGCATTATATGTTACGATACTATTTTGCCAATGTTCTAAAATGAAATCAAATACCAAAAAAAAGAACATTGGAGCAGTTACCACAGCGGTGACTTTGAAAGGGCACATCGTGGCCACAACCCACCCATAGTGCCTCTGTAAATAAAACGGAAGACCTGGTGTCGCACTAAAAAAAGATCCAAATAAATTACCCATTGTGTCAGGTAATTGATTTCAGCAGTGCCACTCAGTCTTCACTGGCACTGAATGAAGAACATATTGCCTGTACAGTGAATTTCAAAGGGATTATCTGTCTACATTACACACCTGTCTGCTCCATCTGCTGGCAACGACAAGCAAACATATTGCCTTAGCTCCTCAATTTGACAACAGAAAGGCTCATGTAAACAAAGCAGCAAGTGACCTTGTTTAGACTGCACATCAGCTGAAATGCACCAGTTCTTCAGAAATGGAGTGACGTAGATAGCTTTAAAGGCAACCAAAAATGTCTGGTCACTGTCATTTTCTTTTTACATTTCAAATACAGTGTAGGAAAATGTGAGTGTGGGGGTCTATGAAACCTGCAGAGTTAAGCAGAGTAATTTGCTTCAGTTAAAATGACTCTGGGCAGACATGCTTTTGTTGCCAAAAGCTAATGTGCCTCTGTAATAGTAATGCAATTCCTCCCTCTAGTGGAGCCAAGCAACACTACAGGTGGAATCCTATGCTGAATAAATAATGGTTGAATAAAGACAAAACTCGCAAAATATGGGGTAACAATGTACTTTCAAATCACCTACGGTATATTACTGCCAATGTTTGTGATTGGAGTTGAAATAACAAACCTTTAAGAGTCTTCTTCAAATGGGAGAGAAGTCCACCGAGTCTCTGCAGGTCAAAGTAGTCCACCTTCCCGTTATAGAACAACTGGGGCGGTACATACGCTTCTGAAAATGATCAGCAAAAATGTCATACCCCAAAATATATACAGTAAATGTATATATACAGCATGTTTTTCAATCACATTTATGTATAGAAAAAAACAAAGTTGTGCTCAAAAGTTTACACATCCTGGCAGAATTTTAGATTTTTTTGACTATTTTTCAAAGAATATAAAAGTTGAAAATGTTTTTCTTTCAACCATAGTAGTTGTAAAGTCATTTATGGTGAAAAAGTTCCCAGTTCTTAATACTGTGTATTGCCCCCGTTAACATCAATGACCGCTTGGAGTAGTTTGTGGTAGTTGTGGAGAAGGTTCTGTATATAATCAAATGGTTAAGCAGCCCATTCTTCTTGGCAAAAAGCCTCCAGTTCCTGTAAGTTCCTGGGCTGTAAGTAGATATGGCGCAATCATCACAGGCCAGCATAGGCCTTGCTGACAAACCAAAAGGTGCACCATACCTACTCTGAAATATGGAGCTGGTTCGCTGATGCCATTGGCTCTAGCAGAATAAAGTGATGATCTTGTTAGTGCCATCTCAGTCTCCTGACCTCAATATCAGTGAACCACTGTGGGGAGAGCTCAAACGTGCAGCTCATGCCCAGGAATTTACAGGAACTGGAGGCTTTTTGCCAAGAAGAATGGGCCGCTTTACAATCAGAATAAAAAATAACGAACCTTATCCACCACTACCACAAAAGACTTCAATCTGTCATTGATGTTAAAGGGGCAATACACAGTATCAAAAACTGGGGTATGCAAACTATTGATCAGGGTCAATTTGGTACTTTCTTAAACTCAAACTCACCTGTTTCACCATAAATGGCTTTACACAACCACTAACTGTGGGTGAGTAAAAACTTTTTTGTGTTAACCTTCAATCTACAACTCTGCCAGGGTATGTAAACCTTTGAGCATGACTGTATATGCACTGCACATATTAAATGCACATATTCTGTATCGACTCACCTTCACTGTTAATGCTGCTTGGAGTTTTTCTTTTGCTCTCGTCCCAGCAGGTTCTTACAGCTGTAATAAGCCGGTGGAGGAAACAAACCATGTACTCGGGAGGACACAGAGCAGTAGGGTGCTGCAGACAAAACAAATGTATTAAATATAACATGTTTTGATTGAAAGGTCAAGGAACCATAAAAAAAAGTAATCATCCGCTGTGGTTTATAATAAGCTAGTATACTGTGCTTTGTTTTGGTTTTGTTGCAATTTTACCCCTCTGTTGCTAGCATTTTCCTGAAGAAATTTCCTGAACTTGTTTAGAAAGATGTATCGTGATGCTTCCCCCTGAGGAACAAAAAAACATTGAAATTATTGTCAGAGAATTGTTTCAAATACCAAAGGATACGCACAAACACCAATTAACCAATTAAGACTTAATCAAAAATGGTGCCCATTGTACTGTAAGCTCATATTTGTTACACCGAGACCTGATTCCCATACTCTTCCTTTATCTTTTTTATTTGAGTCAAGCTTCAGTTTTGAGATTTAATAAAACTTTGAAACTTCAATGTTATCATTAAAACTCTGTACCACTAATATTGTGTGTTACAGATACTTGTACAAATCAACCACACACATTAGTACATAACTGTATAAATATTTATCAACATAACTTACTGTTGTTTTATCTTTGTTATTTAACAGCAGCCTCAGTATCTGCACTTGTAACTCTTCAACCACTAAAAACAAAAAAAAACAAAAAAACAGAAATGCTGAGGTTACATTTTGAAGTGTAAAAACACTGCGCTGGAATTTTAGATCAGAACCTTCAATCCTCTTTTTGAGTCTTTGGCAGCCTCGTTCGTAGGCTCGTCGTCTCAGGCGCTCATCTGCACCTTCATCTTTGGGTTCACGCTCATCTTTTCCCTGCAAGTACACAAGCATGTTTCAAAGTGGAAGGCTTCACTCACATGTTAACAGTGTGTTGAATTATGTGGTTGACTGCCCAACCTCTTTGTCAAAGTGAGTTGGCCACCAGGTTGTTGGAATGAGCTCTTCCAGACCAGCCTCTTTCACTCTCAGAGGCGTCTTGATGTAGAAAAACACTACTGAACGCATTACATCGAATGTAAATATGTGTGTTAAGTCCACAACCGTCTTTAGTTCAAGGTGTAACTGAATGGTTCTGGTCTTGTTAACAACTACAAAGGATATAACACATTGCTGAGGAGATATTTTCTGGACTTTTCATGACGCAGTATGGCGGTAGTAAGACGCAAGTAATGAATCTGACACAAAACAAAAACAAGGTGTATGAATGAATTACTGTACAACAATGAGTAAAGGTAAAAAAGAACAGAAACTTCACCTGGAAACCAAGATCGGGTATAATGGGAGAAAAACGATAGGCCCGCAGTAAAGACATCATCAGCTGCTTCAGACAGTCATTCACTTCATAGTCCTGTTAATTCAATCCATAACTATTACTACTGACCGGTGTGTGAGTAAGTATAAAAACTCAGTGTCTGTGTGTCACCTCCATGAGAAGCCAAAAGAGGTCAAGTAGCTGCTGAATGAGTGGATGCTCATCAACTGAACCTCCACCCTCCAGGATGCCCAACAGAAAGTTCATCAGCACATCTTCCACCAGGTAAACTTTACACTGCAAAAGAGCACCAATGTGCCGATACAGTTACACAAATTCAGAGGGTGAAGATGAAGACAATGTGGTGATTTTATACCATTAGTGGCGCAAAGTGGTTGAATATGTGAGCAAGGGTGACTAGAACAGTTGGATCTCCATTTAGACTCCACGCAGAAAGTTCTTTTTCAACAAATCGCTCCTCCTATACAAAAGTATACAAAAAAATATGGAATGAGTAAATTGACTGTATTATTATAAATCAGGTGTGTCCAAACTTTATTCATGGAGGGCCACATATTGAAGCATATATGGGGTGGAGGGCCACATAGGTGGGCAGTGCCGTGAAACCTTCAACCAAGTGTAAAATCTTAATACCAGCTCTGTCTCACAATAAAATATTAGTTGTTAGGTTAGAATTGCATAGAATTACTAAACTTAAAAGCAGCATCTCGGGAAATGTATGCTGATTCAGCGACAAGCCCAAGGGCCACCAACAATTTCTGAGGGCCGCATTTGGCCCCCGGGCCACAATTTGGACACCCTTGATATAATTTAATAAAAGGGAATTAAAAATAGCAAATGATGGCTTGCTAACACTAAATTAAGGAAAGACATCCCTCAGTCCAAAAGGTTAATTTTACACTTTTGTGTTTCTTACCTGTAGATCTAGAGATGTAGACAGAACATTCTTGACGTAGCCCAGAAGTTTGTGTGCTTTCAACAGATCTGCCATTGGTGGATTTTGAAGTGGCATGTGTCCATCCACAGGATATGTACATCAAAATGGGTTAAGGTTGAACACATAAAATCATTCCAGATTTTTAATAGCACTTCCTAAATACTTTCGCAAATATAAAAACAAGGATATCGAAGCGGTCTACTCCCAAAGTTGAAAGCCACAGACTCTTTGAAGGAGAGGCTAATAGCAGGAAAATAGGCGATGCCTGGACCCATTTTAATATCAGTAAAAGCTGTTCCCAAAGATTGTCCGTTCCTAAGAAAGCAGAACAGAAGTGAGTTGTGTTTCTTAACAGCATTGGTAGGAATATTTCATTCATTCTTACAAGCAAAATGTTATAGTTCCCTCATCTAGGTCGATCAAACAGCTGACAATGTCCCCAGCCGCCCATGACTGTGACAAGTTCAAATGTCAAAGTCTATTTATTTGGCAATTTCATACAACATATTGTATTGTTATAGTCATAATGCTACAAACTTATTTTTCACCTTTCCATAGTTTGTGGTTGTAACATTCCATTTGCGTACTCTGTTTCCATCATAAGCATACGAGTCAGGAGTATCACCCACTCCCTCCTGAAAAAAAGGAAGAATATCAATAAGATTAGAATGAGGAATTGTAAAGAAATTGCTCAATTTACAATACAGAAGACGCATTATACCTCTTGGTTAAAGCGGCAGTTGAGCGTACACCAGCCAATCTGCATAAGGCCCTGGGAGGATATTAGCACTTCATATGCCCATTTCCCTGTACAATATCAGAGAGATTATATATTGAGAAATTAAAAATAAATAGCAAATGATGAATCCTCGGCAAATCATTATCTATTGATCCATCTATCTATAATCACTAATTAGATCAGTAAGCCAGTCAGTATGGTGGGTTTTTACAGACCAATAACAAATGGTTGTTTGCAATGGAAAGACTTATTTCACATTGTAGTTAACCATGTGTTTCCTAACTCTGGTCATTTTGATTCACTTAACTGTTAATACTATTGCATCTACTTACCTTTGTAAACACACGTGGTAGCTCGAATGGAGCTGAAGTTGCTGTGGCCAATGACCTTACAATCAAAACATTTAAAATAAGAATTATAAAAATAACTTATTGCGTAGAATTCATCAGAATATACTTACACCCAACAGGTCATCATCAACAAACAAAAGGCCCTCAAATCCACTGGTGTGGTCTAGGACAACAGGTTGTGGACCTAAGCGTCCATCAATAGCTTGATCTGAAATAAGAATAAAAAACACATGAGATTCTTTCTTCAAATACAGAATTGATCACTTTAATATGAACCTTTACTGTCATCTGTGGGTTCTCCCTCTGCGAGTAAGCTCTCTAGATGAGCTCCAAGATCCTGAAATCCAAGGGGTTTCCTGAGCATTGACCGAGAAAAGCAGAGAGATTGTTTGTTTGTTTGTTTGTTTTTTTGCTTCCAGTGCAAATCACAAAGACGCATGCAGTTGGCCTACAACCTAAAATGTTTTTGTCAGCATCATTGCACCACACTCTCTCATTACTTTCGGTCAGGAGTTATATTATCAACAATGTCCTCAACTTTCCAGAAATCGTATACCAAATTCAATCTGCTTGCTATGAGAAAACATAACCCGCTCACTTAGCTTCGGAAGTAGTTTAGGTTACAGGGGGTGGGGGTTACTTACCACAGGGCTATCCTCAGGATAGTGGTGAAATGACTTGGCTAATTTAAGGGAACTGTGTGTTTGTATGCAACTGTCTATGTATAGACTCCTGTGGGTAACATGAATCTGCCTGGCTTAAGAAAATAGGCCACTGACTAGAGGGCACAGTAACACAAGTTTGGGTCATGGTATAATAACAGAAACAACAACGGAATATATTTCACAATAATAAAATGCAACAACTTAACAGGGAATAACAATTTCTACAAAAAACAATTGTCTGCACAAGTGGAGTTACACAAATACTAGACTAGAAAAACCAAGATGTTGTCTGGCAGGACAAAACTTCATGTATGAGAACATGGTGCTGAATACCTGAGTGAGGCCACAGCAGGTCCTGTGGTGGAAGGGAATATATGATGAAGATAATCACTCAGCAGCTTCTCATTAACGATGCCTGAACAAAGAGATTATATTGGAACAAATTTTAGATTGTGTCTAAAAAACAGTCAAATACAATTCATCTTTTAGATGGTTTATTTTGTATTTCATATATCTTTCATCATTGTTTTACGTATATATTATACAGCCATTATTTTAGATTACAGTTAAACAAAAAATAAAGTGATTGAATGACAACCTGTGGCTTTTGGTTTGTCTGTGTCTGAAGCTAATCTATAGTTACGACGTGTCAGCGTAGTTCCACCTCCTTTGGATGTCATCGTGCTTGTCTGGAGGTTCCTCGCCCATACACACTGCCAAAAGAAAATATAAAGACATCATATACATCTTATCCTTTCGTATTACAAATATCTTGTCCTAACATATCCTTAGAAATTTAGATCATTTGTACAACTTCCATCAATATAATACACATAAAACATATCTGATAAGTTACAAGAGAGTTGAAAAAGAATACTTTTAGGGGCGGAAAATGAATAAAATAGGGGATAAAAATAGTAGATAAATTATGAATCTTTAAGTTGCTTTATTTCACCACTACATGATGCTGTTAATAACTTTGCACTTCTACAATGTGGATTTATTAACCTTACGTCGGTTACAGACCTGGACATGCTGACTTTAATAGCACGATTGATTGTATGTTATAAAAAATGGCATTAACAAACTAAAGGGTTTGAAACAACAACACTGTAGCTTTATATACTGTCAAACTATCACTGCTAGTTTTTTTCTTTAAGCTGCCTGCCCATAGATCGAGCTACCAATACTACATGAGTGACATTATAAACAGTCTTTATTACCATTATGTGACTGGGTTGCGCAGTTTAAGTTAGCTGACATAATAAGTCTATTTGCAAAGGTAAGGAATATGTTTAAAGTCATTGCCGCTAAATGCTAATGTTTCAGTGACAGCACACTGCACAGCAACAGCACACCGAGTGAATATAAATGGACAAGCAAGCTACACTTACCGGCTTGCACAAGTTCAAGATGATTTCTGTGTAAACCCTGCACTCGGTTGAGTTTTGTTACAAAAGTTAGATGATGAAAGATGTTCTACAGTACTGCTGTAGTGAAAGATGCAAAAGACTATTTTCTACCACAACAGTCTGTCGTCAACGCCTCTCAGCTACGGAGCGCGACACGGTACAAAATACATTGGCACTGACTCGGTTTGTTACCTCCATGGGTTAAAGATATTTTAGTTCTTTCCTGATGCAATAATATGTTATTTTCAGACTTGTTTACAGAAATTGCCGATAACCCACAACCCCAAAAATCTTTATTTTTTTTATTTATTTATTTTTGCTACAACCCCAGCTAGTGGTTTATTTAAAACACGAAAGAGAGGGGGGAAAGGAGGGAAGAATCTTTGCTTTAAAAATGTACACATTGACATCATGATGAGATTCATATTCATGGCTTTTTGTATGATTTCAAATAGCTACTGTACTGTACTGAGATGTACTGCAATCGAACAAATAAAAAATAATTAAAAGTGATAGCGACACCATGCGGCGCATTATTGTGTTACAAGTAGTCTGTCATATGGCATGGTCTGACTCTACAACACCCGACATACTTAATATCGTATTGTTATTAAATACTGTTGACTAATACTTATTTAGAAATAAGGAACGTGTATCTTTTTATATTATTAATAATTCGTCAATAAAGTTTAATGTTGACAAGAGATAATCCGTTTTAAATTAGCTCCCGCTAGATTGACTCTTGCATCCATGTAAGATAGTTTACAAATTGATAGAAAAAGTCATAAAGCAAATTGTTATACAAATATTACGCATGGGCCTTGCCAAAAATATCCGACCAGGTGATTCGCTGACAAAATATCTGTTTGCCGATTGGCCAATGGAAGACTCGCCCATGAGATGTTCCATTAACAGGGGCCTTTGCGTAATGCTTTTGGTTACAACTTTCTAAAATCTTGATCATTTGCATCGTTCAGGTAACAGCCATAGATATTTATTTTGGAAAGTTTATTTGTAAAATTAAAAAAATGCAAAAAAGACTCACAAAAACAATCAACTGCGACAATGTCTCACCCGCCGTGTCTACAGTTGGTTTAGTCCGATTTGTAGTCGCCCAGTGAACAGCCTTCTAAACAAGCTACTTAATACTGTACCTTTTCCCGATTTTGCACTATTTTAGGACTGTCAGCCATCGTCTTTACTGAAGTTGAAGGTCATTTTGTCCATTAAACCTAGTAGTTTTATTCCTTGGCGTCTCATTATGCTTCGCCTGAGAGGGACAGTCTGCCAGACTTGGAGAGGGTAAGTACCGTTCCTTTCACATGAACATGCACGAGACTTCTTCGCCTTAGCCACGACTTGTCAAACACCTAAAAAGCATAATTTGCGTTGCAGGCCTGTATGATTGCATGGTTTTAAACAACGGATGTGTGTGGTTTGTCTGCTCGCCGAAGTCTATGTATTCATTAAAAGGAAGGCTTGATTATTATGTAACATTTGTGAGCAAGGGAGATAGGCAAGGGACCATGCACAGTTAGCTTGACTTTGCTTAAAGCTACGTTGATTCTTGTTTAGTTGTTGCTTATGTTTATTTCTCGTTGTGACATTGCCAAACTAATAACTAAAATTAATTCTTCTCGCAATGTTGGAACTCTGTCTTTACAAGATCTGAATCTGCACCTGTAAAAACATTCCTGAAGGTTGCTCAGCTGGACTGTTGTGTATGTCCATGCCTCCATATGTCAGGGCGACTGGAGCATGTCAGAATTCCCATTGATGTTTTTTTTTTTCAGAATTGGCAACATAAGAAAAAATAAAGAGCAATCTTTTCGTGCGCAAAATAAATGAATGATGAAGTTATTATACATATAAGTGTTGTGTAATTCCAGACAAAGTTACACATTAGCACAGTCAGCAGGGCAAGTCACAGACTTTGCAAACAAAAATTAGGAAAGACCAAAGTCGGCCGAGGACACCTGTCTATTATTCATTAAACCACCATGGCTTGTTAAAACCAATTTACACCGGTTTACTGCACTGAGTGAATTTTGGTGTATCAGCTGTAGCCTTTCTCTTGCAGGTTCAAAACCTTCTCTTGTGCTGCTGTCGAGGTAAAGAATGAGCCTATATTGGGATTTAAAGAGGGAAGCCCAGAGAGAAAAGATCTCCTTCAGGTCAGTCGAAACACTAACAAAATAAACAACCCCTTCGGCAACTCAATCTGTTTGTTTTCCTTAGGCTTTGGAAAGTTTGAAAGGGAAAACTGAGGAGATTCCATGTGTTGTCGGGGATGACAGAGTATGGACCAAAGACATCAGATATCAGTTATGTGTGAGTATAAGCACTTACTTTATCAAAATCACAATGTCTCTCTCTAACCGTGTGTTTGTCTTCTCAGCCCTTCAATCACTCCCATAAAGTTGCAAAGTTTTGTTACGCTGACAAGGTGTGTTACTGAGCCTTTTATTTAGTTAAATCAGTCATGAATAAATACTTAATCAGCCATGTATGAATGCAGGAACTAATAAACAAAGCCATTCTGGCGTCTGTAGCGGCAAGGAAAGAATGGGATTTGCGGCCTGTTCAGGACAGAGCGCAAATCCTCTTCAAGGCGGCAGACGTCATCAGTGGACCCAAGCGAGCGGAGGTTCTTGCCAAGACCATGATTGGACAGGTATAAAATATGATACAATATTGCTTTCAGAAGTTGTTTGTTTTTCAGATGACATGGTTTTCTGTTGCGTTTGCATTCCAGGGTAAGACGGTCATTCAAGCCGAGATCGATGCTGCTCCAGAACTTATAGACTTTTTTAGATTTAATGCTAAACATGCCATTGAGTTAGAGGCGCAGCAGCCCTTAGATGCTCCTGGAAGCACAAATACAATGCTATATCGTGGTCTGGAGGTAAGTAAATCGTTTAATCCTCGCAGAAAAGACATGAAGAAGATCTTATTGTCCAAATGTTGCTTATTTTGTAGGGTTTCGTAGCTGCTGTAGCCCCTTTTAATTTCACGGCAATTGGAGGAAATCTTGCAGGCACACCAGCACTGATGGTAGGTGTCAAATAGTACATGCACAGTTATTACACATATGAGTTTTTTGACTATATTGTTGTTGTTTTTTATTCACATTTTCCAACTAAAAACTGCGTAAAACTGAAAGGCTGTTGGAATGAAGCGTGATTACATTACAAACTTCAGCATCACCAGGGATGTTTTAATGTAACACAGACATTCCCAAACTCCGGGACATCATGGCCCCTTTATCATTCCAAAAACTCTCATGGGGCCCACCAATGCTACTT
Source organism: Gobius niger (assembly GCF_951799975.1). NCBI lineage: Eukaryota > Metazoa > Chordata > Actinopteri > Gobiiformes > Gobiidae > Gobius > Gobius niger. The sequence continues at coordinate 18,206,795 of NC_136871.1, forward strand.
ATTTACTCCAGTCAAAGGAATTTTATATTATTTTACAGCTAAAACTACATATACAACAATAGTAAACAGTGACTTTGGGCTAAACAAGTGTTTTAAAGAGGTACATTTACAAATTTACAGTTTTTCTTCAATGTACTTGTTTTGTAGACAAGCTTTGGGGCCCCCCCTGTAGTGCCTCGCAGGCCCCCACTTTGGGAACCAATGCTCTAACAGTAATTATAAAAATCACATTATGGTCAAAAAACTGTTGGCTACTAGGTGTTCGTTGGTCATTGTTCAACATTCTTAATCTCACAATGGTAATTATGTAAGTTATGGTAACTCCTGGATATTGTGACAGTGGTATTGGGTTGCTTTTATATTGTAAGCATGGGCTTAATACAGAATTGCACTGATATTATTTTGTATTCCATCTTGTAGCGCAGCTGCCAAAGTCATATTGTTTGGTCAAATAAAAAAACGAATCAAGAGATTGTTTGTTAATGTAAATTGGTTGTCAAACATTTACTTTGAATACATTCTAAATCAAATAAGTAAATAGAACTGAGACTGTTATGTCATTATTATTTCGTAACAAGCCCTCGTTGCGGACAAAGCCAGCAGGAACTAATGATGCAACAGTGTTTGGAGAGTAGGATGAAACAACAACAATTAGTAAATTATGCGTGGAGGCTTACTGTTGTTGTTTTTTATTGACATTAAAACATTGACCTCCATTAACATGAGTTCATTAGCAGTTGTAGTTTTCTTCCAATTTTTTTTACCTTTAATTTAGGGTTGTTTTTACTCATGCACAATCTTTCCTTTTAAGTTTTGACTCCATCCATTGTACTGTCTCTACAGGGGAATGTAGTGTTATGGAAACCTAGTGACACAGCCATGTCTGCAAGTTATGCTGTCTACAACATACTGAGGGAGTGTGGCATGCCCCCAAACATCATCCAGTTCTTGCCCGCTGATGGACCAGTGTTTGGAGATGCGGTCACAGCGTCCGAACATCTCGCAGGCATCAACTTCACGGGCAGCGTACCGTAAGACAATTTAACACTATGATCACAAATGGTATGCACATTTACAAGGCAAGGCTTTGAAACGGTGCCTTTTTTCACTGTTGCAGAACCTTCAAACGTCTTTGGAAGCAGGTCGGTGAGAATTTGGACAGATACAAGACTTTTCCTCGGATAGCAGGAGGTATTTTTTTGTGAAACAATTTGACTTTAAAGTGACTTTTGTTTATTAATGTTTAGTTTTATTTGTGGTGAAAGGTAATGTTTAATTTCTTTTAATTTGCAGAGTGTGGAGGGAAGAACTTTCACTTTGTGCATAAGTCTGCAGATATTGAGAATGTAGTGATGGGAACAATTCGCTCAGCTTTCGAATATGGAGGTCAGAAGTGCTCTGCATGCTCACGAATGTATGTGCCAGATACATTGTGGCCGCAGATCAAACAGGGGCTCCTCTCTGTGCACAAAGATATCAAAGTTGGAAATGTAAGTGGCGAGTCATAATTCAATGTTCAATGTTTACAATCTAGTGCTAACATATTCTTACATTATTTTCATAGCCTGTTGAAGATTTGAGCACCTTTTTCTCAGCCGTTATAGATGATAAGGTATTTTATTTGTTCTGAACAATGTTGTATGTTAAAAATGCTAAAAATAACTATATTTCCTCTTTTATTCTCCAGTCATTTAATCGCATAAAGAAATGGCTTGAGCATGCAAAGAATTCCCCTGATTTAAAGGTTATTGCTGGAGGAAATTGTGATGACAAGAAGGGCTATTTTGTGGAACCAACAATTATTGAGACTAAAGACCCACAAGAGCATATCATGAAAGAGGTACAAGTACAAACTTTCTTGATTATTGAAAGAAAATGTGATTTTAGAATGTGTGTGGACGAATGCGTGGATTACCCACAGATCAGATACAATGCAATCACTTGTGTTTTTGTATTAAAAAAAAACCCTGAAATGTTCCATTCCCACTAATGGCATATGCAGATTAGAATAGGGCCCAAACGATATATCAGCCGACCAATATTTGGTTATTTTGCAACATCGGCCTTTTATCGGCCGATAAAGGTCTGATATCTCCATAGCCGAAAGTGAGAAAAGAGACTTTCTGTTTTGTTGCACTGGAAAGAGCTCAGTCAGAGCTTTAAAATGAGCCCTCCCGCATCTTCCAAGGCAGGGGGTGAGAGAAACATAAATAAAATATATTTTATGTTATAGACTTTTGCGTTTAATTTCAGAACCATAGGAGATAGAGACTTACCCTCGTTTAGTTTTTGAATCCTCATATTGTCACAGTTCAACACGGATATGTTTAAAAGCATCACACACAGGATTATAGACGAGGCATTTTAATAAAATTTGGACAAAAATATCAGCGGTGCATATCAGCATCGGCCAATCGAAATCCCCAATAATCAGCCTTCAAAACCTCTTTTAGATACTGTATTTATCTACATTTCTATGATTGAAACCTTTACTATAATAATAAATGTTTAACTACAGACTATTTTAATGAGATTAAAAAAAAAAAAAAAAAAAGTACATCAAATTAAATTACCTTAAATACCGGCCTATGTATAAACTTCGTAACGTTCATTGTGTCTACTTGTATTCTAGTATCACTTTTTAGGTTCGTTTTGCCAGACACTAAGGTTAGAGATGTTAAAGATCTTTTACCTTTACATGTTTCAGCCGCCATCTGCAGGCCGTCATCAGAAGTATCACCGGCGTACGGTGACGTGTCACTTGTCACTTGTCACGGTTGATCCGACACCATCAACCGTGACGAAGGAGCGTTTCTCCTGTCCCACACCTGGGACACCCTCCTCCAATGATTACGCCCCCTGTCGCCCTGAATCCACCGGGCGGCAGGGGGCGTGGCCAGTCTGTCGGACCTGTTGGGACCATCAGACTGGTCACGCCTCGGAAGTAAGAACAGCTGATAAGTGACACGTCACCGCACGCCGGTGATACTTCTGATGACGGCCTGCAGATGGCGGCTGAAACATGTAAAGGTAAAAGATCTTTAACATCTCTAACCTTAGTGTCTGACAAAACGAACCTAAAAAGTGACACCGGCCTATGTATTTTTATATCGGCCAATGCCAACCTCCTTCATATCGGACATCAAAGAAACGTATCGGTCGGGCCCTAATTTAGAGGTTTGTTGTTTAGCCATGGTTGCTAATAATTTTTATTTAACTTTTAGGAGATCTTTGGGCCAGTTCTAACAGTTTATGTTTACCCCGAGAACAACTACAAAGAGGTGCTGCATTTAATAGACAACACATCTCCATATGCCCTGACGGGGGCAGTGTACGCACAAGACAAGTAAGATGTTTCAATATTCCCTCATGCTGAAGTTGAAATAGTAAAAGTTGGGCTTACTTTAATGGCAAATATTATTGCCAGATGTAATTACAAATCTAAAAAAAAATGCTTAAATGTCCATTTGTGCTTCCTTACAGAAATGTTATTGATGAGGCTGCTAAAGCCTTGAGAAACGCTGCAGGAAACTATTATGTCAATGACAAATCCACAGGCTCCATTGTTGCTCAGCAGCCATTTGGGGGCGCCAGAGCCTCAGGTAAGAGCAAATCTACTTCCAGACACCACTGTAAAATAAACATTCTGCCTGATTGATTTCACCTTTTTTCTTTTATGTAGGAACAAATGATAAACCTGGAGGACAACACTATGTCCTGAGATGGACGTCACCTCAAGTAGTAAAAGAAACGCACGTCCCACTAACAGAATGGAAGTACTCTTACATGGGTTAAAGAGCAGCCAGTCTACAACTCATCCAGTCAAGACCTACAACTGTTTTTCCGTCCTAATAGACGATTAAAAAAAATACACACTTTACCGTAGGCTAATTCAGGTCATTTACTCTCTTAAGAACCGATTTGCACTGAACACGGGCTTTGATTGTAGTTCCAGGAAAATGTGATATAAGCAGCTATTTCTTCTTGGTCTTTCATACAAAAGAGAGTTCTCCAAAGTCTTCCTTGAAGGATTGCCAAAACTGCCTAGTGGTGTGGCAAGTCTTTCCTCTGGCTGTCTACCCAATATGTATGACATATTTTGTAGGGCTTTAGGGCAATATGTATATTTTTTAATCCCTGGACCATAGTTCAGGTATAGAGTCATCCTACAGGTGAAAATTAGAAGATCGTTCAAAAGTTCAATTATTTCCGTAATTCAACTTAAAATGTGAAACTAATATATGATATAGACTCATTACATGCAAAGTGACAAATGTCAAGCCGTTGTTATAATTTTGATGATTATGGCTTACAGTCCATTTTCAAAATATTCTCATTTTATGAGATTTTTTATTTTTAATTTGTTTAAGTTTTTACAAGCTGAACCATAATAATCAAAATTATAACAAATAAAAGCTATACATATCTCACTTTGCATGTAATGAGTCTATCATATATCAGTTTCACAGTCAAGTTAAATAACAGAAATGAATGCACTCTAACGATATTTTAATTTTCCGAGTTTCACCTGTATTGTAAACGTTTATCTTAATTATTTAAAAAGGTCAATATTAGCTTTATTAAACTGATAATGTTAATCATGTTTCATATCTTTGTGGCTACATTGGCATATTTGCCATATAACAGTCACCGAATCCTTGTCATCGTATTTTGTTGCTAAACCAGTTAGACTGGCATAACTGACTCTTTGATTCAATTCTGTTTAATTTATATAATCATGATACATTTTAAACTGTTATCCTTATGTTGGTTCATAATGTTCTTTATCTGAAATGTGAATTATAGCTATAGAATTAAGTTTACAGTCTGTAAGTCCTGGAGTATTAAATGAATCACCTTTTGCTGGTTGCTGAATGGGCAGGATAGGATACAAAACAAAACACTGATGTTCAATAATGACCTAACATGATTATGACCTGTGCCTCAGTCAAGATAAAATGCTTCATATTTTTGACAATAAATGGCTGTTTATTCTTCTGTGTTTATTTCATTTTATTCTGTCTGTTTATTTCTCAGTGTTTCACAAATGCAGATTGTAACGCTTGAATATTGTCAAGTGAAATAGCACGAACTCCATCTGAACTTCTAAAACTAGCCTTTACTGACATGTAGGGCCCAATGTCACATGACCAAACAACTACAGGCTTCCTGTTGCCCGAAACCTGTGAGTTTATGTTTGACCACAGGTTCCCACACTCACTAATGTCAGCTCATGTAATGACAAAGGTTTCTATTACTGCTTTCAGTCGACAGTCTATTGCAACCAGAACAAAAGCGTGGGGGACAGGTGCAGAGTTAAAAGAAAGGAGTTGAGGCTGGAAGCCGTTAAAAGGGAGAAAAGGTTAACTTACAGTTGCAGTCCACAGACAAGATGGTGCCAATGTGTTTGAGGCTATGTGAACTTTTTTTTACTTATGGGTATTAAACTTTACCCTCTCAAGAATACTAACAGTTAACACCTACCTTCATGTCACTACACATGCTCTGCCACATGACTCTGTTTAGAAGTATACACCACTTTTTTTATTCATTTATATATTTTTTTCCCATCAGAAACTTGTAAAACACCCAGGAAAAGAATCTGTCTTGTGGTTTTGAGTGGGATAATTTTACAGTAAAACTTCCTTTTTAGTTCTTTTTTTTGTGTGAAAATGGCTAGTCTCTGCCAAATGGATGTTTTCAATTCGTTAGTCAAAATGTATTTATTTATTTATCACTTAAACACAAGTCACTCCATACATAGGTAGTGCAAGACCTGTTTAAATAATGTAGTTGTCATGTGATTAATGAAGATGAAATATCAACAACACCTCCTCGCAGTCTCCCGGGGGCTGTGGTGGTGGACTAGTACCCTTGACTAATTTGCTATTGAATGCGGCACACGCCTATTGTGTTGCTGCTCAAAGTGTGCTGTGGGAAAGTTGGGGCAACAAGGCCGGCAGGATTAAAGCCTTTGAAGCTGAAAGCAGCAGCTGGCCCCCTGTAAAAGGCGGGAAACCTCTGTGCCATCAGCCTGTGAACGCTATGGACAGATTTGTTCAGGCCACTGTGCATTTGAAAGTCCTGTGTACCCCATAAACATCTAAAGCAAACCACAAATGTTGTTGTTTTACAGCAGATGATGGTGTTAGATTATAATCCAGCACGTAGCTCATACACTTATTTACCGATGTGTTTTAAACACACTTATACTCTTGTATAGTTGACCCATTGGACCTACTATAAGCTATGGGTATAGAAACAAAAATCAGTCAGCCAATAAACCAATATTCATATATATGTATATATTAAGTCAATGGGATAGGCTACTTCTTAATACAATAACTATATTTTGGCACAACAAGCTCCATATTTAGAATAATATCATGTTGTGAATCTGTGTTTCCACATATTTGTTTTTATATGAGCTTAATGAGCTTAAGACATTCTAAAACAGTGTTTTTGTGTCTTATTCAGAATATGGTCTCATTCTGATGGCACTTTTCATGACATTTCTACATTTCCGACAAAGGTCAGTTTGACCAAAACATTGCAGCAGTAATACATTTCTTAAAGAGTGAGATGGTGGGCGGGAGTTTTTGCCTTCTATGCACCTGTCGCATCCAGGGTGTGCGGGGTCGTCCTTAGCTTCATTTCTTTTTCTAAATAATTTATACTGGAATGGGCACTCTTCCATTTACATTCAACATCACTGTTCCCACCTCTCATGCAGGCAGACGACGACAGGGCACAAAAGGGGCACAAAGCATTCCTGAGACTTGTCATGAACCAGTCTTTGATTGTGGATGCTTAGAAGCATGCCTCAGGCCCCAAAGACAAGGGCAGGTGCATGCCTCGATAAGTCTCCTTGTGACTCCAGCGTCCTCTCACAGAACCTGGGAAAGGGTGACCCTTCTTTACAGACCAAAAGCCCACCCCATCCCTTGATGTGAGAGTTCAATGTTAAGCATTAAAGCGTCATGTGATGTGACTTACACAGTTCTCGACAAAAGTGTCACGAAGAGACCGTTGTGGTCTTTCAGACCTCCTTCATCTGGTGACATATTTTATTCTAGCTTTATTACCAACTCATTTTCCTCTACTTAATTTTTCTGCATTTGTGTACCTGGGACTAAGGTGTAAAGTGAGCGCGAGAGCGGTGGCTCCCCTGGTAGCTGTCCAGATGGCCTATTGAGGACAGAGCATAATGAGGGGCTGAAGGATCACTGGCGGCCGCAGTCGGGTGGGGCAATGGCCTGAATGGAGGCTTAAGTGTGGGAAAGAGGAGCAGCTCAGGGCTCTCACACATTCCTCAAAGGAGAGAGGTCCTTTGGCTGCACACTGAGACTGGGCGCATTTGGGCTGAAAGCCATGGAGACGTGTTGTTCATGGTGTGCACGTGGAACCAGGCGAGTGTGGCAGTGTGTGTGGCTGGGGCCCCACTGTGAGGCCCTTCCTTATGAATAGAATGGAATGCCCACACTGGAATGTGTTTAAGGGCCAAACTGCGTGGTTTATCTGAATATTGTGCCATGACTCACTTCTTAGAAATGCAGGGAACTGAAAAAAAGAGTCTTTCCTTCTGCCATCTGTCCCTTTGCATGTAGACGTTATTAACGGTCATTAAGCCACATTGGAAATCTTTAAAAAATAAATCACATGTTGTATCATTGCATGTGTTAACATACATCACAAAGAAATGCTTCACATTTTCTTAACATTTATTTATTATATTGTTATGTGTGCTTATCACATCCATCTATTGTTGGTCTTTAGTACAGCAGGTTATCATACTGTCAACATTATAACAAACATTTTTGACAGAGCCCTGGAGAAGATTACAGGAGTTAAGCGAGGACCAGGGTGCACACACACACACACACACACACACACATACACACACATTTGTATAAAAGAGCGGGAAAGCACGACGGATCCCACACGCGTCCCCCTGATGCGGTCCCTGTGATGTGGCCCACAGGTTGAAAGGCTGTCAGTGGGCGGAAGGGGCTTGAGAGGAGGGGTGAGGGCGCCAAGCTGTAGGCTATTGACTGGAGGATGTGTGTGAGTGGGATCCCAACCTCCTTTCCCACACTCTGCCTCCCATTTATTACATATTCCCCTAAATGACCGAGTAAAGCAGGGCCAAAGGGGGGCCTGGGGGAGGAGGTGCAACACAATAGAAGTGTGCCTTCCTAGAGGACACTGGATAATTGTGTTTAATTGACAGTTGCTTTTGGAATGTGTCCTCAATCCTGCCGCTCATTTTTTCCCTGGACTTTCTGGCGCTGTCAGAGTTAAAGAAAATGACCTAGATAGATGAATGGCAGAATATTTCCAATACACCTGTTGCAAAGCCTTTTAATTGACAGAGCTGGTATCATTTTCTCATTAACAATTTTGTCACGGGTATATAATATTTTATTGATCAAAACTATTATTGAAACACATCTATACTTGCAAACATTAAAGCGTGCAAGTGTAGTATCAGTTGACAACAGAAAAGAAATGTGCCTTATCTTTATATAGCTGTTATCAGACAGACAGTCTTTGCACATCTGCACCCAAGATCAGTTGAGACAGCGGGAAGGTTCCCAGGTAATAAAAGTGTAACGACCTGCTTGTGTTGGTCTGTACCTTCACATATCTTCTGCAGTGTTCCCTCCACTCAGGCCATGAGGCCAGTTAACCATGAGATAATTGATGCCTCTCTCCTATTGTTGTGTCGGCCTCGCCCACTGGCCTGGGAGTGTGGGAAAGCTAATCCTGCCTGGGACTCATGGCTTTGTAATGCTAATGTCCGCCTATAAATAGGGTAGAGGGATCCTCAGCCAGATCACAACTCACTCTGCTCTCCAAGAGAAACATCTCATCTCTGCTGACATGGCGCCAACCAGCACCAGAGACTCACCTATATCAATGATCTCAACCAAAGACAAACACAAAGTAAGTACACTTTACATTCTTAAGACACTAATGTCTGATTATTACCAGAATCTCACGTTGCATTTGCTCTACATGTTTCTAACCAACTGTACTTTTTCTTTAGATGAGGAAACCAGTTGTGGAGAAGATGCGCAGAGACCGCATCAACAGCTGCATCGAGCAGCTCAAGGTCCTGCTGGAGAAGGAGTTCCACAAACAAGACCCCAATGCTAAGCTGGAGAAGGCTGACGTCCTGGAGATGACAGTGGCTTTCCTGAAGCAGCAGCTGCAGAGTCCCGTCGCTCACACTGCCCACAAGGAAGGCTACTCTCAGTGTTGGAAGGAGACCATGCACTTCCTGTCCTCATCCTCCATCAAAGACATGTCCATGACTCACCTGCAGCGAATGCACTCTTCACAGGACGTTTACCCCAGTGCCCTGCTCTGCTCTCCGCTCCACAGCCAGAGCCCAGGGAAGCAGCCTCCTGCTCCTGTCAAGTCCATGTGGAGGCCCTGGTAGAGGCCCTGACAGACTTTGAAACACCTCAGATGGGCCTTTCCATCGTCATTACTGTAGGAAAATGATTTCCGATCTGATTACAGATCTCTTATTTTACAAACTCTTATTGAGTTTTAAAGACTTCAGTAATTCTTCATATTGAAGAATGTTTCAAACTGGCTAAAGCAGCACTCTGTATTTGTTGCCCATGAAGCTCAGTTTTTGGTCATGAATCCCTCACTGGGGGTTAACAGTACCAATATTGTTTTACGCAGTTGCTATGCCAACAAAGATTTACTAGCTACTCTTTTTGTCTTAGCTTTTTTTAAACTATGGTTGATACAGTGAATGTCTTTTGTAAAGGCGCTTTAATATTGTGTTGTATTGTTCAAGGCATTTGGATGAAAACAAAATCTTTTCTATGGAAAGACAAAACTTCATATAATATGTACTCTCTAAAGAGAGACTGAAAAACTTAAAAAAAAAAAAAAAAACATTTAAATAAAAAATGGGGAAAAATACTGTCCTGAGTTGTTATGTCTTTGCCCAAGAGTGTTTATGTCTTTAGCAGATATGGGAGCACAAATTCACAGTTTCATCAGTTCCTACAAGACAAATACAGGCAAAAGTTTGGAAGTGTACAACTCTATTCTCTCAATAGTCAGTCACTGTTCTGTTGGTGACATGTGTTTCCGATCAGAATACTGATTATTGTTTCACAATAATATTAGGCTATAATAACACATGATGTGTGTGGATGATATAACCTGATTTCTTTTGATCAGTAATCCTTCCACTGTGGAGAGTCACCATGTTCTATGATTTATATAAAAAGTACATATTAAATATGGTGACTGTTTCAAAGTTTCCTGTTTTATAATTTATTAAATTATGGAATATGCTGATGTTTTATTGCGCAGTGAAGATTTTAAGCACTGGCATTTGGAATATTAATTTTCATGAGAAAGGTGTCCTGGCAAGTGTAAAGAAATATACACAGCTATCAAGCACTTATTTGAACATTAAACAAAGTTTTTCAGTGTGTGTGTGTGTGTGCGTGCGTGCGTGCGTGCATGCGTGCGTGCGTGCGTGCGTGCATGCGTGCATGCGTGCGTGTGTGTGTGTGTGTGTGGTGTGTGTGTGTACGTGTGTATGTGTGTATATGGGTTTACTCAGTGCTCTAATGCCACCTGCTCTCACCTGGGACATGCACACCTGCCAGACTTACACCTCCTTATATCAGACACAGGGCAGAGATTTCCCACGCTTTCACACAGCTCTGGTTACAAGTTGGGGTCTGCCCTGTCAACACAAATTAACAATTGATCCTCAAAGAAATGCCCACCCTGGAAAAACCTCTACATATGAATTACAGATCATGCGAGAAAACATATGAATTTATAATGAGTTTCCTTTAAGGTATTGTAGTAGTTATAGATTTGTGATCAGATACATTATTCAAATTAAAACGTTTCAGACATATCACTCCTTATAAGAACTATATTAGAACATTATATCCGGATAAAGAGAAGCAGAGTTTCCCTCCAAAACTCAGTAGAGATTTGTAAGAGAAGAAGGGGGTATCAGTAGGGTCAGGAGGTTTCTCACTACGGTGGTGGGAGGATCATTTTACACGGCACACTTCTTTTGTCCTGGGATAAAGGGGCGAAAGGCTTAAGAGTGTGGGAAAGCTGTGCAGAGGCAGACTCCACACAGGGGAGGTGCGCCCTGCAGCCCTGTGGCCCGGCAGCGGCTCAGCTCACCAGCTGTTTGATGAAACCAGAGTTGACAGAGCCCAGTGCTCAGCTGTTGCATGAGCTTAAAGTACAAAGCACAACACAGTCAACCTTGCACACACTCACACAAGACGCACTGTGACGCCCCCTATAGACAAGAAAGCACTTTCTTTATAACTTCATACCATACCACAAGAAGTATGGCAACACGTGTGTCATGGTCATTACACATGGTACACGCAGTATGGGGACCATGCGTAATGGCTCATTAATACTCATCAAGATCTTAGTATCTTTGGTGGTGTGAAGTGACTGGTATCTTTTCCAACACATTCCGATGTAAATGTACATCTTTGTAATTAGGCTTGAGACTTAATTTATACATTTTATTGACACAATTTAAAAGAAAACTAAAAACATTCCTCATAAAACAAATAGATGACAAAAAAGTGGGTCTTCGTTTAATTATTTTTGAGATTTATTTATATGATAAACTTCTCACATAATCCATGTAAAAATATACATGGGTTAAATATATACCTTCACAAAAGGCAACAGAATTACCCTCCACAAGAAGGATCAACAGAGTATTACATTTGTTGTTTGGTATACAGTCGTTTTCAGTCAACTCCACAGGAGTCATATAGTACCTAATATAGGTCACATGCTTTTATCACTCTAAGTCTCTTTTAAAACTTACTAAGACACTTTCAGCAAGGTTTTGTAAATGTAAATGTAAAGGTGAAATAAAAGTAACTTATGAAGTTATTAAAAAATGCAGACGTATTCAGAATACAGTAATGACGATGGAAAGGCCCATCTGAGGTGTTTCAAAGTCTGTCAGGGCCTCTACCAGGGCCTCCACATGGACTTGACAGGAGCAGGAGGCTGCTTCCCTGGGCTCTGGCTGTGGAGCGGAGAGCAGAGCAGGGCACTGGGGTAAACGTCCTGTGAAGAGTGCATTCGCTGCAGGTGAGTCATGGACATGTCTTTGATGGAGGATGAGGACAGGAAGTGCATGGTCTCCTTCCAACACTGAGAGTAGCCTTCCTTGTGGGCAGTGTGAGCGACGGGACTCTGCAGCTGCTGCTTCAGGAAAGCCACTGTCATCTCCAGGACGTCAGCCTTCTCCAGCTTAGCATTGGGGTCTTGTTTGTGGAACTCCTCCAGCAGGACCTTGAGCTGCTCGATGCAGCTGTTGATGCGGTCTCTGCGCATCTTCTCCACAACTGGTTTCCTTATCTAAAGAAAAAGTACAGTTGGTTAGAAACATGTAGAGCAAATGCAACGTGTGATTCTGGTAATAATCAGACATTAGTGTCTTAAGAATGTAAACTGTACTTACTTTGTGTTTGTCTTTGGTTGAGATCATTGATATAGGTGAGTCTCTGGTGCTGGTTGGCGCCATGTCAGCAGAGATGAGATGTTTCTCTTGGAGAGCAGAGTGAGTTGTGATCTGGCTGAGGATCCCTCTACCCTATTTATAGGCGGACATTAGCATTACAAAGCCATGAGTCCCAGGCAGGATTAGCTTTCCCACACTCCCAGGCCAGTGGGCGAGGCCGACACAACAATAGGAGAGAGGCATCAATTATCTCATGGTTAACTGGCCTCATGGCCTGAGTGGAGGGAACACTGCAGAAGATATGTGAAGGTACAGACCAACACAAGCAGGTCGTTACACTTTTATTACCTGGGAACCTTCCCGCTGTCTCAACTGATCTTGGGTGCAGATGTGCAAAGACTGTCTGTCTGATAAGCAGCCACTAAATACATAAAGATAAGGCTCAATTTGCATTTACACACAATACCTTTTACAGTGATAGAGGAAAGACATTTTAATTTTATTTATTTATTTGTGTTTACAGAAGGTCACATGACAATTTCGACAATATGTAATAAAACGTTCATGACAGAAGACCTCTGAGCCCGCACAATAGGAGAATTTGTGATATACATATATATACAGTCATGGATGAAAGTGTTGGCCCTGAAATGATCTGTCGACGGTTGGTTTGCCTCGAAACCGTTGTACCGTGAGCCTGCAGGACAGCTTGAATTTAGGAGTTGTTTGAGGCTGCATATCCATCATCTGGACTAACCTTTCATCAACTTTTTTCTTACGTCCACGTCCAGAGAGGTTACCTGTAGTGCCATGGGTTGTAACTTCTTAATTAAGTTGCGCACTGTGGACAAAGGAACCGTAAGATCGCTAGAGATAGACTTGTAACCTTGACGCTGGTTGGGTTCTCCAGTCCTCTGACAGTTCTCTTCTCCTCTTTCTGTTCTCCATGCTTAGTACAGCAGGCACAGACACACAATGCAAAGATTGAGTCAACTTCTCTCCTTTTTTATCAAATTTTTATCTGTCACATGTGAGGTTTAAAGGGTCATCACATGCAAGGAAGGAAGGTCATGTTTGTCAGTCCATAAAAGCCATCGTACTGAAGCCCGAAAACCACTCCACAGGCCCACAGATTCGAAGTTTGAACTTATAATATAAGTTCCTTCTTTTGCTTCTTTCTTCTTCTTTCTTGTGTATTTCGCGCAGCTGTTTTCACCAAGTGAACATTCATTTCAAATTGAAACCTAATCCGACATACGCCATATTGGATGTCGGATATTTGGAAGGAAAGTCTGATATACAGTGAGATCCAGATGTTTACATACACTTCATAAAAAGACACGGTTGCATTTTTTTTCTCACTGTCTGACATGAAACCAGAATTTACTTATATTTTTTGTAGGTCAATTAGAATAAAAAAAAGAAAATCTATTTCTCAAATGCCAGATGAATGAGAGATAGAATTTTCTACACATTTTTGTTTATTCATTTTTTACAAAACCAAAAGTTTACATACATTTCATTAATGTTTGCTAGCATTGTCTTTAAACTGTATATTTTGGGTCAAACGTGTTGGATTTCCTTCTACAAACTCACAATAGTTGGCAGGAATTTTGAGCAATTCTTTCAAACAGAACTGGTGTAACTGAAATTCATTTGTAGGCTTATTTTACGTGCACATGCCTTTTATTTTATTATTTATTTATTTCATAGGGACAGTCATATTAATGAACAGTTGCGCGTGTGCACTGTAGACATTCCAGATTATAGCAGAGATGCTAGTTTCCATCTGTTTTCAGCTCTGACTTGACTGAGATCAGGATTTTGTGATAAAAGACCACAGGCTGAGGAAGTCTTCATCCTTTTTTTTGTTTGAAACTCCATACTAGCTTTTTGTGTTTCTTTTGAAGTAAGAGCTTCTTCCTGGCAGAGTCCCCCTCAGCCCATGTCAGTACAGTTCTTCACCAGACCTTTTTGCATTTGTTCTTGGGTTGATATTCACATTTCAGACACAGCACATTCATCTCTGGGACACAGAACCCGCCTTCTTTCTGATCTGTGTGATGATTGATTGATTGATTGATTGATTGATTGATTGATTGATTGATTGATTGATTGATTGATTGATTGATTGATTGATTGATTGATTGATTGATTGATTTATTTATCTATCTTTTGAACCAATCAACCTGCCTTCATATGCCTTCATGTGTCTTGAAATTGCACCCAAGGATGAACCACACTTGTGCTTCCAAGGTCATGACATCATCATCTGGGCTTTCCCAAAATGTTTAAAGGTCAATCTTAGTGTATGTAAACCTCTGACTTTGTAAAAAAAAAAAAAAAAAAAAGGAGTTAAAAAATGGTGTAGAATATTCTATCTCTCACTCTTCTGGAATTTGACAAATAAATAGTTTTTTAAGATTCTAATTGACCTGAGAAAAATGATTTCAGTGGAGCACTCACCGGAAAGGTAGCATAAGATTCACACACGCCATGTTTATTTTAACAGCAAACAAACAAACAAACAAACAAACAAACAAACAAACAAACAAACAAACAAACAAACAGACAGACAAACAAACAAACAAACAAACAAACAGACAAACAAACAAAGGTTATTAGCATAAGGGCTTGTTGCTAAGTCAACTCTTTAACAGGCTGTATGCATTTAAATACAGCCTATACATCCCGTCCTGCTGAGTATAGCACGTGGATAAAACACCTGTCAGCTGCTCGTGCCTGGGAAGAAAAGGCTTTTGGTGAAGGTGCAGAAAATCAGCACCTCTCCTTCCCTTCTTGTCACGCTCGTTGAGCATTAACACGGATACGTTTTACAAGGCCGAACATATAAACTAAGCTATACCTTACATTTTCTTTGGTTTAGTTTTTGTCTTAAAATTCCGTTATAGTCCATCCATACACGTATTCTTGTGTAGAAATGTAGCTACCTAATCAGAATCAGAATGTATTCTTAATGGCAATTGAGCACAGGCTACACCTTTATTTCAATCGGATTATTGGCAATCCAAAGCCATTCCTTGCTGCATGTTCCCCCTCACCAATGCAACGCGTAAAGATTGTCGCATAAGACTCGTGCGAGAGGCCCTTGTGTTCAGCAAACGCAAACTGTTTTGAACAGATCAAAGACCACGCGACAGCCGCGCCGGCACACTTCTGCTTCAGGCTCATCATGTCACACTTGGATCAGATGGAGGAAGTGGAGGTGATTCTTCAGGCCAGACGGGGTGTGGACGTGTTTGTAGTCGGGACTTTATGACAGGTTTGGACTGTGGGAAAGTGTAAGGTGTGAGGAGTCCACGGACGAGGCGCCAAACCGCTGCTTCTCTGGGTCTTATAAATAGCGCCTTTGCATCTGCGCTGCGCACAACTACTGTCTCATCTGCGGCCCGAAGGACGGAGGACTCTGTGGCGTTCAGCAATGGCTCCGGTTACTCACAGAAATGTCAACGATAAAACTTTGGACATCCCCAACAAGGTAAATAAGCCTTACGCATAGAACGCAGCACACAAAACTGAAAATGTATACAGTGATGTAACAATCTTTGTAGCTTAGGAAGCTGGTTGTGGAGAAAGTCAGAAGAGAGCGGATTAATAGCAGCATCGAGCAGCTGAGAGCTCTGTTGAATCTGGACCAGTACGATCCTGACGGTGGGGCCCAGTCCAAGCTGGAGAAGGCAGATATCTTGGAGATGGCCGTGTGTTTCCTGCGCCAGAGAGCCATCGCGTCTGTGGTGCCCAGTTACTCGCAGGGGTTCTCTCAGTGCCTCCAGGAAACACTCAGACATCTGTCCCTGCACGCGCCCCTGCAGCACGCGGAAAGAGAAGAAATCAAACGCTTCTATGTGGTCCAGAGAGCGGCACTACACAGGCACATCGCAGACGAGCACAGCACAAGTAAACGCTCGCGGTCATATGGAACCCTTTGGAGACCGTGGTAAAAGACAGTATGTTATATTTAAGTCCACATGGACAATAAGTGACTTTCACCCATTGTGTTGATAAGGTTTGTTTCTTTGTGCGCAAATGTTGTCAGCTTGGATATGTTTTGCTGCGCAGCATTTGCACTTCGCTGTGTTACAAAAGTTTGACTACAGTGTAGTTGACAGAACACAGTGCCAGGCCTTATTTGCCTTTTATAAAGGCGCCCGGGCCGCATGTCCTGTCGTTCGTTCGTTCTTACATACTATCTTCTTCATCTCATAGTTTACATTTTGTATCTTGTCGCAAAATGCATATTAAACATTCCTAAAAGTTTGTGTCTTTTTGTGATATTTTTTCGGTGCCAATTTAGATTGTGTTTGTTGTCAGAGGAACTAACCAATGCCAAGACTGAGCTAGTGTTAAAGGTGTAGGCATGTAGGACCATGGACAGCTCCGAGAGGAGCCGAGCAGGCAGGAAGTAATCAAGTATAGA
Organism: Gobius niger; assembly: GCF_951799975.1. NCBI lineage: Eukaryota > Metazoa > Chordata > Actinopteri > Gobiiformes > Gobiidae > Gobius > Gobius niger. The sequence continues at coordinate 18,223,738 of NC_136871.1, forward strand.
GAGACACGGGGCACAGAAACATGGCTCTTATATTAAGATATATTTGTTGTATTTGAATGCAGTGATGACACATCACAGTTTGAGTTCAAACAAACTTGAAAACACAAGATTCACAAAGGCTACTTCGCCTTCATAGAAGACAGAACAAGCATGTACATGCTTTATATGTCACTAAGTGACAGAAACAAGCTTTTCAGAAAAGTCTACACATTCAACATACACACTGGGAAACAAGGAAGAGGGTGGGGGCTTCCAGGAGCACTACAGAATCCCACAGAGTGTATTTTTCTAAGAACATTCAGTAAAACTGATACAGATTTTTCAGTTATTCGTCTGATACAGAACACGTAAACTAGCCAACATAGCTTAAGTTCTTTCTATTGGTAATTGATTTCCACAGGAAAACATAAGGGATGCAGAAGCCTTTTTGAACTATAAGTTCAGTATATATTACAATATTTCGATCAATCGAAAAACAAATATTTGAAAATGAAAACACCTCAAGCAGTCACTTAATAAAATGCATACATGTCGCAGATAGAGGTCAATGTGATCCTGAATAACAATCCAGTTTGTAGATTCTACCAAGGCCTCCAGAGGACGCTGCTCTCTGGGCTCTTGTCCTCAATGTTGCTCTGAAGACAAAAGTGCGCCTCCTTGTGGCTATGCAGCTCAGTGCAGCGGCTCTTTGGGTCCTGCTTCTGCTGCAGACGTGTGAGGAAACTAACAGTCATCTCCAGGATGTCTGCTTTCTCCAGTTTGGAGTCGGGCTGCTGATGGAGGAACTCTGCACACAGGAGAGACTTGAGCTGCTCAATGCTGCTGTTGATCCTCTCTCTGCGCAGTTTCTCCACCACAGGCTTTCTCAGCTGCAACAACAAGAGAGAGTCCATGAGTTACATTTGTTCTACACTCATAACTATGAAAAAATGAATGATACAAGCTTGAGTAGAAGCATGAGACTGGGTTTACCTTGTGAGAGAGGCTGAGGTGCTCCGGAGAGGGGCCCATTGCTGCAGTGATTGTTGGAGCCATGTGTGGATGTGAGCTGAGCTCTCTGAGAGTCTGCTGTGTGCTCCTTCAGCCTCATATTTATAGAGCCACATCTCCATATGAATGTGTGGGTTTAGGCCCGGGAGAAGGTTCTCACACTCTGGACCAATCACAGCGCTCTTCTGGCAGCAGTTCTCTGAATAGGAGTGCTGCCTGGGGGGGGGTGGGGGTGGGGGGTGGGGGGGGTGAGGTCCCAGAGAAGCAGGTGGAGACTTGGGACTTGATGGAGTGTGCTCTGGAGTGAATGTTGAACGAGTGTGACCTGATCACTGACACTGACCAGCCCATCACACACAGGACACGGCATTGATTCTTCTTGGCTCATTCTCAATACATTAGTTACAACAGAGATATCAGCATGAACCTAACATGAGTTTAGAATACTTTTCACTTTAGACTCATAAAGCATTTTTAACCAGTATACATTTTGATGAAGTATACATAATAATGTTAAGAAGTAATAATTACAGTAAATCAACTTCTTAATTTAAAATTCCTTGAAGTATGATATTTTGAACCCTCTCTGCTGCTTGTTTGTGACGCTGACTGCCTTTCATTCCAGTATGTTCAGAGAGACTGGGACAGGTCCGGACGTGTTGCCAGCTGCAACAGATGTGGCTCTTGTTCCGGACTGTGAGTAGACGGTCTCCCTGACTTTCCCACACTGCACACTGAATGCTGCCTCGCCCCCCCCCCCCCCCACAAAGGCTGCTCAGAACGGGGCATTAGTGACAGATGCCACCCGTGTGCTGTAACTGAGAGGGCCCATGACTTCCCACACCATCTGGAGGGAAAGCTCCTGATTGGCTGGCTGTCTATACTCACATTGTGCACAACTCATTTCCCTGTAAACAACACCAGGCCACCACCATGTTGCCGTACAGTTAACTTAATAATAGGTTATTATCCTTAGCTATTATTAGCCTTTTAAATGGAGCATAAAGAAGATGTTTTAGCTACAGACAGCCGGCATGTGTGAGACAAGGTGTGTGTGTGTGTTATGATCCGTTTGCTCAAATCCCCTTTTTAAAGGTCTTTCGTGACTCGCGGAATAATTGGTCGGTTTTGTGGGCTATCATTTTCCATTGTCTACCTTTCAAAGTGTAGAGTTGCAAATGAAACAATGTCATTAAAGCAACATTTTTTCCCCCCCGAGTGGAATTGCAAAGAAAATTGTACACAAATGCTCAACTTCATCGACAACGGTTGTAACCCGTGTCATTTTGTGTCCGTGCCAGGAATATTGTTTTCCCGCTACATATATTTTCTACATACATCTACATTTCCGACTCCCCTTTAAGCTTCTCAATTGAATTAATTTGTGAGAAGTGTGCCGAGTCCCCCAGAGAGGAGGCGTCTTGTGGAGGATGCTAATGATGTGCACTTGTGACTGTGTTCATCAGTGCTTTCCCACACTCAGCCCATTGACCACTCAACAAAAGGCACGTGCCCTGTCAAATGCAAATCCAGCCTCATAAAAGCCGCTGCAAACATACGCCTCAGGGATCTGTTTACTGACAAACAAACATGACAGAATTAGGAGAGGGCAATGCCAATGGCTGTTCAACTGCTATGCTATAGTCATTTTGTAAATATAGCAGCTAGTAGTATCTGTTTGAAATGTGGTTTTGAACAGGGCATAGGTGACCCAGGCGGCCGCTATAGGGCACCATCTGCTGGAGAGAGCGCTGAATTGCTGTGTTTCATGTTTTTGGTGCTTAGGCTTCTGTATTCAGTACCATCTTGTCGGTTTAGTTAAGATTAGCTCTTGATCTTTTTCTACAGGCATAAAGCTATGAGTTCACTAAAAAAATGTCATTATACAAGTTTGCATAGGGTTTCCTTAGTGCCTTGTTTGCAATTACCTTATTCATTAAACCAATTGGTAAACTTTATATTATGTATTTGTAAAGTTCTATAAGATTGACCTTTGTCATATTTGATATTTGAAAGCATATTTACTTTGTGTAAAATATATCTTACAACTACTGCTTATCATGCATCAAAAGTATAGATACGTTTGTTAAAAAGTCCATAACAATTTTTCCTCTAAACATACACTTGAAAGCAGCACTCCCTCCATTGCTCCAGGGCAGATGTCTGCCTCTATTGTCCCCCCTGGGCTCTGTGAGTGAGTGTTTTCTGGTTTCCCACACTCTGGTCTCGTCTTTCATGACAGGAACAATAGAAGTGTGTCCCATTGCACATGGCATTAGTAACCGTGTGTGAGCTTGTCTTTTATGGAGAAATAGCAGACTAACGGGGTATATGGCCTCTGTGGCAAAACACCAGGTCTACAGTGGGGTTGTTAGCAAAGAAAAGAGCGAAAGACCATTTCAAATGTTTCATTTTGTTTATGTCCTGACTGGAGCTTGGGGGTTTAGCTGCTAGGGCATCATTATGTGTCATAAAAAACAGTCTCTCTTTTGGAGCAGTGCTGTCATCATAAAACAATAGCAATACAGTATAACTCTTAAGTTTCCACAATAATTGACATTCCACATGTAGTCTCATTATAGATTAATTTATAGCATATTAGAGCATTAATCAACCTATGGCACAATTACACATGCACCCCTAAGCTCGCTACAGTAACCTGGACGGGGCCTTTCTGTGTGTCTGCGTAGGTGTCCTCTGGGTACTCCGGTTTCCCCTACCACTAAAAACATGTACAATAGGCCTGGATGGATGATGTGTTTGTGTGAATGCTTGGTGTTGGTCAGAGTTCTTCATCCTCTTCTTTTTCTTCTTCTTCTTCTTCTTCTTCTCTTGCCTGCTGCACACATACCCTGCTTTTTTAATGCACCAGAAGCAACCGGGCACACAGCACTTCCAAATGCAAACTTTTTCCAACAAATTAAACAAATTACCAAATACAATCTTTTCAATCCATGAACAATTACTACTCTGTGTTTTGTTTGTTTTTCTCAAACTTTTTTTTCAGTTTGTACCAGGGAGGCCGTAAGCCTTGTCTTTGCTGGTGCTGCTTTGGAAACAGAACAGCACATCCCTGTGGTTGTGCAGCTCAGTGCAGTGGCTCTGGGACATGAAGTGTGTGTCCTGTTTCTGTTGTTTGACACTGTTTGAGCATGTTTTATAATAGAGTCTAAACTTTTCAGTGACTGAAAAATAAAGGTCATTCATTCTTACCACAATTTTATCACAGCATATGACGAGTTATTGCAAAATTAGAAAAATATTTAAAAATGCAGTACATTATTACAAAAGGCAGTTTTATTTCACACAGAAGTGAAAATTTTATAACACATTTGAACTTTTATTATACAATGCAATTTCAAAACGCGGCTCTAAAAGGTCTCTGTCGAGAGGCTGAGCGTTCCATTTAGAGATGAGTGGATCAATTACAACACATTTATATACCAAATAAGTATCAACACTACTAGCATATGTAAAATAAAAAAGGGGTTTTACACTCAAAATGATGAAGCAGTAAGTACAGTAGGATATTGGACTGAGTTTATGTTCTGTTTGTCTTTAAGTATACATTTTCTACTTTGTTGTTGTTAGTTAAACATTGACATAGTTAAATTAACATCTTAATGTAGCCGACATATGAATAATAACCCATTTTGGAAACGCATATTGACTGGAATGCATTCACCCATATAAAATGACCAGTATTGGTATTAGTACAACTAAAATTACCCCCAGAAGTATCAGTATCGATTAAAAAAGTGTGGTAACGCCCATCATTAGACCTCGGTCAGACTCATTTATAGAGCAACATCTCCATATGAATGTGTGGGTCTAGGCCTGGGACTAGGTTCTCACACTCTGGACCAATCAGAGAGCTCAGGAGGAAGACTATAGCCATCAGGCTCAAACTGCCTTAGGGACAGCTCAGTGGAACAGGTGGACAGCAGGGGGACAGTGGAGGGAAAGTACTTTTCTACTACAGAATGTCGAATTTCAACATTGATATTTCATTGATTATTTACTTTAGATCTCAATGTTTTATGCAAAACAATATTTACACCTAAACACACATTTTTGATAGACTATATGTGCCAAGATACTGAATCAACGTGTCCACTCTTTAAAAACATGAATGTGTATTATAGGTTTTATCTTTGTGAATGGTGTTAAAGTCAAGGCAGATGTTTGGCCGCCCAGCAGCTGGATCCTGGTGAGTAAAGCACTCAGATTTGGTTCCCAGAGTGTTGGGATCAGTGTTGCACTAAAGGGAATGAATGGGCCTTTTGTGGTTATGTCATTAACTCCTCAATGGGCTCTAAGGCACAGATAAACACCATACGGAGGAAAGGAGGCTATTGGTCACTGGCACTGCATAGCCTCTAACTTCAGGCCCAAAATGACAATGTTAAAGTTAAAGTGCTTTGGATGGATGGTTTCTAAGCATGAAACAGGTTACTAGCTGATGAAATAAAAAGCTGGATGGAAGGCATCTGTGAATGGAAAGGCCTCTTGTCACTGTGTGTTGACTTCTGTCATCTACAGTTCAGTGTTTGCAACCTAAAAAGTGGTGTCTTGGTTTAATCTTGCTCTTACAATCCAAAGCAGAATAAATGCTATTGAGAAAAAGAGGTTTTGTTGTGAATTGTTTATTGGAGCAAAATCATTTGGTCAGTGGTACATAGGCTGCACCATAAAACATTATAAATCACAAATCAAATTAAACAATATGCTTAGGTTAACAAAATCATATTTCCCTTTCAATTAAAGGGTTAAAGAAATAACTGACACAGTCTGTCAATAAAAACTATATCATGAAATCAATGAATGTCTATGAAGGAGTCTTGCTCTGAGGGGAGTGGCCCGCACTCACCTCAGGAGTCAAGCTCTTTCTTTTTCATAACTATGACACTTAAACATAAGTACTAAAGTCTATGGAAGGCCACGCGTGTTTTCAACAGTGTCACAGCAGTACAACTGCTTATATAACAAATACATGCATATGATGCATTCCAACATTATTATACATATTCAACTCAAGACTGCAGTGCATCATCTTACAAAAATAATGTGCAATCAATATTGTCTGTTTCAGCTTATAGAAGGCAGCTTCAAGGCATTTCCAAGTGATCAGTCCTTTATGTCTTTAAAAGCAAAGAGGAGCAACATCATCCTCTGCATCAGGAAAGAGTCGTAGAATGTCGCGGGAGTATTTAGAGTATCCGTTGTGTGAGAGCAGTGCTCTCCTCAGTGAGATGAATGACAGCGTCTTGTCCAGCAGCTCGGACACTGGGATGCCACTGTGTAAATGCTCCAGCAGCAGAGACTTCAGCTTCTCCACTCCCACACTGCACTTCCTCTCCAGCGTGTGCAGCTTACACCTACAGAAGACAAAGCACTGTCAGTGCACAGACTCAAACATTCACAACACATGCATGCTCAACATCTCAGAGAATCCGTTGGGTTTGGAGAACTGAAGACTTACCTAAAGAGCTGCTCCTTCACGCTGTCCTGGATGGCGAGGTCCAAATACTGAGACATTTTCAGTTGCAGTAGGTAGTCCTTTGCAGAGATGAAAGGTTTTCTTGGGCAGTTGCTTCAGTCCAAAGGAGATGTTGCTGATGCTTTGCCCATGTTTCTACTCTGTATTTATGCTCCTCTTCCTCTTCCCTCGCTGCTGCTCAGCCAATCAGAGGCCTCAGAGAGTGCGACAATAGACTGAATTTAATGGCTGTCACCCAGAACAGGTGGGATGTTGTTCATAATGCCATATGTCAATGAGATTGACCGAAATATATCCTGGGAGTAGTTCTAGATGCATGAGGACCACTGATCATTTCGGTTCTCATGGAATATATTAGGAACTACGCATGAGAAAAAAAATTGTCTGCAAAAAATGTTTTATAGGGCTGGATATTTGGCAGGATGTTTCTTTGATTTCATATGTGATAGGATAAATATATTTTAACATTTTATTTATTTGACCATTTAATTAAACCTATAAATCTACATTTCTACAGGGGTCAGTGGGCCGTCACTTCCCCCAAATAAAAAAATAAATAATGTAAGAATAAAGATATGATAGCTCATATTTTCAAACATAAAACAGAAATTGATTGATGTTTCATATTTATTAGTATTACTATGTTATATATTGTGAGTGTTTACGTATTCATTCAACCAGTCAATGTAACAATTAGCCTCCTATTCTGAAAAATAAAGAAATAATGACCATACATTGAATCATTTTTTACTATCTTTGAGGTTCAGTACATCATGTGTTTGCGCTGAGCAGGCGTCCTCGATTAGAGGCCATTAGGAGGAGCCGTAAAGTGCACAGTGTCCTGGGAACGAGCCGGGCCTTTGTGAGAACAGCAGACACACTTGTATTGTGTGGAGTGTGGGAAGCCTTGTGCCACGGCAGCTCCCAGCAACAGAAGCTTGCAGCAGGGCGTGTGACCGGCAGACACCCAGAGCTGTGCAGGAGGGGAGGGAGACAGACAGTAAACTGAGCCACAGACAGATGGAGAGAGGAGGAGTGGGATAACTAAAGCAAAGTGCGTATGCTATAACACCGATTTTACTATGAATAAGTCACCGGCATATCAGAAAGAGAAGATGACTTTAGTTCAGAATTTACATGCAGCAATAGTTCAAATAGTACAATTTTAAATATTGGCCCAAAGTCAGAGCGTTATGCCATCAGATTATTTATGTTTTTTTGCAACAATAATAGGTACGTATACTGTAAATGGACCAGATAATCCTCTGTTAGTGATGAAATGCCTAATCTTTTGTTTATCCCACATCACCCCACAATTTAATCCCAGAGTCCCACAATCTACTCAACCACAAGTTAGTGTGATTACAAGAAGTTTGTGTTTAACCATGCCAATGTATTTGTGTTCTAACCCGGTTATCTATTGATCTTCATTAGCTCATATATGGTATGATAAAAGGTCACCATGTTCCCAGATCTACTGCCACAGTTCAGAGTGCTCCACCTGCTCCTCTGAGACCCCAGCATGCACGCACACACACACACGCACACACACACACACACACACACGCACGCACACACACACACACACACACACACACACACACACACACACACACACACACACACACACAGACGCACGCACCCATGCACACACGTCCATTGTGTGGCATGTGGCAGCTCAGTACGCCTTCATTATGTGACTGTGTGCTGTGATTGGCCCAGAGTGTGAGAACCTTCTCTAAGGTTCAGACCCACACATTCATATGGAGATGTGGCTCTATAAATATGAGGCTGAAGGAGCACACAGCAGACTCTCCACAGAGACCTCTCCAGCTCACATCCACACATGGCTCCAACCATCACTGCAGCAATGGGCCCCTCTCTGGAGCACCTCAGCCTCTCTCACAAGGTAAACCCAGTCATGTACTTTAACACTTTCAGAATGCCTCTGCTTTATTAGTTAGACTAATGTGTAGAACAAATGTAACTCATGGACTCTCTCTTGTTGTTGCAGCTGAGAAAGCCTGTGGTGGAGAAACTACGCAGAGAGAGGATCAACAGCAGCATTGAGCAGCTCAAGTCTCTCCTGTGTGCAGAGTTCCTCCATCAGCAGCCCGACTCCAAGCTGGATAAAGCAGACATCCTGGAGATGACTGTTAGTTTCCTCACACGTCTACTGCAGCAGAAGCAGGAGAAACACTTGATGTCCCAGAGCCACTGCACTGAGCTGCACAACCACAGGGAGGCGCCCTCCTGTCATCAAAGCAGCTCGAGTAAATCAAAGTGTAGTGCCTTCTGGCAGCCCTGGTAGAACTTGGATCACCTCAAACTCACATTAGTCAATGAATGATACTGTAAGTGTTTCTCCTTACTGTGTAAGGAGAAACATGTGTGGAGTCTTTGGAAACTCAAAAAGTGTCATGACATTTTGTTCATGTGAATGTGCACACATGTGCAACGGCCTCATTTAAACAACTCACTGGAGTTGGCATTTTATTTTTATTGAGCTTCTTATAGAAAAGAAAATGTGAATCTGATGTAAGATTCCTGTTATTGTCACAGGATAACCATGTTATTCTTTTTATGACTTTTTGAATATTATTCTTTCAGTGAAAGATCAAGCAATTTGATTATTTCATCATCGTTTGTATTTTTATGGAAAGCATTCTTTTGTTTTGTTTTTACAACAGTATGTTCTAGGATTCCCACTTTGGCCAGTATTGCCTTTGTATTGTTGCATCTTACTGAGTTTGGCACTGGGTTATGTCAGTGCTCTTCTGTAAGTAACCAACAAGTTCATGAGAATCAGGTCTGTTTAAAGACCAGTCTTTTCTGTGCATTATGTTAATGCCAATAATGGTTTATGTTAAACATTAGCCTAAATGTTGATTTCTCCTGCACTCAGTTTGAGTACTATGTGATTTGGACATGTGTCTGAACTTTGTTGTGATGTATCATCACACATACTGCTTGATCACAGGTTGATCTTTACAACCTGTAAAATGTTTGTTGAAATAAATATTTCGACTTCTATCTTTTCTGTCCAGTGTATTAATGCATACAATCATGCACCAGCAGGTCCTGGCTCTGCCACTGGGCCACTGTTGCTCTATAGCAGACATGGGAAAACTTTTTGAGGCAGGGTTTTTGAACTTGCCTAGAGGGTCAGACAGACCAGAATTGTGTTGTTTCAAACAATTCTCAAATAGACTGTAAGTGTCTATACCACATTTTACACAAAATATGTGCAGTTATGTGTTATAGGTATCTACCCCATTTTAGGCAATGTATATTGGGCTTCATCATCTTTTGCGGGCCAGGTTGAAGGGCTAGGCCGGCCACATTCGGCCCCTGGGCCTTAGTTTGCTCATCCCTGCTCTATATAGTGTCACAAAGCGGTTTAAAAAGGGGTTGCTTTTGATTCATTCATTGGTTTGATGTTTTTGATTATTTTAAAACTGAAAAAGTAGTACAAATGAAGTTGTGTACAGAGCTTTAGATCATCTGCATGTAGCAAATTACACAGTAATAACTTTGAATATTTAAATTCTTATCTGCCTATAAGTAATTGTACGCAATCATGACTCATTGATGAGTCCAGACTGAATATACCTTGTAACGTCAGAACAACTGTGCACCTGACATTCCTGTCTTCAACAGTGCCCAGTTGGTGTGAGGGCTCGAGTGGGGGGCCTGTCACTCCATGTGCCCAGTTTTTTCTGTTCTTTACTATGGAGCCCACAACTGTAATGTGATGTGTTTAGGCGCACACGCTCATTGGCAGCTGCTCTTCAGCAGAGTGTGGGAAAGAGCAGAAAGCTCTCTCACAGGGGCTCAGGGACAATACCAAATCACCCGCATAAATTACACCAGCACAAGGGAGGGGCCCACACGGGCTCTTAAACATCATGCATTCTGTAGACTTTTTTTTAAATATATATATATATATATACAAAGACAATATAGGTTAATCCATTATTTTTCACTTAATTGTTTGTTTAACTAAATAAGCAATATTTAATTTAACCAGTGTATTTCAGTATTGATTTCTTTGGCTCAAACATCTCTGTGAGCTGCTGGTCTCTGTTCAGGTTCCTGGTAATCTGTGCTGAGATCGAGCATTGTCCAAAAGGCAACAGTATTTAGGTTGTGCCACCATATGTGCTTCCATGTGTTTCTTGTGATATTGTTATTTTCCTTCATCCACTGAGAAGTTCATTTTGAGAGTAACATGTGTGACTCTTTTATTATCTCTCTCTCTCAACAAGACTTACTAAGGCTGAGCAGGAGAAGTAAGGAAAATATAAATGTTAGCCGATTATTTGTTAATCCAACAACTATCCAATAGTGTTTGTGTGGCCAGAACACCTCCATGCGCATTTGCAAGTACTCAGGGTCCATGGGCCCCCTACCATGTGCATGTGTGTGTGTGTGTGTGTGTGCTTGCGTGTGCGTGCGTGCGTGCGTGCGTGCGTGTGTGCGTGTGTGTGTGTGTGTGTGTGTGTGTGTGTGTGTGTGCGCGTGTGTGTGCGCGTGTGTGTGTGTGTGTGTGTGTGTGTGTGTGAATTATCCTTTAACAAGGCACGAGCCTATTGTGAAGTGTGTGCTCTGTCAATAGGCCGAGTGTGGGAAAGCACTGGAGAACAGAGTCCCAGTCGTGTGTGATTAGCACCTTCCATCAGCCGTCTGCTCTCTAGGGGACAACGGCACACTTCTCAAAGTGCCTGACATCATCGACTAATGCGCTGTAGAATAACGGGACCGGGGGGGGGGATGATGTTACGAATATAAAATCCAAGACAAGCACAGTGATCAATCTCAACGTTGGCACAGTGTGACCTGTTACACAAAGTAATTATTATGTGTAGTAGTAGTGTAGTTAGTACATGTGTTTGCAAAGAAACTTCTTTGGTCACCAACAACATATACTGTACATAAAATGCATTTACAATTACATTTTAGCATCAAATTAAGTGATTGGACAGTTATAAATCAAGTTATCATGAAATGTTTCCAAAATGTCATCTAATAGCCTACTTGAAATTAGAATTAAGCAAAAGCTTCTTAAAATGTGCTTTAACCGCCCGTTTTAAGGTCAATCTTTATCACTTGATCCTACGATGGCCCTGGAGCATTTCTGATTCCTCACAGGGTCACCACTTTCCCAGAGCTGCACTCTCTCACTGTGTTTATCTCTATCAAGGCCCGGTCTCCACCTGGTCCCCCTGATGTCTCACCATTGTCCCCTGAGGCTTCAAGAGCATTCCCCACGCTCCATGTCCCTCATTATTCCTGTCTGTGCTCTGATTGGTCCAGAGTGTGAGAAACTAGTCCCAGGCCTAGACCCACACATTCATATGGAGATGTGGCTCTATAAATATGAGGCTGAAGGAGCACACAGCAGACTCTCCACAGAGACCTCTACAGCTCACATCCACACATGGCTCCAACCATCACTGAAGCAATGGGCCCCTCTCTGGAGCACCTCAGCCTCTCTCACAAGGTAAACCCAGTCATGTACTTTAACACTTTCAGAATGCCTCTGCTTTATTAGTTAGACTAATGTGTAGAACAAATGTAACTCATGGACTCTCTCTTGTTGTTGCAGCTGAGAAAGCCTGTGGTGGAGAAACTACGCAGAGAGAGGATCAACAGCAGCATTGAGCAGCTCAAGTCTCTCCTGTGTGCAGAGTTCCTCCATCAGCAGCCCGACTCCAAACTGGAGAAAGCAGACATCCTGGAGATGACTGTTAGTTTCCTCACACGTCTACTGCAGCAGAAGCAGGAGAAACACTTGATGTCCCAGAGCCACTGCACTGAGCTGCACAACCACAGGGAGGCGCCCTTCTGTCATCAAAGCAGCTCTAGCAAAGACAGGATTAGCGCCCTCTGGCGACCCTGGTAGAAACTGCAGACTGGACTCTGAGGCAGCACAATGTTCCAATACTCTGATGACTCTTGATGATAAATTGAGGATTTAACAGTCCTTTGAAAATGTATTTTCTTTGGGGAAAACATGTTTGTTTGTTTGTTTATACTTGTTTATACTTGTTTACCTCTTGAAATAGAGAGGCTTTACAGTTGTGTTTCCAATGGAAATATGTGCTCCAAAGCAGAGACCACACTGGTTATTATCTATAAATAACTGAGAGACACTGTTGATCTTGTTGATCTGTCTATACAGCTCATGGTTGTTTATCGATTCTTTTTGTGGATCCTTTTCTGTCTATATTAATGACTCCTGCAGATCAATTCAATGATCTCTTGTTATTCATATTGTGAACCTGTTTGTGGCCAAGTGACTGTGTGTGATGTTCACATGAGGCTGATGCAGATGTCTTTTGTAAAGACCGTTTTTACTCTGCTCATTGTCATTGAGTGCTGTGTGTCTTAGACGAGAGTCTGAGCTCTTTAATTTTACTGTATCTCATGTTGAGAGTTTTTAATAATAGTTTGAACCTAATAAATGATCACATCCATATATATTCTCTTTACGATGCCATTATTTTCGATTCAATCAAATACTTTATTGCCAAATTACAAGTCAGTACAGATTTGTGTGGTACAGTTTAGTCACATGACCCTTTTCTTTTATGGACAACATCATCGTCATTTTGAGGAGTTTTGATCATTTGAATTGAATCTAAAAATCAGCTAAAAATCAATCATCTAAATTAAATGTCATTATAACTATACTAACTTTACATCATTTATTGAAACCCAGTGGAAAGATTGGATTTATGTTCAGGAATTTGAGATGGGGCCTATGTAAATCTATGGAACTCCACATCCACATCCACACATGGCTCCAACAATCACTGCAGCAATGGGCCCCTGCTGCTACTGCATCAGCAGTATCAGGGTTATGTGTAGAACAAATTAACTCATGAACTCACTTGTTGCAAGTGAGAAACAAGCCTGTGGTGGAGAAACAGCGTAGAGAGAGAATCAAGAGCAGCATTGAGCAGCTCAAGTCTCTTCTGTGTGCAGAGTTCCTCCATCAGCAGCCCGACTCCAAATTGGAGAAAGCAGACATCCTGGAGATGACTGTTAGTTTCCTCACACGTCTACTGCAGCAGAAGCAGGAGAAACGCTTGATGTCCCAGAGCCACTGCACTGAGCTGCACAACCACAGGGAGGCGCCCGTCATCAAAGCAGCGCTAGTATGTGTATCAGAGAGTTTTCCTTCATTTTATGTTTTTATTTTTCTTACAATTTTTCTGATAACAGACTTACAGTAATAAATACAAATAAAAGTAGGCCAAGTAGACCAATTGTAAGGCATATGCGTTAACAACCATTGGCCACTAAGTGGCAGTGTAGGACAAACTCCTCAGCTTGAAGAGAGACAAAAAGTGAGTGAGTGAGTGAGTGAGTGAGTGAGTGAGTGAGCGAGTGAGTGAGTGAGTGAGTGAGCGAGCGAGCGAGCGAGTGAGTGAGTGAGTGAGCGAGCGAGTGAGTGAGCGAGCGAGCGAGCGAGTGAGTGAGTGAACAGGCCTCTCTTCCCTCAGTCTATCCCAGGGCAGCTGTGGCTGCAATACTACCACCACCAAGTAAGGAGTGAATGAATACTGTGATGTAAAGCATCTTTGAGTGTCCAGCAAAGTAGTGGTATTAGTAGCAGCAGTAGTAGTAGTAGTAGTAATGACATAAATCATGAGAATAGCAAAATATGAAATGTGGAAAAGTTTAATATTTTCAAAGAAAATACCATCAAAGTATTTTCAAAGAAACTAGTTTGACCTAAGTTAACAAAACACAAACTACATTTATATGTCAAAATTAACATTTCCCCTAAAAGATTAACTCACACTGGCACGAGTTACTGTTGTTTTTTTAATTCAAAAATACAGATATTGCTTTTTAATATTACTCAAGTAGAAGTATATATATATATATATATATATATATATATATATATATATATATATATATATATATATATTGTGATGATCTGACCTGACAGATTACTTGACCTTTCCATTAACTCACAGCAAACTAAATAAAATCTGCCAAAGCTTGATATAAAACTTCATCTCTGACCATGTTAGAGAGTTATTTTGTTATCTCTGTCATAGTGATCAGCAATGGCCCTGATGATCTCTCTCCCTACTTTTTTCGTTTGGCTGCTGACATCATAGCTGAATCACATATTTTTAATTTGTCCATACAACAAAACTGTATCAGCAAAACCTGTTGAAAAATTAATAAATGAGCGAGTGAAGCATCACCTGTTTTCCAATAATATCCTCTCACATCATGAATCTGGCTTTAGAAAAGGACATGGGACAGTTGCCGCTACATTAAAGGTTCTCAATGATGTATATGAAGCACTTGATGCCGGGGAATACTGTGTATCCAAAGCCTTTGACACAGTCGATCATGGGAAGTTGTGTCAAAGGCTTTTGGACATTGGGACTTTGTGGCTAAACTTTAAGTTACCTGGACATTACAAAAGGAGTCCCTTAGGGCTCCATTCTAGGGCCTACTCTGTTCACTATATACATAAACAATCTGGGCCATGGTCTCAAGATCTGCATCTTTGATCAGTTTGCCGTTCTAAATCTATTGACTGTTTTCTTCTTCTTTTTTTTAATGCATGCAGTCTTCCTTTGACAGCATTCAGTCCCAACTTTCACAACTTGGGTTGATGTTCAATGCAAGCAAGAGCAATGGTATGTTATTTGCTAACAAAAAGAGGGTCCCCTTTACCTAAAATAACCACAAAACACGAACAGTCCATTGATTTCGTGACATCCTTTAAATTCCCTGGCATACACATTGATGATAGTTTGACCTTCAATGTAGATATTGATAGCCTGCTATGTTCTATCGAAATAAGTCATGCTTTTCTCATCAAGCCACAAAACAGTTGGTGTCTGCCACTAATGAGTGTCTAAGATTATGGAGACATTGTTTACATGAGTGCCTTTGCCAGCTCTCTGCACATGCTGGACGCAGTGTATCAAGGAGTACTAAGATTTATCACAGATAGTAAATACTCCACTCACCATTGCACCCTGTACTCGCTGGTGAAATGGCCATCATTATATATTTGCAGATTCTTTCACTGGTATCCGTTTATTTACAAATCTATTCTCCTTGTGCCATCATATTTGTCATACTACTTCACACGCAGATAGCCATCGCTGCCTCACAGGACTATGTGTCCTTCAGTGTCCCAGCAGTGCACACAGAGGTCCCTCCAGCTGTTACATGGTTCAGCAGGATCTGAAGCTGTCCAGCCTGGTCACACTAGGAGAATTTAGAGTTTTATTAAAAGGTCTGGAAAATGTGTAAGCAGGAAATTGCTGTTGTTTTAATTAGAATCTTTTAGCCATGTTTAGATGTATTTGTAAAATGTTTGTATTTGTAAAACTTTTGCATATTTACTTTCTGAACTATTTATAATTTACATGCTTGAAACAGGTTTCTCTTGTATTTCAGACATTGAGCCTTAAAGCAGTACTAAGTAACTTGTTTACCTTAATAAATCCTTTTCGTAGTCCCTCTGGGGGTAATTCAAGTGTTAATGGGATATCTCTAGCCAGAAAACCACAATTTCAACTTTGCCGCCACCGGATGGGAGGCGCAATATACAATAACAGAATCACGAAGAAGAAGCTAATAGGCTAATGGTCAAAGCTAAATGCGGGCTAGCGCCACTTAAGCAGTATTTCAGCCAAGTTTGAGTGAAAAATGTGTAATTGGATGTACAATATCCCTCTCTCCCTTTGTCTTTTCTGTCAGTGTAGCATTTCCTCTCACGGACAATTAATAAGTAAAAAATTGCAATATACTACGACATCTGCAGTGGCACTTATAGCCTCTAGGCGCATGAGTTGCTTAGTACTGCTTTAAGGGACAATCCTTTATAAATAAAGGATGAATAAAATTAAATTAAAAAAAAAAAGGTCAGTTGCTTGATGTAGGTCGGCTCAACTGAGCTGCTAAAAGAAAGACCTTATCTTGGTATTTATTATCTAAAATAATGTATGTGTTTCATTAAACCTGTGAAGTACTGTATATGGATGTATAGTGATGCAGATGACTTTTGTACAAATCTAAATCTAACCCCAAAAAGTGTTCATTCACATTCAATTGTGCTTTTGGATCCATGTGAAGTTCATTATTGTATAAAATAAAAGCTATTCCTTTGCAACCGATGAGTTTTCTTCAAGAGCTTTAGGCTTGAAGTTGTAAAACTCTTCATCCCAAATAATTGCAAGTTTTGTTTTTTGTTTTTTACTTGTTCTTTAATTTGACAAGGAGCCGAGTGGATAATATACATTTATTTAAGTTGAATAAAATAGCCTCTACACAAAACAATGCACAATAACATAAGATACCATGTACAGTATATACACAGTGTAAAATATACTACAATATATAGTGTTAACAAAAGAAAATTATTTATGTGCACATGTCTGATTTTGGGGGAGCTGCCTTGGTGCAACATTCAATTAAAAAATAAATTTGGTCAACCATAACAAATCATTGGAAGTAGTCTTAAATAAGTTTGAGGTATCTGTAGTAAAAAACAACAAAAAAATAATCTGGCAAAAATTAGTTGTATGTTTTTCTATTTACAGAGCAGCAATATGAGGAGTCACATGACCAACAGGGCCATCAGCAACAGAGGTTTTGTCTCCACGTCACCAAGATGCACCCTGGTGGAAACAGGCAAAACGTGTAAGTCACAATGTTTTACTTCAGGTATGGATGCATGATTCATAGTTCATATGAATAAATGTGCAGCCCGTAGTACCTCATCTCCTGATGAAGGCTACAGGCAGCTCTCTGTTGGGAACCAAAAGCCCAGAGTGGATCACATCCAGCGGCTCATTATCAGTTGCCACAATTTCAAAGTCTCGTACCAGCTACAAAGAGACAGCAGAGGGTTTGTGAGTCCACGAAATCACATGAACGACTGGTAATGTGCAAGCATCCGTCCTACATGTGTGTGTGTGTGTCATGTAAGGTTAAGAGTAGCTATTTTTAAGTCATTTGAATGTGATTTTGCAGTTAACGCACATGATCTCTGCAAATTACATCCAGATGACATGCGTTAAAAAAATTTGAAATACAAAAATGAGATTCTTCACAAACTAATATTGTATTGTTTTGTTTTTTTAGATTAGATTATTTCAAGAATATTATTACACAAATCAGAGATGGTATACCTGTTAAAGAACTTAAAATAGTGGCATTATCTTAATATTCCCTGGCCAAAAAAAACCCATTAGGCCCCTCATGATGTACAACGCTTGCATTTGTACAAAACAGTGCTTTCCATTGGGCTACGCATGGGGGTGAAGAAAATCGTCCCTCCACGACACAAACTTGCCTTCCCCTGGTGTGAATGATTGATACATACACAACATACGTACCCAACACATTGCCAGCTGCAGCTGTAGTTCGGCCAGTCTCCGTCCAATGCACATCCTCTTCCCAATGCCAAAGGGAACATAGGCGAAAGGGTTGATGGTGCTGTTCTCCCGTAGCCATCGCTCCGGCTTGAACTGCTTGGTGTCCTCAAAGTACGCCTCATTTGAGCCCAGTGCGTGGCTATTAATCATTAAAACTGTCTGTGAACACACAAGGGGCGGGGGGGCGGGGAGGGGTTAATAACTCCCTCTACATATCAATCTTTAAATGGCTCGATAAATTAAAAATGCCGTTGTGTAAATCGTATTGGGTGTTTAAAGTCCACTGCTAATAACTGCTAGTTTTTACTACATGTAACAATTTTCATAATCCCAACCTGCTTCATTTTAGGGCAAATGTAAACTATACAAGTATGTAATCTGCTCATGTTAGATGTATGAAACTAATCCCCTTACCCCTTTGGGAATGGCATAATCTCCCAACACAGTGTCTTTGTCCAAGGTCCTGCTTGTGAATGGGACTGATGGCGACAACCTGTAGGAATCCAAAAGAGCACATGGGTACATGGCCTTAGTTTAGTATGAATGCCACACACATGTACAGTTTAAGAAGTTTAGCACCAGGGGAGCTAATCATACTGCAATGTTTTTCACAGGGCCAGCTGACGTGATATAATCGCCAGTCACAGGTCATACATGTACATTCCCTTGATGATATGGTTAAAGTATTAGCCTCAAATAACATCTCGAAAAACTTGTGACTGCATGAGAAAAAGAGCAAATCGGGACAGGGAAGTTATCTAAAAGCAACAACAAGAGAGGGCATCTAACTAGTCAGGCTATACTTTGAAAAGGTTTATTTTTGGAGCCAGTCATGTGTCTATACAGTGGTGGATAAAATCACAATCTGTGACTAATGTAGAACTGCTGACTGTTTACGAAAATTGAATTTTGCTGTACATTGTAGATTACATTGACTCGTGATTTACAGTGGGGAAAAAAAGTATTTGGCCAAAATCCAATAGAATGTCTACGTGAAACTGACCAAATACTTTTTTTCCCCACTGTATGTAGCATAACTGTGTGACTCTCTGTGCATTCAGATCAGTCGAACTGGTTTTGCAATTTAAATATTCTACCAGATCAAAGGAAATGGAGCCATGCAATGCTCCAAAAATGATGTCTTTTTTTTAGCACTGTGTCTTTTTATTTGATCAAAATTGGTTGTATGTCTGATTGTGTTGCGACCTTAGTGACTGTATAATATAACAATCTTCCTTGTGTGACGTCACTCTTGTGGTGAGAGCCACAGAGTGAGAGCGTGGTGCTGTACCTCATGGACTCCTTGAGGCAGGCCTTGAGGTAGGGCATGCTTTTGAGGTGCTCTCCACACGGGTCCTGCTCTGAAGGCACCACAGCTCGGATCTCCTCTAGCAGCTTCCTCTGGGCGCCAGGGTTACGTGACAGGTTGAAAATAGCCCACAGCATACTGTTGGCGGTCTGTGAAATGCAAACACAAAGGGGTTCAAGGAAGGAGTCATTGAGGCCAGAGGGAGAGATGTCACTTAGTAGAGTAACTATGCTGAGTGGATTGATCTGAGAGGTCCTCGAAGGAGCTCAGAGACGTTTCTTCAAAGGCAACTCAGTTACATCCACACCACACACTTTCGAACGACTGTAATAGTAGAACCTGTTTGTTTTAAGCCCCACACCCTTGTCATGGTTGCCCAAGGACTAAAGGTAAAACATTCCTAATTTCTAAACACTGATGATTTAAGTGCTTTACTTACAGTCTCTACTCCTCCGATCTGCAGCTCAGTGATGGCAGCGTACAGCTCTTTTTTGGACAGACAGCTGTGATGTAAGATGTCGCCAATTAGGTCGTCAGGTGCTCTGTTGGTGTCCCTCGTCATTTTCTTGTCAATGTAGACTTTGGCTGTGGAGGGAATGATTTACTATTAAAGTCAAGGTATTGATTTTAAAATACATTTCCAGTATGACATGTTGCTTCTTCCTTGTATATGAGAAATAATTCAAAAGCAATGTTGTTAAAATACTCTATATACTAAAAGAACTACTGGCTTAATGCACATGTTCAGTATGACAACACAAACTTCTATCTATCTATCTATCTATCTATCTATCTATCTAGTAGTCTACCAGTATAGGTTAGGGGTGCCCAAAGTGTGAGCCTTTCACCCTGGGTACGCTTCCATGAAAAACTTTGGACAACCGTGCAGTAGGAGGTTCTTCAGGTCGACTACTGTTTTCAAGTTATTATGCAAAGTAGTTCTACATTCCATTTAGGTTTCCCTGTTCTTCTGGATTGCACAAATGTTTGGCACTTGGTACCTGTGCTAAAAATGCGGTCCCATGCTGCTGTGTGGTCCTGCCACGTTTTGGTGTTAAAGCTCCTGTGAAGCTCCACTGGGGTGACCATCATCATGCCAAAAGTGCTCATCATCTGACGCAGAACAAAAAAGAAGAAGAGAAAATTCAATCACAAACTGCAACAAAACCTGCACCCACTGGCCCCTAAACCCCCTTATCTGTGTTATTGGTTTGCCCCAGTAAATCCAAGTAAATACAATCGGAAAGCTTGATGGGTGGCTCGGTTCATCTGACCTCAGCCTAGAGTGAACCTACTGAACCAGCCTCTCAAGTATTTGCAGGGGGGAAATGCTCGCACTCACTGTTTTTACTGCTGTTATAAAGTTCATAGCTTCTTCATTGACTTTCTCTTGCAGCAGGCCAAACCTCTTGTCATACAGGACCAGGCAAATGGCTACAAAGAGAAAAGAGTATTGAGTCAGTCACATTATCACCAGGGAGCATCTGAGAGCATCATCAATGAGTAATAGCTAAACTGTAGTGAAACCGCCAGCATCATTCACACAAACTCATTAAGCAATGTCCTGAATTAGTCTACAGACAGACATGCAAATGCTTTTAGCTTTTAGTTTGAAACAATGCTTTAACTAGTAATGGCTGCACCACATGGATTGAACGTGACTTACTCTCAAATGACCACTTATTCAGCTCGAAGTACAAGTCCTCAATTTTCCCATTCCTGTTAATGTTTTTAATTCTGCCAACAAAATCCTCCAACACCTTTAGAAAACACAGCAGACACATTTAGTTGACAGTGACGACGACACACAGAGACTAAAGCAGGCAGGAGTTTGAACTGTACCTGGTTGATTTTGTTATCCAGTTTCACTACTTCTGTGGGTTTCATTAGCTTTTGCTGGAATGCGCTCCTCACCCTTTGCCAGTCTTTCCCCTCTCTGTCAAACAGGTCGTTGTTGTTAGTTCAGTCTTAATCATCTGGCTTTACCTTGCGTAGATAGCGACAGATAACGCTCGTACAGTATGAGAAGTCCGTACGCCTCTTTCCTCAGGTCTCTGTAAGCTTTCCACGGTTTGATTTCCAGCCTCTGAGGATAACTGCCCTCCTTCCTGTAGAGCGCCTCCAGCAAACAAGGCGCGCCAATGTGCACCGACTCAAACGAGCCCAGCTTCATCCGGAAGATTTTACCAAACTTCTTGTGGTAGTCAACCTGCGAACGAGTTGTTTCCCTTGTTAAAACACGTGTTGCATTGCGCCAAAAAAAACAAAAACAACAGACAATTTGCTAGACAGTTTGACCAACAAAAAAACAACAACAATGACATAGGCGACATGCACAGATGATTAAAATCAGTGAAACTGTACCAGAGCCTCGTGCTGCCTGGTGAGTCCTCCTTTCCGCAGCAGCTCCACCAGACTGCCAACGAGGGGCCAGTTGGTGGGGCCAGGAATGGCATCCAGGCCGTGCGCAGTGTGCGGTCTGGAGGCAGCGTGAGGGCAGAGCGGCGCAGTCTCCACAGCATCCTTCTCCGCCAGCACACACACAGAAGACGTGGGCTTGAAATGCTGCAGTCCCACAGACTTATTTTTGAGCAGCTCAACTATCTGGGGCACCTTCTGTATTTGCGCTCTCATCGTTGAACACTTTGTAATGTTCTTTGTTGTGTCGTCAGTTGTCGTTTCTTGGAAGTGTCACACCTTGCCACAACATATATAGCCCGCGAGAGCCAATCAGGGCTCTGTGCGCCAGTCGAGCCTACCATTCATTTATGGATCCACGTTGAAAGGATCGTATGACCCTAGATAGACCAAGAGGAAGTGGACAGCCCCCCCGCACCTTATAAATAAACACACAAGCCACCGTAGAGGTGACGCGGTTCGCTTGAACCGCGTTTCAGCGTGACCTGCTATGAAGAAGCGAAACTTTGGCAAAGCAAATACTAGTGCCACACTTGCACCGTGGGCAAATATTTGAGTGAGTATCACGTAGTCAGTGGGCGGTTTGTGTTTTGCACTGTGTTCTTTGAGCAGGATGACAATCAGTCACACCATTTCACACAAGCTCATTTCAAATCAAGAAATCACCGAAATTAATAAGTCAGTCGCCAAGAAAAAGCCCTACACATCGGCAGGAGACACCATTTGATATAGATATAAATATTACTCATTATTAGGCTAATATGAATCCTTTAATAACACAAGTCCCTTGAGACTCAATGTCTCATTTGCAAGAGAGACCTGTTTAAAGCCTGTAGTATGGAGAATGTCTTCCAGGGCTTCATTCCCCATTCTACATGCCATACTGAGAGAGTAAGCTGGCTCTGTGCATGGTACAAGCAAGGAAAACATGTTTTCTCTTGGTGTTCTTTATATGCAAACAAAACCCTGCAACCGCTGCCTCTTTAACGTCCAACAGAGCAGTACAAAATGTGTTAGAACTATAGTAGTGTTTATTGCAGAGACCTTGCAGATAAGTGATGAGGTGTGCAGAGCTGACCCTTGGAGGCTGAAGGTTTTGCCACACACACCTCATGACTGCTGCCTGCTGTCCAGATTGACTGACAGGTCACTGAGTTCGGCTCTGAGCACTCTGTACACCAGCAGGCACATGCAAAGACACACAGTCATGCATGCACAGAGTATAAGCCCACATTCATGTATGCTCACAGACCACCGTGCTGGAAAAATAATATGGAGGCCACAGAAAAGGAGATCAGTTTGCCTTAGACTTACACTCATGGGGGATGTAAGCAGTGCATGCAGTCACATCAGTAAGTGTTCACATAACAACGCTGACCTAGAATGAGAGGAGCCCCTTCCCTAAAGCCCACCCTTAAACCAAGAATGAAAATATTTACAGCATAGCACGAGTGAAGTAATGCAAGGAGAGTCCTGCGACTGCTCTCTACTGGGTTCACTGAGCACAGCCTTGTCCACTGCAGATTCTCACCACAATATGACCTTACTGTACATGGCAGGCTGCCTGTCAGCTGCAGCCCGATTCACTGCACATTCTGTGTGCCTTCATTAAGCATTAACATTCTTGACCACTAGCCAGTGTTAATATCATTCAACTTAAAGTTTGTTATACAGCACAAATGATCAACATTGGTCCAAAAGTGGGTCATTCCTATTGATAAATAATGGGAAGGACTCTGTGAAGCCACTGCTTGTAATAAGAAGAAGACCTCCATGAACCTGCTGACCCCATTTTAAACACTTTTCACACAATGTGGGTCAGGATTCACCTGGTTTCCAGTCTCAACTAGGACCTACAGAAGGTTTTGGGCTGTGAGTGAGGCTCTAGTGTCACCTGGTAACTCCAGTAAATGTTGTAGGGGTCACAAGTTGCCACTACTGCTTCTTTACGAGTACCCAGGTGTGAGCTGATGTGCGTCAGATATAGTAAAACTGTGGGAGCAGTCAGAGCAAACCACTATTTCCAGGTCATGGAAATCTGACAAGCCGACACACACAAAACATTTTTTTTTAAAGGGGCTAGATGCAAGTTGGCCATTTTATACTCATTACCGCCACCTCAGGTCATACATGTAACTGCACCTTCTATATTAAGCTTGTGCCTGACGGCACTTCAGACCCGAAGTAACACCTTTTTGAGTGACAGGATTTTAGAGGCAGTTGTGATGAATAAGTCTGAGCTCATTCTACACATTAGGACATTGCTGGAACATGTAGGGGGAGGAAAATACATAATTTTAACATTTTTAAACTTTGTACAGTCCCTTTAAATAAGATCTATTAAAAACACTGTTGACGTTGATAAGTTATGAGGACCAGAACTAGGTCATGCACTCCACTTGTGGAGTTTACTCTGAAAAACCCAGGAAGACCCATGTCACAACAGGTAGCTAATCTAGTCTGTCCTGAAACTTGTGATATTGCTGCTCAGGACACACCACTGCATGTGCTTGACGCATTTGCCCTGTACCTACCTGGCAACATGGAGCTGATAGGTTCATGGGGATGAACTGCTGCGAATTTGTGTGAGTGCAACGAGGGCAGTAGTATTGGACGAGGTCAACGGTAAACATTCTTGGGAATTGCTCATTATTGAACATTCTTCTACAGAGGTTGTTGACTGTGTTCACCAGGCACTCAGCATTTTTCTCAGTCTAATCACATAACTGGTTACTCATCCATCATACTGTAACTGACAATACAAAAACAAACAATGATTCCAAAGTTTCTGGTATTTCATTGTTCACTACTATATTATTACAACATGCTGTGAGGCTCACTTAATGCTTATACCAAATGTCCTCAGTCTTCAACAGCTTTGTGAGGCTTCTGCAATCCATATGTTCCAATATCAGCAATATATTGATTAGTTTGGGACAGCACATACTGCACGTGAACACCTGATTCATGTATGTAAACACACCGTCAGATTGTCCACTAGTATCATATATAATGCATTGTATCACGTTCAATGGTTATGTCACTGTAGCTGCCATGGCCCCTGTCAACTTGTTGTTGGCACAAAGCGGTACCCTTCAACCGACCGGAGCCTCAGAAGTAAATTTGTTAAATTTGACCCTCAGATACAGCGTATGCCTGTGGCCCCATCAACCCAGAACCCTGCTGCTGTTATCTTATCACAATAAACAGAGCTCAAGTGGATGTCATCATGCTCCAGTGTACAGTCAGCCTGAAGGAGAGCAGGGGAGAGCGGGCATTCATGCAGAGCACATGTGTTAAGAGTTTAGTCCAATAAATCATATCAAGCCATACAGTAAAATATGGCTAGATCAACCATTATGCACAAAGAAGCGGCTTGACTCTTGGCTGTTGTCATTTGTGTATAATTGAAACTGAATCTGGGCAATTTGTTTGGAAATGCATCAGAAGTTGTTTAACCTTTTTTTTTAGGTACTGTACAACTCTAGTTATGTTGTCTTGTGACTATTCTGGCCCCAGAGTGTATCCATCTCAGGTCCATAGATCCTTAAACTACATTTCAATCCATTTCTGCCCTAATGTTTGATTTGTTCTGTATGCTGAACAGTAAGTCTTTCTCCATATGGAGAAAGACTTACTGTTCAGCATACAGAACATTCCGGCTGTTGTGAAAGTTTATTATTTATGTAATACAGATATAATGTATGTTGGCTGGCACACAGCCTACTGACATATAAGTCTTTTATGTTTTTTTTTTATTGGTTGTTTTCATTTCATGACTTGATTTACACTGTCTGTATTATTTATTTGGCCCGCCCGCGTGATACTTAAATGTGGGGTGCACCTGAGGTTAAGAGGACGTGTCAGGGCCTGTACTTTGGATGCAAAACAACTTTCTCCAACTAAACTCAGACAAAACTGAGATCATTGTTTTTGGCCCACAGGCACAAAGACAAAGTGTTATCAGTCACCTTGAGTCTCTCTCTCTAAAACCAAAAAATCAGGTTAGAAATCTAGGAGTAATCATGGACTCAGACCTGAACTTAAACAGCCACATCAAAGCAATAACATCAGCAGCTTTTTACCATCTGAAAAAACATTGCTAAGATCAGAGGAATAGTGTCAAAACCAGACTTAGAGAGACTTATCCGTGCATTTGTTTCCAGCAGGTTAGACTACTGTAACGGCCTGCTCACTGGCCTCTCTAAACGAGCTATCAGACAGCTACAGTACATCCAGAACGCTGCTGCTCGAGTCCTGACAAGAACCAGGAAATACGACCATATTAGTCCAGTGCTCCGGTCTCTGCACTGGCTTCCTGTCACTCAGAGAATAGACTTTAAAACAGCTCTGCTTGTCTACAAGTCTTTTCATGGTTTAGCTCCGAAGTACATCTCTGACATGTTAGAGCCGTATAAACCATCTCGGGCCCTGAGAACTTCAGGGAGGGGCCTCCTGGTGGTTCCCAGAGTCAATAATAAACACGGTGAGGCTGCGTTTCAGTTTCATGCAGCTAAAATCTGGAACAGTCTTCACGAGGATGTGAGACAAGCCTCAACTCTGACAATGTTCAAATCCAGGCTGAAAACAGTTCTTTTTACCAATGCATATGACTGAAAGTCTTTTATCTGCACTCTCGCCTTTTACTGTAATTGATTAATTTTATGTTGATGTTTTTATTGACTCTATTTGTTTTCAACTGTGAAGCACTTTGAATTGCCTTGTGTATGAATTGTGCTCTACAAATAAACTTGCCTTGCCTTGCCTTACTTTTGAGAAGTGAGGACTTTTTAAAAGGATATTGTCATGATTACAACTTGTATTTGCCTTTGTACTCCTGTACACTAAACTTACCAAAGTTGTGCTCATGTGCATAATGAGTTGCACATGCAAAAGTGATTAAGCAGCAGTCATATTTGATTTGGGCTGCTAAATTTGCCCACAAGTAACTATATTCTATTGCTTTTTAGCAGCTGTCTTTATAAGTGAGCCCCGAAGTCTGTCACATAGTTTGTGTTCTCATCTTTTCCTCAAGGGGGAAAGTAAAATGACAAGTAAACATATGTGATTGGTTAACTGTTCATTCTACCTTGAAATAACACTTAAACATTACAAACCTACAATCTTTGTATGAGAAGGTGGCAGAGCCTATAGGCTAGTTTGGCTAGTTTAAACCCACAATTATTATTATTATTATTATTATTGTTTATTGACCTTTATTTAACCAGGATAGTACCACTGAGAAGAATCTCTTTTTCAGGGGAGTCCTGGCCCCAGAATCTATTGTACATGTTTTTAGTGGTAAGGGAAACCGAAGTACCCGGAGGAAACCTACGCAGACACAGGGAGAACATGCAAACTCCACACAGAAAGGCCCCGTCCAGGTGGGAATTGAACCCCAGACCTTTTAGCTGTGAGGCGTGAGCGTAACCGCTGCGCCACCGTGCCGCTCATCATGTCTTTCTTTCACTGTGGCCAGTGATGGACAGTTTAACTGCTACTAGAACAACATCCGGACTCTTCTGGGAAAAGTTCATTTCTCCAGACATGCGGCATGTGTTACCTTACTTCTCATTCATAAAGAGAGTGAGAGCAAATAGTGGAACCTCAAAGAGGTTTTTAGGTGCCGCTCACAAGGTGAAAAACATTCCTGAGCATACAGTAACAATATCGGGTTTCACTGGGAAAAGAGGTACATTGCTCAATGACTTTCTGAACATGAGGGGAGATGGATGTGGCATAAAAACATCCAAGCAACATATGGAGACAGTACATCCACTCCAATCAGCCAGGGAATGTTACTGGAGGCAAGAGCAAGAACTTGAAGTACTTCCTGTGAACTTCCATCATGTTTTGATCGCTACTGGCTGTCTGCCTACCCTCACTCTCAGCATATGGTGTTTTCAATTCTGAACAGTTCACATGCGGTCCATGACAAATCCTTTGTGAAGGTCTCCCAAACTAATGCACTTTAATCTCTGTGAATTCTCAGTCCGTTCAGGGATAGATTTGGTCTGTGGCTGCTTGAATAAGCAGAATTGTTAATTGACTACTGTGTTATTCCCAATAACTCTTAACTTTGCTTCACAAGCACTTCGATTTTATGTGATGTTTTTTGTCTTGGTTGTTACAACATCTGTCCTGTGTGGGTGCCAGGGTGCAGCTTGTACTTTATGTGTTAATGTGCCAAAGAATAGAACCTCAGGGTCATCCTGCCAGTTCAAAGTGGTTCAAACACCAGTCCATTTGGCGGTAAAGGATTATCAACTTGTTTTGTACAGCTACGGCACTACATTCTGTGTTTGACATCAGTGTGGGGGAGCTTTTATGTTTAAGGTATAAGGCGGGCACGGTAACGGTTCTTTGAGATGTTCCTTGGATCATAGCCAGCATGCAGGGTTCAGAGGGGTCCTTGTGTATCCTGTGATGTGTGTGTATGAGAGAGGTGAAAGGGGTGGCACTGGTATGTAAATGAGTGAGTGAGCTAAAAAACATGCACCGGGTGACCTTGCCTGTGCCATCGATGTGGAAAGTGGTGCACCCCACCTCCCGCCCCATCTACACACAAACTTTGCCCAAAGTGGCCTCAGATCAAAAAGTGATAACACATACACTATGCCTCCAAGATTGAACCACACATCTTGCCTCATATTTCTGTCTGTATGTTTTATGGATCTTGTGCTTGCTGTATATTACATTCATAAAGCTGTCAACCCTCCACGATATTCCATCATTTTTCCACATAGTCTTCTTTGGAAAGGTATGTTGTTTTGACATGATACTAGACCCTGGTACAGGGTCAGCGGCCTAGTAGATTAGGAAACAAAGACCAAATGGATGTCTAATACCCCCTTCAATTCGCCTGGGTTTATGTTTACTGCACAAATTGGCTGTAGAGCACAGAGTGGCTGCTTTACTTGTGCTTGGACAGCGTTGCTTTGAACCAGCAAACAAACGAAACAAAAACATGACGTATATTAAAGGTTCCATCCTTTGAGCATTTCACTTCTAAGATTCAAAATAAGCCCTAGAACATCAATGAACCTGAGGCTACTTAACTTTATTATTCTTTATTTATACAGGTGGTCTCTTGGGACTCAATGTCTCTGCAAGAGAGACCTGTTAAAACATACAAGGTAAATAACAGTTAACAAGAAGACAACAGTGGAACAATTATAGACTATAACACAATACTAAGAAAATGTGTAAAACTTAAAAACAAGAGCACATGGAGGATAC
The DNA here is from genome assembly GCF_951799975.1 of Gobius niger. Classification (NCBI taxonomy): domain Eukaryota; kingdom Metazoa; phylum Chordata; class Actinopteri; order Gobiiformes; family Gobiidae; genus Gobius; species Gobius niger. The sequence goes on from NC_136871.1 coordinate 18,252,623, forward strand.
TCCTTTACAAGGGATTTAAACTGATGGAAGGTCATGAGATTATCCACATAAAAGGTTTTCTGTGCCTCATTCCAGACATTTGGTGCGAAGTAGCAAAAGGCCTTCTTTCCCCATTCTGTCTTCACACGGTGAGACTCGAGAGTCAAAATGTCCTGAGACCACTTTAAAATAACATAATAACTGGCCAATAACGCAATAACGATTAACAGGCAAATAATATATAACGTAAAAATTATTGCCAGCCTGACAAGATGAAAATCTTTCGCAAATGTAATAAATTCAGCCACTAATGTAATAATAGATCAATCTCACTTTATTTCAAAAACAAACATTAAAGGGACTATAAGGAGTTTAAAAATGTTAAAATTAAGTATTTTCCTCCCCCTACATGTTCCAGCCATGTCCTAATGTGTAGAATGAGCTCAGACCTGTTCACCACAACTGCCTCTAAAATCCTGTACGGTCACTCAAAAAGCTGTCACTTCGGCCCGAATTGCCGTCATGCACGAGCTTAATATAGAAGATGCAGTTACACATATGGCCTGAGGTGGCAGTAGTGAGTATAAAATGGCGAACTTGCTTCCAGCCCCTTTAAACATTGTTTTTGTGTTGTTGTTTTTTTCGATTTAAATTGTTAGATGACCTGTTATTTAATTTTGTGGGGTTTTCCATCAGCTTTTGTTTTTACTGTTTTATTTTTTCACTTTCGGTAACTTGTCGCATCTCACATGCCTTTTCTTACGATGGTAGCCCACTGTGTAAAGCGGGATATCTTATGACAGAAAGGTTGCCAGTTCGAGTCCCCCCGACAAGTGGGCCTTGGACAAGGCACTTCACTCACATTGCATATGTATGAATGTGGGACCTGTGAGTTCTTGGTAGTGGTCAGAGAGGTCAATGGTACAGTTTAGCAGCCTACCCAGGGCAGCTGTGGCTACAATAGTAGTCTGTAGCAGAAAGGGAAAGATTTTATCAAGAGGACAAGCAATAATTAAAAAAATAATACATTTAATTTGTAATGCGCTCTACAAGAAAATCTCAAAGAGCTACAACACAAGTGACAACTAGCATTTTTTTTTAATCATTATCCTATTATCATTGTACCAAGCTGTGTTTTAGTCAGAGATGGAAGAAATCCTCAGATACAGGATACAGATTCAGGAGCTAAAACTTAGTCCAATCAGCCACTTGGACCATCACCAACCACTTGCTCTCATGCAACACAGTCATACACAGGCAGGTGGGCGAAGTGCCTTGTCCAAGAATAAAGTATACAAACAAACAAACAAACAAACAAAATGAGCCGCTTTACCTTCTGGGCCACCGTCGTGGACAGATGCAAATGAGCAGCGGCAAGTGAAAAAATATTGTGTGTATTATTACATTATTACCTGAATTTATTAAATTTGTGAACGATTTTCACAATTGTCAGGCCAATAATGTAGCAACCAGTGAATAACATAATAATTATCGGCCGGTAAATCGTTCTTACATTATCGACCGCTATTACGTTATCGGGTCATATTCTGGACATCGTAATTTGTTGAGATGAGTTCATAAGCGTGTTTCAGAACTTTCAGCACAGAACAAAGTGGAGCTGGTCCTTCAAGTATCTACTGCGCCATTTGTGTGTAATTGCTTAAAACTGTTATGTAATACGTATGAGGAGGACAGTACATAATGCATATTGAAAGGGAGCAAATGTCACACAATGAAGGGAAAAAATGGGTGCATTTAAATTGGCAAAATGCCCAAATGAACTCTTATCAGTGTCCAGAGATCTCTAACCAGCCCTTTCTTGGTCGCTCGCCAAAGGCTTTCTACATTTCTTCACGTGTGTGATAAGTCACATTTTAGAGGCATTTTCATTTTGTTCTGAACATTTGAACAGAACCTGCAAACCAATAGGGTAAATGAAGTAAAGTATAAGGACAACATTCAAGTCATATTCAAACCCTCCAGGGTGAAATCCTCCTTAGTCACATAGTTACACAAGTAGCTCTCTGCTGATTTTGTTATGTAAAAGAAGCTCACTAAACCCCTGGTCTAAACTATAAAATAAGTTTGTTTCTTATGAAATGCAAGTGCATACCGTTCTTGGGCAAGGCACAAGCTCTTTGCCTGGATATGAATGTGTGAATAAATGACTGATGGTGTTCCGTGAAGGCATTTATAAAGCATCTTTGAGTGTCCGAAACGTGCCTCTTCCTATTTTTGGTCATCAGAATACTTTGAAAATCCTTGTATTACAAGAGTTGCTGCATGATACTTGAATGTTTCCCTATGTTATAGCCCAACGTCTGTGTCTTAGTCTGTACAGTGCTGCTCATTTCAATATGTGTGTGAGTGTGCCGGGATTTTGTGTGCCTGTGCCTTCTCAGGGGTCTGTGAGGCCACAAAGTTACTGACCTCTGCCGGGATGTTATTACACTGGGGATGAGGCCACCCATCTGATCGTTAACCCCTCAGTGCGTAATCGTCCTCAACCCACCCACACTCCCTCTGTCCCTTCACTGCTGTGTTCCAAATGTTCGTTTTGCCCAATGTATTTTTCATTTTACCGCATCGATTTCTCCCTGAACTGGCTCCTCCAGGTCTCCCGCTAGAGGACTCTGATCTCGCTTGTGTTGTAAACTTGTTATTCTCTTTGTGCAAAATAGGGCAGGGGAAAAAAAACAGAAACAGAAGTGTCCCTTGTTTTTCTGAGTGTAATCACTGAAGACTATTTGCAGACTTTAACTGCTGGAAGAATCAGTGGCACTGTAAAACTCTCTTGTAAAAGTAGTGAGCTGTTGTAAGTCTTAATAATGCAACATTGACATTTATTGGGTGGTAAATATTATTTCATGGGAGCGGAAGTCATTTTGTGCCGAGGAGTGCTGTAAAACGTTAATTGCAGCTTTTGAGCCTTAGCTTCTGTGAGACCGCACTTAACTGGCTTCATTTGCGTTCCAAATGAGTGCAGCCGACAAAACTATTTGTACTCCAACAAAACAACATTTTAAAGGAATAGGCCACCGTTTTTACATACTGAGATATGTTCTTACCTAACCTTAGTCGAGTTAATATATACCCGTCTGGTCTTTGTCCGTGCGCTCTGTCACGCAAACGGAGCACATACGCAGCCTCTCCCACATGTCACATAGCTCCAAAAAAGCTCACGATAGAAGCTACCAAGCTCTTCCACGTGTTCCCTATTTAAATAAAGTTACATGAAGTGTTTTCATGCGGAGTATATTTACACAGAAATGTAACATGTCGATTTTATAAGCAGATAAAAAGGGGTACTATATTGTGAGGCGTAATGATACGAGGAGCACAAGGTCCGCGCAGTAACTCCTAAGACTCCTAAGACTTCCCCCCGCTCACTTCCGTCAATAGAAGCAGTTTACAGCAACAAATGATGTGTTTTCAGTGTTGGACATATATGTTGATTAAATTTTACTGACTATTGAACACCAAGATGCAAGTTAAATCAAATACATTATGCTTAAAGCAAAATATTAGCTGTTTTCAGGTTTGAAAACTTAATTAGGTGTGGAAAATATAAAAAATTATATAGTTTAATTTTAATGGAGACCTGTTGTTAAAAATGATGTAAACTTCGTAACGTTCATTGTGTCTACTTGTGTTCTAGTTTCACTTTTTAGGTTCGTTTTGTCAGACACTAAGGTTAGAGATGTTAAAGATCTTTTACCTTTACATGTTTCAGCCGCCATCTGCTTCCGAGGCGTGACCAGTCTGATGGTCCCAACAGGTCCGACAGACTGGTCTGGAAGTAAGAACAGCTGATAAGTGACACGTTCTGATGACGGCCTGCAGATGGCGGCTGGAACATGTAAAGGTAAAAGATCTTTAACATCTCTAACCTTAGTGTCTGACAAAACGAACCTAAAAAGTAAAAATGATGTACTTTTTTTTTGGTCACTGATTTAATGAACTCATAAACATCTATCAAATGCAGCATGCACTGATTTATTTACAGGCCACGTTGGGTTCAAGCCAATCACGTGGCAGTTTTTGTGCGCAGGAGGGTGTTGAAATAGGCACCTTTATTGATACTAATTTATCACAAGATGACACCAGGAAAACGCAAAGTATGGTGCTATACTTCCTGAACTAGAAGAAAAGGGCTTTCAACTCAGGGGACAGAGAGGAGAGTTCAGCATGAGCTCCAGGAAGGCCAAGAAGGACTATGGGGAGAAGCTGGAGCAGAAGCTGGCACAGAACAATGTGCAAGACGTGTTGAGAGGTCTAAAGGACATCTCCAGATTTGGACAGAGTCACAGTGGGACAGCTGATGGAGACCAGCCCCAGGCGCATGAATTCAATGGACATTTCAACCGTTTTGATTCTCCTCCCACTCGCCCCACATAATGGCGATCCCTCTGATCCATATGGTGGATACGGACTCCCTCCAGTCCATACGGACTCTCCATCACATTAGACCAGGTGAAGAGAGAGCTGAGGCGATGAAGCAGAGGAAAGCTGCAGGACCAACTCTCCGAGGTCCTAAGCCATATCTACAACTTGAGCCTCAGCCTGGAGAAGGTCCCTGTCCTGTGGAAGACCTCCTGTGTGATCCCGGTTCCTAAAACGCACGCCAGGGAACCGGCCCATTACAGACCAGTCATCTTGACCTCCCACCTGATGATCAAAATAGAGGACGCTGTCATTTACCTGCTGCAGCGGGCGCTCACCCACCTGGAGCACTGTGAAGGTCATGTTCTTTGACTTCCCCAGCACTTTCAACACTATCTGACCAGTGCTTCTGCGGGAGAAACTGGAGGACACGGGAGTGGATGGACATCTCACTGCATGGACCATTGACTACCTCACAGACCTGTAACAGGTTATGCTGCATCCAGTACTCTGCCACTGTAAGTTGGGTATTGTTTTCTCTTTTGTGTTCCTTCCCTTATTTGCAGTGGGCCAATGGCCATGTTTTGTTTGATTAGTGGGCAGCTGTAAGGACGGGACTTCAGCTTTAAAAACCCTGTGCACCTTTGTTCTCGCTCATCTCGTGTTTGGTCTTGTCCACCAAGGGTCCAGGTCAGTCTGAAAGCAAGTCAGCTGCTCCGCTGGGAAGGCGTGTGGTATGCTGGAGTCGTAGCACCTGACCAGCGCAGAGTCCAGGAGCCATGTTGCGGAGTACGTCAACTAATCAGCCTGGACCCCTGGGAAAGAATCCCCCGTCAACAATGTCACAACAATGACATTTCACCAATGTCTTGCTCCTCCAAGCTCCAATGTCCACACCTACCTACTCCAAGCCCCATGGGCATTTGAAATATCTATCTTTCTTTAAATCTTTCCTAATTGTCGTGGTCTCCTTGTACGCTGGTGATCATAACCTGGAGGGTGTAACAGACCGACCACAGTAAGAGCAGCTGCGCAGCTGCGAGTCTGAGGTAGTAGACTGCAGCACTGGCACCCCTCAAGGCACCTTCCTCTCACCGTTTCTCTTCACCATCTACACATGGACTTCAGATACAACACAGACAGCTGTCATCTGCAGAAGTTCTCCGACGACTCTGCCATTGTGGGATGTGTGTCCGCGAGGAACAACCTGGAGTACCAGTCGGTTGTCATGGACTTTGTGGACTGGTGTGAGCGCAAACACCTGTGCTTGAACACCCGTAAGACAAAGGAGATGTTGATCGACTTCAGGAGGAAGACACTACCACACGCACTGCTGAACCCACACCAACGCCCTATACAAGAAGGGCCAAAGTCGCCTCCACCTTATGAGGTGACTGAGGTCCTTCAGAGTGAGCAGGACTTTATATGACTCTGTGGTAGCCTCTGCTATCCACTCCGCTGCCGTGTGCTGGGCCCCGGGCAGCACAGAGCTGGACAAGACCAAACTGAACAAGCTGGTCAGGAGGGCCAGCTCCGTCCTGGGCTGCCCCCTGGACTCTGTGGAGGAGGTGAGGGACAGGAGGGTATAAGTATAAGTCAAGTTCACCTCCATCATGGACAACACCTCCCACCCACTGCACGTAACTGTAGAGGAGCTGAGCAGCTCTTTCAGTGGTAGACTGAGACACCCTCAGTCCGTCATCCCCATTAACACCGCTATAAAGTAATTCATGTGCAATCACTTCTATGCAAAAGTACGTGCAATAATCTTTGTATTAGCATCACTTTACCAACCACCTGCACTATAACTGTAAACTTAGCACTGCCAATGCTGACATTTTGTAGTGGGTTCTAATTACATTTTTGATCATTTATGCTTTTTGCCTCTTAAAGATTGTTTTACTCATTGTATATAAGATACCTCTAATATTTGATCATTTGCACATTTCCTGTCTATTTTGCACACCTTGAGTGTTTCTTGAGAGCTGATGGTGGAATGTTTTCTGCTGCCCAGGAGATAGTACTGACGTGATGTAACATTCGTAAGTAGAGGTATGCCCTGCTTAAGTAGTTCTGCAGGGACACAACACATAAAGGCAGGTTGCCAGGTAGGTCGGTAAGATTCTGGAACCGTATATAAAATCAGGGTGCCCATATGCTGCAATGCACTGATCCATACAGGTTTCTATGCAGACACTAGTTACAAAATGTGTCAAATGTAGAGCAATTTCCCTCCAGTCACATAGTTCAGCAATTAAATGGCTAACAAATCGACTGGTTAAACTGCTAAAAAGAGAGCGGCCAGGGCATTAATTTCTGACACATGTCTGTTTACTATTACAGCTTTGATTTGTCATCATGACCTGATCAAATAACTTTTACACATATTGGCAGCAGTGTGGCAGCAACATTGGCTTGGATTGTGACAGGGCACGGCTTGTGAAATCTTACCTGCTGTTCCTTTGGTTGGACACAAATATTTGTCTATTAACTCACTGTAATCTTTGATTGTGTTTCAGACTTGTTTATAGCTTTTCACCTTGAAAAAATTTAATTTAAAGTCCTGTTTAATGTTGGAGGACTTGTTTGAGCTTTAAGCAAATTGCTTTGACAACTTTTGAATTAGTAACTGGCATTTTTCGCCTAATTTAAAATACCTCCTCCTAACATCACAGCTGAATAAAAATAACTGACAGTTATGCTGCAGAAGGACCAGAGCATCCCCATTTTTCCATCAGACAATGCGATCCTGAACACAAAGGACAACATGGCCAAATTTAACAGCTTTCTCTGTGACTCAAATGCTACTTATCCACAATCACAATCCGTGCGCCACGGTGCCCATCTCTCTTGTTTTGTGACATTTTGACTTGTATTCTAGCCCTTTCCTTCGGATGATATTGTTTTCCTTAACCACTTGTTCATGACTGATACTGGGACTACACAGTCTGCCAATTTTTCTTCCATGCTTTTACCCTGAACCTCTTCAGCCACTATTGTACATTGTGTATTGGTGTTGTTGGGAATTTTGTTGGAAGCTTTGAACCCACAACCTCTGATGGACACATGAAGCACACAAACACGCCGCCAAGTGTTATAACACTGGCTTTCCCAATCACACTCTTTACTCTGGAGCGCTGCCAAGTGTCATTCACCTGAGACGCGAGTAGAGATGAACTCAACAACAAGACTAGAGCTGCTGCTTAGTTAAAGGAATGTGTGGGAGGTGGGATCACAATCAGTCAATAAAGGTTCAAATTGTCTACTCTATTAATTGATAACAACACTACTGCTTACTGTATGTGGTGTTACGAGTAGTAGTGGTAATTTCTAAATTAATCCAATGAATGAGGCAACATGTTAGTGTCACATAAATCTATTTCTATGTTGCACTTTTAGCTTTCAGATCTCATTTCATACTTTAGTTTGTAACTCCAGTTTGTTCACAGTAGCTTTAGGTTTATGTTACATTTCAGTCACCTTCAGTTGTTAAGTTTGCTCACGTTCTACCATTATCAGGCCCAAAGCGCTTTACAGTAAGGAACCAGTCACCCATTCCCTCTCTCATTCATACACCAATGTACACAAGCAGTGGAGTGAACTAGGGTGAAGTGTCTTGCCCAAGGACACAAATGTGTGCATTTGCGGGAGCTGGGATTCGAACCCACGACCTTCCGATCACGAAACGACCCCCTCTACCATCTGTGCCACCGTCACCTCTGTTATTTTTCTTATTTATTTGCATTACATTTATTTAGAAATTACATCTATCACTCGTAATGCTACATGTATAAACAACTACTACCTTTGAAAATTATAAGGTTCTGGTATACTTTATTGTCCCCGTAAGAAAATTTGCTCTGCATTTGCCCCATTTTTGGATGCTGCTGGGGCGTGCCGTAAGGAGCAGTGGGCTGGAGACCCCTCTCCAGATATAGGGCCAGGTTGATGGTCAGTGTTGTGGGGTGGCTCAGTGGTCACACACCTGAAGTAGTCGTACACCTTCCCTTTGTTTGAGTTTGAAGTGTGAATTGGGGTGGTCGGAGAGGCTGTTGGTGCAGATTGGCAGCCACTGATTACTGTCAGTTACTGACATTAGGCAGGGTTAACCTGGATACATACAAAGCTTGCCACGATGTTGGTGATGAATGGTGCTAAATAAGGCAAAATGTTTCTCAATAAATTAATTAGTTAATAACTCAATGAATTGAAAAAAACAAAAACAAAGCATTAGAAAATGCCATAGCCTACTGCTCTGACAAATAAAGATAATCCACTCTTCTCGTATCAAATTAAGAGTATAAAACAGAATTATTTCTTTGGTAAACTGAGCAAACTTTTTTTTTTTCCTTCTAAATAACACTCATCAGAAGAGAATGTGTGAGTATACTAATAAAATCTTACTGAATGCTCATTGGCTGTAATTGTTGTCCATTACGACCAAAACAATAATCCAAAAGTTCAAAAACAGATCATGAACAATTAACATCCTCTCCTGTGACGTGTTATTCTGCTGTACTTTGCCCTCTGTCCCCCTACTTGTTGTTGAGCATGTGGACCTCAGCCGCCCCACTGGCCTGAACCACATGTGTCATTCAGAAGGTATGTGGATGCAAGTGTTTTCCCCAAAAGACATGAGGCTCAGAGAGGGAAGTCACTTGTTTTTGCCAGAAGATGTAAAGACCCGCACAGACCACAGTTTATGCAAGTGAAAACAGCCCCGCCACTACAAGCCGGCCCCATGACAAATGAAGTGGAATGAGAGCTATGTTGTTATTACGGTCTATGTGCAGGCCATTTAAAATGAACACTGGAGACACAAAAAAAGTTCCAACAATGAAAATGTTGTTGTATAAGCTTAGCTTATTACTTATTAAGATAATTTTACTTCAGAAGAAAACTGTTTTTATTGTGTTTATTTCTTTTGCTATGTCATAAAGTATGAGAAGAGTTTCTAAAACCAGTGCTGTTAAAGGAGTAAAGTATATTATCAGGAAAAGAAAAAGGGCAAAAATAATTTAAGTTAAACTATAAGACGATAAAATTTTAGGTCACTGTAACACTGTGTTCTAGCCAATATATACCAAATTAAAGTCCTATTTGGGTCACAACTTAGCATGGTGATAAAATAAATAAAAAGCACTGAACTAAAGAACCAGGCCCCCAAGCATATGGCCCCAAGATGATCTTGAAAACACAATAAAGATCTGAACACTTATACTACAAATATTTAAATATATTAAGTCCAGTTTTAATTTTCCAGGGGAAGGGCAACAGTCCCTCCTGTTTAGTTCATAGGAAACAACTCTTGTAAAAGCAATGCTTGAATTTGGGCCACCATTGTAATGCTCGGCCCCCTGGACAGAACTCTGTGACCAAACTTTCTCTAAACTCTCAGCCCTCATAGACTGCTTTTTGGAGAAATTGCGCCCCCTGCTGTCATAAAATGTAACTGTGAGACAAAAAAATAAATGAGAAACAATAAGTTTATTCACTACTACACAGATTATGTTTTATATTCTATCAGTGGTCTTCATCAATAACCACCCACAGAAGATAAGATGCTCATAGATACAAATAAACAACAAACAAATAATAGTGAAATAAAATGGAATTAAAAAAAACAGTTGGCAGTGGTTTAACATGATGTATTGCTTTTTTATTTGAATGTATGTTAAGTAAGCAGTTAAGACTCACATTAGACAGATGACCAACAAACAGCACTAATCCATGCATAGGTCTTGTTCCATTCTTAGCACTGCTCTAACCAAGAGTGGCAAGAACAGTGGGCTCTTTGTTTGTGTTGTTGTAATAAGGCTGAAGCCTACTTTTTGTACAGCCCGATAACGAAACAGCCCCAAACCACGACCAAAGGAAGTATCCAGCAATGCAGCGCAGTGTGATGATGGTGGAGAAGTGTGAGCAGGTTATTGAACTGAAGAAACATGGACCAAAGTGCTTCTTAATTCCAACACTGAAAAGCTGAGGTTGTATTTATGAATCACCAGCTTCATGATCGTAGTAGGTGCTAGGCAAAGAAGGCAACATTATTTGTGGGCCACAATTTGTACGCAAAGGGGGTCAGTTATCAAGACATGTACTTAAAAGCGAGTGCAAGCTGAAAAATGAAATGTATTTTGAGGCCTTGTTTAACATAAGAAATTTGGATTACAGGCGACAAATCTGACATTTCACTGTGAGAATGTTATGTGGGTGCACGTGCTACTCGTTTTGCACATGAGCAGCCACTCAGAACACAACCCGCAAAGTATAAGTGCTTTACAGAAGAAAGAAGAGCAAAAACATTTAAAAGTTATTGAAATGTAGCTTTAGGAGGCCACACACATTTAGGACAGTTTGTCATGTAGCAGAAGAAACATGGTAGCGTAGCGGTTAGCGCTCGTGCTTCAGAGCTAAAAGGTCCCGGGTTCGATTCCCACCTGGACAGGGCCTTTCTCTGTGGAGTTTGCATGTTCCCCGTGTCAGTGTAGGCTTTCTCTGAGTAGTCCAGTTTCCCCTACCACTAAAAACATATACAATAGGCCTATATAAATGAGAGTGTGTTTGAGAGTGCGCATGGGGGACGACGGATGGAAACTAGCCCATGGTTACAATCCGGTGTGGCGTGTTTACATGCATGAGACCCATGTATGTTCATTAACATGCACTGTCCCGACCAAATAATCAAATAAAATATGACTTCTATTCAAAGTGCGCATTTGTTAAATGAGATACAAGGATAATGATAAATTGATAGAAAAATCGTACCCACAATCTGTCCCGTTACTGAACCATAACAAGATGATGTTCCTAAAATGCAAATAAATGGCTCTAAATCTCATTTTCAAGGTATTTAACTGCTAACAGTGAGTTGTGATAGGGTGAAGTACTGGGTAGTTAAGATAAAAGCACATTGGCACAGTGACACTAAACTATATCTTTACAATGTGGCTGAAAATCATAAAATCTATCTTTTTGTTCTACTTCCACATAATCATATTCACAATAACAGTTAGAACACTGCTTTTCTGCAAACATTGGTGGAATAGAAAAAATGTGTCTTCATATAATATGCATCAATTATTTTTCATATAATAGTATAATGTTAAGAAAGCACAAAAATATTGTCAAGTGTTATTCAAAATTATTAATGCAAGAATGAAGTAACACATCTAAAAGTAAGCTTGGTTGCACTTTACCTACGAGCAGTAATGAGTAATAGGATGGATATAGTGTGGTACCTAAAAGTGTAATTACTTTGTAATTATGGAAGGGCACATACATTATTTACATCATGGTTTCTAGACTTAACATTAACTGGAATAAACACCTCAATAACCTGGAAACATGGTTGTCATTTTCTTAGTTACCATGCTATTCCCCTGTTATTACCATGTTGTCAAACAAAGAGCAACCAAACATTTTATTTGTGGCCCTACGTTTTTTAGACAAATAGCTCCCTCAAGTGTTCATATTAAGAGATACAAGACAGGAAAAGCTTCTATGTGATTTACCCAATGCGGCTTACAGTAATTTACAAAGCAACATTAAACAACAAAATTAGTGGATGAAAGTTGTCTAGATTTAAATGTGTTTCTCCATTTCAATTACAGTGATCTGAGAGAGGAGTGTGATCCAGTTTGAAGCTTCTGATTCTTTATGTAATAGCACAATTTTATAACCCATTTTCTTATACAGAGCCACAGCTGCTACCTGAGTAGAGCTGGTCTGCAGCACCACTTTGGAGAATCCGTTCTCTTTACAAAAGTCAAATAGAGTCTGTGCCAGTCTCACACCCAAGCCCATGCGCCTGCACGTAGGTGAGATGATCATCCTGAACATTTCTCCGAATCTCTCTGCACCATTTTCTTTGGCCACAACAGCTACAGTACCCACAATCTGAGCACGGCCGCCCTCCTCAGCTTCAGCCACCCAGAAGCAGTCACCTTGCCTGCTCATGTAGTTCCCAGGGATGTCCTGCATTTCTGTATATAGTCTGCGTCTTACATACCCTGTGTACAGCTCATGGCAGCAGTAGTAAACAATGCACATCCAAAGCATTGGTAGCAAAACAGCCCCTAACCAAGATCCAAGGAAGTATCCAGCAATGCAGAGGGACGTGGTGATGGTGATGTAGAGCGGGGTGGTCATGGCATTGTAGAAACATGGACCAATGTGTTCCTTAATTCCAACACTGAAAAGCTCACACACAGAGTCTTTGTCTGAGGGACGGTATCGGCGAATGACCAGCGGCATGACGGCAAGGAACTAAAAAAAAGAGGCGACAAATGTGGTTAATTACCAGTTAGAGCTCAACAGTCCAGCGCACTTCCGGTCCTTTGCTATGTGCTGGAAGTAAAAAAAAAATCAGAAAAGTCAATGCGAAATAAATATTTTAATTAGCAATGCATTTTTTCGTCGAAAGGAGCCAGCTGAGGTGGATTACATAATTAAATACTATACATATGTTGAATTTGACTGGAGAAATACTTACATTTGTAATTAGAATCAGGTGCAAAACAGTTTGGGGTATTTATTTGTCGTTCCTTCAGCAGGAGCTTATGATCAAGGTGCTGTCTTTACACGTGTACAGTATGGTGTGTCACACTTAACAACCTTTCTTAAGATATAAAACAACTGGACTTTGTCCTGCTTTGCACTTGCCCTACTGTTTTAAAAGGTCATGTATTTAAAGATTAGTCTCTTAACCAAGCACATTTTCTCCAGTTTGGCTTTACACAATTTTTGAAAAGCTTCTTGGAAAAAAGCATCAACATAGCAACAACGAGGATGAAAAACGCAACAAATAAAGCAACAAAAGAGCGACAAAAACGTGACAAAAATGTGTCAAAACACGACAAAAAAGCAATGGAAAAAACAATGAAAATGCAACAAAAACACAACAGAAAAACTACAAAAACACAACAAAAAAGTGACAAACAAGCAATAAAGGAGAGAAAAAAATGATAAAAATGTGGCGATAATGCGACCAAAAAGCAAGGGAGAAAAAACACTTTCAAAATGAGACAAAAACACGGCGACAACTATTTTAGATTTCACATGTTTTCAGAGACATAACATTGCTCATTTTCAGAGACGGGTAGTACTCACATACATTTACTAAAGTACAAATACTTTAGTAACTTTTTGAAGAAACTATAGGATTAGAGTATGTATATTCATATCATCCAGTACCTTTTACTTCTACTTGAGTAACATTGTATTAAAGTATCTTTACTTTTGCTTGAGTAAAGAAAATAGCTACACTGTGAGTACATTTTAAAGTTCCAAAATCCTCATGTTGACCTTATGTAGTGTGTTTCATGCTTATATTATACACTTTTATTATGGTATTTCTTTCGACATATTAGGGCTTTCACTTTATTACAAGTATTGCTTCTCATAATGATTGTCTAATATATAATATATATAAATATAAATAGACTTTTACGCTAACAGAATTACTCAGTACTCACTGTACTCAAGTAAAAAATTCTCTAAGTACTTTATACTTTTAGCAGGCCTATTTCTTTGGGTCATTACTTCAGTGAAATTATTTCAAAGTAACGTTGGTCTTACTTAAAGCTGGAGAACCTGTCTTTTTGTTGAAAGTAAGTAAATTTGTTTATACCATAACAGAGTATGTTGTAAACACAGGGAAAAGAACAGATCTTGTTGCGTGGTCACCACTTATTTTTCTTTATTGAGCGATAAAAGATAGAAGTGGAATCCATCCATCCATCCATTTTCTTCCGCTTTATCCGGGGCCGGGTCGCGGGGGCAGCAGTCTCAGCAGAGATGCCCAAACTTCCCGATCCACACACACCTCCTCCAGCTGTTCTGGGGGGACCCCGAGGCGACACCAGGCCAGCTCGGAGACATAGTCCCACCACCGTGTCCTGGGTCTTCCACGAGGCCTTGTCCCACTAGGACATGCCTGGAATACCTCCCGCGGGTGGCTAGGGCATCCGGAACAGATGCCCGACGTGAAGGAGCAGCGACTCTACTCCGAGCTCCTCTCGGGTAACTGAGCTCCTCACCCGATCTCGAAGGGTGCGCCCAGCCACCCTGCAAAGGAAACTAATTTCGGTTGCTTGTATTCGCGATCTTGTCCTTTCGGTCATTACCCAAATCTCATGACCATAGGTGAGAGTGGGAACGTAGATCTAGAAGTGGAATCTAAATGAGTAAAATTTGTTTTGGGGGTGGTCCCCCCCCCCATTTGCCACCGCTCAAAGCTGTACACGGGCTTGAAACGTGCATATAAACAATTTGCTTGAACAATTCAGACATGCAGGGGGGATTGTGAGAGCTAGAAACGAGTTTTGGCCAAATAAAAAAAATCACAATTTGTGTAGAAAAAATCAGGTACTCCAGCTATAAGAAATATTTTGGCTACTGACTTGACCCACTTCTGCTCATAGTTCTTAAGTACTCAAATTTTAATTCTTATAGTGTTTTTTATACAGTACTTTTTACTTCTAGTTGAGTAAAATTATATTGAAGCATTTACTTTAGTAGAAATAATTGTTACTTGTTCCACTAAGTAGATATTTAAGCGGCAAATGCTTCGTTTTGACATAAAATAGATGTCTCGTGCTCCTTGTTCTGTAGCGTTATTTATTTTTTAAGTATTTATCATTTTCTCCTAGTACTCTTACTTGACTAATTGTTTGGGCCACTACTTTTTCCTTGTACTAGGGTAAAATTATGTCAAAGTAACGTTAGTCTTACTTGAGCAAATATTTTAGCGACTTTAGTTTAACCACTGCATCTCCGAACATTTAACAGCATTGCCACTTTGGACGGTCTTGTCGTTCGACTGGCTGCGATTTGAGAGACAAAACTTTGCGCTAAAGCAATATTTCTACATCAGACAACTATTGGGCCTCACACCACGCTATTAAGCATTTATTGATTTGTTTATCCCTTGCTACTGTGTCAACCCCACGTACGCGATTTACAAAGGGAATGTTGTCCAGCCGCTTCTGCAGGAGTCCTTCATACGTTTACCGAAACAGATCAAAGTGTATTTAGAAAATGACTCACGTAAAACGAACAATCCCTTTCATCCACTGGTTTCGGCTGTCCGGGGGAAGAGGAGGCGGAGCTTTCAGTGTGAACCCTGGGCAGCAGGAGTAAAGTGAGTACGCTTTGTGAGCGCTGTCTCCAACTTAGAACGAAGTAACTCATGCCCCTAGAGGCCATAAGCGCCACTGCAGCTGTCCTAGCATGTTGAGGGTTTTTTTTTTACTCATTTGTCCGTGAGAGTAGATATCCTACTACATTGACAGAAAAGACAAATGGAGAGAGAAATATTGTAGGCTACATCCAGTTACACAATGGCGTTCATTCTTTCACTCAAACTTGGCTGTATACTGTTTAAGTGACACTAGCCCGCAGTTAGCTTTGCCTGTTAGCCTGTCAGCTTCTACTTCGTGATTTCATTAGTGTGTATTGGGGCCACTGCCTCGGTGGCAGGAAAGTTGCAATTGTGGTTTTCTGGCCAGAGACACCGGGGGAGATGAAAGACCCCCCCAATCATACCATCAACACTTGTATTACCCTCAGGACTACGAAAAGGATTTATTAAGGTAAACAAGTTACTTAGTCCTTACTTTAAAGGGGCTAGATGCAAGTTGGCCATTTTATACTCACTGCTGCCACCTCAGGTCATACGTGTAACTGCACCTTCTATATTAAGCCAGTGCATGACGGCAATTCAGACCCGAAGTAACAACATTTGAGTGACAGTGCAGGATTTTAGAGGCAGTTGTGGTGAATAAGTCTAGGCTCATTCTACACCTTAAGACATTGTTGGATCATGTAGGGTGTGGGGAAAATACATAAATTTAACATTTTTAAACTCCAGTTAGTCTGGTCGGTTTCAAATAGGCTATTAATGTAAATGTAATATACATTTATGAGACCAATTGTCTTTTAAATTGTAATGTATATATATATGTATATAAATAATCATCATTTTTTGAATAGATGGGGAGCGAAATATAGACCTAGGCTATGCAGATTCCAACAAGTATCCCATTCAATAGGCTTCATTCTATTTATGGAAGGGGCGTAGATGATGATAGGATCAAAGTTTGGTCAAATGAGATGTGATAAAGCCAAAGTGAAGTGGTGGACTCAGAGCAGTGCAGAGAGATGAAGGCAGTGTCCAGTGTCCACCTCAAATAGTGGGACAGGTCATGTGATGCGGTGGGACATGGAGGGACAGACATGAGAAATTAGATTACACGAAAATCAGCAGTGGAGCGAAACCTTTGCTATTTTGGCCCAAAATCACACACACACAAAGGTCACAAAACATTCAAAATCAAGTTTTTTTATGCCTCAAATGCAACAAATCTATGCAATAATTATTTCGGAACAACTGGAAACATTAGATTGAGCAGAGAAATATACGGACCAAATATTAAACATTTCATCAAAGCATGCTGCTGAATGTGCTTTGGACCATACTTTTTGTATTCTTTATGAATTTATGGTTTAAAAGATAAAATTAAAACAACAGCAATGCTTTTCAGTGACATTGTTGTCCCAAAATTAAGGGCTTGCATTTCAGTACCAAAAGGCCTTAAATTATCATTCTCTGTAAATCTAAATTTATTGGAAAAATGGGACATTATCTAAATAGGGGGGAGAGAGGTCGAAATGGCTTTTGCAGGGCGACCATAAGAGGGACAGGTGGTAACCATACCTGCAGACCGTAACCAAAGTGCACCACAAGTAAGGTTAGCACATAGTAAGGCCTATATTCTTTTTCAGTAAATAGGTCTGCAAAAACAGGCTTGATGGTGTAATGTTTTATATCCATTTGTCAGTTGTCTGGAAGATGGTGTATACCAGGGGTAGGCAAGTTTGCTTGGCGGAGGGACGATTTTCTTCATTGTAAAAAGTCCAAGGGCCAGAACCCCAAGGAGTAAAGCACCATTTTCTACAAACGCCAGCATTGTCTGTACATGATTATGGCCATACCATTAAACGATACCACTCTGGTATTGGGGAAAAGAAGTTTAGGTTCTACTGATATCTAAAGCAAATATCAAGAGATTATGTAGATATTTTACAAAAAAAACACTAAATACTTGACTATACGACAAAATGCTTTATAACTTTAAAATCTTAAAGGCAGATAAAGTTGAATAAATCTTCAAAGTTGAGTCCATTAATTTAAACATTATTTTCTACTGAATTTAGTCTATGTGATCTGGGGGGGTCATTAATCAAGACTGGTGCTAAATAGTGGGTGCAAGCTGAAAAATAAAATATTCTATTTTGTTACCATGTTGCATTTAATTTACCATTTGATGTTGCCTGTATTATAGTTTTAGGGCCTCAAATCTGCTATGTAAATGAGAGAATGCTACATGAGTGAAAAATGCATGAATGCTGCTAATCCACTTTTGCACATGCTCCTCGCTCTGCACATGAGCAAATGGTAAATGTTTTTCAATTCAACAAGCGTATTTCAAATTCTTTCATAAAACTCATCGGAGCTTCTATCGAGGAGTAATGTTTTTTTCCTATAACAGCCGATTAGCCAGTGACGTGCTTTTGAACTTTTTTCGAAAAGTCAATGCAAAATATGAATGGGATTTTTTCTTCTGGGACCTGCAAATGAAGAAAAATCAACTTGCTATATGATCTATGTGTCAGTGACGGCAGGTGAACATGAGACTGCAGATACACTCAGTCACTGCATCGAACAGATCAGTTTGTGGATGCAAAACCATTTTCTCTAAACTCAGACAAAACTGAGATCATTGTTTTTGGCCCACAGACACAAAGAAAAAGTGTTTTCGGTCACTATTCTGTCCTCGAGATAAGATAAGATAAGATAAGATAAGATAATCCTTTATTGATCTCACAAAGGAGAAATTCACTTGTTACAGTCGGCGTTCAAGAAGATCACTCAGAGTTAATAAAGATGATGTCATTACAAGGACTAGACAGATAGCGGACAAAAAAGACTCCGGAGGCCATAGAGTTTGCTGTGTCTTTACTGGCATTAGGCAGTAGTCATTTTGTAAAACTGTAACAGAAGAACACATGAAATTGTGTATTAATAAACTGTACAGTGCTATATGTTTACATACACTTCATCAAAAGACACATTTGCATTTTTTTTTACTGTCTGACATGAAACCAGAATTAACTTCTGTTTATTCTAGGTCAATTAGAATTTTAATAATAATTTTTATTTGGCAAATGCCAGCAGAATGAGAGATAGAATGTTATACACATTTTTGTATTACTTTTTACAAAACCAAAAATGTACATACAAAGATTACTATACCTTTAAACAATTTGGGAAAGCTCAGATGACGATGTCATGTCCTTGGAAGCACAAGTCTGGTTCATCCTTGGGTGCAATTCCCAAAGCAAATGTTTTTAAGTGGTCATCACTCAGTCCTGATCTCAATCCAGTTGAAAATGTATGTGCAGAGCTGAAACGACATGTGCATGCCAGGTGGCCTACAAATTAAGCTCAGTTAGACCAGCTCTGTTTGGATGAATGGACCACAACTCCTGCCACTACTGTGAGAAGCTTGTGGAAGGAAATCCAAAACGTTTGACCCAAGTTACACAATTTAGAGGCAATGCTACCAAATATTAATGAAATGAATGTAAACTTTTGGCTTTGTAAAAAGTAATAGAAAAACATGTGTAGAAAGCAAACAGATCTCCCATACTGACAGAGCATAGCTGTAGTTAAGTGCTACATTTTTGAGCACACTGTGTCTGGACTCCAAACACAGCAAACTTTAGGGTCAAAGAGACTATTTGGTAACTTCAGTGTTTACTCAGAATATGCTCGAATGAAGAATACCACACAATTAGGACTTTCTGAATTGAAATGGTCATATTTGTCATCAACATAGTGATACATATTGAAGACATATTTGCTGAAATTTAAAGGTAAGGTAGGATAAGCTTTATTAGAAAGATTTGTTCCCTGCATTTGACCAAATCTTTAAAAAAACGAAAACATGTAAGGAATCAAACCGAAGGGGCTCTCGACCCGAGAATGGCACTTTGGATCAGTGTGAATCCAACCGCAGCACTTTATGTCGACTGAAACAGGTGTTCTTGGAGCAGCCTGAGCCGCTCTGTGGGTCGGAGCTAGCATGGCCTTAGCCATCCGAAACTCCGGTCAATTTTCACTTCCCTACATGTTACGTCTGGGTCTGATCTCAGTGGCCGAGTTACATCGGTTCAATTTCAATCTTCAATTGTGAAGATCCAGACCCTCTGTACGAAATGAGTACGATGGTATGGTAAGACCAGGCTAGGTCGGAGTGGTGTGTGGTGTAAAAGGGGCTAACCTTGGACCAAACTACTCTCCCTTTGATGCCTCTTTTTTGTGCAAAGAAATAATGAATGCGCACTGCATGAGGACATTTCGATTACTGCTCTGATGAGGCAAAATGTGTCAACTTTAAATCATTGAGGTACGTCTCTCTTTCCCATCTTACCCTTCCTGCTGCAGCAAAACCTTCCTCCATGAGCCGATTAAAGTGCATTTCTCCTCGCTTTGCGTATATCACGCTCACTGGATTTAAGGGATAGGAGTGACTGCGTAACATCAGGGAAGTGTGCACGTACGTGTTGGCGCATTGACAGGTCGATTCCCGTTGTCATGGGAATAAGTTCAGCGAACAGCTGATCGTAAGACGTGGCTGATGGTGTGACGTCTGGTGCGGGCCCAGGTGAACACGGACTGAACTAACTTTTAAATAAATGCAGTTGGAACTAGGGCGGACTCAGCTCAACGCACAAGGTGCTCCAACATGTGCGAAAACAACCATAGTCATTTCAAAATTTAAATCAAAATATGTAGTGAACAGATCAATATGTAGAAATATGTTGTGATAAAAATGTATTTATATGTTTAAAAGTTTAAAGACACTAGATGCAAGTTGGTCATTTTATTCTCACTACTGCCACCTCAGGTCTTACTCGTAACTGCATTTATTGATATTTATAAATCAACAAATATAAATGGAAATAAACTGGAATATGAGCACACAGTTTCCCGTCAGTCCGGCCCCCGATACACCCGTCCATGTGTACTTTGAGGTTACACAATCAAATCAATCAAACAAAAAAGAAGCTGGATCGATGCATGTACACATTTAGGGGCCAATAGAGAAGAATTTATTTATTTTTAGAGAGAGGGGCGTAGCTGACTGGAGTGAAATCATTGGTCAAGTGCGTGGTGAAAAAGCCAGAACGGTGGACCCTGAGCCAGTGCAGAGATGAAGGTCTGGAGTGGATTGCTGTTGTTGTGCTTGCTCTCCGTTTGCAGAGCAGCACCTCTCACCTGTGACCAGCTGCTCACAAATGAATACCATGTCCAAGATGTAAGAAGAATATTTCCATACTAGCTGATACACTATGTTGTAGTCAACTTTGAAGTATTCTTTAGTTTTTGTTTCTAATGCTTGTTATGTTTGCAGTTGTCTGGGAGGTGGTATTTGCATGCAATGTCCATAGATTCCTGTGTGATTTCAAACTTAATGTACACATTCATAAAGCCAAGTGTGGCAATGGACATCAGCTTAAAAGAAACTCCAAAACAATGTGAAATGAAAGCTACATTCAAATTGTAAGTATTTCCTTATATTTAAATCAAGTATATATTTTATTGTGTCTTTAATATCCTTTTTTCCCCAGCTTGTCATTTTGTATGAACGAAACTGAGACATACCTTTATGAGGAGGGCTCATTGACTCGCCACAACCAGAGTAAGCTGCTTTACGTGAATCATTTGAGACCCATTTTCAACTTGATTATATTTCCTAATGAAAATGTATTGTCACGTCTATCCATGTCTTGCAGATGTTAAACTACTGGCAAGTAGCAGCACTGACAGCTTTGTTATGAAGGCTGACTCCGCAGTTAACGCCATGTACCTTCTCAGTAAGCGCAAAATTAATAATATCAAGCTCTCATGACGGTGACCAGTGGCTCTCAAACTGCAGTACATGCACAACTGATGGGATTTCAGGCGGTGCTCAGGGCCATGTAAGAATATAGACAGTTTTAGACATCAGGGATAAGAACTAAAGGTCATTTCAGTTACAGTTCGGTTTCTCAAGATTAGACATGGTTTACACACAGTTTGGACATAATTAAATTCTTTAGTTGAAATTGAGATTTGAGTAGGCCTGGTGGTCTACTGTAGATCAAGAGAGGTGGTACTTGGTGTGAAAAGTTTGAGAACCACTGATATAGACATAGTTCTGTTTGTAAATTAATCAGATAAATATATATATTTCAACAGGTCGAAAGACTGCTATTGATGCTGCTGACCTGAGGCAGTTTGAGACACTGGCTACGTGCGTCAGTGTACCTCGTCCTCAACAGCTTGGCTCTGATTACGGTAAATTATCTGGTCTTTTTAAAATCACAAACATAAAGCAATAAAACAGAGCAGCACAAAATCAATATTTCACATGCTTTTCATCCGCAGATTTTGACACCTGTAAGGACATTGAACAGACTGAGCCCAGTGAGGCAGAACTCACAATAATGAAAGAGAGAGCAGAGACACTTGTAGCAGAGCTGGCTAAGTGTTTTTGGAACTGGATCCAATCTTATACAGGGTGACGAGGATTTGATTCATGCATTTTGTGTATTATTCAAGATGGATTAAACATCTCAATACACAAACAATATATCATTTCTTGCCTCTTTTGTGTGTATGTGTCAAGCTGCATATTGTCTGTTACCATTTTCATGCTTGGTTCAAAGTTGAGGGTCCAAATAGGGCTGCTCGATTATTGAAAAATGATAATTGAAATCATGATTATTCAAACGATTATTTGTTGCCTTAAAAAAAAAGTATGTCTTTATTTTATTTATTTATCAATCAAAAAACTATGCTGAATATTGTCTTTTTTCTGAACAGTCATAAAAGTACAAATAATTTCAAGTATGCCTTGATTGAGGCACCTTTCACAGGTAAGGGCAAGGCAAGGGCAAGGCAAGTTTATTTGTATGGCACATTTCATGTTCCTGTGCACTCAATGTGCCTCATAACAACACCAAACACAATAAAATATACAATAAAATGCATTAAAAACACAACCAAAACATTAAAAACACAATCAAAATCAATAAAACAATTCAATTGATACAATTACATTTTAAAAAGGTGTATATACTAAAATGAGCTAAAATACAATCAATCTCAAAAGGCAGCAGTAAAAAGGTGTCCTTTCAGCCCAGACTTAAAAATGCTCAGGGTTGAGGCCTGTCTCACATCCTCACTGAGACTGTTCCAGACTTTTGCTGCGTGAAACTGAAACACAGCCACACCGTGTTTGGTGTTACATAGTTTTATCTGTATTTAACTGGAGGAAGTTGTTTTGCATCCACACACTAATCTGTTTGATACAATGACAGAGTGTATCTTGTATGTTGACATGACATGCATATTTTTGTGTCCGAGTGTTATATTTCTTTTTAAAATAATTTGATCTTTACATTACATGTGTCACTTTATTCTACAAAACCTGTTTTGTTTACACATTTCAATAATACATATTTTTGTACGTTTTCACACCTCAAACCCCAACAAAATGTCAGGTGGCACAACCGCTTCAAAAAAACAAAGCTTCTGAAAATTGTATTTTCAAGGGAAATCGGTTTCAAAATATCCGATAATGAACCGATTTCTGTTTTGGGCTGACACCGAGCACTCGGTTCGTGGTCCTATGTTTATATTGCTGATTACAGAATCAGTCTGTTACAAATTATAGATGAAATGCTGTCTAAAATATACTTGGCAAACATTTTACTTTGTACAATTTTTTTTAAACTATTTAAATTTTAGAAAAAACTCGGTTGCGCCACATGACACTTTTTCAATCAGAGAAACTACAAATACATAAAAACAGTTTTGAGTTTCAGTTTTGAAAAAACTTTTTGAAAATATGTTTTTAGACCCCTTATACCATTGACCGATCTACAGGCCCATGTTCACCCACTGTCAGTGAAACATAGGTCTGAGTATCATCAAGAAAGCTGAGCAGCGTGGCCTGATGACATCATCTCACAGTACTGTTTGTTTTTAAATCAGGCAAAAGCATGAGCCAAGGCATGTGAAATGCGAAGGGAAAACAATCCCAGCGGCATGAAATAATGCAAGTTTGCTTTGCTTTGTGAGATCGTCTGCACAGAGCCAAGGCCTGGGCAAAGGATATGAGTCTGCAAAACCTATGTTGCTCTTGTTGGTCTCTTCTCCTTCCAGCTAAATGTGAGCACTTCCTAGCATTATCACAAGAGCTGATGATTTTTTTTTGTTTTTTACCACGGCAAATACAAAAGTTCCTTCACGCAGCGCTGGTAATTCAGTAGATCAGACGCGCTCACGCAAACATGATGAACACCCTCATCATCAACCTAACATTTGCTAAAGCTACTGTATTTATTTTTTGTAATGCATTGTGCTAAAGTGCTGTGTTGTCTGTCTAGTCAAGACTATTGTCTGCTGTATTTTGTGTTGTTTTGCAATCCTGTCTTGGTGTTAGTTTGTCAAATGTATTGTAATTAAGTATTGTTTGTTTGTCTTTTTATATAATTACAATATTTTTTTTCTTTTTTATTTGATTGTGCTTTCTTTGAAATCGTTTAGCGCAATAATCAAAATCATAACTGAATTTCGATTAATTAGCAGAGTCATATGCATGGATCTCTCAACACAGAGCTTTACAATAATCCACTTGTTTTAAATTTTTCAATATGGTATATGAGCAGGTATGAGCATGTACTGCAAGAATTATAACACAATACTGAATTATAAACGACCACCAACATAATTCACAGGAACATGCAATTTTGAGACTGTGGAAGCCTTTATCAAAAAGAATATTTGCAAACATTCACACTTTAAACAATACAACACCCGAATAATCTGGACGCAACTATACCATCACACCACTGAAACATTACTTGTAGGATTATTACTTGTGTTTTGACTCCTCGGGCCATCAGTGCAAGCTTTCCTTTCACCTGAATTACATTTCATCCAAAGATTCATACATGCTTCTCTTATTTTTGGTATTTTGAATGCATAAACTACCGGGTTCACAGCTGAGTTTGCATGCAAGAGCAGGATTCCCACATAGAACGCAGGTTGTGATACATAGCTTGGTGAACCAAAGTACACAATACTGTCCATGATGTGCAGTGGTAACCAGGACACGGCGAACAGTACAATGACCAAGAGAAGAGAAGAGGCGAGTTGTTTCTCTTTCTTAAGATAGCTTCGGGATCCCTGCCTCCTCGAGCTGCCGCCTGGTTTACATTTAAGATGACCTCGGATGATGTAAAAAACGCCACAATACAATGCAGCCATCAATGCCAGAGGAGCGAGATTGCAGAGGAAGAAACTGATATAGACCAAGTACGACATGGGGATGACGGTTACGAACTGGCAGAGAATAGTGGAGTTGTCTGTGTGGGCCAGAGTTTCTCGATTGTACCATCCAAACATAGGAACAAAGCTCAGAGGGAACGCGAGAAGCCAGCATCCAGCAACCACCAGCCAGGAGTGTCTCCGGGTCACTGTCTGCTTGTACCTAAGAACATTGATAGCGGTTTTCAATTGCGTATAGAGAAATGAAAAAAATAGATGACGACCAAAACAACACTACACTGAATATACATTGTCGTAATATCTTGAACAAAATGTATATTAACCTAATAAGATACAAAAAGATAAGATATGTAAAATGATTACAAGAATATACAGTGTTAGAAAATATTGCATAAAGTAAATGGATGAACAAACTAAAAGATTAAAACAGAACAAGAAAACTGGGACAAGTGTTGGAAAAAAAAAAAATCGACACAAAAAAAAACCCTAATCTAAATGTGAATTTGCCCAGAAAGTGAGTTATATTTTTCAGCCTGCATTACCCAGCATGGAAAGTACCTACCCTCAGCAGAGATGGACTGCAGGAGGGATGTGGTGAAAAAGTGTCATACCAGTGTTTTTACCAAGTAGTGTTACCCTGACTTCAAGTAACATATCATGAAAACAGCATTGTATTCAAGAGGAAACTTACTGATGAAAAACACACTGAGCAAAGTAGTGTGATGAGAAGGACTGCAATTATAGAAACAACAACTTTACACACATGGAAAAACATTATTAGAGATACAACGTCTGTAACACGAAATTGTAAAAGGTTTTACAACATGAATGAGACGCAATGTAACGGCAAGCACATGTACATGCATACATATTGATTCATAAGCATCTATTCATATTATATATCTATATTATTTTGAACAAAATATGGAGCAAATGGACCTTCCCCCTTTTTGCTCTTGTATGGATTGGTTCTCTAGACCGAATTTGGTGAATTTATTAAAGTAAGAGTGTCCCTTGACATTGTACAGTCTTTAATGCATAAGTAGTGCATCAATCACCTTTTGTATATCCTACAATGGTAAATAATTGATTTAAACCTTGATTAAACCTATGTTTTCCCTTTTTTTAAATTTATTGTACAATTACATCTACCTCAGAGGCATAGTTACCTGATGGGGGTGTAGACCCTCAGGTATCTGTCCATGGCTATAGCTGTGAGGCTGAGCGCGGACACTAACGTGAGGAGGATGACCACACAAGAGATGAAGAGGCACAGGTTGAAGGACGTCTTGACTCGGCCGTCCACCAGCACAGCCAGAGGAATGGCCACAGCCCCCACCAGAGCGTCGGCCACAGACAGGGACAGCAGCAGGCAGTAGGTGGGCTGCTGCTGGAGGTGACTATTGCACCACAGAGCCACCATCACCAGAGAGTTCCCCACACAGCAGCTCAAGGCTATGAGCACCTCCATCACAGTGTAGACCAACCGACCGGATTCCATCGTCTCACTCACAAAAAACAAGTTTGCAAAGCTATCACTTCCTTTATACTCGCCTCTCATGCATGTGGGTTTCCTGTGTCTATTTATAAAAAACAGTGATGGCAAAGATGATTCACACTTTAACATGTTTAACTGAACATTTGTCTCATGTAAAGCGCTTTGTGACCATGTCTGTGAAAGGCGCTATATAAATAAAGATCTTCTTCTTCTTCATTTGGAACAGATTTTATTGTGTTGTGAAATAGAAGCAAGTCACCACCGGGAAAGAAAAAGGCATAAAATGACATAAAGGTTTGACAAAATATACAGCTCTATAGTTATTTTGAGTGGATTGTAACTACTGGCCATTAGCCATAACCTGTTCTTGATGATGCCATGGTGTGTGCCTGTATAAGGTCACCGCATTTGATTCCACCCCCTCCACTTGAACTCTCCCACGTGTGACGTCCGATGTTGTTGTTCAAGAGCCAAGACGTAATGCGCCTATTTAAAAGACTGTTATTGGGAGACTAAAATATAATGCAACCACTAAAACCAAATGCGGATAAAATATTAGAATTACAGTTGATTACATAAATATGGCGTTAACATCATAAAAGGGCTCATTCGATAAGAGATTTCAACTGGATAACACAAAAGGTAAAATACCAAAGGTTCCAAAGATAAGTCATTAGTCCAGTATTGTCCAGGCCCTCCGAAAACCTTGCGACCATGTCCTCCAGTGGTGCACCTCAGCCGACTCCATCACCGCGTCCCGCTCTACCTCCAGCGCGCCTGCTTCCCTATCGTCCTTCTCTTCCTTTGAGCCAGCTCTCTTGCTCCCTTTTAAACTTTCAACTGCACGCCGTTGCAGAGGTGTGATTGTTGCTCTGATTGGGATCACGGTTGTCTGGGCAACGAGCTGAGTAAGTATTTGGTTAAAATCATGCATAAAAACAATTCTAAAAACATGCAAGTATGACAACACAACACAACACTTAAATTGAGTTGCAAAATGTAAAATGTGTGGCTTACAGAAAATACCAAAAACTGTTTGTGTATAAGATCATGGCATATTTGTCACTATCTGTCTCAAGGACGTACTTGCGCGCTATAATACTTTCCACCTTGTACTGTTTCCCAGTTTGGACGCTCACGACTAAGAAAATACTTGAACCTGTGGCTAGACTCTACAACAGTGCATACAAGATCCACCACCACTTTTGCACTGCTCTATCACAGTCTGGTGCCCTTGACTTTCCAGAACTATGCCCTGAGCCATGGGATTAAGCTTTACTTCCATCTGCTCAACAACTGCCCATCGCTCTCACTGTCTGCTCTGGTCCCAAGATCCGGCTCTCGATCCGAGCGTTCAACCAGATCCACCACAAACCAAATCTTACCCATGCCCAACTACAGGAACATCTACAGACGAGATTGCTTTGACTGTGAGCTCTCCAGGGACAGGATCCCCCTCAGCATAAGAGCCATAGTCACCTGGACTTTTTTTTAAAAAAAGACTGTGCTGAAAATGTGTTTGTTCTGAGCCAGGCCCGATTTTGTTTTGAATCTTTCCTGCTTAATAAATGAAAGTAATATGAAAGGTCCACTCTGCATTGTGCACACTGTATATATTAATTTTAAACTTGTTGCATTTGTATATATTATAAGCCCCGTGGGAGGTGTTCCAGGCATGTCCTAGTGGGACAAGGCCTCGTGGAAGACCCAGGACACGGTGGTGGGACTATGTCTCCGAGCTGGCCTGGTGTCGCCTCGGGGTCCCCCCAGAACAGCTGGAGGAGGTGTGTGTGGATCGGGAAGTTTGGGCATCTCTGCTGAGACTGCTGCCCCCGCGACCCGGCCCCGGATAAAGCGGAAGAAAATGGATGGATGGATGGATGGATGGATGGATGCCTACTGAATAGCCATGAATTGAGACCTTTAATCTGTATTGAATGAATGTATGAATATAAGGACAGCTTCACTATTATTTTGTAACTTGTAAGGGGTGGCTTTGGCAGGTGTGTGTATACCCTAAACCAGGGGTGGGGAACCTCAGGTCTCAGGACAGTAGACCATTTGAACAGGCCCCTTAATATAGCATAGATCAGGGTCATGTGATTTTACGTGACGTGTTACATGGTGGTCACTGGAACTGATTGAAAAGTGCTTGATTGAAAAGGAAGGTGGATCTTGAATGCCACGTATTCCAGGAAAAATGGACAAAGGATTTCTGCTTTGTCACAGTGAAAGCCAGCGTGCCTAGTATGTGGCGAGAGGCTGGCAGTGATGAAGAAGGCAAATCTCCAGAGAAATGCCTCATTTGAAAGCTAAGACCTACAAAACTGATCTCAACGGATCTTCTTCCTTGCCCTGATGCCGTGCCATTTTTTTGTTGAGTAATTTCCGCACTTTTTGGTTGTTCTTTAGTTGCTTTTTTGTTGCGTTTCATCCAATTTTGCTCACTTTATCATCATTCTTGGCCACTTTTT
Source organism: Gobius niger (assembly GCF_951799975.1). Classification (NCBI taxonomy): domain Eukaryota; kingdom Metazoa; phylum Chordata; class Actinopteri; order Gobiiformes; family Gobiidae; genus Gobius; species Gobius niger. Next base: position 18,281,364 of record NC_136871.1, read on the forward strand.
TGTTGCTCTTTTGTTGCTTTTTTCATTACGCTTTCATCACATTTTTTACACTATTTCATTGCCTTTTTTGCCACTTTTTTGTTGCGTTTTCATCCTCTTTTCTTCTAGTTTTTGTCGCTATTTAGATGCTTTTTCCAGTAAGTTTTTAGACTTGGGTAATGTCAAACTGGGTAAAATAAACAAAGATAAACAGCCTGATATGCATGGAAATGATGATCCTCTATCTATCTATCTATCTATCTATCTATCTATCTATCTATCTATCTATCTATCTATCTATCTATCTATCTATCTATCTATCTATCTATCTATCTATCTATCTATCTATCTATCTATCTATCTATCTATCTATCTATCTATCTATCTATCTATCTATCTTACATGTGGATTGCACATGGAACCTTACATGTGCCTACCAAACATGTGCCTACCAAAAACAAACTGCCTTTGTTTTTGGTAGGCACTTTGTGTAGTCCTGTGCTTTCTCTCCTCAGCGCAGTCAGACTGCAGGCTCACTGAATCAAAGCACCACAGTGGTGGAGCTGAGACGGAAATAAATTGGGACTAGGACTCCAGAATTGGCTCCAGAAATGCTTCTCTTTGTTGGTTGCCAACCGCCATAAGAATACGAAGTGAAAGAAAACTGCTCCATTACACGAACACATTGAAATAACAGCTAAGGTGCTATCAAACACTTAGTAGCATTCATATTGTACTGGAAGTCAGTACCGTCCTCCCCACCACCAGGTCTGCCACGACGCCAATAACTCACAAATCCCTGAATTAGAAAAATGAAGGCATTAGAAATGTAAAGATTACACTGGACAGCGATGGGATTCCCATTAGGGGATAGCATCCTCCATCAGCTGTTTTTTGTCACGTGCAAAACGCTAGTATTTTACTGAAATGTCTAATGATGTTTTCAACTGTGGGCATTGTTCTTGCACACACGAAAGGCGCACATCCATTGTCCGTGTCCCGGCACTAGGACCGCGGTGCCCAGCTGCGGCACACACCGGTTGATGAGACGCTCCACTCCAGCATCGCACATAATTGACTGACGAAGACCGCGCGTCCTGCCACGAGACGTAGTGTCTAGCCGAGGGTGAAACTTGCCCCAGGCTGACGGTGGACTGCACTGGGACCACTGCAGAGGCCACGCTGGGTGCTGAGGCTGACCGTGACAAGAACAAGCATCCTCGCCTTTTCTCATCATGAGCGGCCAGAGGTTCACCGTCTCCAAGAGCGAGGGCGAGGGGGAGCAGAGCGCTCCTGACGTCCAGGGGGAGGTGAACCAGCTGTTCGAGGGAGACGAGCCCGCCACTTCCAGTGCCAAGGACGGGGCAGAGCCAGCTGCAGCTGGGGCTGAGGTGATCGTGGTTCTCAAAGGTAAAATCATACCGTTGTCACACCGGTAAAATCATGCCACCTCGCGCTGTTTGTTAGCAATAGGCTACAAGCTAGCTCTCTGGACACTGTTTATGGACAGATGTGTGACTGGAATTTTGAATAAGCGCAAGGGGCAGTGCGTGGTCATGGTTTGACTTGGGACGCACCCCTTGTGTCTCGTTTGAGCGTAATTGCGCAGTTACAGGTGGTTGGATCAAAATATAAATGAAATGTACTACTAGTGTGTCTTAAGCTTCAAATGGAGCGTGGGCTTTACTTGGGATTAAGCTGCTAGTGCTACTACTCATTTATTTTTTATTCTGCATTAGCCTACATACGAGCTGTACTTCTTAAAGGCGTCATTACGCAGATGTGCTGTGGTCTACAGATGTTATTGAACCTTTATTACTACGATCAAAGTTATTATGTGAAATCAGGAAATTGTGATGTGCTCATTTTTAATATGCATGTAGCCTATAGGATCTAAGATACTGTGTTATACAAAATTACAGTCCTTATTTTCCTCTTCTTCATCTTATCAGAATGTTATTGATACATTTTGCACTGACTGATTCTTCCTATAAAACAATATCTAGTTACTGGAAAACTGGTTTGATGAGGAAACAACCAACACATTACACACAGTACAAATAGTTATATATATATATATATCATACCATCAGTAGTGCCCGTGGTCATTGAGGCACTCCAGTGACCCCCAAACTGGAGGATCCCAGGAAATGCATCAGACCTCCCAGTCCAGAAAAGTGCAGTTCTAGGAACAGTAAAGATACTGCGCAGAACCCTCAAGCTCCCAGGACCGGAGCTTGAAGGAAAAAGAGACCGCCCGTGGTGGTGAGAAGACAAGGTCAGCCATAACAATCAATAAATAAAGGCGATGCAGATCTCACTTTGCATGTAATGAGTCTATCATATAGTAGTTTCACAGTTTAAGTTAAATAACAGAAGTGAATGCACGTTTCATGATATTCTAATTATATGATGAGCACCTGTATCTATATACATCCAGCAAAAAATATTTCCAGATCCCCAAAGTCGAGAGAAAATGGATCATGGATCATAAGGGCGCTTATGTCTGTGTGCCTTATCACATCAGCAGTGTTAAGGGAGTTCAGTTCAGTCAGTTCAAGATATTAAGTGAAATAATAATAAAATAATTTCTTATTGCACATTAAAGTTAACAATTCTCAAAAACATGATTTGAAATGATCAATATTAGATCTATAATAACTATTCACCCACACATCCACACATGTACATTAGGTCACAAAAATACAAACGTGACTTCAAAAATCTCCTCTTCTTTAGGCAGTGTGACTCAGACATCTTTGTTCTAGGACCTATTGTCATTCCTATTCAATTATTTCCGTGGCCTTTAATTAATCACATTATTGTATAAAACAATGGAACAAATGGTGCTGTAACCCCACGAGGCAGTGGATGTGGGCCTTTACCTGTCTCAGGGCAGTCAAGTGCAAATTACTGATTTATCTTCATATTACAGGTCTCTGCCTGTTCTCTTAAGCCCTCAATTCAAATGTCATTTTCTATCAGTTGCTTTACTGTTTCAATTAAACACGTAATTTTGCGCATTTTATTTTTTAATACTAGTTTTGAATATAGCTTGTAGTCATTTGTCTTGATTGTAAATCGGCTACAGAGACGTTTCTGTGAACAAACCTTTCCAGAATGTGTGTGCTACAGGGATACCTGATTAATTAAAAATTGCTATTCAATAGGTGTTCAAATTAGTTGCAAACAGTCAAATATCTTGTCTCTTTGGGGACTTAATACACTGCAGTGTAGACCTCTTTAAACATGTGCTGAAATGCATTTGATTCTTGTAATAGTTTGGCAGTTGATATTTCCGTCTTCCTCTTGAATGTCAGTGCTCTTCAACATGTAAAAGAACTTAAAGAAGTACATAAACAACATAAATATCAAATCTATTCGCTCAAAAACATGTTTTTTCCCAAACTGTGCAGCCTTGTACAGTCTTCTTGCTGAACTGCATTCCTCCTGGGACTTGAGTCTCTACCTCTACATCCAGCTTCATGGTTGTCATGGTGACACAGCACATTGGGTCCTTCAGTAAAAACACTGTTGAGCAAGTACCAATTCATGGCAGCTTTACGTGTGCCTACTAACCCTGTGTGTTTGGGATGATTAGTCAAATTAGTTTTTTAAAATTGTTCTGTTGTTATATTACAGGTACTGATTAATGGAAAACCTTGTTGTTCAGAACATTCAGATGTCAATCATATGAAGATATTTGTATTTGTTTGTGTTGGTAATCAATTGTGTCTTTAATATTTAGTCAATCACCAATTCAACAGCAGGCAGTTTTTTCGGTCAATATTTTGTCGATCACAGAAAACTGATTGCCACATTAGACTTAACTGTCGTATTGTCAGTGGTCGTACCCCATCAAATATTATCATTCATGTTGCTTTATAATGGGACTGTATGTGCACAGGTTTGACAATGACCTTTTAGGTCCAGTGTTGTGTAACTTGATTCGTCTGTTTGTAAGTATGTGGTGTAATGTAGTGTCAGCCTTCATGCCACTGACTAGTGTGACAAGACCAGCATCTGTAAATGCACACTGTCTTATTCTCAAACTGTATGTTAACATTTTCACCTTTCATTCCCCTTTCCTCCTCCACTGTAATGCTATTAGTAGCTGCATTTTTCTAGAGCTATTGATTTCTGATTGTCCTAGTCATTAAGTGCCATTGCTTTACTGCCATCACTCAACCGGCTGTTCCTCTTCCCGTCAAAGGCAGATCAATACAGTTAAGATCAATACAACGCACACAGATTCAGCATTGCCTTGCACACACCACGCTTTGTATGTCATATTTCTGTCCATGATAAAAGTCGGGGTTCCTGCGCTGCTGGAGCAGGCTGTGGGGCAGTGCATTGCAGAGACCACAAGAGGGCAGTCATTGCTTTTTTTTAGGAACTCAATAAGACTGAACTGGATTTAATCACAAAAAAGACCACTTGCTCTTTTGATTACAAGACACTGATTTAACCTGTGTTTCCTGCTCATTTATATCACAAGTTGTAGGTGTCTGAAACACATTGCAGAGACAATGACCCTTAGTAGTAGAGGAATGGCCATGTCATACAGACTCACTGACCAAAGTTCACCAATTTACCTTATTTAGACCTAATTACTGAATAAATAAATTAGGAGGACATTGGAGCAAGCCATTCCAGAGAGATCAAAGGCAAGGGTAAACTCCCCTCAGAGTTAGTCTGCAGGATACCTTCACCCCATGCTTCCTGGGGCAAAGTTGTTGTTAACCCCTGTGTCTGAGAGTTTACTATATAACTTGGGTCCTATGCTTGATTAAAAGTAGGAAGGTGGAAGTATTTCCTCCACAACATACTAAAGCATCAAAACTAATTTAAGCTTACCTTGAAACCTTCAGTATTAAATCAAGTTCCCATGGGCCATATGGACACCGGTTCATTGTGTCCTGAATGTACAGAGCACCTGTAAGCTTGTTTTATCTGATGTTGACTTTTCTACCAGACTGGTGAAGCAGAAACATTTTCTGGTCAACAGGGGGCAGTTGTGATCCTTCCCCTGGACAACCTGCATCTACATCAGTTTTTGGTCATGATTATGAGCCATGAGGGGGATTCGTGACTTATGCAACAGTCTGCAAACTGTGGTGGTATTTGCATTTTCAGAATATTACCAGTGAGCGTACAGTCTGAGAAGCTGTGAGCATGGATTGTGTAAGAATACAAGTAGAGATGAAAGCTCTGGAGATGGCATAGCTTCTTCAGCCCAGTGATGCCGCTCTGGTTATGTAACAGTCTGCATAGGCATTGAGGAGGGATTGTCGTAGGGGGAGGAGTGTGGATATATAGAGTATGTGATGGAGTGTGAAGTTGGTCATGATGAAAATTTATACAAAGTGACAAAATCCTGCTCTCATGCAGGCCACTGCGGGGCAAATCATTGGGGACAGAAATGGGGCCTGGACAAGACAAAGAAGAGCACAGAATATGAGCTGCAGCATCTCACTCACAAATTCAAACTCTTCAAAACTGAAAAAAACATCAACCTTAAGCAAACCATAGCAACACAAACCATTGAGAATCTAATACCCCAGTGGCGCAGCGGTTAGCACTCGTGCTTCACAGCAAGAAGGTCCCAGGGCAGATGGGGCCTTTCTGTGTAGAGTTTGCATGTTCTTTCCGTGTATGCGTAGGTTTCCTCCCCACTAAAATATGAGTGAGTGAGTGAGTGAGTGAGTGAGTGAGTGGCACTGGTTGGAGGAGCTAATGGTGCAGATTGGCAGCCACATTTCTATTGGAGTGTGTCTATTGGAGTAATAATTCGTGGACTTGTAAGCATTATTATTATTGTTATTATTGTTGTTGTTGTTGACGATAATGATAACATTTGTTCCATTGCATGTTGGAGATAAGTAGAGAAGTAGTGGAATAAAATATTTGATCAATGTTATAATTTAGGCCTGGTTAGCCCCCACCACCACACTGCAAGAGCTACATAAATGCAGGGTAGTGCAGAGTAGAGCGTGTTATTTTGGTCTGATTTAGAGCAGTCTATCCACTGAGGCGACAGAAGCAGAGAGCAGCGGGCCAAACACACAGGTCATGTATCCCCATGGGGCCAGGCTGGTATTCAGGAACTACAGCAGACCTTCCTGTCCCCCGGGACGGCCTCCGCGCTGTTGCCATCCTTTCTGGGTACAACCCAATTTAAGTTTGCACAGCCATACTTTATCATTAGAGGAGGGGATATTTACAAAGTAATTAAGTAGGAGTCTTGGCGCAATGTGGATGTACCACTCATTTGGTTCTAGAGACAAAAACTTCACTGCAGAATAAAGGAGGATTTGAGCTGCAGCAGCATAAGAGTTAGTGGTCAGTGCAGAGTCCACAGGTTGTGTTTGCTCGCTGCACTTGGGTGCGCTACACACTCCATCACAATTACCACATGCCACGGCTTGTGCAATGTCAACAGGGTCACTGAGGAGCATGCCCCAGTCAAGCATTACTAGAGGTTTCTGACCTTACATTTCGAGGAATATTTTTTATTTAAACACTGTTTGTTTGTGCATATTATGAGATTAAATTTAAATGACCTCGTTAATTTGCTTTGTTTTAAGCATTTATTCTCACGGACAATTACTGAGTAAAAAAACGCAACATGCTGCAACACCTGCAGTGGTGCCTGTGGCCTCTAGGGGCATGAGTTACTTAGTACTGCTTTAACCCCAAATTTAAATCTTTCTTTCACTGGATTATCATTCTCCCAGCAATATTTCTTCTTAAAGCTACCTTAAATGTCTTTTGGATTTTTTTTCATCAGTAGGTGGAGTAGTGAACTCTGCTCTGCTCCACCACCTCCCCTCTTCCCTTACCTGGCTTTCACCCGTCACCCATGCCCCTCACTCACCTCCACACTTTACAAGCTGCTCTAATTGCATTCAATGAGATACGGAAGTCTCATTAATTTTGTGTGAAACACCCATTTATCAGCATAAATAAGATATGTAGCAAAGTAAACATTTTGAGACATAAAATTATTTGTTAAACTGCAACTTTCATGAAAATGTCTCTTTCTCTTTTTTTGGCATTTAGAACATAATATTTCCATTTAGAACTAAGTTTACAGCACAGAACTTTTTTGTCCCCGCAACCCTTGAATGCCTCAGCCTCTCCTCCGGTGCTGCTTTGCTTTGTGATTATGAGGAGGAAAAAGACCTGACAGCTCCTGTAGATATTGGATTAATAAATAAACAGACATTTCACGAGGATTTTAGCTGCATCAGAGCATGTCGGTCACATGTTTGTCAGTTCACAATCTTTTTGTAAACTTCTATCATGATGCTAAACTGTTAGCCGCTAACTGTTCCTGCATCTTCTGCTTCAAACATTTGCATTCTCTTGTTTACATGTTTGTGTTTACATGGTGCGGGGGGCATGTGGGAGTGAGGTGTGTGTTGGGGGTGTGCTGAGGTCAGGGTGGTGCGTTGCCGATCTCCTTCTGCTGTTAGCGAGTGTGGCACATATGGTGGCGAACATGATGGCGCACATGGTGGCGCACATGATGGCACATATGGTGGCGAACATGATGGCGCACATGGTGGCGCACATGATGGCGCACATGATGGAGCACATGGTGGCGCACATGATGGCGCACATGATGGCGAACATGGTGGCGCACATGATGGCGCACATGGTGGCGCACATGGTGGCGCACATGGTGGCGCACATGATGGCGCACATGGTGGCGCACATGATGGCGCACATGATGGCGCACATGGTGGCGCACATGATGGCGAACATGGTGGCGCACATGATGGCGAACATGGTGGCGCACATGATGGCGCACATGATGGCGCACATGGTGGCGCACATGATGGCGCACATGATGGCGCACATGGTGGCGCACATGATGGCGCACATGGTGGCGCACATGATGGCGCACATGGTGGCGCACATGGTGGCGCACATGATGGCACACATGGTGGCGCACATGATGGCGCACATGGTGGCGCACATGGTGGCGCACATGGTGGCGCACATGGTGGCGCACATGGTGGCGCACATGGTGGCGCACATGATGGCGAACATGATGGCGAACATGGTGGCGCACATGATGGCGCACATGATGGCGCACATGGTGGCGCACATGGTGGCGCACATGGTGGCGCACATGGTGGCGCACATGATGGCGAACATGGTGGCGCACATGGTGGCGCACATGATGGCGAACATGGTGGCGCACATGATGGCGCACATGATGGCACACATGGTGGCGCATCTAGCGGCGCTTGATGGGAATGCAATGGTGCTGGACCGGCAAAACGGTATCGCTTAGAGTAGCTTTAACAAATAAGACGTACTCCATTCAGTTGTGAGTTGAGGGGACTAACCCACCTGCTTGTTAAGTTTTTTCTCAGTTGGTTGAATTCACAGTGAAGCACCACTCAGTAATCACTCCACATGTGACATGACCAAAGTCTGGATTGAGTTCTGACCACCCGTCAGCCATCAGTCCTCTCTATATTCCTGTCATTACGATTTGTACTTCCATGTCTGTGCGGCCTTCTGCTTTTTGTGCAAAACATGTGTATCTTGGAAGTGCTGTAACCACGAGTCACATCATGATCCCAACCCTCCACACTGGTTTTGTGTTGGCCAGCATGTGCTTGTGTGGGCCAGGTAACTGCACATATCGCAGCTCTGCTCCAGGCTCCATCAATCACTCACACGTCCGTCTGATCTGTTGGTAATGTCTGCTCTCCATCATCTCTAACTGCGATTTTCACACACAGCACCTTTCCGCATTCTCTCCATTTTTAACACGTCTTTTTTCATTTTCTGCGCTACGTTCATTCAGCTTCGGTTTCTCGCTTTTTAGGTTTATTGAATAGATGGCCAAAATCAGCAGTGCGTGAATGGCGGTTTGGTTGGCTGGCACTGCTAATGGTGTGTGCAGAAGCAGATTGTGCATTTTGTTTGTGCTGTCAAAGAGGCGTTCATTGTTTTAAACTGTGTGGATCAGGATTGTCTATGTAAATAACAAGGTGAAAGAAGAGTGGAACACTGACAGATGGGATCCTACCCATCACCACATTGTTTCTGAAGGACAGAACAATCTGGTCTTCGCAAATTTCTTGAAAGTGAGTCTCTCTTGTGATGTTACAGATTGTTTTAGTTTACTTCACTTTTGTCCAACACATGGCACTTAGACTTTGGTTTCTTAATTTGCTGAAAACATTGATCATGTATTATATTTATAACTGACTCTCCTCCAGATGCGAGCCCCATTATGATTTTGGTTTGCATTTATTTAAATGTCTCTCCCCTGTTCCTATTCAGTGTATCATTCCTGTTGTATAAATAATGCACAGGCATGTTCCACGTATTGCTTTAGCTGCAGCTCTCCAACATGTACTAAACCAGCATTTGGGTCATGATAAATATGAACATTTGCTTGTATAATCTACCATTTCTTCCACTGCCACTTGTCTCAGTTGTGCGCTAAAGCTGCATAGATGGCGCATGCTGTTGCTTCTTTTCATGTTCAGACTCTTTCATGTCTTCATCCTCTAAGATCTTGGTGCCACTGCTGATGCCCCCCTGTATTTTTGACTGGGCTCTCCCCTCTCCCCCTCTCTGTCTTCTATCTGTGTGCTTAAACAGCCTCTCTCCACTTGGTTTTGGTGCATTGCAGTGGCTCCACCACCACATTGGAGGCACAACAGCCTTAGCAATCGAGGTCTCCCTCTCCTCCGCGCTTCTTCTTGTGTCTCCACAGAGTTTGCTCCTTGCGGTTCACACATGGGCTTTGCACACATTTAGATTTATACATTTCTTTATTTAGGCATACATTTCATCAAAGACACATCAGAATGGAGACTCATTATGGATTTGGAATATTTGCAAGTGGCAACCAAGTTTCAGCAGTGGACCCAAGCCTGTAAACCTGCTGTCCCACTGTACACTGCGTTCCAAATTATTATGCAAATGACATTTTTCTAAGATTTTCTAAATTGTCAACTCAAATGAGAGTCAGCATAATTTTCAAGTCTTTCACTGGTAGAGGATCATTTAAATGTGGTGGAAAAAATGTCCTAGTGATAACAGTATTTTTTTCAAAAAAGAATATAGTAAAAACCTCAAAATCGACTGTTCCAAATTATTATGCAACTCATCGTTTCAATACATTTTAAAGCTTGGAATTAACTGAAAATGGTCATTTGTTGTATTTGTAGCATTAGGAGGTCATATTTACTGAAATCAAAAGCTATTTCAATCAAAAAACTATTAACAGGTCAAGTTGTATTTTACCATAGGAGCCCTTGTGTGATAGCAGCTTCAAAATTCTTAAATCCATTAAACTTGTGAGTTTTTGGACAGTTTCTGCTTGGATTTCTTTGCAGGATGTTAGAATAGCCTCCCTGAGCTGCTGTTTGGATGAAAACTGCCTCCCACCCTCATAGAAGTCTTTTTTTGTTGAGGCTCCAAAGGTTCTCAGTAGGGTTGAGGTCAGGGGAGGAGGGGGTCCACATCATGAGTTTCTCTCCTTTTATGCCCATAGCAGCCAGTGATGCAGAGTTGACATGTATGAAGAGGATTTTGTTCGGGAAAACATGGCTCTTCTTTGTGTACCATAGAAGACAGTGGTCAGTCAGAAACTCCACATATTTTTCAAAGGTCATTTTCACACCTTCAGGGATCCTAAAGGGGCCTAATGGGGCCGACCAGCTCTCTCCTCATGATTGTGGCACAAAACATGACTCCGCCCCCTCCTTACTGACGTCACAGCCTTGTTGGGACATTGTGGCCATTCACCAACTATCCACTACTCCATTGATTTGACCATCCAGGGTTACACAGCACTCATCAGTGAGCAAGACTGAAAATGAAAATGAGTCTTCATGTATTTCTGAGCCACTGCAGCCGTTTCTGTTCATCAGCATTCAATTACCAGTTTAGGGGAGGCCCGGATAGAAGGTTTATGCACAACTGCAGCCTCTGGAGGGCCCTACACCTTGATGTTCGGGAGACTCCAGAGGCACCAGCAGCTGCAAATACCTGTATGCTGCTTTGTAGCATCTGTTCTCTTAACCTGATGTGTTTGTCTGGCAGAAACCGTCCTCATTGTGCCTTTATCTGCACAAACCTGAGTGTGCTCTGAATCATCCACAAATCTCTTATCAGTATGATGATTACGCTTAATCTTTCATGAAATATCGAAGGTTTTCATACCTAGACCAAGGCATTCAACTATTTCACGCTTTTCATCAGCAGAAAGTCCCTTTTTCTTTCCCATATTGCTTGAAAATGATGATCTGCATAATAAAGTGGAACACCCTTTTTCAATAGTTTTTCCCTTAACTGGGCTTAACCTGAAAACTAATCATCCCAGGTCTCTGAGATTAATGTCAGTGATTGATAGAGCCCCGAGACACAATACCATCCATGAGTTTCATTATTATTATTATTATTATTATTATTATTTTTACCTTTTTGACACAAAAATACAATTTGCATAATAATTTGGAACGCAGTGTATAGCCGCTGTTAGAATAATTTGGTAAATGTGTTTAAATGTATGTGAACACATTCATATTTATTCACAATCATGTTGCAAAACACATGTACAAAGTCTTTCTTTAAAAAAAGAAAAACTGAGAATGACATAATGCACTGTCAATAACATATAATCAATCAGCTGAAGGAAAAGTTTTGCTAAATGCACAAATAGTTATGGTAAATATTATGGTTCAGACTCCATCAAAGTGCTATAAAAGCAATGGCACCTGTGAACTTTATTTTCTGTTAGAATGTAGAAGGATGATGGAGAAATGTAGATGGCGGTTTCACATCCAAAGGCAGCCCTGACATTTGGGACAAAATAGAAGAAAATATTTTATATGAGATTGTGATTGATGCTGTATTAATTAGGGCTGCGACAATATATTGGATCAGACTTGGATCGCAATACTTTGTGCTGCAATACCAAATATCGATGCTTCATCAAGTATCGCAATACTTGTGTTTGGAGGCATTTTTATCATAAACTCCTTTGTTTTCCACTAACAGCTCTTTGTTTTGTTTTTTTACATTTTATGTTATTGCACTTGCATTGTGCAATAACAATGCAAGTTATTTAAGACTAAACTCCGTATAGTCTTAAGGGACTATACGGAGTTTAAAAATGTTAAAATTAGACCTGTTCACCACAACTGCTGCTAAAATCCTGCACTGTCACTCAAAAAAGTGTTAATTCGGGTCCGAAGTGCTGTCATTTTCTTTTTGTAGACATCATACTAATGAATTCTTATTTACAATACTGGAATATAGACAGTATTACAGTATTTCACTGAGTCTAGAGGCGTCTCTGACATGAGAGAGAAGTGATGCCAAATCTGTGACAGATTCAAGTTTGACTAATAATACGATACTACAGCACAAAAACAAGACTCTCTCCTGCATTGGGCTCATTTATGCATTTGTGCCTCGTGTGGTAAAAAAAACACGAGCAGCGCGGCTCATTTCATCAATGCAAAACTTCTCTCGTTCATAGCGCTTCATTCGCGGGGCTATCGTGTTTATTTTATCAGAAATACAAAGATAATAGATGGGTTTTTAGGCCCCGCTCTGTTCCAGTAACTTACGTGAGTGGATCCGCGGTTCACATTCCCTCGTCTGAAGTGACTTCGATGTAAAAAGTCAAAAAACTCTTCCTTCACAGAGAGCGCCTGCACAGGGTTGTTTCCCTGGAATACTCGTTGTATTTTTCAGCTAAAACCGTGCAAAAGTCGGCCGTGGAGAGCGTATATCTGCTGCTGTAAACAGAGCCGTGGGAAGATATTTTTGCTAAGGGGGGCTGAGGGACAAAATTTACCCCCAAAACGCTTTTTCTGTGCATATTTCATTCCATCCATCCATTTTCTTCCGCTTTATCCGGGGCCAGGTCGCGGGGGCAGCAGTCTCAGCAGAGATGCCCAAACTTCCCGATCCACACACACCTCCTCCAGCTGTTCTGGGGGGACCCTGAGGCGACACCAGGCCAGCTCGGAGACATAGTCCCACCACCGTGTCCTGGGTCTTCCACGAGGCCTCTTCCCAGTAGGACATGCCTGGAACACCTCCCGCGGGAGGCGACCAGGAGGCATCCAGAACAGATGCCCTAGCCACCTCAGCTGGCTCCTTTCGACGTGAAGGAGCAGCGACTCTACTCCGAGCTCCTCCCGGGTAACTGAGCTCCTCACCCGATCTCGGAGGAAACTCATTTCGGCCGCCTGTATTCGCGATCTTGTCCTTTCGGTCATGACCCAAATCTCATGACCATAGGTGAGGGCGGGAACGTAGATCGATCGGTAAATCGAGAGCTTTGCCCCCCGACTCAGCTCCGCATCACTGCTGACGCCGCACCGATCCGTCTGTCGATCTCACGCTCCATCCGTCCCTCACTCGTGAACAAGACCCCGAGATACTTGAACTCCACTTGAGGCATATTTCCTATTTATTAATATTGCCTGCTGTTCCCAAACTATCCACCAGGGGGTGCTGCAGCCCGCTCAGCACCCTGGGTTCCCACGGCCTTGGCTGTAAATGTGCTGTCCTGAGTCTGCAGCAGCTCCGGGCTGCAGGATATGCGGGGCGGTGCCGCCGCCGAGAGAAAGGCAGCGAGCTGGAGCCGCAGATTCAATGTAATTTGAGCTTATAATTATCGGCCGAATTTTTTTTTATCGACTTTATCGGGGATGGCGCCAAAATGCCGATAAATGCCGATAATTATCAGCGGCCGATATTATCGTGCATCCCTACTCTTTAACACTTAAAAAACTACCAAATGGCATTGAATATATAAACTTTGGACACATGACTGCTTTCTTTTTACAAATTTTAAGGTAAACTTTTTACAAATCATAAGTATTTATTGTATCGCAATACGTATCGGATCAGCCCCCGAGTATTGTGATACGTATTGGATCGCCCAAGCCCTACTATTTTTATGTGATCTATGGAGGCAAATGGAGCTTGGCTGTATGCTTTACCATCACTGCTTATAGGCCATGATTTTGACTGTATTTAGATTTCCTTAGCTCCTCACTGGCTTAAAGGGATCAAGTGGCAGGAACTTAAGCATAGCTAGCTTTTTGAATTTTAAACCCCAAAAGAACACAGATCCATAGATCTTTGAAGCACAGTTGTTTTCATGTCATCCATCGCACCTAAACAGAGTGGAGAAGCACTGCAGGTGGCCACTGGCATTGTTATCCAACATCAATCCATCACAGTGCTCTGTCCCATACTGGAGCTGACAGCACTGATTAAACATATATTTGATGAGGGATTTTTCACCAGCATTATAAAGCCCAGCTGGGTACACCGACAGATCAACACCATGGTAATCGTGTCTCATCTTTCAACAGCTTTATCCTGTATTATTCAACACATTGTATAACATTTGCAGGCTTGGCTTGGGGCTCCCTTCCATAGTGCGTGAGGGACACTGGGTAATTTGGGATTCTAAAGTGCCGGCAGCAGTATATTATGACCTGTGCCCATCTCAGTTCTTGTAGGACTGCACAACACGGCATAGTCTTGTGGCCTCAGCCTGCTATGTTTCTGGAATATACAGTTTAAGTTATAGAATTATTATTATTGTTATGATTATGATTATTATTAGGGATTTTTGGCCCGTTGTAAAAAAAAAACTGTCAATCAGTCTCACATTGAAAGTAAAGGAACCTACCATTTTATCTCCTCGTGCTCCTAACTATGAAAGTAAAGTTTTTTTCTAAAGGCTTTTTACAGATATAAATTACAACGTGCTGTACAAGACAAAAGGTAGAATAGACGACATATAAAAAAGGGCACCAGTGAAAATCCATAAGCCAAAATCTTTCCTATATAAAAGTGTCTTCAGTTCCTTTTTAAAAAGTCCACAGTGTCGGCCACACGCAGGAACAGGGGAAGGGCATTCGACAGTCTCTAAAATAACAGGTCCCCTCAAGTCTTATAGCAAGTTTTTGGGACCACAAGCAGGTTCTGGCCAGAAGATCGAATAATGCGGACAGAGGAGTTTGGGCTCATAAGGTCCAAGATATATTGGGGGGCCTGTCCTTTTAAGGCTCTGAAAGTCAGTACTGACATTGCAAAATCAATCCTAAATTTTACAGGGAGCCAATGGAGAGCTGCAAGTACTGTATTTGACCTTTGGGAGGTTGAAAGTCTAGCAGCTGAATGTTGAACAATTTCCAGTTCCTTCAGAGCGGATATCAAACAATGCGATGTAATGCAATGTTCGAACTGTGTTGACGCAAAATCATAATCATTTCCAGGACTTTTTTTTATTACAATTTGCAAATTCTGTATATGTTCCTGAGATGATAAAGCTGGACAAGCTGTTGAGAGGGTGTCTCCAAAGACATGGCCAGATAAAATACGACCTCCAGGTTTCTGACACTGGATTGGACAGATAAGCCGAATAAGCCAAGGTACTGTTTGATTAGCGGAATCATATCATAGAGCAAAGATTAGCACGGGTGTAACAATGCACCGTACCACGGTGCACCACGGTGCAAAAAATCTGACGATATGAACCGTACGAAAGTGACGGTGCAGGTTTGAGTCTATATTTCTTAATATTTAAGCAAGGTGGTGCCAGTCATGTGAGTATGCGCGCACCTAAACACAGAGTGCATGTGTGTCATCATCACTTACTGCTAAACTGAAGGCTAGACACTCCACACCTGTATTGTTACATCCTCCAAAAACAAACCTGCGTGGCTTTGTAAAGGTTTCTCACCGGGCTGCACGAGGGAAGATCCAGTGCGCCAGACAAATGCGTAAGATCCAATCTTGGTCATAATCCGCCTCAAAAGCTTTGTTTTCAGTAAAGTCCAAGTGTAATATTGTCCAGTTTTAGCTGCCTTGTATGGAAAGCAAAACTGAAACTTAACAAGCGCATGGCGTGCACTGCGCTGCAATTACAATACATTGCAACATATATATATTTTTTTTTACTGTAGCACACTACAGTTTTGTTTTCTATTTTGTTTTGTGAGCTTTTTGCAGCTTTGAGAAATTAGATATCATTGCCTATTTTATTCTGAGACCATAAATACTGCCAAAGGATGTAGGAACATTTGGTTACTTTATTTCAAAACTTGCACTGTGATGCACCGAAAACCATGGGTTATGCACCGTGAACCGTACCGAACCGTGAGATAGCTGAACCGTTACACCCCTAAAGATTAGTGTTTCAGTCTTGTTTCAGTTTATCTGCAAATAGTTAATGGTGAGCCAGTTTTTGACAGAAGACAGTAAGACACACAGTGTAAGAACAATGACAAAAGATGAAACTCAGATTTATTAAAAGAACAAAACAACTGAACGTCATCTGGATAAAATGATACAATACATCTTTGAAACAACCAATAGTTTGATCAAGTGGTCGAAGGTACAATAAAAACAAAATAGGACCCAAGACTGACCCTTGTGTCACACCACAGGAGCTCTGTCCTAGTACAGGGGTTCCCAAACCATTCCTACCACGACCTCCAAAATCACTCAACAAACAACACGGGACCCCATTCTGTAAAATGTAAATGTAAAATATGGATTTATAATAATTTAATATGCAAACATTTAAAGTCAAGTTTAATAATGTTTGTTTTTGTGTGTTTGTTTTGTTTGTTTGTTGCTTTATTTGTCATTTGGAGACTGTATTTGGATATTTGGCATCATCTCACTAAAATGTACTGTTTTCTCTAAAAAATACATAGAATTAAATATAAAATATCAGAAATGTAAAAAATATTGTCTCTAAATCAGGGGTGCCCAGAGTGTGGCCTGGGGGCCAAATGCAGCCCTCAGACCTATTTTTGGTGGCTCTCAGGCTTCTTATTAATTTGGCATGCATCACTGGAGATTGTACCTTTTACTGCAGGATTAATAACTCCACTGGTTTAGTTATGTTCCAAGGCTAAATAAAGGTGTGGAGAACGGTTCAATCCATTCTTAAATGCACCCGTTGTATATTTCACTGCACTGACCACCCATCTGTGGCCCTCCATACTGTACACAATGAAAAAAAGTTTGGACACCCCTGCTCTAAATCCCCCACTTTGTGAACCACTGTCCTAGTACACATTCTCTGTATTTTTGGCAGTCACAATTGATGACTGTTTGTTGGCTTTGATGTTGAATGGCATGATATGTCTGGCTTTTGGCTCCATCCCCACTATGCACCATTCTTTTGATGAATGCTTCATTTGTAAGAAGGGCACAGTTTTTTTTTCTTCTGCTAAGCTTGTCCACAGCGGACCAGCCCCCTCTCCAGCTCAGAGGGATACAGGATTGGCGGAGATGAAGCCAGTGTGAAGCAACCCTCCTTATAATCCGAGCTATTTGAGACGAACACACCCACAAGTGAAAGCCCAAAGCTGAGCCCATGATTTAGAATTCCATGTATAAGTTACGTAACGCCTTTTGTCTTTCATGCTTGAACTCCACTCAGGCACAGGCATAGTTTATTAATGAAAGGGAATGCATGATTGCGATGTGGCAGTCTCTCTCCCTCACTGAACAAAGCTGTGTATGCAGTGCAGCTCTTTGCCGCCTCACGTGTGGATGTGTGTGACGTGCCAGTAGGATGAGATGTCAGGCTTCCCTGTGCTCTCGACATGAGGTGCATGACAACAGGACACCCACCACTATGAAAGGTCGGGGTTGTATCCCCTGAAGCCCGGATAATGACTGGCTGCAGTTTGCACGAATTATTCTCTAATGCTACATGACATATGTATGTGACATGGTAGCGCAGCGCCTGACAGCCTCAAGTTGCAGCTAAGGCACACAAGTAGGAATTGGAAGGAAGTTTAACTGACCAAACAAAATGCAGGGTTTAGATACCGCCACACTTGTGATTCAAATGAGTTAGCTTGATTCTGTTCTGCACCTTAGCCTCCCTGTTTTATAACTTGAAGGGAATGGGATGTGCATTTCTTACTATGCACAAAAAATACAACTGAACCTGGGCTGCCATAACCTTCACATTTACAACATAAGCACAATATATAAAACATACTACACCTAATTTGAAAGCTCAGAACCTGAAAAAGCACTATACAAGAATGTTATTCATATCATCAACAAAACATCACATATACTATAATGTATGCCAGACCTTTCTGAATTGCATTAACGCACAGCCACGTCACATGCAAATAGCCATGTTTCTTTTAAGTTTTGATTCTAAACTAAAGCAAAAGTATGCCAAACTGCCTTCATTTGGACCATTTACTTTCAATCATCTTTTAAAACAGTGACATGTGCACTATGCTATGGTGATTTCAGCATTTACTTTGTTACTTTTGGCTTGTGTAGATAATTTACTGAGTTAAATGTGTGGCTGTCAATCATCTCCAGTGGTCGTGCAGAGATCAGCAATTTTGGGATTCACTCGAAGGGGGACTGTGCGGTGGCTTGTGGGACGGCTCATATAGCTCCTTGCCACTGGTGAGGAGCCTCCAGAGGTCCCCATGCTAAAGGAGCCATTGGCTATTAGAAAGCACAGGCTGCTTTCGTACCTCCAGCACTATTCAGACATTTCTTTATCATGCCGTACACTGGCACACATCCGGTTTTGGCTCAGACCTCTTACCCATTTGCCCATTTCGGATGCACCCCCGGTCTAAGGCTGTTGGTAGCGACAAAGAGGCTATTAAATTTTTTAATCGAGGAGAAATGCAGATAAATGAGCCATGCAAATCCAAACTTTAAAGCCAGTGTAGTTAGTGAAAACTGCAATGAAACTTTGGTGTGTTAGGACTTTAATGAATCCTCTCTTGTGGTTAAACTTTTGTCTGCAATGCTTGGTTTAAAAAAACTTACTATGTTTAACACATACTACTGTTGTTTTTCTCCATACTTATGTGAATAGAGATCTTTAGTGAGAGACCATGTTTGTTTTTTACATAGTTGTTGTGAGAACCACGTGGCATAACGGCTGCATCAGAGTTCACTTAAACCACACCAGTCGTGGCCGTCTGTCAGAATGAGCTGTGCTTGTCATGCCTCTGTTATATACCCCACAGTTCGGCCTCAGATGTGGTGGCCTGTCTTGTCCAACATTGGACCTAATTGAAATTGATTTTGTTTCCAATATTACGGCTGTAATAGATGGGAAACAGTGCATATATCGTTGTCAGTAAATCTTTCATTTCTCGCTGATATATTGTGAAGCCTTGAAAGTAAAAAGTGTTCAAAACAGCACTTTGGAAACTGAATCCCTATTTTAACATCTGGGCTAAGTGTCAAATGAATCTGCATCTGTCCTTGTTTGCATTTTATCACTTGCTTCCTTTCCTTCGCTGTCTTTTGATTTGTTTCTGTTTCAAATGCAATATTCAGCAACTCTCTATTAAATTGTAAGCAATTTATAAAATTTTGTAAAAGTCCAAAAAACCTAAACACAAAACTAGATCTATGGAAGATCTATTGTGGTTTCTTTCTTGCCGTTTATTATAAATTTGTCTATTAGTGGAAAATTGGCTCTAAGTGAGAGTGTGACGAGGCACTGGCGTGTGTGAGGCCTGTCCGTTATTAAGCTCTTGTCGAAAATTGGCAATTGACTGAGCACCTCTAACTGAATAGAGCAGCAAACAGCTTTATCAACTGATTCAGTGTTCGGTATAGTTTCACCATAGCTTGTCTTATACTTGACAGGTCCAAACGGCAGATATCAATAGTGTGGGTGCTGCCACTGATGGTTTTCTCCCCGACGCATCACCGCCCCACATAAAACCACTCTTTCTTTATCGCTAAAGGTCTCGCCCTAAGCTCCTACACGGCACTGAACTATGGATTTGATCGTTTAATCCCCGTAGTCTCTATGGTGCCCCAGCATTTTAGATTCTTGTTCTTTTGAGAGCCTTTGGAGAGAGGAAAAAGTCTATACAGAGAGATGCACTTTTCCTTCTCTCGGTTTTCAGGCCAGGGAATACAGCAGCATCAACGTCATAGTGTGCTATTTATAGAAGGAGCTAGGATGCCATGTAGATTGTTATAGCTGAATTTCTGCTTCCGGGAAAAGGTGGTTCTTCTCTAACAATTTGTTTTGTTGAGTTCCAATTAGAATTGGTGGGAAACCAACTTTGCACTATATTGCATACCATGGTTGGCTACCTTTTTCCACCCTTGAACTATATGTTTGCATAAAAAATGGTGGTGCAGCGGCTAGTGCCTGTGTTTCACAGCGAGAAGGTCCCGGGTTGGATGACCATTAGCCAGGTTCCACATCTGGAGATGGGTCCCCGGGGGCCAGCCCACACTGGCTGCTCACTGCTAATACAGGTTGCCCCCGTGGCATTGAGGATGGGTCAGATCCAGAGACAAATTTCTCTACGGAGATTAATGAACTTAACGTAAGTTAAACGGATCATAAAACTCCTTCTGCTTTGATGATAGTTGAGTAACTATGGGACTTGGGTCCTATTTCAACACAGAAAGAAGATGAACGTGGTACTTATTACTTTACTAAAACGTTACCCTAGTTATGCTCAGTGTGTTCAGAACTGCATCATTTTGTGCACAAAGAGAAAATCTGACTTCTTGATACATGACAGAAGACAGAAATAACATTTGACTCATCAAGGAGACAGCCTTTCATAAGCTACTTTGAAAAAGGTGGTGGGCTTCAGGTTGGAGAACTATGCCCTACACCAGTGATTCCCAAAGTGGAGCTCAAGACCCCTTGGGCAGTCGTGAGGCCTTGGCAGGGGGTGCCTGGATGATTTCAAGATGAAAAAAAAAAGAAAAATGCTACTGTTTTTGGTATATTTTTTGTGTAAAAGAGCCTATAGTTTGTGAAATCCATTCAGCTATACAGTTTAAATGCATATTGACTTGATTTGAATGTTTCTTTTGTTTTGTTTTTTAGCTCCAAAGTAGCATAAGAGGCAACAACTTTATACAATGAGGGTCCCTAGTTGTTAAAGTGTCAATATTTTGAGGTCCCTGCTGAAAAGGTTTGGGAACCCCTGCTCTACACCACTGATTCTCGAAGCTTAGGTTGCAAACCAAACGTGGGTCATTTGAGGTTTTTGTCGGGTTGCGGTGGAATTACTGATTAAATGCAGTCTGGGCTCAGCTGGTCTCATTAGCGCAGTCTTAGACACGCGGCCTGGGACTCTCTTTATGTTAGATCTATTAACAAGAACAACATATTTTAAGCTTCAAACTGTTCACAAAGTTTATAAGGGTGACGCGACGTGCATCTATGCACTGACTGCCTCTAGTGTAGACCTTTTGTTATTGTTAAAATGCATTGGATACAGCTATATAGGTAAAGAAGACGCAAGATCTTTTTCAATCCAAATTGTCTGAAAAACTTTAAACTGACACATAAAATAAGAATGAAGAATAGAATAAGAATGTGTCGCAGGTCTAGCTCAACGGAGAGGGAGGTAGGTTGCAATAAAAAAAGAAAAGTGTCACCGGAAAAAAGTTTGAGAACCACTGCTCTACACTCACCTTTGATCCAGACCCAAGCCTAGAAAATAGAAAATTCAGGAAGGGCAACACATTAGGAAAATAAATTCAGGCTTAGCTAGAATTCTGCGAAAGCTTTAATTATACTGTTTCTCGTCCTTATCAATTGAACTGCCGCATTGTCTGTGTTCTAGCTTTGTAATGAATGGTACTGTGTGCGAATTGCACCATTTCTAAAGGATGCTGTTGTCTCACCTCAGACCTCCCTCTTTCATGTCCCATAAGACCCCATCAATTATCCCTTGACAAACACAAGTTAATTATTGGGAGACTAATTAGCCATACTAAGTACTGTGCTGTTAAATTCTCCATAGCAGTTCATTTGTATGCATACCAAACTGACTTGGACACCAGTGCTTACACCTCAAAATAATTTGGTTTACTTTTCCCATGTGGCACCATAAGAGGCTTACGTTTTCGCCAAACATTGATTGTATATTCTCCTCTGACATGTGCATGCTGTGATGGTCATGCTTGTAATCCTGTTGGCTAAATATGCTTTGCTGTGAAAGCAGATTAAGACATGGCTTGTGTTTTCTTGGCCAGATATTCCCCGTGGCCTGCTGATGTGAGAGCTTCAAAACATCTGTCTGGTGTGGATGTGTTGAAGCATGACCTTACTCTGCACTTAAACCTTTTGGCCTATGGTTCTCAACTGGTGGAATGACAAGTCGCAAGCCACTATAGAGGTTAAACATAGGCTATACACTATATGCTGTTATAGATTATTTATTGTGTTTTATCGTGCTTAATTAAGGCATACATTTACTTTGGTTATCCTATGTTCTGGAAAAGTATTACCAAGCTAACTATTAAAAATATCAATCTCTAGCATTTGTTTTATTTTGCAAGGCCATGGGAAGCATCAACTGCTGCTACTGCGACACTCGTGATTTGTTTTGAACGGCAATTGTACATATCATGTATTAATATTGTAATCAATTCACATTTGAAATGGGTTCTTTGCTGTGTCAAAGAAAACATTGTTTATTTTCACGAATGCTCTATTGCAGGGTGTTGACCTCGTTTGGGTCGTGGGCTGAAATCCCCCCCCCCCCCGGCGGGTCACGGGCCACAGATATTGTGAAGGACTGTGGCCTAATAAATAGCAACGACTTACACTTATTGCACTTTATCAGCCTGTGTCACACATTTCTCAAAGAGCTACATAATAGTCATTATTACTACTACTACTATTGTAGCCACAGCCGCCCTGGGGCAGACCGACGATTTACCACATGACTATAATATGCTGATTATATCCTGATCTCTTATTATGTTAGTGCCCTCTGCTTTCCTTTTTTTTTTTAATACTGTATAAGCTGCCCCCTAGTGGCTGGAGTGAGCATTCTGGTTATTTCTTTAAAAATCCATAAATCGGCACAGGAATGGGCTAGAGACTTTTTTTTTTACATACTCATGGAAATTCATGCTCTACAAAGGGCCACATTAAATCATGCGGCCTTTGCATCACTGTGATTATTGTGAGCCAGAGCTGGTCTGTGAATGGTCCTTATAAATCCATATACATCTTCATTCCGAGCCTTGACATTCGAGCCCATCAAGGTGCCTCATGTAAATTGCCTTTATATTGTCGTACATACGTGAGTTGGACGTGCTCAGGTTGTAAATATGAAGTTGGTGTTTAGCCAACCACTTTAAACAATAATCACGTAGAAGGAAATTGCCAAGCCCATTCGGCCTGGATTATTATAATTTACAGGTACAGCTACATGCCAGAAAACAAGCAAGAAAATGGTTTACCCTATTCATGGTCATGAATAATGCATCGCCACACCAGGGTTGTGCAGTATTGGAAAAACAAGTGGTAACGTTGAATTGCCACAACTGCTGATATTTAGAATCATTTACAATGAATACATTAGCCACAGATCCATGGCGTCACTCCCATGCCTTGATAAAAGGCATCCTGAATGAAACATCCACATTTTTTAGCTATTTTGTATTATTTTCAATTGTTGTTATTCATGAATTGCTTGAGCCATGAGTTTATTGTGTGACTGTGTCTCCTTTGCGTGTTGTATTTCCTCTGTGCACTGTAAAAATAATGCTACTCTGCTCCACAGGTAATGGTAAAAGAGTAAATGGGGTTCTTTTGAATAAACAGAAGACAGGAGGAGGGGCAGTGGACTGAAAGAGGCCAAAACCCTGGCACTGGGAAACACGTGTGTGGATGAGCAGTCAAGTGGAAGAGGGCAGTCTGGTGAAGGCGCGACTGGAAATCAAATCCAGAGGATTGTTTAGAGAAAACAAAACCATCGCATGAGACTGGATAGAGTGTTGTCTGTAATATTAAAGTAATAGTCTGTAATATTTGAGAAGAGAGGGAAATTTCAAAGGAAACAATCAAGCTCCCTCCTCTCTGAACTGGACCTGGCTGGCTGGTTCACATGAAAACTCGTCTCATTGATCTAAGTTATGGCACCAGGGATTCTGATTAGTTGCTGAGATCAGCAAAGGGTGGGACTTTATAATAAATGTAATAATTTATTATTATGAGTTAGGTTGCAGACCCAGGCAGTCAATTATACACAATCTATTGAATTTTTTAAACATTTAAACTGAAGACTCACTTTTAGTATTGTATTGTATTATTAACCTCTTACCCCCCACCTTAACCGAGTGCTTTTTCCAGTTTGGCATTACCCAAATCTAAGAGCTTCTCGACTGGAGAGTTTACAGCCTATAGGCCAGTGTAATGCCTCATTGAAAGATAAGATATCCAAAACTCTTGAAAAAGAGAATTTTAACCCCTTAACGCTGTGTGTCGCTAATTCGCGACATAGCGCTTCCTGCAAGAATTTAGCCTCAGCTTGAAAGCAAAAACACATGGATTCAGACATGGCTACACTGCAGACCCTCCAGAAGGACAGTCCTTCTCCTCTGCTCACCTTCATAACTCAGACCCCCTCCATTGGATACCAGCTCAAGACCATATGCAGCCAAGAAGAGCAACACAAAAAAAACATGAAATGTCTTTTATCTCACAAGCTTTAACGTTGTTTTATAAATCTGTTATATAGATGTTTTTTATATATATTCTATTGCTGTTTGTATTCTATTGTAATGACACATTTCAGGTTGAACATTTTGTTCTTTCCTGCTATGTCAGTGTTTAATAAACATAAACCTAAAAACACTGATATATATTTTTTATATAATTGGAAATAAATTTAGGCATGAAGGGGTCAATGAGTTTTTTCCTGGATGAATAAAGGTCAAATGGGAAAAAAAAAACACATTGACACATTTTACACGTTTAGAAACATCATACACAGGATTATAGATCTTGACATTTGGAAAAATTGGCCATGCATATCGGCCATGCATATCGGCATCGGGCAATCAAAATACCCAAAGATCAGCATCGGCTTTAGAAAAACTGTCGCCTCAACACTGTGTGATAAACATATCCCTCCTCTGTCATCATTACACGTGCAGTAAGTTTAATACGGGCCTGTTGGAGTTTTGTCTCAAAAAAAATAACATGAATTTGAATCCCGTGCTATGTTCACATCCAAGCCAGAGCTGTATCCGTGGCTGTGGAAGGACAGGTATGTGCACACTGATGTGGTAGAAGCGTGGAGACACCAGTCACTGTCTGCTAATTAGAGTAAAAGTGTCGCTAAACTTCTTAAATCTTGTCAACAGGATATCATTTATTTATTTATTTTATTTATTTGTTATAACGTTACGTAAGAGCTACTTGTAAGAAGGAAGTGTCCCTGACACGTGAAACTCATGTTTACCGGGCAAAGTGCTCTTTACCGGTTATGCAATTCAGACGTTCTGCTCTCCCCAAAATCTCATCTGATGAGTGGGGGAGCAACTGATTTTTGCGTTGCATTATGGGTAATTGTCACGATCGCAACTTCCGGATTTGTCTGCCGGCGCATTTTCGTTCTCTGCTCATTGTCATCTTATTCTTAAAAAGAAAAAAAATCTGTAGCTGACATTTACGATGCAGACTTTGGCTGTTCTGACTCCCTTGTGGCTCCTGGCTTCCCCTCCTGCCTTTAGAGGACACTCAGCCACACTCTGCCCCGCTCTACAGTCTCCCGCCCGGCTCGGAGCCTCGAAGGCAGCCCGGGATGGCGGCCGGGGATGGCTAACCGCTGCCCCTGGAGTCTGTGAGCTCTCCCTGGGAGACCATGGTAAAAAGCAGCCCTCAGCCCCATCTCATAAGCCCTGACAGCTCTCTCTGCCCAATACAGCTTTCTCGTGTCTGTATTGTCAATGTGAGAACATCCAGCCATGTCAATAAATAAGTCCGTAGTCGAACGTTTTGCACCCGGAGTAATCTGCTAACTAAACTAGCTTCTAGCTCGCATCAATCCGGTGAAAACAAGTAGCCTTTTATGCACTAATAACATCAATAAAGCCGACAACTACATAAAGCAGCCTTTAAGATGAACCCGGCTTGTTGATTTGGTAGTTTATTGCTCACACTAAATCTACAGTGTGTCGTAGCCGATTGGTTTTAGCAGGCTTAGCAGCTAACGGCTAGCTCGCATGGATCCGAGGAAAACTAGTAATCGCGTCAATAAAGCCGGCAGCTACATAAAGCAGCCATTAAGAAGATCACACGCTGAGCACAGTTTTACACATTTGTGGTTTATTGAAGACTTTTCTTCAACAATGAGCTATAAGCTAACGGGGGTAACCTGGAATAACCATTGTCCACTGGCACAAATAAACGCTCTCTATTGAAGCGTAGGGGCTGGATATAGGCTTAAATACTGGGGAGATCCTGGTGTAGACCATGGGTTAGATAGTTAAAGAGCCATAATATAAGTAATGGCAGTAGCAAAGAGGGACTAGTTAGCCTCATAACAGTCTCCATCGCTTTCAGTCTGAATGCAGTATGCTATCAACAGGAAGCGCACTGCACGACAAACTGTCTTTTTTTTTTATCACAGCGCCATTCAGTGGATGAAATTTTGGTAGAGCAGAACACCCAATTTAGTTAATAGATTAACCATGAACATCCCTAGATGTCAGCAATACAAAACATGCTCCTAATGACCAGCGAGACAGAAAATGCTATTTTTGCAGTGGGTTATCAAATAATGGATTAGGATGAGGACCTAACCCATTCAAATCTCATATTTAGCCTTTAGTCAACATCTCTATGGAGACGAGCAGGAGATGTCCCTGCTGCCAGTAAAGTTACAGTCAGGTCTTATATTAGGAGAGAGAAAATCACAGTCAAGTCCTGCTGTAAGCTGTGAGTAAACACGCATCATGTTTTTTGTTTTCTAGTATTATCCAATTATAAAAATATCTCTAATACAATAAATACTTGTATTTTAATCAATGTATAGGGTGAAATGTTCATGCTTTAACTAAGGTAAGGGGATATCATGATTGAAGACTTGAAATATATCATGTGGATTCACTGTCACAGCCGCCTCACGTGTGTGCGCTGCACCCCTTGGTGGCTTTAATGTGACGTGAGGGCGGTCTACTTTACCCTTTTCCTTTGGGATTTTTCTGTTCACTTTCTTGCTGTGACTGGTCTGTTGTGATTCCTGGCCAACACCTGCTGGATAAAATAAATTCTGTTTATTTTACAAAACTTTACACTTTACACCACCATTCCAACCTGCCACAACAGCCTTGATCATTTTGCCTTCTGGTTCTGCTGTTTGAATAATACCTGCTGTCAGCAAATATATTTGTATCATTGTGCTGCTGTTTTTGTGTGACCATGAGCCGAGTTATGACTCATACTAAGCCACGGGTAGGCCATCAGAAAATGACTTACAACATTGATATTGCAATCGTAAATCTCCCTTTTAGTGTGCATTTATTAATTTCCTCCTTTTGTTCTTGCCTGCGGTCTGAAGCAGTGTTGCCAGGTTTGCGGTAATCCAGCAGAATTAGTGTTTGTGCTGTTTTCTAATTAAATAGGCTACAGCAGTACTGTTAATTTTCAAAATCAATTTGGGTTTGACAGAGAGCTTGCTCTGGGAGAGTCGGGTCACTTGGAAAGCTGATCAGATCATAGACTTAGATGAAAGGTACATATTTTCTCATGCTTTACTATAATGCCCTCACTTAAGCCGGACCATACTTGTCTGTTTCATTGTGTATGTTTGACCGGGTCGCTGCAAAGAATTGTCCCTCACGGCATTGATAAAGTTTTCTGATGCTGATTCTTTCTTGACAAGTCACCGCTTTGAATGGCAAAACCTGTAAACCAAGCAGAGCTGCTTTATCAGTGAAGGAAAAAGGGGCGAGTTCAGTGGCTCTGGAAAAATGTGCAGTATATGTTGGAAATTCCAGCTCCATGTCTCGATGACCCAAACCTGTGGCAACTTGTAAATTCAACTTGAAAAGACCACCAGCTCCTTCTCTCCCGGTGTTCCGACATTACCTCCATCCCCCCCCCCCCCGAAAGTAAATAAAGAAATTAATGTTGCGTGTATTTCTTTGATTCTCAATGGACCAAAAATTGAAATGCCGCTGAACTTGGATTGCCCCCGTGGCTAAAGGCAGATCGCGTCAATACATATCCGATTATCCCCAAATCTCTGGCAAATTGAGCGAGAGTCAAACGCTAATGTTTCGTTTTGCTCAGATGACACCAAGCGCACTAAAAGCCAAGACACGGAAAAAAAAATCCCTCAGCCCCGACATTCCCGCTTACATGACGGATCAGGATCAACCAAAGACTTTGAAGGGTTGTCTGCACTCACTCACACGCGCCGCGCAGTAAATTCACTTTGTGTTATTTACACTTGGAACACGGGGGTAAAAACCACGAGGAGAAAGAGCGGAAGAGAAAACAAGACTGGCAGACGCACCGCTCGCTATATTGGATGGGAGTGCTGTTGCCATAGTAACAAGCAGCCCTCAAACGGTATTTGGAGCACCGAGTGGAATTACTGCAGAGGATTTGATGTTCGGTACACATCTGGGGTCAGATAATATGTCGCTGCAGCCAATCACACTGCGCCCGCCCTGTCAGTGTGTGGCTAAAATCCCATGTACTCAGTGTGGGACGCAGGGCTGTTCTTATGCTACAAAACACACACACACACACACACACATAATCGCGACAGTACCGCGACGCTTTGAATGCACCTATTATTGGCTGTTCTCTGCTGGATGTTGCGTTCAAGGGCACGCAAGCTTTCAGTGGAAACAAAGTGCGCACCGTTTTTTTGTGTTTGGCCTGATCAAAGTCCACAGAGGCCAATTCACCCACTTAACAACATACAGAGGGCATTGATGTACACCGGAAAAAGAAGCGGCCGACCAGAAGGCCTTTTAGTGCGTGCTGTGATTATCTGTAATACAAAGAACGTAGAAACGGTTCATTTGTGTGTCAGTAATAGGGAATGCATTTTTGTTAGTTCAAGTTCAAAGGAAATATGCTCAACTGGATACATTAATTGCATAAAATGTTTACTCTCACTTGGTGGCGGTGGCAAGCTTCTATGGGGTAGGTTGTTTACTTTGCCCTGGTTGTTTGGCCTGTGCAGTTTGTGCCTTTTGGATGATGTACAAAATTGCTTTATCTGCAATTTTCTCATTAGTTAAGAACATTTCATGTGGCAAGGTACATGTCTGAATAAAGTTCACCAAACTTCCCTTGCTGTATTTAATCTACACAAATAAGCTGGAAAGACCACTGATATGAAATAATGTAAATAATTGAAGGGCACAAATATACAGTAAATTGATCATTGCAAACTAGACAAACTAGTTCAAATATGTTTTCAAATTGACTTGAAGTGCTACAGTGTAATATTTTACAATATTCCTTTAATAGCAAGAACCGGAAAATATTTTCCTTTTGGATGCTTCTTTGCTTTCTTGTGCTGTGTGAAATTGGGTTGCAAAACTTTAGGTTTAAATATATTTACCAACTTTATCTTTAATGTTGCATCAAACAAGCCTGTTCAAAAGAGACAAGCTTTGCTCACCCTGCTGTGCTCTCTGACCGTGCAGCTCTTTTAGAATCCTGTTGTAGCCTTTACCATTTCATAAACAAGCTTTGTATATTTTGTGTAATGATGTTCTTCTGTGCAGGAAATGCTTCTCACTCATTCATTTCATATGGAGTTTTCTCTCTTCACCAGCGTAAACCTTTGACTTACTTTATTCTTTCCTCTCGAGTTAACAAACGTGCTGAAAGGGTTCGGTGTCACAGGCGCATTGTCATTTAAATATTTGAATGTTGGTTTTAGCTCCAGCGGGAGTGTGGGATGGAGAGCACTTTGAATACATTTTTAGCCTCCACTTGTAGTGGAACCTAATTTCATAACCCTTTTCACACTTGCTTTCACAGTTATATACAGTAAAAAACATTTTAAAACAGTGCAAAAATGTACTGTGTGCAGTCTGGTTTACATAAACTGAAGACATCGTGTGATTTCATGGACATGGAGTCTTCACAGAGTGTAGGGTGAATGATCAGTTTAAAGGAACTTACTGTAGGTATTGGAAGCAACCTTGTCAGTAGTAGTAGACGAGCATGGTGGCACAGCAGTTAGTGCTCGAGCCTCACAGCTTGAAGGTCCCGGGTTCGATTCCCACCTGGATGGGCCTTTCTGTGTGGAGTTTGCATGTTCTCCCTGTGTCTGCGTAGGTTAGTGGTAAAAACATGTGCTATAGGTTAATCCTCCAGCCAGGTGCTTCTGGCCACCAGCCTGACTCCACATCACGGACATGGGTCTCCGAGCACCAGCCCACGCTGGCAGCTCACTGCTCCTACAGGTTAGCCAGTGACATTGAACATGAGTCAAATGCAGAGAACTAATTTCTCTACAGAGATTAATACAATGTAATTTAACTTAACTTAGAAGTATATTTGGGTATAGTTACTGGGGAGAAAAAAGAAAAAAAGTTTGATTAGATTTTTTTTGCCCCATGGAGCAACTGTTGTGACACGAAATTATACTGAAAAATGTTAATGTGTATATTCAGTGCATTTTCATTTGGCTTTGTCTCAACTTACCTTGTTCTTATGGCATAGTATTTTACTATTTATGAAGTCTGAAACAATGGTGTTTGACTGGTGCTATAAATACTATCTTTGTTGCTTTGCCCTGAGGTAATTATTTTTGGAATGGTGATGTCTGACATGGAAAAAGGGACTTGCTTATTTTCTCAGTTCATTTATTTACAATGAATCCATCAAATATCTTGTCAACATTTTGAATGTGTATTTTGGAATAGTAATTGATAATGGAGCTATAGGAATATACTGGGAGAGGCCAAATGCTAACAACATCTTTGGTCGTTTTTTGGTGACTGAAGGCACACAGTTCTTCCATACTGAGATATCTTCTTACCTGAGCTTAGATGAGTTGACACACAGCTGTCTGGTCTTTGTGTGCGCCCATGGAAGAGCATGGTCGCTTCCAACTTCACCCTTGTTTGGAACTCTAGGAATACATTGGGAGAGGCTAAATGCTAACAACATCTTTGGTTGTTTTGCGTGACTGAGGACACACACAAAGACCAGACAGTTACGTATCAACTCAACTAAGCTCAGGTAAGAGCATATCACAGTATGTAAAAACGGTGGCCTGTTCCTTTAAGTTTGTTTTGCGTTTTTTTGTTGCAGTGCTGGGGACACCACCCCAACAGTACACAGAAAGGAAGAGTCAATTTTAAGTACTTCTTTAGTTGAGCATAATAGAACTGTACATTTTGGGTGCTAAGTGTCACATATCTATGTTCTCTGTTATACAATGCCCCTCTCTAGTGTGTGAATATTTCATAGAGGAGCATAGAGCATGTCCTCGCCACTGGAGACAGTGGGGATAAAAGCCTCGTATTTCTACTCTAAGATCCGAGCGTGTTAGTTGAGTAACACTCTCCTCAGTCTCACATGGCTGCTCCGGACTCTCCACTCTGATGTTGTTGTTTGTAGAATCCAGCTAGTGTGTTATAGTTTGGCAATTGTCAGTACAGAGCAGAGGCTGGTGGGTCATGCAGTATGAGAACACATTATTCTGCAAATTAATTATATTGTTATCTATCACTCACTGTCGCCCACTCCTCGTCCTGTGTGTTTTATTCATTATGGAGAACTCTTGCCCTTGCTTCCCGGGGCTATTTTTACCCAGCATGCTCGTCACTTTTACTGAGGGCCCATGTCCCCTGCTGTGCTCTTGGATCATGGATTACTCTCCTCCTGGGCCGTCCCGCAGCAAGACCCCATGTTTTAAACCACTCCTCTTTTCTCCAACACTCCTCTCGGCCCCTTTGCTCCTGGCCTCCTTTTCATGTCTTTCAATCATTCATACTCCTATAGTCAGCTGGGAACGTGCCCAACACATTACTTAAGAGCTGCCCATGCCTGCTGAGTGAACATCACGCCTATTGTCCGCATCATGAGTCTAGGGTGGTGGTACAGTGTAAAGCACTATACATGCACATCTTGGACAATTCACATTTAAAAAGCTTTTCCTCTAATGTGGGGGTTTCTGAGATATCTAACATTAGTCAATAGACTTTGTGAATAATATTATATATATAATATATAATTTTAGTTATGAAATAACTGATTTCATATTTGTAATGATCAGACACTTTATGTGAGGTGTTTATATTAACGCAACCTGAAAGCTGCCTGTCATCTAGCCAAGGATATTTAGTGTAGAAAAGTTCACTGATCCTTGTTAATGTTTTTACATTAGTTTATTAATTAATTGATAAATGATAAATGATAACATCTAGTTTGCAAGAAAAAATAATACTGTATTGATCTCACTCTAATAGGATCATTCACTTTTTCACTCAGAGAAAGGCACTTTTAAGAAAGGCTTATGGTTGAAAGAAAGTCTACTTAACAGGAATGTTTTTAATAAATCAGCCCTGTTCCCCCTAATAAAGCACCCCCTGCTGTCACACTTCAATAATGACACAGTCTACAGTTAAGAAGCTTCATACACAGGATTAGATTAGACCAGACATTTGGAAAAATCGGCCAAAAATAGCAGTCAAAAATATTGGCTATGCATATTGGCATAGGCCTTTAAAAATCCCCCAAAATCGGCCTGAGAAAAACCCATATCGGTCGACCTCTAATTTCTATTATTATGACAATAGTTCATGTGGTTAAAATGTAATTTAGCTGTGTGCATCTCCTTGGTCCAGTCCTTGTGTAGACCATTGTGCTGTCTGTCTTATCCTCCACCTATGGTCTTAACACTGACACAGACGGGGACAAGTTTTGTCTTTGTGACCTCCAGCCGTGCGCCAGGTGGAAGATCAGCCCCCTGATGTGCTCTCTCTGGCACACACTGACACTCAAGGCAAGCAAACGTGCTTTTCTTTCTTATTATATGGGAAATGTATATAGTGTATTATCATTACATGCTATGGTACAAACAGTGATTAGTAAAATGCCCTAAACGTCCTTCCCTGTCTACTTTGCTTAATTTTCTACATTCATCACTCCCTTGTCTCCCCCCTGCCTCTGCCTCGACACACTTCACATTAGCTTAGCCTCCATGCATTTAGCTGTCTCATGCCCCTCTATCCTGTTGTTCCTGTTGCCTCAGCAGCCGTTTTTGGAGGCAGTGTGTGTGTCTTGTCAGGTAACAGGTGATGCTGCAGGGTGCACGATGACCTCACTGTGTCACTTTTGCTCTGGTTCTCATCACGTCTGTGTGAGATGCCCTCTCTCTCCACGCCTTTTAAAGCTTGTGAGAGAAATGAGCAAAAAGCTGAAAAGCAACCTGAAGGGTGCCCAAAGATGTCCTATTGTGGTTGTTATTCGCGACAGTGTGAGAAAGTGATCACCAAAATGTTTTCAGGTATGTTCATTGTTCATGTTTTAGATTATGCAAAGATGAATTGAGATCTTTTGAATTTCATGTTGTATTTATGATCAGTTATCATTTTTCAAGTCTCCACACTATTTATTTTATTTCTTATTTAACCGGAATAGTCCCACTGAGATGAGGAAACTCTTGCTTTGGCTTTTATCAGGGTTGTCATTATGAAGACATTTTATTTATTTATGTTTTTTAAAGAAAAGTGAGACCTGTAACTAGAGATGGGCAATTTCTACAAATGTAATTGGAATTGCAATCTCTATTTTGGCCAGCTCAATAATCGTTTATTAAGAGGTTTTACTAGGGCTGGGCGATAAGTCATATCCCGATATATTTAGGTTGAATATCGATGTACGATATATATCCCGATATTTTTTCCACAAAGTGAGAGCTGTGTAATTAAATGTTAAGTCAAAGTCAAAGCCACATATGAGTAGTTTCATTGAAAAGTCACTATAAAATGTGAACATAAACACTGTATAGCAAAGCTCCGTAAGTAGTGCTGTCTTGAGGTAGACATTAGAAGACGGACAAGCGTGTCCTCCTTCATTTAAAGATTTTGTGCAAGAAACACGAGCCTGTCAACGGCATCTGGCTTCAGAGATGCTCTGTGAGTGGTCACGATATTGCCAGTGCCCTGAAGCAAGTATTACAGCGCACATTTGAACTATATTGATATATATGGTCTAATGCCATATCTCATTTAAAAATACATCACCCAGCTATTTGTTTGCAGCACCTATAGGTTTGGAATTTGGACGAGACAATGGAAGATTTTGCGGAAAAATTGTTTGAGCTGAGGTTTGGATAAAAGATTTCTAAGTTCATAAGTAAACTACATGTATTTATTTTTTATTATGAAAAACAATAATTGAATCGAAAATCAAGATTGATCAGTATCGTCCAGCCCTACCTGTAACCAGTGCATTTTTCATGTTGGTTCCCCAGAATTACAGGTAGACATATTATCTAATGAAGGATATCCTTGCAAACAGTAACTTGAATTGAAACTGAAGCCCTGTGGTGCGATGATTTGCTGTGTGCATCTGTGTGCCTTTAGTGAAGGTGCTGGAGCCAATCTCACAAGTGAATCCATGTCTCTCTGCTCCCCGCTCCAATGGACAGATAAGATACAGCATTTAGATTCAGAGAGCCACATTCTCTTCCCCATGACTCCTTTATCAAACGTCTCCGCTGCTTACTTCTCGAAGACATTTGTTTAGAATAGATGCAGAATAGAATAGATTCAGGCGTTTCTGTTTTATGGACTTAAAGCTTTTCTGTATGTTTGTTTTTTTTCTTTTGGGACGGGGGCTTTCTTACGTCACTGACCGCTTGTCTGACCCATGGGTCCCCACACAGTTAATTAGGATGTGTTATGTTCACTGAGTAACATATATTCACAGCTATCTGTTAAATTATAGCAATAACTGGGTTGTTTAAGCTCTGTTTCCTTCACTGGTGTTTGCTTTGGGCAACAGTTTGAGTTTGTGCTCATTCTGTGGATGAAATGGAACTTTTCTAGTCGCTTTCTGTGTCCAGCGCTGAGCCTGGCAGTACTGTTTGTTTCGTAATGCCTCATGTTGTAAACTTCCCACTCCCACATAAGTGATTGCTACAAGTATTGTGTAAGGTCATTAGCACACACTAAATTGTTGGGATAGTCAGAGAAACCAATTGACCTTTTGCTAAACTCCGCCCCAAGACGGTCATTGTCCAATCATACCTCCTAGCAACCGTTGCTATCCGTCATTCTCTGTATCTCTCATAGGGAAGTGCATCATGCTTTTTCCCCTCCGACAGCCGACAGCACAACAGGCGCGGTGCCTGCTCGCTTGTAAGCCATTAGATGTTAATTACCATCCGACTGATGGACTTAAGACCACTCAGGGCTTAAGTCTGAGTGGTCACAGGTCGTAAGAATAAGGACTTCGTAACTTTCAAATTTAAGTCAGACAAACAGATAAGAGGCACACAAGCTGCTGGTGCACTTGGCTCTTGTAGGTTTAGCCAGCTAGCTAACTTAACAGTAATGCTCATGTTTTATTAATACTGGTCTAACATAAGAAGAGAGCTTACCCGGTAGCATACCGAGAGCATGACTTGTCCACACGACTGTGCTGGATGCACTTGAAGTGGCTCGAGGTTTTCACATGATACTGGTGCTTTAGCCTCAATAGCTGTAGTGTCCCCTAAATTGCATATTTTGCATATAGTATATCCCTGCACTGCACATTACAACCCATTTTGCCTCAATCTGGAGGATATTGTGCTGGTATTGCACCAAAAAGAGTCACAAACACGCTTTTCCTCATTATTACGTGTGAAACTCTATCAGCATCAAGAAGTTTTACTGAGCTAGCTTATTTAACCAAGGGGCGGGGCTTTTGTGAAACGTCAATTGTATATAAAGAGTGCGAGCAGTGAGTAAATCAGTTTGACTATTCAAAAACAGTTTGTCTAGAGCCCTGCATGGTGATTGCAGTTTTATCTTGCCCCTTTGTGATTGTTGCTTGTGGTGGCCACTTTAACCTGCTATGATTCACCTCCGTGATATAGCAGTAATTGTATCAGCCATGGGCCAACAGTAATCTTATTATCTGTTGTGACCAGAATAGGTGGAGCTGGACGGTGATGGGGATCTCCACGGGGCAGATTACCTCTGCATTATCCACTCAAAATAGAACATTATCAACTATCACAAGCCAGAGGTGTCAATTGATCCAATCGCATTGTCCCTCTAGTAATGTGGGCCACTCCCATTTCCAGTTAATTAAAGCTCTATGGGCAAAGTGAGAACAGTCTGCTGGTATTCCCACAGAGCCAACGTTAACTGTGAATTTGTTGTATTTAACAATCGACACATCATATAGAGATGTACGATCCAGCTTTTTTGCCACCGATACCGATTTGAGTATCTGCCGATATCCGATATTTACCGATGCCAAGAGACTTTCTTAAAAGTGGCTTTCTCTTGACTCTTTCCTCCATTGTAAGGTCAATAAAGTCATATTTTATTGTCATGTTACAGATCAATTATCAATTATATCTATTTATAAACTCTTGGATAAACATTCAACAGGGATGACTTTTCTAAACCAAATCATCCTTGGGTACATGACAGGCTTTAGCTTACATTAATAAACAACACGCATTAAGTGATCTGATCATTACAAACATGTTAGATCAGTTATTTCTTAAACTAAAATACAAACACTTGGCTTCAGCAGTGGTTATTTTACTTTAGGTATTTCTATTTCTGACCCAGCCTTGATTAGTTTTCGTTAGCATTAGCATGCACCCGCTAGATTTTGCATGCTTAGGTTCTTAGCAA
Organism: Gobius niger; assembly: GCF_951799975.1. NCBI lineage: Eukaryota > Metazoa > Chordata > Actinopteri > Gobiiformes > Gobiidae > Gobius > Gobius niger. The sequence goes on from NC_136871.1 coordinate 18,318,003, forward strand.
TGACATACAGCATGTCCAAGTAAAAGTTGTGTTTTTAAGGCGTTGAAAGCCAAAACTGGTATCGGTTCAGTATCGGATGTAGTATCGACACCCGATAACGAATTTTGTCGAATATCTGCTGCATCCCGAATATCATATTAGTACAATATTAGAAAAATAGATAAATGAATAAAGGCAAAATCCTCCCTTTTGATAATTACAGCATGTTCAGCAAAGTCAGACACAACTTTTGTTCTCCAGTCCAGAAGGTGACCTCATGAAGTGCACTGTTGAATCTAACATTCTAGTCATTTGCTTTTTTTCCTTTTAAAGCAAGTCTCTAGGACCTTTCACAAGAATCTGGCCTAAAGACCGAAAGGTACACTCTGTGGACTTGGGAGAGACAGAACAAGTCAGCAATATACTGTACTGTGGAGGCGCAACCATGCTAAACTTTTAAAATCAAAGCCAATGAAGACTTGATAAAATAGGGGTGATGTGGAGCTGTATTTTGTACATTCATCTGATCCATGGGTGAAAGAGAATGGGTTACAGCTCCTTGAAGAAACAGTCTGGAAAAAAATGCTCTCTCTTGTGAATATGATCAAGTAGTCCACTCTTCTCTATGTCAGTGTTTTGGGAAAAGGTTGCAGAAATAGCCGTTTGTCAGATGTCTTGTAATAGCAGACTTTTCTAACTACCCACATTTGAGCCTAAACTAAGTGGCTCCCTTGAACACAAATGGGTGTTTTTGTTGAAAATGTCATCTTTGTTGTGACTTGCCTATAGGTGCACTGTTGCATGACAGAAATAGAAACAAAGGTCAATGTGGCATAAAATTGACATCGCTTAATGTGGCAATGGTAATGAGCTGACCTTTCATGTGGAGTACGTCTTTGCAGCACTGATGGAAGATGATATTTTAAGTACATGAATATACAACACGGAGCTGAATGAAAGCGTACCATGGGTTTCGTAAGGTTTCGGTAATTTGGTGATTTCATAATGTTATCTACCTACCAAATTCTCTCAACAACATTTCCCCCCCTCATAATCGCTGACCCGCATGTGCATGGTCCATGAACTGGTACAGCTGCGCAGGATTGCAGCAGATAAACAATGGCTCTTTGAAGCTCAGTGGATCAGTCCTGCAGTGCTCTGAGAGAAGTAGTGCATTAAACAGGCTAAGAGCACACCTGACCGCTATAGAAATAGATCTTGTCCATGGTTCAATAGTGGGGCATTGCGTCCTCCTTGTATGTAAGGCTGTTTGAAGTTGTGCCGTTTATCTATATTTAATGCTGCATATGTGTCCGGGTATTTAAGTAAGGTGAAGGAGTCATCTTAACATTGTGCATTTGCTGTAATCAAAATGAGTACACATGTAATGGTCATGAATTACTGTTGCCAGGTTGACGAATGGGCCAAGTGCAGATGGCTAAATTTCCTTAAAGGGACAATCACATTTTAACCTCAATTGGCAACCATTCTTAATTTGCACTACACTTTATTGGAGACAAAACAACTTATTTTAGCACAACCATGACCCGTCCACAGTGACTGGTGGACGGGCTATCCTTTAACCTGTGCAATAGGTGAATCCTCCAGCCAGGTGTTTCTGACCACCAGCCTGGTTCCACATCAACTCAGCTGCTTTTTTATTTGAATGTATTTGCATGCTCTTAATAGATTCAGTTCTGCTAGGTTGCATGAGAATAACTTTGCTGAATTTAGCTCTCACAATTTTAACCAAAATGCCAGTCAGGCATTTACAAAGATAATCCCCATGATAAAACCTAGCATTCATGTGTATTACATTGGCTAAATAAGATATTTCTATTCCAGGTCTCCACTGATGCATAAAGAGATGCTTTAAAGCAGCTTAGACTATCAGCCAAAACATACAGAAAGTGGTTTGAAGGTTCAGACAGGCTGTATTGTTGGTCTTTTAAAAAGAAAAGAATAAAAAAACTTGGTAGCAGATGGTAGGATTTTAAAATAGCCGATTTACTGAATTTGTTAATAGCACACCAAAGGGAAAAAAATAGAGCGTGATTGTGTGTTGCAAATTGCAGTGAACAGCAGGAGTTTGCTCTGCTATAATCATGATTTGTTTAGTCTATGGTTATCATTTTATACCAAAGCTGCTTTAGAAAAGTATTTGAATTAAATTGCATGAGTTCCTAAGAATCAATAAACTTTCTTGATTTGTCTGCGTCAATCAATTCAACATTGAGATTTGATGTGAGAGGCAATGAGATTATTATTTATTCATTTAAACTAATTTCCCAGGATTAACCTCAACTCATATCCTCCTCTTTTTTCCCTTTTGACCAGATGTCTGTTCTTTATAGTTTATAGTCAACATTTGAGATCTCTGGTGTTTTGCGCTAACCTTCATGGAGCATTTATGTCGTTGTTAATGTGGATAGCAACATGTTTAAACTATAAAACCTACCGCTGAACATTTGAAATACAATCAGTCCGTGACACTCTTACCGTAATCGATCTTTTATCCCATAGACAGTACTTTGTTGATCAATTCGAGTCTGTCCACTTCCTGCTCTGGTGAAGTGTGCACGTGCAGGGGCGAGTCAGAGGAGAAGACAAGCTGGGGCGTCTGATTGCAAATAGACCATTTTCATACATGAGCGTGTTCCTATTAAACACTATGAATGCCGACGACACTTTCCTGCACAGAGATTGCTTTCTGGTGGCACCGGTGCTGGAGTGCTTATCGCGGCGTGTAGAAGATGTAGGACCATGCGTAGAAATGAGCTCTCATTACGTCCTGTGCTGCTCTTTTGTCTTTTATATCACACACAAGGCTTTTTTTCCCCTCAGTTTGTTGATACCATGTCTTCTCTACAGAGGGAATAAAACTGGGTCATAGCTCCACTCTGCTGTGGTTTAAATAGAATAAATGGAAAGAGATGCTAAAGTGGATGCATAGGGAAAAAGAAGTACCACTAGCGTGATCATTCATTCAACTACTTTCGGACATTCTCGACCGCTCCACCACGGCAGCACTTAAGCCACAAGCACTCCAAGCATATCTGTTAGCTCTCAGTGAGTCTGATCCTCTATTGTCATTTTTTTTATTTTTTTTTATTTTTGTCCAACAAGGTGCATCCCGGAGAAGCTTTCCCCGGCTGATGTCTTATCTAGCATTTCAGGGCTTTGAGCTGGCGCTACCCGCTGCCACAGCTCAACGCTTTCGTTACATTCACTTTTTACATGGGGAGATGTCAAGCCTCACAATTTTCCACCTTTGAGGCTCCCTTTCTCGCAACGGTGCTACATTTTTCAATTCATACACAAAAACATTCTCGTTTGGTCCACTCCAGCTCCTTAAAGACACGTGACCCTGCCCCGACCCAATTCTGTATAATATGTCGTTTAACATGTTTAAACATAATTGTTCTATGCTGTTTGCACGGAGATCGAGAGTAACATTTTTTGAATTACCAAAACTGGGAATTCTTTAACAGTATTACAAACACAAGACCGCTTTCTTGAAATAACTCGTGAAATCGTGATTATGCTTTCAACTCAGGATAATCCAAAACATTTATACATTTATACAGATCAATTCAGGCATTTGGCATCTCTATAAAGTACCTGCATGAATGTTTTGTTTTGGCTGAGGTTTATTGGAAAGGGCCATCTCGCTTGTGTTCATGAATCATAATAGTAAAAGATATATTTACTTGAAAAAAATAACGCCAACTCAAAATGTGAGATTGATCAATATGTTTTTTTTTGCCATATTGCCCAGCTCCATCTTAACCTATTTTAGAAAAGCTTGTTCGTGACTGAGTGTCATAGCTGACACATGCACAGAGAGGAACATGTCAGAGTAAACACATGTTTTCAGCATCCCCCATGAAACGGCGTATGTGGACATGTCTGACAGCTTATTTATCAGGTGCTGGGTTGCGCTGAAGGATTAGATGATTAGATAGACGGCACAGTGACTGGTGGACGGGCCAGATCTGATAAAACAAGTTTAGAGCACACAAAAGCCTGCTCCTGCAGTGTCAAAACATCTCCAGACCACTTTGATCACACCTGCCCTGTGCCTCACTCATTTAGATGTGTCCTTCAGCCCAGGCCCTGACAGATGTGCATGTGTGTTTATGGACAGTTCAGTCTATATTCTCAGTTTAATTATCTCCCTGCCTCTCTCTATCGTTTTTATTTTATCCTTCTCTCTCCTAGGGCCAGAGGTTGTGCTTCCCCAGCAGATTCTTAAAGAAATAGGCCACCATTTTCAATACTGAGATATGTTCTTACCTTAGCTTAGACGGGTTAATGCGTACCTGTCTGGTCTTTGTGCGTGCGCTCAGTCACACACACGTTGTTGGCATTTAGCCTCTCCTAGCATATTCCTATAGCTCCAAACGGGGGTGGAGTTAGAGTTAGGCGCATTGAGTTGCCTTGTGTACGAAATGCGCGGTATAAATAAAGTTGCCTTGCCTTGCCTAGAAGCGACCAAGCTGTTCCTCGTTTTCCCTATTTAAATACAATTATGTGAGCCTTTACACGATCCAAGTCTAGTCACACAAAATAAGCCGAATGCCCATCTCGACTGTGCGTGCGTGGGTCAATCAGGCTCCTAATTTCGGCTACCAAACAAACCACTCCGCCATTGAAATGTGTGAGCGAGTCCAGGTAGCGGAACGTAAACACTGAAGTATATTGAGCCATAACCGTGACCCATAAGGCTTACGGGCATTGGTTGCAAATATTTGTGTTGTCAATATCTTGAAAGTGAGGGAAAAGTCAGGACGGTGGCTCCGTAGGCAGGAGCGGACCATAGCGGACAGGACCTGGGATCAGCCCGACACAGACACCCCCTGTCTGTGCCACCACTTTTTAAATCATTTAAATTTGTCTTGAAATCACAGGGGAAAGTTTCAAAACAGTGTTGATGTTAAATATAGTGGGTAAATTTCCGTCTGTCAAATTAGCGATCGATTAGCTATGTTGTTCACCATCAGATCACCCGTAAAATAATATACAAATAAAGTACATTTGGCATAGCCTATATGTGTACGTGGATCTCTGTCACAATTAAAACAAAGATTTTGTTTACTGTCCACCTCGTTATTGACAAAACAAAACAAGGATTCTATGTTTTTACTTCTCATTCCAGTTTAAATGTTCTGAATATCGACGACATGAGGCCACAGTTTCAGACACTGGACTTTGTCCAACAATCGCCTTCAAGGGTCAAAAATGTTTTTTCTCACATAGTTATTCCAACTATGTGAACAAGGACTAGGCTAGTCGTCACTTTTGAAGCGTCTCTACATATGAATGGTCTTTCAGTTCTTTCTGCTTCTGTCTATCTCCGTACGCAGCCCTGGTTGTAAAAATAGACTTTATGCTAATACTGTAACAAGCTCCACGGCGACGACAAAAACGCTTTAAATCATCAACTTTCCAGCGGTTAAAACCATAGAAATAAAAAGTTTAACGGTCCAAATTAGAGCTTTCTTCATTGCTTTACGCTAGTTATCGATATTGTTTGGTAGTCAAAATAAATTCCATTACCCATAATGCAACGGGTGACCCGAGATGGGCATTCGGCTTATTAAACATGTTGTTTTTCTAAGCGGATAAAAAGGGGCACTATATTGTAAGGCGTAATAATACCTTAGGAGCACTTTGACTTTGCTGCGCAGACCCCTTTTTAGTACACTTTTTTTTATCCGCTTTGACAATCGATATGTTTAATTTTGTGTTACTAAACTTGGATCGTGTAACTTTTCACGTAAACTGTATTTAAATAGGGAAAACGTGGAAGAGCTTGGTCGCTTCTAACTTCACTCCAGTTTGGAGCTTTAGAAATATGCTGGGGGAGGCTAAATGCTAGCAACATCTTAGATCTATTTTTGTGACTGAGTGCACACACAAAGACCAGACAGTTACGCATCAACTCGTCTAAGCTCAGGTAAGAACATGTCTGTGCAAACCAGAACTATATCATCACAAGAGCAGAGCTAAAACCTTAGGCTGCAGATGCCTGCACTAGAAAAGCATGACTCCAGGGATAATGCAGTGATTAAATTTGTTGGTGAAGGGCACTTGAGGAAAAAACAACAACAAAGACTCACAGCTCAATAAAGTCATTTTCACAGGTGTAAAGACTTAATTTTATTTGAAAAGCCAGGGACGTCAAGCCTCAACATAATCCTACAGAAAATTACTACCACAAAGAAAACACTATGCGCCCAATCTTATTTCGGCCCATTATCATATTTCCCATGAAGTGAAGGTGCCTCTCATGTGCATATTATATTGGACAGTTCTCTGAGCCAGCCATGATCAGATTTACCGTCCAAAAGGGAATAACTCACTTGGGGAATCTCACTCAGCCTGATCATCACTATTGTATTTAGCTAACAAAGTGCCTCCTCCGATTGCTTTCCTATCTTGCAATCCTCCAATGGCATTACATTATACCCACAGATGTCATGTTAATGTTTGAATATATCAGCGTTGAAATGGCTCCAACCGTAAAACCAAAATGCATTATTTATCACAATGCAGCTTCAATGGGATTTATTACCAGGCTTGTCCAATAAAAGCCCAGATATGTGTGTTATAAAGCGTGTGACATGATAGTAATAAAAACAGGACAGAAATAGGCATCTAAGCAGTGTTTATGTAGGATATTGTCTTGTAACAATGCCCCAATAGATGTGTCTGACTTTGCTTTAGAGAACTTCTAAAATCTCTCTACTGCATTATTTAACTAGAAGTCCCGTCATGCAGCCTATTTTTCAATTTGAGAATTTGACGCAGAGGGGATTTAGACAGGATATTAGCTATTCTCTTTAAAAGATTTTCAAACTTTTTCCGCTTTTATGCACTGCTGATTATGCTGTACAAAACTGGTACTTCACAGACTTTTCTCTTTTTGTGATAGCGGTGTTATAGTCTGTATATTACACAATTGAATAGATACAATAGATATTTCACGCTGCATTAAACAGTATTATTCCTTATGTAAAAAACAAGATTTTCTCCATTATCACCTGTGCCCGCAGATGTAGTCCTAATCATTCAAGCTATGTGCTCTGAAGACAAGTCTTCTTTATCCAGATCTAAAACATTATTTGAGAAAATTATGCAGCTTAATGCCTCTGAATGTACTCAAACCAAAATGTATTCGAAACCTTTGACTCATCAAAGCCGCCTTTGGCAGATATAAACAGCACATACTCGTTGTGTGTGTCAAACATGGAGAAGGAAGCGTAATGGTTTGCGAATGTTTTGCTGGATACAGGTTCATTGCCTAGAAGAGAGTGACAGGCACCTTGAACCAAAATGGCTCCCACGGCAGTCTGCAGCGCCATGGTACACTCTGGTATGCGCCTAATTGGTCTGGGGTTCACCCGAGAGCAGGTTAATAATGACCCAAAACAAAAAGTCCAAGCTGTGCCAAAACTAAATTAAGAAAAAAGTTGTTGCTGAGATTTTGAAAACATAGACAGACCAGCTACCACAATTAAACTCCATCAAGCTGATATGGGATGAACTGGACAGAAGAGTGAAAGAAAACCACCCTACAAAAGTCTACAACAGAGTTGGGAAGAACTTTCTGAAGACTATTGAGGTCCATGGTATGCCATGAATGTCTATGTTGGTTTGCTCATTTTCTTTTTTTGTTTTTCTTTTTTTAAACAGATAAAGGTATTATTTATTAGGGCCCGACCGATATGGATTTTTGGGGTCCGATACAATACCAATATGAATGGGGTTGGAATGGCTGATATGTAGGTCGATATTTTAAGTAATCTATTATAATTATTTTTTTACCTCCCAAATAGCCTATAGGTAAACATGTATTGATATAGTAAAGGTTTCAATCATTGTATGAATGAAAATATATAGAAATACATCAAATAGAGGTCGACTAACAATTTTTTGGCCGATGCCGATTATTGGGGATTTTGATTGGCCGATTCTGGCCGATACTGCGCCACTGATATTTTTGGAAACTGTCCTGTTTATAATCCTATGTATGATGCTTCCAAACATTTCAGTGTTGAACTCTGACAGCAGGGGGCTCTGTATATTCATGTTTAGTAGGTACCTCCTGCCCCATCACACTGAACACAGGGGCTCCCCAAGGCTGTGTGCTGAGCCCCCTCCTGTTCACTCTGCTGACCCATGACTGCACTCCAAAGTACGACTCAAATCTCTTAATCAAGTTTGCAGACGACACAACAGTGGTGGGCTTCATCAGCAACAGAGTCGAGTCAAACTACAGGATTGAGGTGAGCGGTCTGGCCATCTGGTGCACACAGAACAATGTTTCTCTAAATGTGGAGAAGACAAAAGAGATTGTTGTGGACTTTCGAAGAGCGCGGGTCCAGCAAGATGAGTAATCAGCATCTCTACTTTCTCTGCAAGTTGAGAAGAGCCAGAGTCCCAGCCTCCGTTATTTGCAACTTCTACAGAGGGACTATAGAGAGCATGCTGACCAGCTGCATCACTGTGTGGCACGGTGCCAGCGCTGCCTCCTGCCGTAGGAGCCTCCAGCGCATCGTGAGAGCAGCGAAGAAGATCCTTGGAGCCCTCTCCCCTCCATTAAGGACATGTACTCTACCTGGCCTATCGCTTCTGTATGACTATAATCACCGCTACAAAAGCGGCACAATAGCAGTGCCCAAGCACATGATGACACACACATGTTACTAACCTGAGGACTTCTTCTGAGTAACCTTTTAGCGTCAGGAAAGCTGCTCCACTTAAGTCCAAACTCTGTTTAGTTTGACAGAAAGAGTCGTCCATGACGTGATAGAAGAAAAGCCTCATGATAGTTTCTGCTCCTCGTCTCCTGATAAGTCCATAAGTGAAGGTTCCTCAGCGGTGCAGTAAGTAGCATAACGAAGCATCAAGTCCTAATTCTCCACTGTAAAGGCGTGGTTACGTGACGTGTTCCTGTTTGAGTAATAGCCAGCTGCAGTGTGACTCATGCAGTTGTTTTTTTAATGTGTGCGGGTTTGGGTCGGGTCGGATCGGCAAACTGAGAGGCTTTTCGGGTTGGGTGGGTCGGGTTTAAATTACAGCGGGTTGGGTTGGTGCGGATCAGAAAAAAAGCCGACCCGCGCATCTCTACTACGCACACAAGAGGAAATGAAAGTCCCGCACAATCCAAACCCCGGACTTTGCTGTGAGACAATGCTACTTTACAACCTTCTACAGATTAGTTACTGCAAGAGGAGTCCATGTCTTTGTTTCCACCATTCACAAACTGTGGTCCATTCCAAGCCCCATAAGAACAGTGAATTATGCTCATCCCATGCCCTTTAAACTAAATACGCTTTTCTGGCGCCTTTCTTTCATATTGCAGTGAGTTGATACCACATCACAGACTGCTGTGACTACTATGTTGCTGGCCTGACATTGTTGCACACTCCCTGTGCCCTTGTCAGTGAACGGGCCTGCTGCTCAGACAGGCCATAATGATCTGGCTGCAGTCCAAGTCTCTCCTCCACACCGGGAGGCAGGTCCTGCTGCTGATGCCAAAAGTAAAAAGTGGTTGTCCTCTCGCCTTTATTGCGTCTTTTATCAACGAAAACTGCTGGACTCCCTCAGTATCAAGCACACAGAATATTGGTTACAGAGAGTTTAAAGAAGGGCGCAGACGGTTTCGAGCCAAGAGGTCCATAGATCACACAAACCGACTCTGATTTACAAGACTACCAGCACTAATGGAGAATTAATGCATTCATTGTGTATTTGTACCTCAGACTCTTACGAGAGCCTATGTGTAAAGAAAGATGGTCCAGCCAGGGGGGGATGAGGGCTACTGAGGCTAACATCATTTTTTCATGATAGATTATTATGTGACTTGTACGCCACTTACCAGCAAAACAACACTTAAGGTTGTAGCTTTTAGATTCTTTCTACACTCTAAGATCCGAATTGGTGTGTGTACAAGGCGCTCCCACTTGTGTGTGCAATCTTACCTCTGCCTCAGTGCTTATGTTTTAAGTAAATGCAATCAGTCATTGAAGAACATTTGTCATTTTTGATGAGGCAGTCCCAAGTGGAGCTGTGGTCGAGTCAAGGGGTGCTTTGGCTCCCACAGTATCCCCCTATGATAGAACCAACCAGCATATTTCTGTTTTTGTGTAATACATAATGAAGCAATACATCAACGGTAAAGTTTAGAGTTTTACAAGAAATACTTGGAGATTATAAAACAGTATTTTCTTGTATTTTACAAAGATGGAGTGTCTCTTTAGTGCTCTGTAATGTATTGAAAGATATAGACATTAATTAATTCATAGAAAAAATAATTTCATCGCAAATAATAAAGCAGTGATGTTAATTTCAAACAAAAAAGCAGCATAAACTACCTCGATAAGGGGTCACCATACCGAGGTCACCTCTGTTTCAGTAAATGTCAAAATGCTGGACATTCTGATTTGAAATTTGGAAACCTCTGTTATATTGGTTAAATTCTCAAAACCTCAATTAAAGCATAAACATGGAGTATTCTCTGAGAAAGCAATATTGTCCTCATCAATCATAAACGTAAACATGTAAATTTGTATTGATATGAGGGAGATGCCATTACTGCTCTCTCCTGTGCATAATGTAAGAGCCTGTAATGTGTGTGGTCAGTGATGTACATCTGGGGTTTTATCACTTGGTCATGGGCCAAGTTTGAATCCTTAAGTTCCCTTGTCATTGCCTGGTATAGGTCTCTGTTCACATCCATCTCTGTCCCAGGGTCAGCACCCATCATTACCCTGTGTCCGCTCCCTCCCTGCCCCCTCCGCTTATACAGCCACCGGAGGTCACCAAAGTCCGCACTCAAACATAATTGAATTTCTTTTGACCATGGCATGTCATCATAAGTATTTGGACTGTTTCTCTGTGCCATTAGTGCACCAGGTCAGTGTGTTCTAGCAAACCTGGGCTTAATCAAAATACCTCAAAGCTTCTACTATAGTCTATCCCAGGGATGCTTTTCAATAGATTTAGTTGATGAAATGTTAAATTGTTTTTTCTACATACAGTACATTGTGTACTCAAAGGGGTTTACAGCAAGGAACCATTCATCCATGTATTCATGCACATTCATTCACAAATGTACACTGAGGGCAAGGGCCTTGCCCAAAGACACAATAACATTACTGGCGGAGGCGGGTGCGGGGATTGATCCACTGATGGTTGGATCATTAAGCAAATGTCTTCCAACTGTGCTACATTTAAAAATACTTGCAAATACTTTGCAGAATAAAACCGTCAATTAGTCAAAATTTAGTTCAGAAAGCACATGTTTCGTAGTGATCTTGATTCAGTTACGATTTTTTTGTGCAGCATTTTTGCCAATAGCCACTTTTAACATTTCATTGTGCCTTTTACCTAAAATCTTCCTGATTCAATGATTGTATAGAGCTGGCAACTTCTCCAGTGCACCACCATGAAAAATGCCTACATAGTAACTTGCCCTGGGGCTAACTATCACTGAATGTTTTTTAGCAGGTGCACTCACTTTAGACCAACTCCAAAAGGTACTGCAGGAGTGTTTTTTGATGGGGACTCTCCGCTCTTCGTTCTGGGCTGCAGGCCTGGAAACACACATTGGTTTGCCAACAGTCCAACACAGGTAAGTGAGGCAGGTTGTAGTAGTTGTGGGCATAGATCATTAGGGCATGATATACTGTGCTAATGTTAGTCATGTCTGTCTTGGATTTGCCTGCTGGTTGGTGCACCATCAAAAATATGGATGTCCTTGATGCATATTAAGCGTTAGAGAGAGACAGCAGTTACCAGTAACCAATGCAGTCCAAATGACCAGCTGTTTGTGAGCAGCGCAGCTCTGTGTGTGATTGTTGCGTTGGCTCATGTTGTGGCTACAGGGCATCGTCCATATCTTGGAACCTTCATGTGCCTATTATTGCACCAGCCCTGGTTTGTGAATAATGAATGTGTCCTGTTTTCTTCAAAGCTGTTTACCTCCTCATCATTAAAACAAAATGAGACTTTGGAGGGATAGTAATAGCTACTGTGGAGAGGGTTGTACTGTATTTATGCTGAGCCAAGTTTAACCAATCAGTACTCTTTCTGTGTGGATGCAGTTTGCCACATTACTTGGTAATTTGGGACATGATGCTAGGCTATTAACAGCAAGAGAGTTCAATAGCAAAAACTGCCTGTGCCTTTTTGACAGAGTTTGTTATGGAGTAACTAATAAAGCAGCAAAATATTGTGCATTGGTTGTGAAAGTGAAATTAATGAGTAGGCTACATAATGTTTTTTTTAATTATTATTGTTGATAACTTCTGAAAGGTACAGTATTAGATTAGTATAGATTAGTTGTATTCTGGGGTATAATAGATTTGTTTTGTTCACTCCCTAATTAAAAAAACATCTTGAGTTTGCGATTGGCCTGGGCACTGTGTTTTCAAGTACAATGTCAAGGTTTCTTTGCGCTTTTAACAATTCTTTTCTTCAATTTCTTATGCGCAACAGTACTGTGCTGAGGTCTTTGGTGTAGCCGGGCATACAGCGCTTGTAAGGACCCAGCGGCCCCTTTGTTGAAATCCACTCTATGCATCATCGTGACTAAAACCAAGATTAATTGCTTTCATATCCGTGGTGCAGAATAGTGATCACTGGCACACACATATTCAAGCGGACCCTGTTTTGCACACGGCACGCTACGTTCCAAATTGAAATGAATCTGTACGGATCAACACGAGATCTAATTGACAGTGAGGCACCAATGCAGTAGAGCGCACAACTTCACACAGCTTGAAATGAATGCGAATATTCCTTTAAAGATGTATTTAATGAGAAAATGCAAAGAGATCCGCATGAGGTGGGGTTGCTAAGACCAAACGCTATTTGAAGATGCGAGCTCTGGTGTGCGTATGAAATAGATATTAACTTGTTGATCTCAGGAGCTGCGTGCAAATGGACATTAAAGTAAGGAAAGGGCTTCGTGTCCCCAATGCAGGGGAAGCATTTGAATTTACAAAGGTGTCCTGCTGTTTGAATATGCAATTAGGTCGACTGCTGAAATGACTGGTCAACATCATCTCAACCGTGTCTTCTATGTGTGAGATAAACCAAACAAAAAATGGCATTGATGATTTAAACTGTGCTGCTTTTGAGACGTTCCATCATCTCCCAAAGTCCTGCAGCTTCCTCCTCTTTCCTCCTCCTCCTGCTGAAGCGAGGCAGCAACAGTGAGAGAGAGAGTCACGCTTACAAGCCAGCGAAAGAAGAGACGTCAAGAGGAGGATCTACACCAGGAAAAAAAAAAAATCCCTTCTCCTCTCTTCTTTTTCCTCCCGCTCGGCTTCGCGCACCCGACCAGCAGCGGAGGAGAGCGAAGAGGCGCCGGGAGGATCGAGGAGGCTGGCGTTCTGGTCTCCTACACTCCAGCCTTGCCTTGCCTGCCATTTCAGTGGCAGATCTCACAGTGTGTGCATCGGAAAAAAACGAAAAAGAAAGAAAAAAAAAAACACCCAGTGAGCTCGGCGCGCGGTGACATCGCTCCGTCTGCAGAAGAGGAGGAAGGAAGACGAGCAGCACACCGCGGCAGCAGGGGGAAGAGGAGAGGAGAGTCAGGATGCTTAACAACCTGACCGACACAGAGGAGGGGGACGGGGGAGCGCAAAGCCAGGGTAAGTGATGAGATGTCAGGCGTACGCACACACACGCACACACACACACACACACGCACATATGGAGATTCACATGGTTATGCAAGACATGTTGGTCATATAAATCTGCTCAGTCAGACGCACCAAAAAAGGGGAATGAGTATTTTCCGCGCATGGTATTAGAGTGTCTATGATGTGGAGAGGCACAGTGCGTATGTGTGGAGTAGGTTTGGCTGTTAGAGCGGTGTACGGGACTCGGCCTGCTTCCTCCGCTGCTGCTGCTGCTGCTGCTGCTGCTGCTCTTACTGCAAGGCTGTTGTGACAGGAATAGTAATGGGTTCACCAGCCTCTCATCCATTGCATCTGATACACAGAAGAGAACAAGGTCCGGCTGACTCTCAACTGCGAGCTGTTCACATAAAAGCCGTAAAAAACGTTGCGTCTTCCATTTTGCAATCACTTGTGTCACTTGTGTGTATCTAGCGCCTCTTCTATGCCCCATGACACCGTAAATACTCCCACCACGTACTGTACAAGAGTGGGCATTCATGTACACACACACGCAAAACCACTCACAATTACAGATACCAGCTCCACCAGCGACGCTAATCCCTTCACCCCCAGCTGTCAAAACCTGCCCTCCACGCAATCCCCGGTGCTGAGCCCGTGGAGTCGCCAGCCCCTACAGACTTCTGGGAGGCGGAAACGGCCGCTTTAGTTTTCAATGCAGCATACGAGAAAGGTGTTTAAATACGTCATAGCAGGAACTGGAAACCCAACTAATCTACATATCAATTGGCACAGCAAGGTTTTGTTATTTGGTAGGAGTCCAGTTTTGCAAAAGAGAAACAATATAAAAACAGTATAAAACAATGTATAGTAATATAGTTAGTATCCATTTCAGATCATTTGTTTGTTGGGGAAAACAGGAACCATTTCTCTCATGTTGCAAAGATGCCCAGGAGATTCACCATCAGCGGCTCAGATGCTAGAGTCAGTTCGAATCCCGTCTCTCATCAGGTGCGCACTACTGTTGCCTCAGTGGTGTGCGGTGGTTCCTTGATCGAAAAGCGCTTCGTAGGTGGGGAAAAAAGCTATATGCTCTTACTTTCTAATGTGCCTGTCAAGACTCTGCCTTAACGTCATCAGGAAGCCACTTTGGTTTTTTTTGTGTCTTTTTGCTCAAATCCCCCAGTTGCTGTTGGTCCCGGGCCCCAGCATGAAACGGGATGTGAATGCGAGAACAGTCACTGTGCCTCCTCTTCTACCTATGGGGGGGCTTAATAAATGATAAAAATAGAGCAAAGCTGGGAACATGAATATTTAACTTAATGCGTGAATCCACTTTTTTTTTCTCTTTTTTTTTTCCGTGGAGGGGATTACAATGGTGCGCCGGATGTAGACAGTTGCAAGCGGTTGGCAGAGCGGGGTTAAGGCCTGACCCATTTGTAAGTGGTGTGATTTGAAACTGTCCCGGACAGGTTGGCATGCATGACATAAAGCCAGGAAACAGTAGTGAGCACATGGCAGGATTAGAAAGCCCGTGTGCACTTGTACCTCTCGATGCAAATTTATCCATGGACAATAGCTGGGTGCATTCAGAAGCACGATGCCACGTGTGTCCAAACCGCGGTCTTTGTACTGTGCCCTATTTTAAAAAGTGCACATGGTTTTTTTGGCTATATATAGAAGTGCTATTTGCATGGATGGGTCTGTTTGATCCATTCTGCTGGAATATAGCTCAAATATAGCATGTAATGTGCTGAGTTGTAGTGAGACCCACTGAGAAGCAGAAAAGGGATTAAGTGGCCCTCTTTCTATACATCACCGTTTTCACTCAAGTCACTTAGAATCAAACCAGTGATATATGGGACAGCTATGTAATATGTATGACTGTCACTGAGGATGTATATTGAAAAAAGTGTTTTAGTATTCCCATTGGAGCATGAAAGATTCTCAGTAATGACACAGGACTTGACTCTTAAACTAAGACCAAAACCGAACTATTAGCTACAAATCAAAATGGAGTCTATGGCAGTGTTGTGGTACTTGAGCTTCTTCTGGTGGTTTTCAGAGTTTTAGAGTGTTGAGATGTAAGGTAGATATTATTTTTGAATTGCTGTGTAATTAAGGTTTGGCCTTTACTGTTTTACACTCAGCTTAATCATATCTTTGTGAAGTTATTGGTCTTATTGTGATGGTACTTGAAAAGACAAATATTTCATGAGGTGATACAAGGTGTGAAAACTTACAGAACTGCTGACCTATGTCGATGTGAATGCAGTTTTTATCGTTTTTATCGTTTTCAAAATCATCCATGTTCTGCCCTTTAAACAACCGACATAGCTTTGTTGAGACATTTAACATTTACAAAACAGGAAAAATGGAAGGCGTTCTAGTTTTATTCTTATACTGTACATATTTCTGAAACAATTCCACGTTGATCTGTTTCTGTGGCATTACTGACGGCATCACAAACTTTCTTAGAGGGTTGCTTTTGGCTGCCGTCTCTCTTGGAGTGTCATCCTGTCTCTTTTTGTCATTCTAATCGGACCTCATACTACACACGCACACACTCGCACACACACACAACCTCCTTTCATCTGAATCACAGCTCTGCTAGCTAGCGGTGCAACAACCTGAATAACTCTGTTTAGTCATCAGTCCAAGGCAGCACTGGAGAGGGAGGGCTATCCGCCTCGTTCAAGCAGGACTGTCAGAGGCTGTCGCTGTCCACTCTGCCCGGTGCTGAAAACGGCATCCCCCTTCTTCCTCCTCCTCCAGCCTGACTCCAGTGGTTTGTATGCATGTCCGGGAGCTCGGGGCGGCCTAGCGTTGAGCAAGGTGCTGATTTATAGCCTTCATTACATGGCTGGGTTAAGGCCAGGAGAAGAGCAGCATCGAGCATTACATCCCACACCAGGCTTGAGCTGTGTCACTGTGCTGGTATCACTCTCGCGTTGGCCAATTTACATTCACACTGTGTATGCAGAATATAGAAAGTACAAGTTAAAGGGATGCAGTCGCAGCCACATTTGCATATGCATAAGTTGTCATGTTGCCCTCGCACCATATTGTTAATTATCTGCACATCTTCTCTTTGAAGTGCCAGCTAAGAGAATGAGGAGGTGGGAGAAGCTAAGACCTTGTGAGGTTTTTTTTTCCCTGGATGTTATATATGAGTTAGTATAAGAGCATGTGGCAGGTTTTAAAGCACACACAGATGGTAAAAGCTTTCATGAAAAGGTTTTGTTTGGGGAAAAGCATGCCACATTTGTTTAGCACAGAGCATGTGTTGTGTCTGTTGACAGTCTAATGTTCTGCACTATGCTGCAATAGTGATGCAGCTTGATCCTGTTTTGGATGAAGACATTTTAAAAATGGGTCTCTAGTAAGGCTTTGCAATAGCTGGTTATTGTTTTACAACCAACAAGCAATTTTATTCAATAACAAATGTTTGTGTATATCTGATGTTCTTTTGTCTAAAATTTCATTTTATTGGCTGTGATTTAATGAGTGCTTTTTGTAATGTGTGCATAATTGAGTAGATTTCGCGAGTTCTGCTCGGACAAAGTCATTGTCAGGTCAGCTGACCATATCCCATAGATCTTAACATTACCAAAGGAATTAACAACAGCGTAATTGGAAGCAACATAACGATTGATAGACAGTGTGTGTCACTGCAGACAAATCCAAAGTATTTCAGATTTATAAGTATTCAACACAATCCAAGAGTTTTTCAGATTGTGCAGGACTCAAAGCTCTAACATAGCACATTCTGTTGTGACAATGGGATTTCAAACGAACACTACTGGGAAGGAAAATCCAAATCAAATAACTGTATTATTGCTCAATCTTAACTCTGACGCCATCGGCTCGCATTGGCCAGAGCTGTGAACAGCCTTGTAATGATGCTTTAGTTATGGCTGACTGCATAATACTGCAAAATGCTCTTGAGGGCCTCTCCCGGGGAGGCAGTTGTTGTGCATGCTCAACATCATTACTCTCTGCCTACCCACTTTGCAACTCATCTACTGTGCATCGAGCACAGGGCTTTGCAAATGCACCATAACTATGAGATGGTTGGCTTATACACTTGTTATACCTTCAAAGAAAAGTGACTGCCTGCATCACAAAGATCCAGCATATTTTCATCAAAAGTACTCTGCTGACCACACAAGAACACATTTGGACGTCAGTGGAAGTAAGACACTTCTTACAAGTTGTATTACCTGAATGTTGGATGCACCAAAGTTAATCTAGACAGGGCCTGAAGTTGTCTCCTTGCATGTGTGTTGTTCATGAAACCATGCTGCGACAGTTACACAGAACTATCCCATGTCCCTTGACTACGATAATTATGCATACTTTAATTTGATTTTGTCACGGTATATTAACAGGACCGGGATACAATGGCTTTCTGATTCTGGGGTCGAGCCACGCAGATGAAAAGATTTTCTTTCTAATTACACTTAGCTTAACATCACTAGTGGGTGTCCATGTTTAATAGATGGGTATTCGTTCATGGGTTTGTCAATTAGAGCTGGAGAGTATAATCAGCGCTGAAGAGCTCTGTTGACTCATACTGCGCAGAAAATGTGCCCAGACAAAAGTGTGCCCCATAAACAGACGTGCACGCACATAGTAGAACCAGTTATCGACAGCCAAGCATCTTAAATGTTTGCGTTTCCTTGGCTTTAGTCACGATGTCCCCTCCACTGATCTGCATAGCAACAACAAGCAAAGATAGATCTTTCTGAGACCTTTGCACTTAATAAAAGCGACCATTCAAATAGCAATTTCAATTCAAATGCCAGGAATCGTGCAGCCCATGTGTAATCTCAGCTACTGGGAATGCAGGCTGCCACTGAACCTTGGATGAGTAATTGAACTTTGTAGAATATCTCTAAACATACAGCAATGTGTTCCTGCATAAGTATCACTGAAACGTGACCTAATAATACCTGTAATTGGGTCGAGAGCATTATACTCAACACCGATGTAAAGGGTTCACATTTTGAAAGCAGATATACAGTATAATAAAGTGTTTCTCACGGCACACTCTGTAACCATGGCAATCTGCCTTACCTACTTGGTTATTTTCATCCACTGAATCCAAGAATAGTTAAACAATTGGACATCTTTGTATATCGCATCCTCGACTTTTCATTCATTTCTTTCAGATGGACCTTCCACCAGCAGCATCACTCAAATTTGGGGGGGTGAGATTCCCCAGACCCGGTTTCCCCTCTGGTCCTTCACTTAAGATACTGCAGCCCATGATGAGTTTCTCAATTTCCAGCCTATCTGACATTACTGTGAACTGCCTTGTGCCAGGAGATAGGCCTGTAATGAAAAGCCACGTATTGATTTGCTCTCACTCATATACCTATACTTGTGTTGATTTAGCTGGAGGTGGATGCGGGAGGCAAACCTGCAGAACTTTTGCCTAGTTACTGCAAATGCATTTTTCCTCGTCAAAACATTTGTAATTCTAAGCCCTTTGGGGATTCACGCGTGCGTTTTAGCCTATGTCAGAGCCTGGCTTCATCCCCTTTTATCAAGCTGTTTTTCTTTGGCTCCGAAGACAAAAATAACCAAGCAGATATTGCCCATTGCCATGGTTACAGTCTGGGCAGTTGGAAATGTTATAATAAATATGAACTCCCTTCACTCCTAGGTTAAACACGACAGATATAATGGTGCACGTTATGCTTTTCCACGTTATGCAGTAACTGGTTCTCCGCAAAATGTCACAATCTGGCACAAAGAATTCCCCTAGTGTGTGGATCATTTGCATTTCATAAAGCAAAAAAAAGAAGTCATGATTTTCCGTTTCAGAACATGCCCCTTTGAGCGCGGTCCATAGGAAAACAACAATCTGCTGAGCTCCGGTGTTTGTTGGTAATTGCCCAGGTAACCACGAGACAATGGATAAAGAAAGGATTTCCTCTTTCATCTTAAAAGAAGTTGTTTCACACACCATTACCACCATTATGTTGGCCTTGGGTGCTGCGTGTTAACCATAACGCTGGCTTTCAACGGCCTGTGTTTCTTGTAGCGTACAGTGTGAAAGAATGAAACCGGTTTATATTGGCTACACTTGAAGAAGTTGAGATCAGCTCATCACAAAAGGAGGAAACCCATTATACATTAAAGCAGTACTAAGCACCTCATACCCCTAGAGGCCATAAGCGCCACTGCTGGTGTCGCAGCATGTTATGGTTTTTATTCATGAATTGTCCGTGAGAGTGTGTATTGTGCAACCGGGTCGGAACAGGGAAAGCTGCAAGTGTGGTTTTCTGGCCAGAGACACCAGGGGGAGATGAGAGACCCTCCAATCATTCCATCAACACTTGTATTACCCCCAGAGGGACTGTGAAAAGGATTTATTAAAGTACACAAGTTGCTTACAAAACAGAGGTATAAGGAGAGGCCCAGCATTGTTTTTTTCCAATACAATGAGCAAAGAATATGATAGTAAATAAACAAGCAAACAAAGCTGGGAGGGGGTTGCATAAGTGAACTTGACTGAAACTTTATTGGTGGGAAGTAGAGGGCACAAGGAGACTCTATGTAAAAACAAAATTCACTAAAGCCGTGTAGTAACATGTTTTCTGAATCACACCTCATTATTTAGAGTGGCTGGTGTTGTTTTGTTCCTTAAGCCATTCTTCCAGGGGTATTCGCGCGCATTCATCCAGACATAAAATGTGCCAAATTTTGCGGGGATGCACACACTGACTGCTACATAACCTCTGCATATCTCAGTCTTTTCAAAGGAACTCGCACTAGTGTTAACAATCCTTTTTTTTTTTTTCATTCAAAACTTACATTAGGGATTTGTTTGGATAGATGTGACTTTAAATGAATTGTAACCACTGCGAGTTCCTTTGACTTGTAAACCCACAGGGATCAGGCACATTGTGTGTAGGAATCGATAAAAGACTCAAGTCTGCCAGCACAACCCAGCATTATGTTACTGTAAACAATGCACTGCGCTTTCAGAGTCACTTAGAGATAAATCGATGCAAGAGATGTAATGAGATTTCAGGCACAAACATGTCGTCTATTAAAAAAGATTATGGTTGCGCCGCTGTGCATAATTAAACAGTGTATGATGTTTGTTTTTACACACAGTTTGCGTCGATGGGGATGTTCCGTTCTTATCGTAGTGTTTTGGATGTTAAGTGTTTAAGTGTTTGACTGACATTGTATATTCTGTAATATGAGGGACTGATAATCATGAAGCTCAATGAGTTCATTAGAAATCTTGCTTCAGCTGTAAGACGAGCAGAAATGGTGATGGAAATTTCCGCTTTCGTAGTCTTCTCCTGTTAGTTCCCATCCATTAAAGTCCCAAGCTTCATTGCGTTTTCTTAAATAGAAGGTTTGACCCAAGTTTAAAAACGGCTAGGAAGGCAATAAAATGATCAAATACTTAAAGCCATATTTTCCTTCAGTGTAAATTCAACTCGTAATTTTTTATAGATCTATAAATCATGAAATAGTATGAAACAATAACACCTATATTAGCTAAAGGCATGCTTTTTGTCCTCTGTCCTCAGTCAGTTAGGCCTAAATCAGTGTACAAGATGCAATGCGGCTCTAGTTCAATGATAATTTTGATTTTGTCAAAGCTTACAAGGATTATACTGTTAGAATACTTTTTTAGAATGAATTACAAGGATTTTAAGGTGTTTTGCTTTCTTATTCCCTTAATTGGACTATAAATCGATTTTAAGGAGCAAATTATTTAGTGTATTAGCTAATGGCATGCTCTTTTGTCCTCTTCCCTTCTATGTATATGGTGTTGTGACGGACAAGCACTTAAGTGAAGAGGGGTCCATTATGACTACACAATGACCAACGCTATAATTTGAACATTTTCAATGGCAGGGCTATCAGTGGGGTTGTTCGGGAAAATGGTCATTCATTTTAAGAAAACTGCTTGTTTTCCAATTCTACGTCAGTACAAATTGCAGTTTTGTAATTTGGTAAAAAGCATGTGCCTCCTGGAGTTCAGTTGTTTAGCTGTTTGATGTCTGTGAATGAAAGTGTTAGACAATCAGCTTTTGTGTCCGGGCATTTTTGAGAGAAACTGTTTTTGTTGCAGATTAGACATTGAAGATTTTGAAATGTCAGATGATGATATTGTATTAACTAACAGCTTCTGTGAGTGACTAAGCATGCAGACATCCTCGCATCTTTCAATAAAACCATATGACATAGCGTATATACAATAGTATTGTGTTATATAATAATGATGATAGGTATGTAATGATGCATAATCTCACGATGCACCGCAGTGTTAAAATCTGATGAAATGCATCATACTTTAAGTTGCAAGTTTTAGTCTTGTTTTTTTTTGCATAACGTTGTCCAGGAACAGCCCAAACACAAGCCTCAAATCAAATGCGCCGCTCTGTGTGTGTTTTAGCTGCCGACAGTGAAACCAACATTTTAACACTTAAAGGAATTGGCCATTGTTTTTCCATATTGTGATATGTTCTTACCTGAGCTTGATGAGTTGTGCTCCGTCACACACTTCGTCCGTGCAGTAAAGTAAAGATATTACTGTGCGGATGTCCGAGTGCTCCTAAGGTGTTATTACGCCTTACAATGTAGTACCCCTTTTTATCCGTTGTTGTTTAATATTGTGTAACTATACTTGGATCGTGTAGCTACTCACGTAACCATATTTAAATAGGGAAAACGTGGAAGAGCTTGCTCACTTCTAACTTCACCCACGTTTGGCCCCATAGCAGGAGAGGCTAAATGCTAATAACGTCTTTGGTCTTTTTGCGTGACTGACCAGACAGGTACGCATGAAGTCGTCTAAGCTCAGGTAAGAACATCAACATTCAAAATCAACTTGTAATTGATATTGCGCGTGATGCAAATGAACTTGAACTTGTGAAATGAACTCTAAGCTGTGAGAGGTCACAATGTTACACTTGCACTTGTTGATATAGTTGTTCGGGCTGAACGATATTGAAATAACTTGCAATATGCAATACGGCTGTGCAGTATTGTCATAACGACAATATTGTGATATGTTCTATTCGAATTAATTACAAATCGTAAGTAACTCGTTTTTTTTTAGCAAATTGTGTCAAAACCAGACTCAAAACGAGGGTAAAATTGAACTTCATTAGGAATTGTTGAACTAAAACTGAACTTTAACACATTTCTAAGTCAGATGAAGACTTTATGTTGCGATATATTGTGATCCGACCTAATATCGCGATACGATATTTTGTGTGCAGCCCTAATTGTTGAATCTGATCTGTGTGCCATCATATTCATCATGCAGAACTACCCAAACAGCCAACCCATCCCATTCATGTTTATATACTTTTTTTCCTATTTCAGATGTTTTTTATCCTTTTAGATCATTTCATCTTTATGTTTTCACTTAATCTCCACCGTACAACATTCACGGAGGGACACTCACTGAACGTATAGATCTTCGAGGTGTAATTTCGCCATCAAATATTAATGTCACTTGGTATGAATTGCATGAACCATTCCCCTGAGTGTAGCATCGCCTTTGGCTACGCTGACCACTTAGCCTGCCGTGCCGTCGTCACACTTCTGTCCCCCCTCCCTCAGTGTCTGCCCGTCGCTCTCTTTGACAACAGCTTAGTTGACATGTTCTGCATAAGTCTCACTCAGGCAAATGTCTACGGCTGATATGAGGAGCGTTTTTCCCATTCCGCGGAGTCTATCAGGCTGCCCCGGCAAATGGAAATAAAGCGGCTGTCAATTGGCCCCTCCGTTGCCACTCGCCCCGCGCCCCATCTCAGCCCTCAATAGGAGCCCATTCAGCTATTGTCACACAGGAAATGGAGCAACTTAACTGGAGAGCCCTGGGATTGCTGTGTGTGTGAGGGTTTAATGTGGCCCTCCGTACTGTTTGATGATTTCAAAACGTTTTTCATATACAGTGTACAGATGCATGGGATTTTTCAATTTGTGGACTTAAACATGATACAAATTCAAACCTAAATACAATCTTATTAATTAATTTCTGGCTCTGTACTGGAAGCTAGCTCAACATGGCTCTGAGCTATAATTTAAAACTCATTTCAGTGGGAGGCGAATCTTTGATATATTCATGAATGTATGGGTCTTTGCGAGCTCTTCCAACTTCACTTCTCCATCATATTTTAATTCGTTCAAGTGCATCTACGTATATATACAGAATCTACGGTCCCTAAAGGTCTAGTGCCTTTGCTGCCATTTGAACTATTAAATGTGTTTTTTCTGTTCGCGCAGTCTTCATTATTCAATAACGTGTTTTAAGCCTTTTGCCAAGGGACATAAAAGCCTGACGTCCTAAAATAGTCCTGCAATTCATCATTTATCAGCTGACGGTCTCCTCTCTTCATACGCTGTATTCTATATGAAATGTAACGGGTTTTTTAAAAGAACTGTCAAGTTTTTGCCCCGAGACCTGATTCCATTTGCGCTCTGCCAACTCTGTCTGTAAGAAAGATTTGTGCACATATACTGCACAGCTCGGGCTGACCTCCATCACATAATCCCCGGACCTCTACTTACAACTGCTGATCCTTCCTCATTTGCTATCAATGGTCTTCTCCCTTTCCCGACCTGTCATCTTCCACCAGCGTGCCTAGATTATTAAACCCAACACCTCCTAATCCCGTCCTATCCCAGTGCCGCCTTTGCCCACACTGGTCATCGGGACATTGCTTTTGGAGGGAAGAACGGCTCAGGACATTGGCTCAGTCAGTTTCTTTCACAGCTGTCTCTAGCCTCCAGACTTTTGTGCTGCTCAGTGAACACAAAGAAATCCCTCTTTTGGAAGTAGCTAATGATTGCACTGTGTTAACAAAACAGACGGCTCATCCAAGCGAGATCAGTTTGTGCTCCAGTTACATGCAATTCCTCCACAAGTCATTTCTTCCTAAATCTTAAAGAGATATAACGTATTCTATGTCATACACACTGTATACATGCCCGTTCTTTAGGGTACTGTGGAGGCCTTATTTAACTCAGAGAAGTAGGACAGTATGGAAGTCTTTGATATGGAGATACAGTATACAGCACTACAGTCACAGTAAAATGAGCGTATGTGGAGAGGTTTTCAATCTACGCTCCAAAGACACGCTGAAGGATTCCTTAGCAGATGTTTCAGAACAAGATGGCTGCCAGGAGGGCTTCATTAAGTGAGCATTTGATGTAATAGTCTTTTCCTATTGGTGGTTGAACATACTTGATGTGACAACGCAAGAGCAGTTCTCAGACAGACAGACAGACAGATAGATAGGAGCATAGTTAAAGGAGCGCGCCAAAGGCTTTCTGTTTTGCCTCTATGGCCGCTGTCATCCTGTGTTTTGGAGGAGGAGGCACCAGGGAATGAAAATGTGTGTTTGGTATGTTTTGGGCCTGAAGGCCTGGCAAGCCTAATGGTACATGGGTGGCCAAAGCACATCTGACGGAATGAGGCCATCACATTCATATTTGGGTTTTTAAAGCAGTGGGATATATACATTATCTCATCATGCTGAGGTGACGGTCAGTTAAGTGTGGCGTCCTTCATTAAAAAGCCTCTGCTGCTGCTCATGAATATGGACACAGATTACATCAAACAAGAGATGCTGAAATTTGTCTGAACTATAACTTAACCTTCTCATTTGCGGTAGTAGTAGTTCTGTTTTCTTCACACACTCATGTACACAAAATAAATAAAATAAAAAAAACTGTCTGAAACAGGTGCACTGAAAGTCTTTTGTGTCTGCAACAGGAGATTGACTAGCATGTGGTTATTGTTTTATTTAAATTGATATTGTTGAGTACATATTGTTTTAGGAAGCACATTTGTGTGAAATCTACAGCCTATGTTACCAGTCTTCTTGGTTCCGACATCCAACAATGCAAGCTGCTGCCTGTAGAAATTACATATAGGCTGCAGCCCTGCCTCATGCATACCAATGAGAAGGTTAGCGTGCGATCCATCCTCAGATGGATTACACACAGTGGGTTTGGCCACAGGAAAGATCAGTGTGGTAGAATTAAAGTGCTCCAGCCCAGTGAGTAAATGCAGGATGACACAGTCAGATGGACAGTATAGTTGACATGATGTTTGGCCAAAGCATAAGGAAGCTGCTCACATGGTCAGGGGCTGTGCACGTCTGTGGAATGAGAGAGAAAGAGAAAATACAGCATTCAAGTCTCGCCCTGATCTACGGCTACGTGGCTAGTTGCTATAGCAACATGACTTCGCATTCCTTTTCACCTGCCGTTTTTGATCAATTCTCACTCTTGCTTCTCCTCGCCAACCTTCCTTTGTCCTGAAATGGCTCGCCACTGCAGATCCCTTTGTCACCCGCAGAGGACAACTGCCTGTGGACTCTTTGAATATGCTTGACCTAAAGCAATTAATAAAGTCTGCTTCTCCCTGTGACCGTAACACTGTATTGGCTCTCCATCAGGGCTACCAGCTGCTAAGTTTTTATAGTAAGATAAGGGCCAAAAATCCCCTTCATTCCTCATTACGGGTGATCAGGCAAACTCCCTTACCATAGCCATCTCAGGGGCCTAATCATGGAGTCCAGAATCTCTCAGCCCAGCATATCATCACATTACGGAGGTGTCTGACAGGGCTCATCCCATCTTCATTAAAGTCAGTGTACATTCATTTATTTATTGGGAGGCAAGCCAAAGACGATTGCATGTGCACACTACTTTGAAACACTGTATCTGTGCCATGGGTTTCATCAACTGAACCTTTTTTTTTCTCGATGAGTATCTTACTAATTGGTCTGTTGTAATCAAATGTAGAGGACGGGCAGTGTACGGTCTCCTGCATAATGACTATGTAGATGGAAAGTGACAGTGAGGCGTGCGTGAGGAAACCAGGCATGAAGCCAGTAAAGCCCATAGGAGGCAGCGAACCATGAAAACTTCACTGTCACATACAAACAAATTTTCTATTCTCTTCTATCTGCCCATAGTTATTCATAAATATAGGGAATACCCAAACAGTGTGAGCAATGCGTATCGTTCATGTACATCTCCAGGCATGCGCTCTATATAGCAGTGCGTCCCCTCTGATTTGTGCGGTTACTCATGGTGATAATGCACTTTATTTAACTGCTGTATACTGAACAGAAGGCAGATATGTGCAATGAAATGCATGTATGCAAGGCATGCAGTGCATTCATGCAATAATGTCACACACATGTCTATTTCTGAAGCATTGTGGAGGCTGTAGTTGTTTTTTTATAACATGTCAGTAATGACCTGACTTTTCTGTTCATTCTAAAGGCACTGACTATTTGAATAACAGTGCAGCCTGAGTGAGAGAGTGAGGCTGTACAAATGACACATAAGAGAACAAAACTTGGTGCACTGGAGCTTTGTTGCTGTTAAATGAATGTACATGGTATGACGAGGTGGCACCAGTGTCCCAGCTCATTAGCGCAACATCTGGAGTAGGTCACATAATGCTGCCAGAAAGCAAACAGTGGAAGAGGCAGGGAAACGCATGCACTTTATCACAGGGGACCGGGCTTTGTCACATAAAGAACTGCAACAGCCTGTGCCAGTTTTGGTTTAATACGTTGAATGATTAATATTTTTAAGTAAAACGCAACATAGTTTTTCCAAGGATGGTCCAAGCTTGCGCTGTTATTTTTCCTTTATTGGCATTTGCTATAATCAATCTTTCATTAGCCATTTTATTTTGACGTAGTAACCTCTGAAAAGAATGAATGAAGATGAATGACAGAACAAGCTTTTGTGGAAATTATTCCCAGGACATCATCATGCCCATTCTTAGAAGTCAAATCCAATTAAAATGTTATTTTTGTGACTTCACCAAGAATAGCCCAAACATTTTTTTTTCTTTTTTTTTAAACACTCAATACCCGCAAACACAACTGCGCGGCTTGACTTTCCAGTGTTTATTTTAGTTTCAGTTTACAAAGCCATTGTTGTCCTCTGACACCACGGGACCATCCCTTTCTCCCTCTCACAAAGAAAGTTTTGATTTAAAATATGACAAAGGCAGGGATGTCCTGGTTGGAGATGGACATGTAGCAAGCCATCTATGTTGAAGCAGAACTAAGTAGCCCTTGCCCCTAGAGACCATAAGCGCCACTGCAGGTGTCATAGCATGTTACAGTTTTTTACTGATTACTCATTGTCAGTTAAGACGTTACTTAGTACTGCTTTAAAGGAATCCTCTCTAAACAGGGGCAGTGGGTTAATACATAATTTGTCTACTTCATAGTGCTGTGTTAAAGACAATACCTGTAAAGAAAACAACTAGTTCCTCCTTAGAGTGAGGGAAGAACGCCCCAAAGCATTTTTTGGCACAAAACACCAAGTTAGTTAAAACAATTATGGCTGTATTTCAATCAGGATTTGTTTTAACACTTGATATTAACATCATATTTTGTATGGGCCTAAGCAGACGTACACCTGACCCATGAAGCCAGTGGGCTCCTGACTCTGAGTGATTGCAGCAGAGCAGGAGAAGAGTGCACTCCACAGCATCTCCTGTGTCATTAGCACCACACCTGGCCTCTCCTCTGAGGCCTTAAGTAGAGCACAAATAAGAAAACCCATAGCCCTCTTCTGTTCGGCTGTAGGCCAAAAATAATCTTGGAATGGGGGGGTTCGACATGGCACTGTTTAGCACCGTATGACGTTGGAGGGGAATAGTGGTGCTGAAGCAACAGTGCCAGGTCACTGAGTGGTCACATACTTCAGGTTTGAAATGATTTGGTGTTTTCAGAGTATGAAGAAATCCACTGCAGGGATCTTGATGCTGGAAACGCAGGCACTGTCATTAGTAAGTCTGACTGAACTTGACTGACGATGGAAAATTAAATCCATTTAAATCACATGAATAGCTTCTTAGAGCTGTCATGGTAAAATGTGAGTCATTATGTTTTAGTTCAAGGTGTTTTATTGTCAATTCCTCCACAAGCACCAACAGAGAAATGAGGTCCCGACTGTCGTAACATGTAATTAGGCCTGTTGAGGTGAAACAAAGTTCTCTTATACTCTTCTCTTGCCTTTGAAGGCTGCGTGTGGTCTGCAGCGATTTCAGTATTGGCTCTTTACCAGGTTGGGGACTGCCACAATGCAAAATATATCATTCCCAGTCTGTGCCAGTTTTTTTGTCTTTTTTTTACCCAAATGCTTTTCAAAAATAACGAAAACACAAAGTAAAAAGAGATAAAGCATTTCATTGTTAGTTTACTTTTAATTCAGCATTTATTTATTCACGCTTTTATGTTTGTTTTCCCTTTATCCAATCCGAAATCAGTAAAACAGCGCAAATGAGCTGAGAGAACAATGCTCTTGGAATAGTTTCTATTTGCACAAATTGTGCTCTTGCCTATTTCCACCAAATACTTGTTATTTTTATTGCAACCCAGCACGTGTCCGGTAAACAGCCAATCTGAGCACTCTCTCGAGACAAGGGAGGTAAAATACATGCTTGTATAAAGAAATGGCAGAATAAAAGCCAACAGAAAGTAATTGTAGTGCAGTGTTTTATTGTATTTGAACTGATTCAGTGAAGGATTGTGGAATGTTAGGGCTTGCAGTAATTGCCACGGAGTGATGAGGCAGACATGACAACGACTGCCTACAGATGGTTGTGCAAATGGACTTAGCACATTGTCATTTTCAGGCCGGGGCATCAATAAGCGTGTCCAAATGAAACAAGGTCATTCTCCTTAATGCTGTGACTTACAACCGAGAGCCTGCAAATGAGTGTTGGATTCACAAAAGGAACAGGATGTGACTTGAGGAAGAAGAAATGAAGACAATCCACCTTTAGGCGTTTCATACAATGTACTCCTGGTAATTGAAAACGCTCGCTTTCGTCGTACAAAATGGAGGCAGCGCTATTCTGAGTTTTTTTTTTTTTTTTGCGTGATCGCATATAATCGCTTTCTTTCGGTGCCAGGGTTAAGAATGTTTTGGCGCCCGCTCCAAAGTCGGCCTATTTGGTTACCACGCCACTCTGCCAACCTTCAGCTGTGCCAGTTAGCAGCAAGCCGCACCGCTAAGTAGGTCACACTGCAGTCGCACCGCCATGGAGAAGCGGAGCAGGGGAGGCGCTGAAATCAGAAATAAGATGCGCCTTTAAGAGACACGATAAAGCGTCGGAATGAGAGGAGCAGCGAGGAAGGCAGATGTGTCACGGAAAGAAACGATTTATAGATTGTGATTAAATAAAAGATTTTTTTTTTTTTTTTTTTTTTTCCCCAGGGCTGGAAGGATGCGGCATTGAGAAGCGAAGACGAACACGTTGTACACGCAAAGTGATAAAAGAATGATGTCAAGCCGTGTCATTATGCGGATTCTATTAAAACAACAAACACTTCCC
Source organism: Gobius niger (assembly GCF_951799975.1). NCBI lineage: Eukaryota > Metazoa > Chordata > Actinopteri > Gobiiformes > Gobiidae > Gobius > Gobius niger. The sequence goes on from NC_136871.1 coordinate 18,348,006, forward strand.
CCTGCCCCGCATTTTCAGTCAGCGGGAACGCACATCTGAGGATGCATTTATAGTCAGTCTAATGGCGCGCAAGCCTTTCTAGCGATAATTGTTCGACTTTTTTTTGTCTTTTCTGGCTGCTGGGTTGACCAATTTAGTGAGACTTGTAAATAAGCTGCAGATCGCATATTAGACTCCAGATTAGAGTGAATTCCCATGCCAGCTCAGATTGCGTCAAAAGCTTACAGCAGTGAGTCATCTGCTCTATTTCAGCCTCTTTACCAATGCATTTAAAGCGCTTGTTATCTGTTGTCACTTTATTATCACCATTGTGACCATTGTTTCAGTTCAAAGGTGCAATAATAATTTAAGCTGGATTGGTTGAATTGAATCAACTTATCTTAGTGCAGTAAATGGCAGCTTTACCCCACACCCCGCCCCTACGTACCTACCAGGAAGTACTTTCGTATACCTTCTGTTCTCGTGCAAAGCATACCAGGTAAAAACATCTGCTTCACTTCTGCAGCAGCTCGTTCTGAGACTAGTCCGAACAGAGGTTTGGTGTGAAGGGGAGCAAGGGGAGGAGAATAAGAGGAGGACTTGTTGAACCATGAAGAACAACTAAGGGAGGTCTTTTTTGTGTGTGTATGATTTGTAATTTTATTTGAGCTCATATAAAAAAAAAAGATCATACATAGAATAAACAAACACATCTGTATAAATTAAGATTAACAAGGATTATGAATGAAATAAAGTTAAAAAAAAAAAAAATGGGGAAGGGAATGATAAAGCATAAAAAAAGAAATGTGGAGGCTATCTTATATACTTTGGTTTTACACATACATAATAAATTATTTATAACTCACACCCGCATTTGCCTATACACACGTATAAAACACACATACAATGTCTCTCATGCTTAAGGTTGCTACTAGATAAGATAAAAGTCAGTGTCCTGCACTGGAGTATGTCATCTGTAATTTTAGCTTTCATTATGCAATTTGTATTATTTGTTCCTTTTTATTTTATTGTTGTTATTTTTTGTGAACTTACAAACAAAATTTGGATGCCACCCTTGTGTGGATACATTGAGGCAGAGTAACAACCTCACATCCTTATAGACTGAAGTCTAGTGGCTCCCAGAGAGCAAAATCTTCCGGATGACACTAGATGAGCGAGCTTGAGGAGCACTGTTCCAAGTAGGTTTTAAGGCAGGTATTCTGTTACCAATAACATGTTCATTGTATAGATTCAAGGTTCGATGAGCTCAATGAGGACTAGTTGGACTGTCAGACACAAGGATAGTGTTGAACAGTGACCAAATACAGTGACCAAATACCTGCAAAAAACATAAAACCCCCTTTTTCAAACGTTGAAAGCCAAATGCTTTCAGTTGCTGGTAACTCTGGACCTCTAAATTGCATATTTTTTACTCTGAATGAAATGACAGTAATCACCAAGCCAAATGAAGTGATATGTAATTAATAGTTTATGTGAGCGGCTTAGCTTTTCTCAGATAAATCTTCCTGCACGCAGCATAGTTTACTACCATTTAATTCTGCAAACAAGTGAGGATTAACATTATCATTGTGTTTTAATAAAGGCTGAATGCTATTATACCAGGCTCACATGGGCACGGACTGCAGCGGGTTTCTACCGTTAAATGGCTTAATGGAACTGTGGGCATAAGCTGTGTGTTTGTGTGTGTCAACAAAGGGAGAGTTGAAAGTTTGACTTTCAAGTGAAGTGGCAGGCACAGACAGATGGCCTAGTGCCCCCTGTGACCACAAATGGCCCGCAGTGGACAGGCTGAGAGGCGACAGTGGCTTCTTGTTATATGTGCTCTGAAACCAAGACACGCAAAGTACAGACACATTCTGAGTAATCTGATTTTTTTTATATTATGAAACTTGATATTATGAAATTATCCCCTTTAAAGGTTTTTTTTTTAGGATTTTTGACATAGGGCCACATTTCCTAGTTAACCGGAGTGTTGTTGATTTTTGGAGATTTTTTTGTTTTTAATTCATGCAGTCTCTATATTTGAAGAATTTTGTGGTGCTTGGCTAGCACATGTCTATGGTAACTAGTAGCCTGCATTAAAAACAGTCTGACCCGAGCACAGTGCACCTGAGGCAAACCATTTTTAACACCAGACTACCGATAGAAATGTCTGTGTTGACTGAATAATTTTTAAAGTATAACCATTTTGCATTTAAAAGAACTTAGCAGCATCAGCTTCCTGGTTGTAAGCTACGCAGCGGCGGAGTGATCTGCTCGGTTACCGGATCTACAGTAGTTTGTTTACCTGCGGCCGGCATTACTACACATGGAATTCACAAAGAAGCTTTCTACAAATCAGATATGGCAACGTTTGGAGGACTACCCAAGGATTTTGAAGAGGTTTTTAATGCAGGCTACTAGTTACCATAGACATGCGCTAGCCTAGCACTAGCCTAGCACCACTAAACTCTTCAAATATAAGGACTGCATGAATTAAGAATTACAAATTAAAAAGGCCCTATCCTGAAATATCCCTTTAAGACCCAACCAGTTCGTCCATGTTTGGGACTTGTCTGTTAGAAAAATCCCAGGACACGTGACACATTTGTTGCAATAACATGAGGATTGTGCGTGTGAAAATCTATCCTGTATTAAACAAATCACCGTGATATGGAAAAGCAAGACACTAAACAAAGGTATGTATCCGAAACCCCCCCCCCTCTACAATGTCTCCAGTGGTGAGATAAAACTCGCCTTACTCTTTGTTCTGACCGCTTTTGGTGATGTCAAGGGCACTCGAGACTGCGCGAGGGAGAATGGTGTTAAGATGAATCGACACAGCGCTGGCTCTCATATACAGTGGAGCTGCGCAGACACACATCACTACCAACGCTGACCTTCCCGTCACTTACGACAGCTGTGCGGCACGATAAGACCAAAGACATTTCTCTAACGGCTTCGAGAATAGCCTCCTACCTGTGCTCCATTTGAGACAATAGATCAACTCTCCTTACCCCCACGTGGAATCCCTAAGAGCACGCATGACCCTATCCTGCACTGGACCTTTCCTCGGAGCGCTTTGAAATGAGTGAATGCAACAAAAAGAAAGAAGAAAAACAACAACATAGCATCCCGGGAACCCCCCCCCCCCCATGAGTGTTTAACATTCTTGTTATAGTATTAATACCCGTGGCCGTGTCAATAGCCTCTTAATGCCAGAGTCAACGCCCTCTAATAGATTCGCTTAGATCAGAGCGGGACCTAATCTGCTTGTTATGCAGTGGACGTCCTCCTACTGCCCCCACCGCCCCCCCCCCCCCCCTCCCTCCACATCCAATAACTGCGGGGGGAGGAGCGCGACTAGGCAGAAGGACAGCCAAAGAGGTGGGCGCTTGACGGAGGGGGAATAGGTGTGACTAAAATATCATAAATCATTCTGTTGATCCAAAATGGCAGAGGTAGACTTATGTAACGCCAGCTCGTGTGGGCTTAGCGAACACGGTAAAGCGCTTCCATGATGACGCTCGTGTTTGAGAGGCATTTGAGGAAAGGGATTGCCTCTAATAATTCTATAGTGAATGAGGACCTGACTGAAGGACAAAGCAGGTTCTTTACCTGGAAAGTATTTTTTATTTGAAATTGAGTTGATATCTACTTTCCCCTTTTCCTCAATCGGAGTGATCAGCACTAGACTCCAATAAGAATCAGTGTCCCTTAGTGGCTAATAAGGGCCAGTAGGGCACTATTATCACGGCTTCATGAACCTCCTCAGTCAGCATTGTGCCTGATAGTGGAAAGTGAGATAATAAAAGAGCTAAAGACTGAAAAAGACTAAGCAGACTTTAAGCAGGATTAAATAAGAAACTAACACCACGTTGAATTGATTGAAAGATTTGTGCTCTTTTACACTAATGTTTTCTCTCCTGAAAGGTTCATTTAAATCTTAACCCTTCATAGGATTGAAATGCTTAAAAAATTAACCAAATTTCAACTTAAGAGTGTTATTGGGGGACATAATACAAGTTTATTTCTGTTTTAAAGCAGTACTAAGTAACTCTTCCCCCTAGAGGCCATAAGCGCAACTGCAGGTGTTGTAGCAAGTTACGATTTTTTAACTTATTAATTGCCTTGGAGAGTAAATACTACGCTGACAGGAAAGGCGAAGGGACAGAGGGTTACTGTGCATCCAATTATACAATGGAAATATTTTTTTTCACTCAAACTTGGCTGTAAATACTGTTTAAAATGACGTTAGCCCGCAGTTAGCTTTGCCCGTTAGCATGTTAGCTTCTTCTTTGTGTTTCCATTAGTGTGTATTGCTTTCTCCGGACCGGTGGCAGTCAAGTTGCAAACATGGTTTTCTGGCCAGAGACACCAGGGGGAGATGAAAGACCCTCCAATCATCCCATAAACACTTGTCAGTCATCTCCAATATTGTTTGACTAAAAAATGTACTAAAAATAACCTTTGGCAACATAAAACATAGTTCTAAGGTTTATTGATTCTTTTGTCAAGAAAATACTGTCAGTATGAATTATAGGCGCAATGGGCAAAACTAATTCAGGTTTAAGTGAACAGGGCGTATGATCAAATATGGTGCCTGCCTTTTTCATGTTGTAATTTCACATCATTTCACTACGTCCTCCAAAACCAAGACACAATATATCATCACTTAGCACAATTATTCACCAATAAAATGCATGAGTTTCATCAACTTACCACGGTTAGTTTTCAGACCGGTCTCTGCTGATTGGTCAAATGCCACAGTAGTGGAATCTTTGATGTAGGGTGATCTCTTCTGATTGGCTGAGTGAGGCCTCATGCTTCTTTACCTTACTGATGTGCAGCCAGAAGGCCATATGTATATATATGGCTGCTTTGTTTGTTCGTTTAAAAATTCAAAGGTCGTCAGTTCGAGTCTCTGCTCCGACTGGTGCATACTGTTGTTGTAGGTCTTGGGTAAGACACTTCGCCCCCCTTGCCTGTGTGAATGTAGTTTGTGAGCGATTGATTGTGGGGTGGTCGAAGGTGCTGATGGCTCAGATTGGCTGCCTCGTTGTCGTCCGTCCAGACTTGGGCAGCTGTGGCAGAAGATGAAATGAAAGAATGATGGTAGACACTTGTTTTTTTTTAATTTTCATTATTGATGTGCTCAACAAAATCCACTTCTTCAGAACAATTAAGATTCCATCTTGCATTAAACAGCGTGACCTGTATCTGCCGTGTCATCGGCCACTGTTGCGTAAGATCTCTGTAACTATGTGAGACGTCATGGCAACTGCCTCTCCTCCATCCTTCTCACTTCCCCGTTATCTGGAATGCATCAGATTAAAGTCTGGCCCGGTGCCATTTTGAATCAGTGCCAATGACGAAGGTGACAAATAAAGAACTACAGCAGGGAAATGCAGCACCTTTTTTTGTGAGTTTTTACTGCCTTCATTGTCGGGAGAACAAACGGTTGCGGTGAGTTGTTCAGGATTTGTGGTAACTATTGTCAGATGTATTGCCAAACGAGGCTCCATAAAGGAGAATGGAATAGGGAAAAGTGCAAACGGTTCAGAATCCATAAGAACACTGTCAGACCTTTTTTATTTTACACCTTGTCCTTAGCTATTGTCAGATAAATGGATGAAGAAAGGTCGCAATAAGATGATCTCATTTTTTTTTTTTTGCTTTTTGCACCAGCGCATGTGGAGTTGCCATTAAAACTCTTGACCAGTTCCAACTTCAGGAACATAATCTGTCTCGTTTCCAGGGTGTGGCATCGACACTATGTCATTGTGCCATGCTGCCACTGTCGTTTATCACCATTCCCTTCAAACACTATATGTTTGATAGATATGCACAGCCCCAGGTACAACCTACAACAGTGGCAGATTTGGAGATATTCCGAACGCTCCCATAAATCTGCCAGTGCACTGTGCATTGTTTAAGCCTTACACTTGCTCAATTAAATACTTGTGTAACATTATGATTATTCATTTCAGGTACAAGTGTGAATTGAAGTACTTTTCCCTTTAGGAAATACTCAGCTTTCACTTCACCTCGTGTGCATTGCTCCTTTTTTTCTATGGCGCGGATGTTCAGTGAAAAAGCATTTTGAAGGTGAACTCTTCCATGCAAGTACTTTGTCAAATTGTCTTCTCTACATGTTTTTGGCAGACAGGACTAATTTGCTTGTCTGGCACTGGAATGACTCGACTTGCCCCAAGCCACCCGACTGTGAAGGAGAAGCCCGTCTTGTGATGAGGGCAGTTTGAGCTAGATGCGGTGTGTCCAGTACTTTAACATCGCTGTTGCTAAGGCCCCTCGCCCGCTGTTCATACACATACATGCCGCCATCAATGCCCACAATGTACGGCAGCTGTTGATGCATCTCTTTTTAATTAGACGCTGACACTTACACAGGTATCTGAAATATGCAAAATGATAAAAGATTCATTCGAAGCTCGGAGGAGAATAGAGTCTCCTCAAAGGAGACGCAGTCTCTTCATCCCAGCGTCACTTATTGCTTTAGTCACAGACACCGAACAGTGTGACAAAAATAGTCCAGGCCGTCTCTCTTTCACACTATTGGAAACTGTCTTATAGTTATGCCCATTCTACATACATGTATTCAATTAGACTGCATATAGCATTATTTTCTCAAGGTGCAGTATCAGAGCAGTGAGATCCTCCATCTTTCAGTGAGGTTTTCTGTTGTCATTGGAGGTCATCGGTTCTCTTGAGTTCTTTAAATTCTTCAAACATTGCATTAGCTACTGTAATATACTCATTTGTTTGAGTAAATCCAAATATCTTTTGCTCCAACAACGTGTGTGTTGCTCATATTGGAGTGACTTTTCTAAACGGGTACAAACAGTAAACTGTCAGTAGCTGCAAACTGGTGCAATTATTCTCCGGCTCTGATGGATGACACTGCGAGGCTCATCTAATGTTGAACCCCCCCCGTACCAGATGCCCTTATGTTACGCCATAAACACACCATGTCAAGTGCAGAGAAAACGCATCCAGCACTAAACTTGTTGGAACTGAGCATTCCAGAACAATACATCAAAATCCTGCCCAAATGCAAACACTTGCAAAGCAGACACGTTTCATAAATCACCCGGGGCTAGCACTTTGTGTGTGTGTGTATTTGTGTGTTTGTGGTTCCTTCTCTGTCACCCTCCTTTAGGAAGTGACCTCTATTTACCTGTCATACTCCGTTACCCCCAGTGCACACACACATTCACAGTGAGGCACCGCAGTGCAGCAGCTTCAGGTCATGGCTGTTCATTCCACTTGTGTGCACAGAACTAATAGCCAATGTAACTAGTGTTAAAGTGCAGTTTGTCAATGATGAATAAATGTAAACGACTGCTACAATATGCTATGTTTCTCCTTTATTTTGGTGAGGGTTGTGCATAAACTTCTATAATTCCCTTAAATAGTTTTATATTTTTATGGTTGGAAGCAACCAAACTACAGGCTCTGCAGAAAAGTCACATCTGTGACTTTGTACAATGCAAAAAGTATTTTTCTTGATTTGAGGAACTAAATTCAAGAAATCTGTCCATAGGGCCAGTTTTTTAGTCTTAAATTAAGGGAAAAGATCTATTCGCACTCAAAATTAGATAAAACAAACCTTCATTAAAAAAATTGTTGTAGAATGTTTGTTTTTCTTTCTTTCTTAATTTTAGTGTAAAAAAATAACCTTGCCTCATGAACAGATGTCCGTGAGCTGCAGAAAATTATTAGTTAGTTATTGCATAACCTTCCTTCGTCACTTTTCTACATTTTCTCTGGCTTCCTGCCACTATCCTTAAACTGTAGTGAAATGATTGCCTTGATTTCAACAATGTTAAAATGGCTGTCATGCATCTGCTTCATTTATAAGTTTGGATTGGGAGACCAAATCATTATCATCTTTAAAGTGCACCTGTCTTACATGAGAAGAGGTCTTCCCTAACTCTGGCTATGCAAACTGTTTAGACCGCATGAGTCAGAGCTCTATCCTTGAAAGATTAAAATCTCCCTGTTCATTCACTTCTAAACATTTCAACATTTTCCAGCTTGTCTTTATAAAAGTCCCAGTGGTGAGTTTGATTAATACCAATGAAAAACATGAAAAGCTGTCTCATCATGCACTTGAACATATTTTACCTTGAGAATGTTTGTACAAAAGTCTCTCTAAAACACACTTGGCTATACTCCTAGCGTGCAACAAGAGGGGGATTTGTAACGCTTGTAAGGAGAGTGCCAGTAGAAGTTGTCTCTGTCCTTTGGTAGTTGTGGAGCCTTAGAGCAGAACAGATTTAGCCTGCTGCTTTGAGGTTGCTGCTGCAGCCGTCTCAGCCTTTGAACTGAGCACGCGTTCAGCCTCGTGGCCCGGGCTAATTAGCATTTCACCGGCATCCGTCTTCAAAGGCAGTGGCACAGGGAGGAAAACAAGCAGCAAACGCACAGGCACATTTATATCAAACGCCCCTCTGTCCTGTGCGGCACAGGGCCTTACTGCCACCGTTTAAAATGTGATGCACTTTAAGTGCGAGCCGTGCCCTTTGTCTGTTCTGCTTCACGTTTGGACCGAGCACTGGAACAGCCTCAAGGGCAGTGGATGTCAGTGGAATTAAATAAATAAATCCAATGCAACATTAAGCAGGGAATTATAGATTTAGTTAGTGATGAGTGTTACTGATGGATAAAATGAGCTAGCAGTCATGGCAGATGCTTATAGGTCACATTAATATGCTATATCCCGCCCTGTTGATGATATGAAAAGCCTCTCGATAAAAATTACATTGTTAAGCTTCCTGACATCAATGTAAGGACTATTTCTCTGTGACAATGGTCATTAATTCCAAAAGCCAAGGACATTGGCTAATAAAAAGAAATCTCAGAAATATGATCTCGTCATGAACAAAACAGTAGTGCAAAAGATACACGTGCTCGATACCATTGTACTGCCATTTTGTTGCCATATAAACTGCGCCTAGGAGCGGGGTGGCGCTTTCTCAATGGAGGAAACCAATGCAACCAATAAGTGGTGTGGTCTGCCAAGGACGATCGGATGAAGAAACTTGAGTTCTGAGTTGGAGAGGCCATGTTGTGGGTGTGAAGTAGACATAGGCTTAAGGATGTGGAGAGGTTAGGCATGTAGAAGCAGACTGAACATTGTGTACCACTCATTAGTCACGACTGACTCAGCCCTGCGTGATGTTCACCATCGTGAAGGAGACTGTCCTTGTCTCTTAGCTCTTCTACTGTTATTTGTCACCTTGCATATGTGTTTGCTTCCTTACATGCACAGGAATCTTCATGCATTACGTCTTATTTTCTTTCTACAATGTAGGCATCATTCAGGTCCTTCCAATCTGGTCCTTCCAATCACCGCTGATTAGTCACGCTCACACATCACATTCATTCATATGTCATCCTCCATCTCCTTCAGCTTTATCCAGGGTTGGGTCGCGGAGGCAGCAGTCCGAGCCCGGACTCCGGTGGGAGTCCCGAGGTGTTCCCAGGCCAGCTTAGCAAGATGAGTTCATTTCTTTAGGTGACAAAGACAATAACGTCAAAGCTGGGATTAAACCTCCAACCTTCCACCTTTTCTGTAATTCTGTATTTAACCTTCCTGTGGAAATTTTTCCTGAGAAACAAACACAGGGTTTTGATTGCTCACTAATGAAATAGACGACATCAGCACACATGGTGGAAGAGTAAATAACTACTACATATGCTTATCTAATAGTGGCTTACTTGACAACAATAACCACTGAACGGCAGCTGCAAATTGCAAAAGGGCGGGGATTCACACCCGCCCCATAAAAACAACACTGAGGTAATAAATTTTACCTTTTACAGCCACAAATGTGTGGAATGGATTACACGTGACTTTTTCTTTTAAGCATTGGAGGTTTGTGTCACAACAGCTGATTCTGAGTTTCGCTTTCAGCCTCGGTAATCCTCATCAATGTAAATGTAAAGATGAGGCTCTTACTGTATCGACTCTCTCTCTCTCTCTCTCTCATATCCGTCACATCACTGCTGCGCTGACGGTGTGTCTGGATTCATGTTTTATTCAGCAGCTCTGTGTCTCCTCCCGTCACTCACAGCGGCCCGCAGAGTTGTGCCGAGGATACCAAAGTGCGCCATCCGTCAGCTACTAACTTAATCTGTGCCAAATTACAGTGAAGGACCCACCACTTGGCTCCCTCATCGCACATAACACGCCACAATTTAGCCCAGTGGAGTGAGGCGAAGCGCACCACTGTAATATTAAATCATGGTCACGGTCTTAGAGACGCAGACACCGAAAAGCCCAGAGAAACGGCACCCACCACGCAGTTACAAACAATCTCTGACAAGTGCATTTATCAGACAAGCCACCACTTTGTGATGGAGAGATGCCCGCAACGTGATGGAAGCGCTTGAGCCGACTAAGCAGAGAGATCATTGTTAACAGATGTTCTGAGGGAGGCAGAGAGGGTGGAGTACACAAAAACTGCACCAAGGTACCTCCATAAAACAGTTACTTTTTTCTCAAAATAAAAAGGTTGTAATTAACGTTTAGTACAGGGGTGTCAAACATCCGTCCCGCGGGCGAGTTGATTTCATCCGGCCCCTGCCCAGTAGAGCATAAATTCCAGAGTATGTTAAAAAAGTACGTCTCTAGCTCAGTTATGAATTTTGAAAGAATAACCAGAATGCCCATTCTAGCCACTAGGGGGCATAAAAAAAAAAAAAAAAAAGGAAAGAGTTCCACACGTGTCCAGCAGAGGGCACTGACATAATAAGAGCTCAGGATATGAACAACACATTATATTGCCACGTAGTAAATGGACAGTCTGCCCCAGGGCGGCTGTGGCTTCAATAACAGCTTACCACCACTGAGTGTGGAGTGAATGAATTATGACTACTATGTAGTACTTTGACAAAGTGACACAGGCTTGTAAAGTGCATTACAAGTGTAAGACGTTGTTATTAATCAAGCTACAGTGAAGTTGGGGCTTTGACCAAATCACAGCTTATTATTATTCATTTATTTTAAAAAATGTTCTCTATTATGAGAAAACGAGTTTGACACCCCTGGTTTAGTGTATTGGTTTATTGATTAATTGCTATCAAGGGCTTAGATGATGGGTAACAGTTAATTGGTATTTTTTTAATAAACACACAGTTAGTCTCTTAACCCCCACCTGAACCAAGCACATCTGCTCCAGTTGGCACTACCCAAATCTAAAAGCTTTTTGAAAGAAACAACAAAATCTCTCACAAAATGTGACAAAATGTTTTGTAGGTCTTAGCTTTCAAATGAGACCTTCTCCTAGACCGGGGTCTCCAACTGGCGGACCTGGGTCCAGATCCGGACCTCCAGAGGCATTAGTCCGGACCCCAAAGCCTTTTCATCCACTCATTTTACTTAATTTCTAAGGCTGAACTAAAAATTCTCAAAACAATTTGATTAACATTGAAATAAGACTGATTCATTTGATTCATGAATCAGTTCTGATTTGTAAATAGTCAACCTGTGCTCATGTTTTCAAGAGCAATGACTGCATATGTCTGGACCCTGGATATTATGTCGAAGCTACGAAAGAAAGGAATCCAGACCTCGAGCTGATTTAGTTGGGGACCCCTGCTCTAGCCTATAGTCGGCAAACTCCAGTCAAGGAGCTTTTAGATTTGGGTAAAGCAGAACTGGAGAAATTGTGGTTACGGCGGGTGGTAAGAGATTAATAGAAGAGAATATGCATCTCTGCCCGATAAGACACACTGATAGTTTCCCTTGCCCACATGTAAAGTTACCCAAATAATTGAATCAATAAATTCCTTCTCCGGAGTCAGGAGCGACAGAACACTCTATTTAAGGATCACTTTACCTGTTGAACAAAGCCATCCATGGCATCATTCTTGTCTCACACGGACTAAGATCCTGTTATTGTCTATAATAAATCTGTGAAATGTAGCCGGAGTCACTGAGCTGTTTGCGATTCCCTCGAAAAGAATGGTGTTTTTTAAAAGGCAGAGCAGTGAGACAGCGTCCAGGCGTTGCAGAGGGCGGGGTGTGGTCAGTGTGCCAGGCCAGAGGCTCAGGGCAGCAGGCTGGAGGCCGCAGATTGGCAAATGAACAGGGAATACAGGCACAGATAAGCAGCTGCTATGGTGCTCCGGCCAGCTACAGAGTTAAAGTGGGAATTATGTGCTTATTTTAAATGCTTACAGCACGGCTAACAATTTAAGAGATGGACTGAGATGAGAGGTCCTTACGTTTGAAGGTTAATTACCCGATTCAAAACACAAATTTCTTCCATGGCCTATTAGAGTTCGAGATACTATTGTCAAAACCAATTTCTGTGATTCTTGGCAATTTCCATTATACGCCAATGGAGGTTATAAATTACAAATTAAGTGGGTTTTAATTCTTTGTATGACATTTGCTGTATCTTTTACAAACAATCTCTCAATCAAGAATTTTCCCAACACCTTTTAGAAAGCATAAAATTCATCGAGTTCATCGTTTACTTGAGTGAATCCTTCTTTCCCGCGACGCTGGCGTGTGCTGTACTCGTGTGTTTCGCCCTCGCAGTCGTCTCATTGCCCAGATGCTTTCCAGTTCATACACCTGCAGGCTCAGACCGGCTCTTTCCCCATGGACAATCTATAAGAGTGGGTTCCCAGTCAACAATCTAAAGGTCAACGTGATGAGTAAGACCTTAAGTGAGAATAAGATGACACACAGGATACTGCAGAGGAGACACGTAGAGAATGCAGTGACAAGCGATGGCAACACAATCCATTACTATCTCTGTTGTACTGGAATGCATAAAGCTCGTGTGTGTGTAACAGGTTTTGGCTTGCTGAAGTGAAAACTGAAGGGAGGTTTTAGACACTTTTCTTTAAGACACAACTTCTCTCGCATAAATGAACAAATGAACCATTGTACATGTAATTTGAATATCGTTTGCATGTTTCAAACTCAACGTTGGTTTCTGCCTGTAGCGTTTCACACTCCAGTCAGAAAAGTCCAAGCTTGATTGAAGAGCAACCCGGAAATATCTATCTGTCTGCCTTTTGTGTGTCACAGATTTTTAACTTTATTCAGACAGCAGATAAGACTGTTGGCTCTGGGCTCAGTGCGTGTCTTTTGCCTCAGTGCCGATGAAAGGCCCACATGCGGCCCAACGACTGCACCATATGGTCCGGCCTGTTTGTAAATGCTCCTCTATTTTTTGGGGGGGGCATTTGTTTATTTTACTACCTCTGACATATGGGAAAGTACCGATTTAGCCATCCCGAAATGCCTATGCCTAAGCGCACATCTTTACAATATGACAGTGCTCAAAAAGTCAACTTATTATGCAAGTGCAATCCTTTGTTGTACAACGATTTGCGGTTTATGATCTAAAAGCTTAGATTGCCCGTGTCTACAGAAATGCGATGGCCTCCTGAGCTCACTGAAGCCACTTTTTAGTGTGCAAGTTGCTCCTCTCTTCCATTTCTCATGAGTTTGATTGAAGCTGTTATTTACGTTGATATATTAATTCTGATGATCTGCTCCTCACTCCATCCATTCCTCCCTGATGCTCTTCATTGTAAGAGTGTTACAGTGAGAGAGCAGGGGGGAAAGGCAGGTGTGTGTGCAAGAGCCTGCGAACATGCTGCATTGTGTGTCCTGCACCTCACACAATGCTCTGGTCTCATTTACTGACAGTGAAGAGAGCATTGTGTTTGGGGTGGGCAGATCTCGATAACGTCACGCCACTGTGAAAGACGCTCAATGGGATCCTTTTGTTGGTCTATATCTGTCTGCCTGTTCTTTTAAGGCTGAATCACAGACTCTATCTCTCCACCGCAGTCTCTTTTATTCATTCAAATGTAGGGACCCTCTCAGGTTTCTACAGGTTGGTTGCAACTTTTCGTTTTGTTTTTGTATTGTTTATTATTAATAATTGCTACTAAAAAGATCTCTGTATTGAAGCATTGCGCCCGCTGCAGACCACAGATTGTCTTGAGAGTTCGTTTGATGCCGGAGGTTGACTTGTTCCTTGAATCGGCAATTAAATCCTGATCAATTTGCGTAGAGACAGAGATTTTTGCACACCATGCATTTCGTTTTAATCAAGAGCTGCGATCCGCTCATAAATCAGCTGTATTGAAGAAAGATTAACCCCAGACAAATGTTCAGCGAGTTTTTAATGGCCGGCTAAAGCTGCTAAGGCCTTGCTGTACAAAAACACGTTGATGGACGATGTGTTTGCTCACTAAAGAAAGGAATCCCGGCTCAGTGGCGTATGCTTGTAGTTTGTGGCGCACTCAGGAAAATCAAAGTGATGCATTTCTGGAATCGGGCCACGCAATTTTGGCCTCTTTCCGACACGCTGCCTTTCCTTCTTTATTCAGGCTTATTAATGTACTTTGAGACACCTTAGCCTTGGTATGTCATGTGGTGTAACTCGATTTGTTAAAGTGAGTCATGCAGCCCTTATTCCTGAGCTGGCGCATAACTGGAAATAACTACTGAATCAAAACCGCAATTTTAAAGTATTTGAAAGTGGACAGTGGAATTTCTTAAAACATGATCAGCAAAATTCAATTGTAGGGATGCACCGATGCCGATATCAGTGTCGGGTATCGAGCCGATACCACATCCTTGTACTCATACTCTTACTCAATCATGAGGTCCCGATACCAGAAACCGTCGTGTGGCCGAGGCTTCAACGGTACGCAGCTTTCCGCTGAGGATAGAAAATAGCAACAACGTGGAGAATTCTTGAGTGGAAATACAATATTCCACATAGAGCTGACTTTATTACAGACTACATTCCCTAAATCAGTATTTTTGTTCGCTACGCAAAATTCCGCAGCTAGCAACAGTATGCTAATGCTAACATGAGCATGCTAACAAAACAAAAAAACTAGGCTGGGTTAAAAACTAATATAGAAATAACTATCCATCCATCCATTTTCTTCCACTTGTCCGTTGCCGGGTCGTGGGGGCAGCTGTTTGGAGTTGCCCAAATCACACTGCACCAGCCCCTTATGGCTCCTTCTGCAGGTGGTGGGTCCACGGAAGGACGGCCTCACGATTCAACCCGGGCCTGTTGGTCTCTCATAAGGGGCTTCTGAATCGCTCTTTGTTTGACCCGTCACCTAGGACCTGTTTGCCATGGGAGACCCTACCAGGGGCACGACGCCCCCGACAACAGAGCCCCAGGATCATTCGGGTGCTCAAACCCCTCCACCACATTAAGGTGGCGGTTCCAGGAGGGGTAGAAATAACTAAAGAAGCCTAATAAAATAACATAACCACTGCTGGAGTGGTCAAGTGTCACTCCAGCAGTGTCACCCACTTAATTTGGTGGTATTTTAGTACATGAAATGCTGTTAAAGAATAACTTATCTGACATATCATAAATGCAAAGGTTCTAATGATCGGATCACTTTATGTGAGTCATAAATGCAACATCAAAGCCTGCCATGTAGCCATGGATATAAAAAAGTCCAGTGATCCTTGTTAAATGTTTTCCATTAGTTTATTGATAGATGTAACTGATAATTGATCTGTGACATCATAAGAAAAGATAAGACTTTATTGATCTGTAACTGGACAACAGAGATATATTCACTTTTTCACTCACAGCAGCCACTTTTAAGACAGACTGGTGGTATTGGCAGATCGGTGTTGGAGGAAGACATTTTGGAATTTAGTTTTCTGCAATATTAATATTATCGCAGTTGCAGTTCTAAACACAGAAATGAGCTGAGCTGACTTGAACAACACAGGGAGAGGAGCACAACTCTATGACATCAACAGGTGGAGGAAAGTGTTTTGAGAAGATAATAAGCTTAATGCAGGATTACACAAACAGACATGAATGAACCAAAACACAACTCCAGGCATGTCTTTTGTGAGGAGGCAGCAGTTTAACATGGTCAAACTCTTCCAAAAAAGTTAATTTAGCAGAATATTGTTGGAATATTGGAAGTTTTCAGTAAGGCTAAGAAACCACAATCCTTTCCACCTAAAAACATACAGTTTCCATTTGAAAGGTTTTTTTTTTGGAGGGCTGCTTTGTGGTGTTCTCGAGAGCTGCCTTTTGTCAGACTGCTCAATTTGCCACTCATTTCTGCCTCCGGAGCTGGCAGGGATTAGTTCTGAATACACAAGTAAAATGCTAAACTATGCATGTCTCAGCAACAATGGTACATCGTAAGTCAGGCGAAATTAAAAAGCGTCTCGAGAGGCATTTACACGAGAGCAAGCCACTGCTAAACTTTTGTGGCTATAAACAATTTTCCGCCTTTAGGTCGTGGAGCTGCAGCATCATGCAGGCCTGGCCATTGTTGGTGCCGCTCCCTAGCGCTGATAAATGGGGGAATGCATCTGAAACTTACACTGACAAATGCATTATGCTGATCAATACGTATAGATTAGTGGATCATGTTAGACCAATTTCTTGTTGGGTCAAATTGTTCATTTTATGGTACAAGCACCAAATTTAAATACCTGTTCCTGACGAAGATCCTGCTGTGGATCGAAGCGTGTAGGTGTCCGTCGTTAATAAAGGACTTTTAATCTACCTTCAGAGTGCCTCAGATATTTGCCCATTTCACACATTTGTAAGGGCTTTTATCTTTATTTGTGATCACTGCTTTCATCCTTTATACGAAGTAAAAAATTATTGGCAACGGGTGCTCTTCATGACCCAGTGCATTACTCACTTCTTCTATTTTTAACCTTAAAGGGATATTTCAGGATTTTTGACATAGGGTCTCATTTCCTAGTTTTCCAGAGTGTTGTGGATTTATGGAGATATATATATATATATTTTTAAGTCATGCAGTCCTTATATTTGAAGAGTTTAGTGATGCTAGGCTAGTGCTAGGCTAGCGCATGTCTATGGTAACTAGTAGCCTGCCTTAAAAACAGTCTGAGCCAAGCACAGTGCACCTGCGGCAAATCACTTATAACACCAGACTACTGATAAAAATGTCTGTGTCGACTGAATAATTTAGGAAATATAACCATTTTGCATTTAAAATAACTTATATTTGAGCAGCATCAGCTTCCTGGTTGTAAGCTACGCAGCTAGGTTACTGGATCTACAGTAGTTTGTTTACCTGAGGCCGGCATTACTACACGTGGAAATCACAAAGGAGCTTTCTATAAATCAGATATGGTAACGTTTGGAGGACTACCCGATGATTTTGAAGAGGATTTTAAGGCAGGCTACTAGTTACCATAGACATGCGCTAGCCTAGCACTAGCCTAGCACCACTAAACTCTCAAATATAAGGACTGCATGAATAAACATGAAAAAATCTCCAGGAATCAACAACACTCTGCCCTATGCCAAAAATCCTGAAATATCCCTTTAAATACATGTTGTCCACAGGTGGTAAATGGGGAATAATAGATTAACTAATACATTAAAAGTGTAGTATCCAATGTGTTTATTGTTTTGTTTTTTTTTACTTACTGCGTTCTACAGCAACCTGGCAACGGCATATCCTGAACTATTTCTTGAGTTCTGCTGCTCCAGTGGGATAAAGAAGCGACATAAATACAAACTTCAGCAACTAAAAAGTACTGACAAAAAAAGAATAATGGCAGTGACTTAAATTTCTGGCCAATCAATGCTCGTCAACGCTTCACAATCACATCCCTAGTGGCTTTTTTTGACATTGTAGGACCCAGAGAGCATTAATTCAATTTAAATGTCAAAAAGGCTAATCTGCCTTGCTAGACATGTAGAATCTATAGGGACAGGAGCAAAAGATACATTGTCATTATTGTTATATTTTGGGCATTTCAACTTTTTCAGTATCAACTCTGCCCTCTGCTGTGGTGTTGTTGTTTCGTTAGAATACAGGACCAGCTTCGTGCAGTTTGACAAGCATGACTGTTACGTAGACCATTACCTTGAGAGGCTGACATTAAGATGTTGAGTGAAAGGTTTGAAACGTGAATGAATGAATAGATGTTATGATGTGAAGTTTGTTATGCTCAATAAAAAAAGATAAAAAGAATCACAAAAATGGATTCCCGGCTATGTGAGGCTTTTCTAGCAACATATTGTGCTTGTCTGTCGTGTTGAAGGTCTAACTTTGTTTCCTCTTAAAAGCCCAGCTAAGCGTTTGTAAATCTGTCCTCTCACTTTCTCGTGGCCTAATCTTAATTAAAACTCCCGAAATGCAGTCGGACTAAGATTCTGACCTTGGCGGCGAGTGGAGGCAAGCGATGTGCTGAGATGGATGAGGGAGGGGCGCACAAGGACATGTATCTGTCTCGGTGAGTGACTTGTACAAAGCCTTGCGTGCTTTTGAGGGCGTGCGACATGAAGTGCGTGTGTGTGTGCGTGTGCGTGTGTGTGTGTGTGTGTGTGTGTGTGTGTGTGTGTGTGAGAGAGAGAGAGAGAGAGAGAGATAGCCCGAGAAGGACGCGGCGGCATCAGTCACTGTCAGTGAGACCGCAGTCCTGGCTCAGCCCAGACCAATGCATTGCTCCTAAACATAAACAAAAGAGCTGCAGGATGCATAATTCATAAAGCTAATCGGAGACAGACAAGAAAGGCATTGAATCGTTCGGCCCACAGAAAACCTCAATGTCTCTGAGCAGAAAAAGGACAGGGAACCAAAAAAAGAAAAGCAACAAAAGATGGAGAAGAAGCGGATCATTTTTCAAAAAAGCAGGCCCTCGTCTTGCATCCTGCGCCTAGAGCCTTTCCATTACAACTTCCCCTGCCTTCTTTTTATCGCGTGTAAATTACAAGGGAGACAGTGGGGTGTTTGGGCCCATTACTGCAGCGCTCTCTCCTGAGGAAAGACAACGAAGAAAGGTTTAGTGGATTTCTCAGTAGCACGCCTCATAAACGTAGAAATACAGTATCTAGTAAGAGCATCGGCCATATTGCGCAAGTATTTCAGGAGTTAATGCTTTAATCTGCGCAGAGACACAGAGAAAGATATTATTTCTAACAATGACTCATAAAACCGGTCAGTGGATGTTTTGATGATGAAGAATCAAGCTGACCCTCAAAATGGCCGAAATCCAAAACGAGAAAATTCCCTTGGCTCGTGCACACATTTTCGATTCAGCTTTGACGAGACTTCCACACACGCTCGTCGCCGAGAGTTCTTAGATCAGAATAGTCAATTAGAAAGCAGGAAAGTGTGCGGGGTTTAGTTTTCGGGATTCACTTTTTGTAGCGTCTTTCTTGCACCGAGTTCAAATGAGTTCCTGCCTTATCTTGGGTTTCACACTTCAAGCCCGTGCCTATTTAACGGAGATGAGTAAGTGCCCATTATGATTTAATAAGCCACATTGAGCAGTGAGTGACATTACACTGTACATTAATCTGGGGGTGCATGTTAAATCGTCCGTTCCTCTTTGCAGTTGGTGAAGTGTGTCTTTGCATTGCGCCCCTCTGTCCTCTCCCAGTCTCCCCTTCCCGAGCAGGGGGGGTGGCCTCTGAAAGCTTACGTCTTGATCTGAATCCAAACCCGATGAATCATTTATCGGGCCGAGGCCTGAAATACCCTTTTCGCCTTGTGGTGGATCTCAAAAACCTCTTAAACACAGTGCAGTAAATATCCACAATGCACCTGCACCGAGCACCTGGTATCTCCCAGAATGCCACGGCGTTATCAGCCCGAACCAGGCTCCAGAGCTGTGTGTCCGTCTGGCTCTCTCGCCTTCGCTCTCGTTTCATTATTTGGCTGGTCAGTCCATAAACAGTCCTCATTATGGATGGTACTGTATTTTAACACCTTGTTTGCATTTGCAGTTTATTTGGCCAGTCAGTGCTGCCAAGTCACGACAGTCAGCCCTCTGAAAATGCAAGTGGTAAATAAAATGTATTATGAAGGTTTGTGTTTAATAATACTCAAGATAGTATGAGATTTTTAGCTATGTAGTTGTCCTTTGTTATAGTTCACAATAGTTATTAAAAGCGTCAAATGAAAAGGCTGCTGGTGGCAGTTTTCTCTCTCTCTCACCTTTGCCCCTGAAGTGTTTTAGTAAAGGTTTAGTGCTTATTTAAAGCTGGTTTATTCTTTGTTTATTCCTGATTTTGTCTTTTTGAAGAGGCTGAGCACTTGCATTATTTTTATAAAATGTAGGCAGGTGGTTAATGATTGCTGTCAGTATTATCTGTATACTAGTGTGCGCATTGGTATAATGGTTTTCCCACTTTCACTTCCATTTGCTTATTCTATTAAATATGTTGATATGTAATATTAAACAGGCTCACAAAAAGGTTTTTCATTTGATATGCAAAATCATCCAAAGTTCTTTTTATTCATCTCTAAATATTGCTTTATTTCATCCCATTGCGGTGCTTATTTCTTAATGTAAAACATGAAGCTGAAATTCTTTCATCCTCAACAGTTTCTTGGATTGTGTCTCTTGGCATTTCATATTGTTTTTCAAGTTGAGCTACAGCTTGAAGGCCCAATACCTGATTTTTCTATTAGGAACAATGAGAAAGGAAGCCACTGAATTAAAATGTTTGTTGTGGAGCTTCCCAATTCTTCAAGGGACAAGTTTATAGGCACATTTCCAGGGTCAGTTTCACAGAAATGCTATAAAACTAGCCTGCAAGCTCATGAAATTGATAGAAATGTTTTATAATTAGATGCACGATGTTAACCCACAAATGTTTGCAATTTACTGAAGTAGGACAAAACAAAATGTGTTCCACTACTAGAGAAAAAAAAATCAGGTGTAATTTCTTTAATCCAGCTAAATATCAATAAATAAAAAGGTTGTACATTCAGTCTCACCGTGGCAATTCAGACAAGTGCATTAATCTAATGAGCCGCTCCTCTTGTAGGTGCCGGTGCATTGCAAATCATTGCAATTTACTCTGTCGGTTCCCAGCAAATCAAGTGTGATTCTGATGTATGCACCTCATAACTTACAGCGCCCCTTTTGTTTTCAACAGGAATGTTTGAAGAGCTCATTGAGGCTTTGGTGGATTATTATTATTGGGAAACTGTTAAAACATGTAAAATAGGCTTTACCTCCAGGTAGTGACGGAGCTCAAGATCTGGTGATATCTGGTGATATCTGGTGATAGGCGCTTCTACAAATCTACAAATCGCTACAGGAACAAGTAATAAACGTTATCTTAAAGGGAAATATGTAAGTCATATGGAATTCTATTTAACTCCTTGGCTTGCACCATTCTCATTGAACTTCAAAATGTTTTTTCTTTTACCTCGTATCATTCTCTGCTGCAGTCTCATACTGTACATCAGCAATACTCCCTAAGGCTGGAGTTTGCACATTGCTATGGAGTAAAAGACTGGGAGGGTGATAGAAAGGGCAAAAGGGAGGGAGAAGGAGAGTGCAGAGGTGTGTAAGAGGAGAGGAGACACCTGAAGGGAGAGGATGGACCCGAGAGCATTAAACCCAGTGAGAGAAAGGTGAGACGCTGTGGCTCTCCTTCAGGCTGTGCTTTGATCGCTTCAGTTCAAGCTTGTGCTGCGTCCAATGATGAGGATGAAGCAGAAACATAGTGCATTCTGGGAAGGGTCAGCCAAGTCTGAATAGAATAACTTATGCAATGGCATCACAAAAACGATATTTTCAACATCTTTCCACCAATAGAATGAGCAGAAGGATGTATACCTCCAGACTCCTTTTATGCCTTTTAAAATACATGTTAGTTAAGTATACATGTAATTTGCTTCGGCTTTTATTTAAATGTTTAATAGCTTTTGGAACATTAACTTTGGCTCAGGTGTTAATTTTCAGCTCTATTTCCACCTGCAGCATCCATCAGGCAGCCCCAGAGACGCAGCGCTGCCCGAATCAGCGTCCTGTCACTTTCCATCAGAACCGCATAAAGCATTCTTGCCATCTGGAAGGTTTGCTGCGGGCGATTGGATGCCCCTCTCCAGAATATTCTGACTCAGACAGGATTCGCCTCTCTCTCGTCACAGGCTGCTGAGTCCTCTCAGTGAAACACCTTTTCCCATAATGTGCCTCATGCGGCTACCAACAAATGCGAGTTTGCATCTTTGGACCAAGCTTTAATATTCATTGTTTTATATTGTGTTTTTTAGGTAAATTGGTTCAGCAACAAGTTCAGCACGACTGAAATGAAAAGTATAATTTGCATTTTGGTTCAAACTGTCAGAATAAGGAGGGGAATCTTATTTGTGTAGTGCTTTACAAAACTATCAATAGGTTGTCTTGACACAGGTCACCTGAAGCGCTTCATTGTATGAGCTGAACAATCTACATTAACCACTTACTGAACTGAGCACATTTTCTCCAGTTTTTGGCTTTGCCGAAATCTGAAGGTTTCTTGAAAAGGGTGTCAAAGTAGCGACATAAACGGGACGAAAACAAGGATGAAAGTGCAACAAAAGAGCAACAAAAACGTGACACAAAAGCAACCAAAGAATAACAGAAAAGTGAAAAAATGTGATGAAAAGCAATGAAAACAAAGTTGCGACAATATGGCAACAACGCAAGGAAAAAGATCCATTCAGATCAGTTTTGTGTTGTTTAGCTTCCAAATGAGGCATTACACTGGCCTATAGGCTGTAAAGTTTTAGATTTGGGTAAAGCCGAACCGGAGAAAATGCACTTGGTTAAGGCGGGGGTTAAGAGATGCTCAGTGAATTTCTCGCCAGATAGTCAATAATTAACATCAAATCTCTACAGAAAGCATACACCGTGGCACTTCCCTCCACTGGTTTCCTTGTGGCCAGGGTGTTCTTTAAAAAGAAGTAGATGGCAGGTGTGGGACACCTTTGCACCTGGGCCAATTACCTCAGCAGTGTGTAATCCTACAAAACCTCACCTCCCTTCCCACTCAATCCTGTGCCTTCTCTGCCTCACCTCCGCCCACCGCACAATAGTTTTGTTTTTTCATCTCTCGCCTTCATCCCTGTAGCCCTGTTAGGCTTCATGGCTCACCAATTACAGCCAGCAAAAGTCGCTCCCAGTGGCTCAGATACTGCACACTGGACGCACGGCCCTGTATCTTGTGGCATAGAGTGGTCTTCCACTGCCAATCACCACCTCAGGGAATTTGCTTATAGTTTATTATTCTATTCTATTATGTGTCTCGAACCCTGTACTTTTGCCTCTGAACATGTCTTTAAATAATATGAAAATGCTGCATTGCAAAAGAGATTTATCTTTTTAACGAACCAATATGGACTTCATAGTTTATTGTCTCATATTGAACAACAAATTTGGCTCATTTTCCTCCTAAAACATGTCATTCCTACAAATGTCTGAAATGGATTGACGTACCAAAAAACTTCAATGATAATGAAACCTAAATGTTTTTTTCGATTAATACACATGTTCTTAAGGTCATACTATTGCTTCCCATGTTCTGTTGACTTTGTTCTTTCTTAAACTACCTCCTCTTTTCATCATATCCCTGATGGGCTGGTGTTTGAGGGATTAACTTGGAGTGGGGGATTATTTTAACTTGCCTGTCAGTCTGCTCCGACACACAGTCACCTTCTGTGGGTGCTGTCAGTCAGAGACTCTTAGCGTTTAACATTAATAAATCCTGATCTGCACAGCCAGTGGTGAGGAGTAGGAAACTGGACCAAGCATCAAATCGCATGGACATTTTTTCTTTGATGGCAATTCTCACAATTAAAGGAACTACAGATGGAAAGAAGCACTTATGCTATAACCAGGCATAACGCACCCCTCCTGTTTCATGTTCATTTAAATTGAACATTGTACCTTTTTCAAATGAATAAATAAACTTAACCTTAAACTAGATACTGTATGTTCAGCATGCACTGCTCTGTGGTTCACTGGGATAAGCAAATTAATATTCCTGCTGTACTCCACCTGCAGGTCTCTGAATTCTAATGCTGCCGCAAAGCTTTGAACACATTGGCTATATACCTTTGTCATAAATATAACTTGTGTGTAACAGAGGCAACAGTAAAATAAAGCATGTTACAATTGGGCGTGTGGGAGACGTGCAAGAAAACCCAGAGCATGAGATCCTGTTATACAAGACTGTTGTGTCTCTGATGTGGTGTGGAGCCATGATAGGAGCGGGGAGGAGGGAGAGCCTCTATTTCTGACAGCGTGCGTGGGAGGACGTGGGCACCTAACAGTATGCTGATGCTATTTTTTCACGTCTTGTACATTTGTGATTTTGAAAACATGGATTTGTTGTAATAGAACTCAAATACGCAAATAAGGCACAACATTATGACCACGGACAGATGTTGGGAGAATAAGAAGATATATGATTATTATGGCACAATAACCTTATTATTATTATTATTATTCAGAGAGTTCAAAGCTAAGGACAAGATGACAATGAACGACATGCAGTTATACAAGCTCCAAAACCACAGTTCTTGTGGGTTGTGCATCTGGCCAAACCTAACGCCAGACTGCTGTGTGCGCTCGAATCATTTCGAACTGCACAGCAGCCTGGGGACCATGGCCGAAATTTCGCGTGGATTTGGGAACCAATCACAGAACGAGGAGGGACGGCGAAATGATGACGAGCTATTCGATATACGGAATCTTGTAGTTTATTTACGGATTTAAAAAAAAAAAAGTTTATTTACGGATCCAACATGACAGCAGCAGACACAACGCTATTTTTCGATCGAGCTTTAGGCCGTGTTCTAAATAGTTTAGCTCGAAAGTTTACAGCGGGTATGTCATATGTCATCGGATACGATGATACGATTGGCTGTGGCCTCGTGCAGACGCATGACAGACATTCGTAGCGCCCCGTAAACCACACCTCTCCTACGAGAAAATGAATTGGTGGTCCCCAGACTAAATATCACTTGTGATTTTAGTCTGGCGTTAGCCAGGCTACATCTGGCCAGCAATGAAAGACATGATTTGTGCAAAAAGCAATTCTAACTGCTGTTCAGAAAGAACAATAAAAAGTTAATTTAGTTGAAAGCAATATGTTTTAAATTATTTTGTTATGTCAATTAAATGTAGAAACAATTGTCAATCATTCACAATTAAAAAAACTCTCAGTTGTTGTAAGCACTGCGTAATTTCAATATTATTAGTTTTGGGCCTGTCCCACATTTACCGGGAGGCTGTACCTGACTCTAGCCGCACAGAATAATGTTAACATGATCAGATTAACATGGAAAACCCAATGAGAAATCAACCAAAAATAGAATCACATTTGTATCGCTCCTTTTTACATGATCAGGACTTAAAGCAGTACTAAGTAACTCATGCCCCTAGAGGCCATAAGCCCCACTGCAGGTGTCCTAGCATGTTGTGATTTTCTTACTCATTAACTGTCTGTGAGAGTAAATACTACGCTGACAGAAAAGACAAAGGGAGAGAGAGATATTGTACATCCAATTACACAATGGAGATCATTTTTTTTCCACTCAAACTTGTAAATACTGTTTAAGTGGCAATTAGCTTTGCCCATTAGCCTGTTAGCTTCTTCTTCGTGATGTATTGGTGACACCAGGGGGAGATGAAAGACCCCCCCCAATCATCCCATTAACACTTGTATTACCCCCAGAGGGACTATGAAAATGATTTATTAAAGTAAACAAGTTAGTACTGCTTTAACCAGTGCGACAGAGAATAAGTGCAGCCCATAGCTAGAGCTTTAGCCTGTGTAACACGCTGTAGCTTTCTCCAGGGTCCAGACTGAGACCAAAGTGTTGGAGGTAAATATCCACTGTTCAACGTGAAACTAACGTCATCGCGTCGCCTCTCTCTTTTCCTCATCGTGTTCATTAACTGTGTGCTGTTTACGCTTTCATCCATTGTTTTCCTTCGCTCCTACTGCATATCAGCATGGCGGGTGCTAATGTCGAGCCCTGATAGGAACCATAGTGAATCAGCTGATGACATGTACAAAATGACACACCCTATCTTGAATTCCAAAAACATGCTCCCAGCATAGCATTAGTCGGTAACATCCCACTAAAGCAAACATGTACTTTTCAAAATAAGTAGCCTAATGACTGTTTACCGGAGCCATACGCTGGGGCTCTTATTTACACTTGTGCATGAGGGAGCTGTGAGGCAAGCCCATATTTTCAAAGCACACTGTTCGCTACCAGAAAGCGTGCGTCCCTGCTTTCTCCTAAAATGGCCGAATTCCAGCCATCTATGCCCAGACCGAGATTAATTGGCCACAGCCGTTGTGCTCCCGCTGTACAACACTTTTCTGGGTCTTTTGCCAAAGAACGTCCCTGACATATGCATATGTATTTTTTTTTCTCTAATTTGTCACCCATCTGTACACACACACACACACACACACACACACACACACACACGCCTCAACTAGTGTGTCCCCGGGCTGGCTGTTGAGTCAGCGTCTCCGTGGCGTTTCCCCTTGAAGTGGGTCCTCAGAGACGCATCACAAAGGCGGCATGACACCGGACAGGGAGGGGGTGAGAGAGATAGAACAACTCTGCAACAAGCACCACTGTCAAATCAATAAGTCAAACAGTCCCCGACATGTAATCCGCACCGGCACTGTTTATAGATCTGTTACAATACCGAGAATTAGGGCATTCGATCAAGGCTGCCGGGGAGACGCATGTGTGGCCAATGTTACCTTATGCTCTATTATTTATGTTACATGTGTGTACGATTGTAGAGCAGTGCATTGCCTACACATTATAAAAGAAACATGAGTGCGTAATGGTTTTGAACTAGATGTCAAAGTCTGTGCAAAATGTATGACATATGTAGTAAGATTATTGTTATTGCATATTAATCCTATTGAGCATGTTTCAGTATATCCAAGGTCATTAAAGGTCAAAGATAAACAAAAGCTGTTTCATAATGCACTGGTGGAGTTCTGTTTTGTGACTATAGAGCTATATTTGCACACATACGGCTATATTATCTGTGGAAGTGGATCATGGGACCGAGCGACACAAATCCAGCTTCTTGCGCGCTACTCACCGATTGAACACAAGCGGGCAAATGTGGCATTACATGCATCAGGAGGAAGTGGAGCCAACCCAGTCGAGGTGTGGATTCATGCACGTTAATCAATCAGGGACCAAGCTCGATACTGGTGTGGGCACGCCTTGCCAGTCTGTTGAATGAGGAGTGAGTGGAAGGAAAGGAGCGAGAGGACAAGGACGAGCCGATCACTCATTTGGCTGCGTAAACCTGGGGCTAAATACCTCTCCTACATCATAACGTGACAAACAGATTCATCCTGAAAACAGCGGCTCTGGAAAGAGGACATAAAGCTCTTTGTGAGAAGAACACATTGGATTACAAACATGTTTTAAACAGGATTTAATCATGACGTGATAAATCTCCTCACAGTTGGGCATGAGGCTACAAGCCCATGTGGTCAGGCCGGGGAGGTGGTCCAGAGAGGCCCGCGCAGTGAGTGGGTGTGGAAACCGCCGCCTCCACACTGCACAGGGCCAGGCACAGGGGAGAGCCAGTGTATGGAAGTGTCTCCGAGTTTCCAGGAGAGGCAGGTTTGGGCGAGGTAGCACAACTACTGTCATGAAGCAAAGAATCATTTTCATTCACAAATTTGGCGGAAAATACCCCCAGAGATTTTCTGATAATTGCCCTGCAGCAGTAACCACAATCTAATAACTAAATAACACTGATGTAAAAAGACACACAGAACAAAAAGACAAAATATTAGAAAGTAAGAAGTTTAAATAATTGCTCAAATTCTAGCATCTGTAACAGTAACACTGTTTTGTTGTGTTCGTGAAGGGCACTGGACATGATCACAGACACGGGCGGCATCAGAGCGATGGATTTGACCAGAGATAGGGAGCGGCTTTGATAGTCTGAGCCACTGATGGACGGATTGCATCAGATTGGAGGGGGATAAGCTGCTTGGGGGGACGTGTCGGAGCAAAACTCTTTGGGCCACTGTCAGTTGTCTCCAACGGGAGGATCCATCACGCGTTTGAAGATGGCGTTTTAATTATTCGACAGGGAGGAGAAATGAGCCGTGGCACGATAGGCGAGTGGAGTTGTCTTCGGGGCATTGGCTGTATGTGTTGTGTACTCAAGATTACTTTGATCCTCAGAAGTGTGTGTCTGTGTGCCCCTCAATCCAATTTACTGCACTGTTTACTATTATGACTCAACACACTGGATCAGGTAGTCTTTGGTGCATTGTAAAAATGAGATTTCAGACTGTTGTGTAGGTGTGTCGTTACATAACCATAATTTATTTTTCCAAGGTAAAGGTATTAAACCAGGTATTCCACTGCGAGTTAAAGCTCTTTGTTATCTCAAGCACAGGCATGGATTTAGACATGCATTAGTAGATTGGCCACATATTTTGTCAGCTGACCTGCCATGTTGTATGCATGTAGTTACTGTCATATGCATCATGACAAAGTAATAGTGTGTGCAGGTTTTTGTTTTATATTATACTCATTGAAATAGTGACTTGTCTTGTCTTGTTGAGGCAAGGCTCTTCACTGACAGCTGCATAGGCTTTTGGCTGTAAATAACAGAATTCATCAAAACAACTGGGTGTAAAGGGTAATTATCTGTTTTTCCTTCCTACAAAAACTTTTGCACAAAATCTCTTTAAAAGCTCTTTAAAGGTAAAGTTAAGTTGATAATGGGCAAGGTTTGAATTCATATTAGGTTCTTCAGGAAGAAAACCACAAAAGTAAACCCGGTGAAATGTTTCTGCTGACAAATTCAAGCCAGCACTTCGCATAGACTTCCACCTGTACCTCCACAACTCACTGTCCTTTAGTCTTTTATGTACAAACCTCAGTTTGTTGTATTGCAGAAAATGCAGCACATTTTGAATGCAACATAATTTGACTTCATAGTTTTATGGAGAGCGGTGTTTGCAATGGTGCATGGTGTTATTAGCTGTACTAATGGTCTCAAAACCATTCAAAATGTCTTCTATTTCCACATCAGAGAATATTACACTTTCCTGCTCTCCCCTCCTGGCTCTAGAATGGTGCCGTTTTGTAAATGATTTGGTTTGGTCATTTGTTCGTCCTAGACCCCTCATTTAGATCCTGCCTGAGAATAGTCACTGGCCCTGAAAACTCTATTTAACTCCATCTAAACATGGTTCTAGTACCATTGTGTTCAGCCCTTTGTAGTTGTGCTAAATGTGGTCCACTTTGGTGAGTCGTCTTCCATCACACTGGTGTATTGTCCGGGAGAGCTCTGCACAGGCGAAAACAGAATGAAACAACCATCTAAATAATCCACCTGCTGTGAAATCCCTCAGTGCTCGCGCTGCCTTTTAGCCACTCTGTAGGTTTTAACCTCTGGGTCAAAGCCACTTGAACCTTGAGCGAATCCAGGTTGTTACTTTTCGCTGTGTTCCTCTTTGTTCAGATTCATTCCTGATCCATCTGTCTCGTGCATGTGTCTCTAAACGCGCATCTCTCTCCTGTCACTATCCACCAGCCGCCCATCCATAAGTGTCTGTCTCAATCTGCTCACCTGCATCCACTTTCACCATGTTTCAATCAAAGCATTAGTGTGGTGGTGTGTGTGTGATATGGCAAATAAAGGGGGAAAAACTATCTTATTTAATTTGTTATTTTAAAAACAAATGAATATGGCTTTTACTGGCAAGACTCACAGCTAAGCCACACAAGGCTTTTATCCCGACTATTGTTCTGGCAAATGGACGTTCACTGGAGGATAAAACAGATGAGCGGCGAAGCACTTCCCAGAAGATGGTGAAAGACTGTTGTGGAATGGACGGAGCTGCGCAGGATGAAGAGGAAGGAAGAGGAGCTGACCAGTGCAGGACACCACGCTCTGAAACATGGACAAACCCAAGAGGCGCTGCACCGTTTCAGAGGATCAGAGGAGACTGAAGGCAGCCAGCCACGTTTCCTCCGAGCGCTACGGTTTCCTCTACCGCCAAAAAACACGCTGGTCAGGTTGACAGCGAGTCAACAGTGACACCAGTAACAGTAACACCTGAACACATTTTCGTTGTACAATAAAAGAAGTGTTGTACAAATAAAGCACTTACTTACTTACTCAGTAACTGTATGGTAAATTAGATGGATTTCTCTAAATAAACCTCACCTTAAACGACTTTCACTCCAGTACAATTTAACACTAAATAGTTTCTAATTTAATCAAAGTCTGAACTCCACTCCAAACAATGAGCTGTTACTGCCATAGGATTGGCCGTAGAACTGCATTTGAAAATGCACTATGTTGATCAATGGACTGATTGGATTTGCACTGCCCTATAATATAGAATAGTTAAATGGTGGGTGTTTTATCTGTGTGTTGAGTTGCCAGGTAAACTTGGGTTTATGCAGTTCAGAAACTACAGTATTTGCACACGATATGGATGAACATGTAAAAAAAAAAAAATGTAATCTGATAATAGTTAAAAAGTTTATTGAAGATGTGTCAGTGTGCTTTTAAACTGTATATTATATAGAGGGTTTGCACTTTCACTTTCATTCTAAACAGAATCCTCTTCATTCCAAACTGAAGTTCAAAAAAAAATAAATAACAATGTCAAATAGAGACTCGATTGGCTTCTGTTGCCATGTTGTTGCTTCGCTGTGACACCTGCATACTGTACCCTCCATTTGGGGCAAAAGTATTTTTATGATTTTTATATACGGCTCTTTGGAACCTCTATATTCCGATCTATTTCTCTGTGCCCCATTTCGGGTGGCCCTATTGCTCAGGGCCTCTGTGGAGCCGCCTGTCCCGACGTCATGGCACATGGCTGCAGCGTCCCGGCTAAAAATATCTCGGTCTCGCGGAGCTCAGTCCAAGACAGGCCCGAGAGCCAGAGGGAGAGCAATCTGCCGTCTCCCTGAAGAGACACTTGAAGGAGAAGGCGCAAATCAGACAAATTTACACCGAGTCTGTGCCTTTGCCACAAAGACCTCTGTTGTACTCACTGATGGGTGGGTGGTAAAGTGATTCTAAATTGAATTATTTTTTTCCAGACAAGAGCAAGTGTCTGGCCAGGAAGCACTGTAAGCACTAAGGCTAATCGCGGGGTGAGGGCCAAAGCTGGAGAGCACAAACCCCAAACTGTAGGTCCATGTGAGGGTGAGGAACAGGTCAACTGGGCACGATATGTTCCTCTGGACCACACACACATACGGCGGAAAACATTAACATAAAAATACGCTGCAATAAAGGAAAACCTTGTAAATAAAAATGGGAATTCATAGTTGACAGGGACAAATTTGACTGAACTTCTCAAACATGTAACAGAAGAAATGGCAAAACTCAAAACATGGTTTGCTTGGAATAAACTTTCACTCAACTTCACTTAACTTAAATATTGGGGCATAAAGCAACATCTAACTTAAACATTGAGATTGATGGTGTAAAAATTGACAACGTAAAAGAAATACAATTCCTGGGTGTAAAGACTCAGTTGGAAATCACACATTAATGATGTTCAAAATAAATTGTCAAGAAGCGTTGCTGTTCTAAACAAAGCAAAACAGGTATTGGATCAACCAGCACTCCACATACTGTATTACTCATTGGTTTTTCCATATTTACTGTATTGTATTGAAACGTGGGGTAACAATTATAAAACTGCTCTCAATTCATTATCTGTTCTTCAAAACAGAGCCGTCAGAATTATCCATAAGGTAGGTTACAGGGAACATACAAATGTGTTATTCTTACTATCTAATATACTTCAATTCAATGACCTCGTAAATTTTCAAACTGCCCAAATTATGTATAAAGCGAATGCACTTTTGCTACTATTTAACCTTCAAAAAATGTTCCGTGACAGAGAAGGAGGCTACAATCTAAGAGGGAACTCAATTTGTAAACAACCCCAGATTCATAAAACCAAAAAAAGCTTTTGTGTATCGGTATGTGGAGTCAAACTATGGAATAACCTGAAGGGAGACCTTAAGGAATGTACAGACATTCATCACTTTAAAATACTTTACAAAAAGAAAGTTATGTATGAATACTTAGCCGAAGAAGGTGTTATTAATACACAGTATGTACTTAAGTAGATTTCTTTGAATGGTACACTTTGGTTCTGTGACATATAAATTGTATATAATAGGTCTAAAATTATATTTATATGTATCTGTCGCAAGCAAAAAACGTTTATCAGTTATATTAACGTTTTTTGTGAAAGGAAGCAACCACTGGAGGAGCTGGTGGTGTGGTGGTGGGTGATGGCAGGGTGGTGACCGGTCGTGTGGTGGTTGTGGCTGGTCCTGGGTGTGGTGGGGGGTGGCGTGGTGGCAGGCCGGTGACGTAGTGAGGTTGTTGTGCAGGGGGCGCTGTATCTTTCTACCACTATATTAATATGTTGCCAAATGACGGAAAACAGAAGGAAAGTTAAAGTGATTGGCACATTTGGTTGGAGAGCGCAAGTTCAAGTATCGTACCTTTGGATGGTTGAAAACTACAAGTCAATGTGCATTACTGGAATAATGTTATAAAGAAAGAAGGAAAAAACAACAACAGAAAAAAAGTAAAACTAAACTATAAACAAATCGGACTTCTCAGATTGGTCATACTGACTGAACATGGCGTCCTGTCTCTTGTTGGAGGGAGATTTGTGTTTCACTGGCTCGGCGGCTTTGGTGCGTTGCCGGTGTGTGGTTGCGTTGTCGTCCTGCTGCAGCTGGGATTGGCTGGATCATTGTGCTGACTGTTGCTATCAGGTTGTTGCGCATTGCCCTGCCACCGGCTCCAACAACATTAATGTAAATATGATATTAACAGGGGTGGGAATTTATAAGTTATACTTCCTCCCACTCCTTTTCGAGTTTATGTACAGCATTATGTATATATGTAAGTATATATGTCATGAATGCATGTTAAAATGTCGCAAAAGCTGCACATGTTAATGTAAAAAAGGTGTAAAAAAGTGTTATATATATTGTACATTGAACTCGGAATAAACAATCAATCAATCAATCAATCAAAAATAGTTGCTGGAGCGTTTATCTTGGGAGCGTCTCAAGGGTTTTGCCTCAGAAATATTTCCTTCCTTTTACTTTTGGGTTCAAGTCCTGACATTTTGCTGCATGTCTCCTCACTCGACACCTCATACTTAACTGTCATGTCTATGATCTGATGATGAAAAATAAAATCTATATTTTTTATAAATGTTATTTCAGAATCAGAATCGTTTTTTTTGCCATTGTTTGATTCTTTTTCTCGGTTCAATCATCCAACACGAAACATAAAACATATAACACATAATTTAGATACTAATTTATAGATGAATTTATAGTTATAGATCAACACTTAACATTCATTGTTTTTCATGCTGTTATAATAATGGTGGTCGTTGACGTGCAATTAAGTCAAGCTTTGGTCTGTTTCATTGAAAGCTGTTAGTATTCTGTTTTGGCCATTTGGAGCATATGGAGCAGTACATCTTGAATTCACAATCCATTAGCTTTTGCTCTATTCCTCTACGTTCTTTCTAAGAAAAAAAATATTTGATTCCACCTCTTTGTGCATTTTGATTCATAATACAACAATTATCCGATAAGCAGCTCCTTTCACAAAGCAAAAGTTAAATGTATTTTTCTTTTATTTTGCAGGTGAGAGTAATCCCAAGGAGAGCAGCCCCTTCATCAATAGCAGCGATGCCACTGCAGAGAAGACCCAGCAGTACGATGGCAAGAACATGGCCCTGTTTGAGGTACATTCACACATGCAACACGGATGTAAAGGTGTGATGAGGTGGAAGATGGTTATCAACACGGCGGGATTGAACAAGGGACTGACATTGATTGATGGAACAAATTGTAATGTAACTCTGCTGTCTTAAGCTACGGTTCAATTTCTTTATTTGCCATTATACAAAAACGAAATTTATCCTCTGCCTTTGGCCCATCATTCGACACCGCTGGGACGACCCATAAGGGGCAGTGGGCGACCCGCAGTGCAGTGCACGGGGACCCATCTCCATATGTGGAGCCAGGGTGATGGTCAGAATCACCTGGCTGGAGAAGTCACCTATTCTACATGTTTTTAGTGGTAGGGGGAACTGGAGTACCCGGAGGAAACCTACGCAGACACGGAGAGAACATGCAAACTCCACACAGAGAGGCCCTGCAGTTTACCATACCAGAGAGATTATCTCATTTCTTTATGAACATTCCCTTGTATATAACTGTTGGGATACATCATCATCAATCAAGTGTCATACTATGTGGATGCACATTTGACTATTTTTGTGACCTGTTCACTAATAATATCAAGATAATAGAATAATATTTTTTTTTAGATAATATAATTCGGACCATAATGGAATAGTGTCAGCGTTTTTTTTTTTCCCTGAGAGCTATTTAACGGAAAACCCAACACCAGTTGACTATAGTTACATGAACCTAGTGTAGTAGTGGTCTGAGGGTTCTGAAAATTAATTATTGATTATTTGAACTTGTTTTGCACTGTGTGGACTATGTCTCCGAGCTGGCCTGGTGTCGCCTAGGGGTCCCCCAGAACAGCTGGAGGAGGTGTGCGTCTGGGCATCCCTGCTCAGACTGCTGCCCCCACGACCAGGCCCCGGATGAAGCGGAAGAAAATGGATGGATGGATGGATGGATGGAGGTTTTGCACTGCAGATGTCTTTTAAAGCCTTCTAAATGTTGGTGTTTGTGATTTTTTTGATGCAGGAGGAGATGGACACCAGCCCCATGGTGTCGTCTCTCCTCAGCAGCCTGGCCAACTACTCCAACCTACCCCAAGGAAGCAAAGAGCATGAGGAGGCTGAGAACAACGAGGCAACAGAGACACGCAAGAAGCCCGTCAAGGTACAGCCATTATTTCTTTAATACACTATGGACGCAATCATTTGTGTAATGAAAATGCTTACACTGTAACCAAATCATGACAAAGCCAGAAGTAATTGATTGGTAAGCTGGGATTTAATCAAAGGTTAATGTAAGCTTGTAAATGTTAAACAACAAATAGAAATACTTCAACGAATTCCTGCACCGAGTATTTTTCTCAATAATACAGTAGTTTTGCTCAAAAGGTCAGACATTGTACCTTATTGCTTCCAAACAGCGGTATAATGACTTTAACAAGAGCCTTCTTTTTGAGTGATGCTTTCGAAATAAAACCTGTCACAGAAGCAAGGTTTCAAGTGCTGCGTGTCTTCTTGAGAAAGATTGTTGCCAAGGGAAAGTCATTATCTATTACCTTATATAGTTGGGTAAGGTGACATCATCTCCAATAATAGTGCACCTCTTGACTAGCGCGTTCACTAGAGAGCCCTGAAACGCCGCACAGTTTTAAAATCTGTCAATCACCTTCTGTTGGTTTTGCAAGTCCCTTGTTCATAGCCTCGGATTGGGTTTTTAAATGTCAGCCACTAATGAGCTCCTTCTGCATCGTTCTCTCCCTATTTTCTGCTGGTAGCTGTTGAGACGATATGTGGCGAGACGCAGCTTACTTGTGAGGCTGTTTCCCGCCGATGGATAAATGGGCAGTCAGGCAGGTTGAATCCTTTGGGAGAAGGTTAGCAGCAAAGCACGCCGTGACAAGGAGCGTTAATATTAGAGTTCATCATTTAAAAAGCTGGTTATAGGTTGTGCGTTCTTCATTTGGAAATTTAATGTCATCATTTCTTATTGAAGAGGGGAGCCTGTATAAATGAATGGGCAATTAGCTGTTTTTCCTTTTTTTTTTTATCCAAACATTAAAGCTGTACTTAGTAACTCATGTCCCTAGAGGCCATAAGCGCCACTGCAGTCGTCGTAGGATGTTGCGTTTTTTTACTCATTCATTGTCCGTGAGAGTAAATACTACGCTGACAGAAAAGACAAAGGGAGAGAGACATATTGTACATCCAATTACACAATGGAGATAGTTTTTGTCACTCAAACTTGGCTATAAATACTGTTTAAGTGGCCGCAGTTAGCTTTGCCCGCCAACCTGTTAGCTTCTTTTTCCTGATTCTATTAGTGTGTATTGGTGACTCTGACCCGGTGCAGGGTTTTCTGGCCAGACAGACACCGGGGGGAATGAAAGAACCCCCAATCATCCCATTAACACTTGTATTACCCCCAGAGGGACTACGGAAAGGATTTACTAAGGTAATCAAGTTACTTAGTACTGCTTTAAGGATTGGGAGCACAACATTTCCACAATAATCTTAATTCTGAAAACCTTTTAAAGACTAAAGTGAATATAAATATTTCCTCCTGGTTCAGGTTTGATGATAGCCTGGCTAACACCAGACTAAAATCACAAGTGATATTTAGTCTGGGGACCACCAATTCATTTTCTCGTCGGAGAGGTGTGGTTTATGATCGTCCATAGTCGTTAATTGGGCGATACGCAAAAAGTCTATCATGCGTCTGCACGTAGCCACAGCCAATCGTATCATCGTATGAGATGACGTATGACGTACCCGCTGTAAAACTTTTGAGCTAAACTATTTAGAACAAGGTCTAAAGCTTGATTGAAAAATACTATCGTGTCTGCTGCTGTCATGTTGGATCCGTAAATAAACTTTTTTTTTTATCCGTAAATAAACTACAAGCTTCCGTATATCGAATAGCGCGTCATCGTCTTGCTGTCCCTCCTCGCTCTGTGATTGGTTCCCAAATCCATGCGAAAATTTCGGCCATTGTCCCCAGGCTGTTGTGCAGTTCGAAATGATTCGAGCGCGCACAGCAGCATGGCGTTAGCCAGGTTAGTTTGATGACATAAAAGGGATTGAATGTGTTTTATTATGTAGATCTGTATTTTGATTTATCATCATAGGTAAATTCTAAATTCAATGTCTGACCAGTCCTCAGATATGACACTAGTAATTTCGTCGGATCGATCAAAACTAGACATTTTTGAAAACCTCAGAAAAACAATGTGTCAGTTTGCTCTGATATGTAAAAAAGGTGCAATAATAGCGTTTATATTGGGAGTAAAAAATTGTAGTTTGGCGGAAATTTACGGAATTTGGCAGAACATTCCATTTGGTCGTTCCAATCAAAAAAGTCAATGAAACCCCCTGTCATATGTTTCATGGAGCTGCCATAGCGATGACCAGAACTCCCCTTTTAATCTAATTGAAAAAGTGTATCATTGCACAATTTTACCAAATGTCAAGGGCAAATGGAAATATTGTTTTTCTCATTGCTTCACCTTATTCCGCCCCGCCCACTTTTGCCACTCTTTGCTGTGTCTCAGCACTTCCGTTGTCCAGACACTTCCGGTCGAGCGCGAAGCCCATTCATTTAAACGGAGAACCAGGGAAAATTGTTTTCAGACTCGCCACGAAAATCCCACAACAGTGGGAATCGAAACATAGTGAACCGGACGATATGCTCTTCAAAAGGTTATAATGCCATGTGAATCTGCCCTATTAACGTGACAGTTCAAATTGTGTGGGAACATTTGACGTGAAAGTGAGTGGCCATGACAGTGATAGGACGGCGGCTTGTCTGTGATCTTTGACTCTGGGGGTCTTGGGAACTGTCCAATCAGGCCTGGTCTCTCACCTTGAGGAGAAGCAGCTCGAGCGACCTTGTGTCTCTCACACGTAGGGTGCGGCTGTCCGCTGTGAATCCAGATGAGCTGTAGGACGCGCTGTATGCCCTCCTCCAAGGTCATTCCGCCTGAGAGCATCGGAGCTTACTATTAGCAATAAGCAAGATGCTGTTGCCACGCTTGATTATCTTAGTGCTGTGAGAAAGTGCGCAATGACCTTCAGGCACTGGACCGGGGAGCTGACTTTATCTTATTGTACTGCAACTCTAGGAATACTCTTGATGTTCCGTGAATCAGTTTCATTTTTGTATTTGTTTCTTCAAATTCATTGTATTTGTCTGGCACTACGCCCTTTCTGATTGGCTTTCAACATCTCGTTTTTGTCAAGTGCAAACCAGGACAGTGTTCGAAGGGGAAAATGGTCACCACTAACTCTGGACAACCAAATGGTGCAGTGAGATGCCGTAAAACTGCATTTAGCTCCGGCAAATGCTCATCTTCTGCTGAATGTCGTATTGTTAAGTCCCTCTCTGATGGCGTAACCTCGGGAGCAACTCTAATCTTCGCCCCTGTCACCTTGATGCCTTCAATACTTTAATTAGTCTGCGCGCTACATCAAGCCACCACTCGTCCAATCAGCAGTCCCTTCCGCCGGCAATCTCTCCATCGCCACGAGAGGCTTTTCATTAGGCTAGCCTGTGGCACACTATCACTCACACCCCCCACCTCTCCCCCAGTCTCTCTCCCTCTCCCTCTCTCTCCCCCTATCACCTCTCTTCTCCATTTCCCGCCGCTCTCCCATCCCTCCATCGCCATCATCAAGGGTCCCTCGAGTGAGCCACTGAGTGAGTTGTTAGTGAGGGTTTGGGGCCTTTTCTTCGCCGCTGTGTGAAAGCCAAGATTAGAGATCGGGTTGATGCGCAACACAAGGGAGCAGTCAGGATAAGAACAAGTCGCAGCTAATCTGTCAACTATTCTCTGCGCTCTCGCTTACGTATTTGTGAGGAGCTGAGAGGCTGCGACAAACAGGACATATTTGAATATTTGAACAAGATATATTATGAACACGATTAGGGGGAAATGGCGTCATGAAATATTTGTTATCTTGCTCTCAGCTTTCAACTTGCGGCTCTGACCTTTGCATCCTAGATGTTCACTCTCCCAAAGGCACAGACCATCAGTCCAACTTAGCTAAAAGTCACTTCCCAACAGCTTTATTCCATCACATAATGGCATTATGTTAACTTGTCATAAAGTGGTGCCTCCCTTCCAGGAATTCTTTTTTTACGAGCCTGGACTTTACTGCCCTCGCCTCTACGCTCCATTTCTCTTTCATTAATGTGGAATTTCCGAATTCCCATCAGCTCCAATTGAACAATGTGTGCCAATTAAGGTCAGCACACATTACATCCACTGCAGCGGTGAGGATGTACTGTTCTCCACTCACATATTGACCACATGGCTCAGACCTTAGGCTAATGAAGACAGCAGAGATTTACAGCAAAACAAGCAGACGTCATCTCTCTTCATTATGAAGATCATAAACAGGCTCATGCACACAGTGTGTGGGCTTTGATTTGGGTGAAACCCAACCTGAAGTACTACTACAGTAAATGTACCATGGTTGTTAAGACAATGTAAACAAAGTAGGTACAGGTAATTGTCAGCAAACTAAATACACACAGGAAGAGCAGTGTGTTGACATGTAAACATACCACACAAAGTTATTGGGGCTCTCAATAAAGTAAACAAATAATATTTGTAGCATGTGCTGACAAAGACAGTTCTTCCCTGACTGCAAAACTGTAACTGAATCTCATTTTCTTGTCTTTTTACATTCCTTTGAAGAATTTGGCTGAGGCAACAATAACCTCCTTTCTTCTGCCTACTCCTTTTGGACATTGTTGCTTTCTTTATATTTTCTCCAGCCATTGCTGAACATTGTGGAAATAACTGTTCAAATAAAAATCTCATAATGGAAAAAAAAAATCACAGAATTTATTTATATGCTGCAAATTATAGTTAAGTTGCATCATAATTTGCCATTAACAGGAAAGATACGTATAAATGGCAGTAAAAGATGTCATTCATATTAACTGTTTATGAGCATGGGCAGTATTATAAAATGCTGGAAAATATATATTTTTTTGCTGCTACCTTTTTGCACATCTGCACCAACCCAAGGGCATTAGGAATTTATGAAATCTATAGACTCATTGATTTCCGACAGAGGTGCCTATTTCTCAGGTCCATTGTTGGACATACAAAGCATTCAGTTCAATGGCCAGGGCTATTCATGCAACATTTCAGTCAGGTAATATGGTTAGGCATTGTCTGCAGCAAAGAATATATATAAAAATAGCCGTTCATTTATGCCCCATCAGGGCAGTGACACCTCTGAATAAAATAGAAAAAAAAGCTTTGTGTGAGTGAGCGGCAAGCGCACTGCAGGACCCGTGCATTAAGGCCAATATTTCTACGAAGTGTGTGGCACTAAAGTGAGAGGGCGACACATGACACACCGTCTTTCAACCTAGAATATTTGATTAACACATGTGCATGTTTTTTTTTATGTGGTGTTGCTTGGGGTCCCAAGAGGAACAAGTGGCAAGGGCAGTGAGTGTTATCTAGGATGATGCTTTCACACTCTATACATTAAGACATAGACATACTGCTGAAAGATAAATCAATCGCATCGAAGTTACGGTTACTATGGTTACAATATGAACATGAACGCCGTCTAGGTAATATGATGTCATTGCAAACTAGAAAACAACAGCCTCAACGGACCTGATCTCAACAGTGCCGTACTAGCCTTAGATAGGACTGAACCAGGTGTACAAAGGGACCACAGCCTTTAAGTAGTAACTAAATTAGAATAAAACTTGAAGTGGAGAGGAGTCAACAGTAACAGTTTCAGAACATGTGATTCCGGTGTTACTTTAGCAGCTTCTATTTCTTTTCAAAATCGGCAAACAGGTCAGGAAAATCACAATTATCTTCCTATCCTTCCACCCTAGACCATAATGAACACAGTGGGACTGGTGGGAGCCGCAGCCGGTCGGTAGCCAATGTTTTCTGGCCTCTCCTCTCTTCTGTCTCGTGAATATTTCAGCACACCTGAGCAGAATTACATTTGCCTTTGGAGCGTGGAGATATCGCTACAAGCTCCCCAACCGACCTCCTTAAATTCCCAATTACTACTCAAGTTTATTTTTAGATGCCTCACCTCCTCTGGCCTTAGTTTGCCGCAAACTTACCAAAAAGTATCGTGAAAGGCATCTCTTACCAATATTAGCAGCCATCTTGATTTTAATGAGTGACTTTCTAGTTTTTTCTTGCCTCATTCTGGATGAAAAGTGAAACCTTAGCTTTTAATTGTTTACGCACAGACTACATACTCCAACCTAAATGCTGGAATTTAGGATAATTAAAGCATGCAGTGCAGTTTCTTTCCTGTTAATAGTCAAAGCATTAAAACAAAGAGAGAAAAAAATCCTTGCTAAGGTTTTTCTTTCCACTTCGCTTTGCCAAGAATTCGATGACATGTTCACTTTGTTCGAAACCATCGCGGTTCTCACCCCATCAACAAAATGACTGCTGAAAAAGTATAGTGTGAGATAATTAGCCTCTAAATTGAAGTTACAGTCCACTGCTCTGCCGTTAATCCACCCTTCAATGTGGTTCGTTCTTAGACCCCTTTAACTTAATGCACTTTTCTTTTTTTTCCTTTTATGGAATAGTTTTCTGCGACATTGTTTGGAAATATCTGCTCCGAGGACCGCGTGTGTCTAAAGCAGCTGGGACAAAGGAAACCCAGGGGAAACCAGTTAAGTCGGTCTGTTCTGGTGGAGACGCCGTAATCTGAAGTGGGTGCAGCTGTGAGAGTAGTCCTTGTTGTCAGTTTGAGCACATCTGAGCCATAGCTTTACAGTGCGCATGGGCTTCTCTTCCCAGGAGCCACAGTGGGCAGCTGTTTCTCCCCATCCACTTCGGTGCTGGCCTGTGTACCTGTTGGCTGCGTGATGCTCTCCGGGGGAATCTTCCTAGCCGCTGGCAATGGGCCCATTAAACAAACAGCAGAGTGAGAGAGAAATAACAAACATGCATCTATTAGGACGAGATGGGAGCCCAATCCCAGTCCGCAAATGAACAAATTTAACAGCGATTGGATGGAAATAGAGAAAAGGATGTGTTTTCAATAAGACTCTCAATAGAGTCACAGATTCAGCCACCGATTCTGGTGCTAAATTGCGAGTCATTGCATGAGCGCTTCTGGAAGAACAACCACATATTAAGTTATAATGGATAAGTGACAGATGCCCACTGTTACTTTTTGAGAGACACAACTCTAACTGCACTTGCTTTTCGCTCCACTTCAGTACTGTTGTTTTTTTTGCACATGTTTATTGGTTTATTTGGTAGGGACAGTGCATGTTAATGAACAAGCCACACCAGATTGTAGCCTACGCAGACACAGGGAGAGCATGCAAACTCCACACAGAAAGGCCCTGTCCAGGTGGGAATCAAGGCCGGCCCATCTAGCTGTGAAGCACGAGCACTAACAGCTGTACAACACCCTTTGCACCGTACCGTGCAATCCTTAAATGACCCCCTAAGTGTCCCATCTGCTAAAGTCTGCAAAAAGTCTTCAGTGAGGGTTTGTACTGTTGGCCGGGTCGCGATGATGCCTAAAACATTTTTTTTTTTTTTTTTGAGGAATAAGAATTCTAGCATAAGCCACATCCAAACATGTAGCATCAAAAACTAGAAACATAGACATTTGTGCAACCCAAGCACACTTTCAACCATTTGATAAAACAATAAAAATCTTTTATGAAAACTGTATACCAATGAAATTAGGGAGATAGCGTTTGCAACGCGGCAGCAGTGTAAACCTCCCAATAAACTCTTATGTAATACAAAGGATTTTAAAGCTCTCCTATTGTTGCGTCTGGATTATATCTCATCACTGCTGTGTCGGCTGCAGCACAGTCTGTACAGGGCCTTTTGATTATGTCTCTATTGTGTGGGGGCATGGAGGGAAATGACATTTTCACAGTAGAAAAGGTTACTTTGGTTATGTTTCCTCTCCTGTGGAGTGCTAGAGTATAAGCAGTGTTTTGTTGTTAGACTCAACATCATTACACACATTAGTCTGATCTCAAATCATTATTTTCAGTTGTGGAGCTTTCGAAACTTGCCTTATTTGCCATCTGTTTGCCATTTTCAATGTTATTTTAAACTCACAGTGTAGATACCTATGCTTAGAAGTGTTAAATCCTGCTATAAAAATGTTGGTCTCAGGTTATTCATGTTCCTTTAATGAGGATGCACTCGGCTTTTCACTTGAAGGACACAATATAACATCAAATTATCATTATCACAAGATTAGGTGATATTGCAAGAAGTTGCAAAGCCACTGAGGTGTTCCCATCTGACTGAGATCCACATTTTTTTGTTAACAGCCTAAAACAGAACAAAATTGTGGAAACCACAAAATATGAAAAAGCTCAGTTTTAGTCATGTCGGTCCTGATTTTGTTAAGTGTGAAGTTGTTAAGTTAAGTTAAGTTATACTTTAGGGAAATTTGTTCTCTGCATTTGACCCATCGTCAATGCTGCTGGGGCGACCTGTTGGAGCAGTGAGCAGGCAGTGTAGGCTGGTGCTCGGGGACCCATCTCCAGATGTGAAGCCAGGCTAATGGAGGATTAACATATTGTACATGTTTTTAGTGGTATGGGATACCGGAGTACCTGGAGGAAACATGCAAGCTCCACACAGAAAGGCCCCGTCTAGATGGGAATCGAACCCAGGACCTTCTTACTGTGAAGCACAAGCACTGTTGTAAAATATCAAAATAATGTTTGTGTGATTTTCTTATTACTTACAGCCCGAGCTTCTTTGTAAATTTCTGTATATTCTCCAGAACATAATAAAGCATGCATAAAATTGCAAGCGTAAAGTTGTCCGAAGTTTGGGGTGCACCTTGAAAGTGCTGGGTCCTGTTGAAGGTGTTTGGTGCGATATTATTATGTAAATGCTCAGGGTTTCCTCTGTTATTACACACTGACCTCTTCTTTCTGCAGCCACAGCACTATTAGGGCTCACTACAAAGTGCTGATGGCAGGTGGACCTTATTGACTCTAACACCTGACTGTTAGTCCACACACTGTATTACTCACCAAGTCCCTGAAGGAGCTGCCACAGACACTTGTAGGCGTTTAATTACAGCCTTGCACAAGGCCATGGTTAGAAGAAAAAAAATGCCATGGTGATCAATATAGAAGTTCACTTCTGAGACAATTAAGTCTGTGTTCAAACATTTTGTTGATTAAATGCTTATTAATATAAATACTTTTGTTTGTTTGTTAAGTAATGGCAGAAAAGGCACATGAATTGGTTCATGTTATGGTCAAGTTATGGAGGTGATTTCTGGCTGCTAGTTTGAAAACCTTATATGTACTGTATATATTGCTCATATTTTTCCAAACCCATAGCGTCAGATTTCAGCCAGTAGTTTACTGTCATATCTTTATTCTTTCAAGCAGTTGGTTGCCATTTTAGGATTTCATTTAATAGAATGAAATCTGTATCCAGTCAGTTGACAGCACCTGATGAAGGATCCTCTGTGGCACACAGTGAAGGGCACAGAGTCCCAGTGTGATCTGCATGATTTAGACGCCACACTGTGAGAATCTTTCCCAAACAGGGGCGTGTTGATCCTTGTGTGCACCTGTGCATGTGAGTTTGTGTGCATGTGTGTTGTGGGGGATCTGACAGAGATAGACGAGGCGCGCTCTCCCGGGCTCCTGCTGCAGTCCGTGGAGGCCCTGACGTGATCTTTGATTAAAGCACTGTGTGGCTGCGGCTTGAGACACCCCCCACCGACATAACGGAGTGATAAAGAGGCAAGCCTGCACATTATAGTGCTGCCATATAGAGCACAGGCTGTACAGAACACCTGTCAAAATGCTACATGCCAATGTTAATCAGTG
This sequence comes from Gobius niger, assembly GCF_951799975.1. Lineage (NCBI taxonomy): Eukaryota > Metazoa > Chordata > Actinopteri > Gobiiformes > Gobiidae > Gobius > Gobius niger. The sequence goes on from NC_136871.1 coordinate 18,392,391, forward strand.
AGGTGGTTGTAATCGATATGTTCCCTCACAATTGTTTTAAAAAAATAATGTTACAAAATGATCCCATTACAATTTTTGGGATTCAAATGTTTAGCACACAAAATTGTTAAAACTTGTGTCAATGGAGGCACTGCATCAAAAGCAGATGGAGAATACAAAGTGAACTAAAATAGGTGGCAATAATAAATATTTTAGGGCTTTTCAATTAATAATTACTATTATTTAGACAGTAATTAAAAAGGTAAAACATCTATTTCTGGACACTCGAAAGCTATAACCTGTAGAAAACAGATAGCTTTATCATTATGTCATGATGTTTTGTTTTGTTTGTTTAGTTATTTCCTGATGCATTCACTATCACCTTGTTTACAGCATAGAACATTAGACAAGATTTTCTCATGGTCTTAGCATGCATGTATTTCAGAACATCATTTATTTTTAGTTTGTGTGTTTGCTATAATTGTACTTACAATAAACATCTGCATTGCACAGCCAAAGTAAATCGGTGGCATATATTAAACCGTGCTGAAACGACAAACCATGAATGTACATGTACAGGGTTGTGATCAAGAGGGATTGAGGGAATAGTTTTTTACTGTAACCTTTATTTACTAACGTTCACTTTGTTCTACAAATCAAATTTATTACACAAAACCTTATTGCAGAAAAATTTGCATCAAAAGGCTAAACACATTTTTGACGATTGATAAATAAAAGACCACAGCCTTGGTTTATGTATTTTTTATTGTTTTTTGTAAATCGTAGTATTTTGTTTCATTCACAATGTATTGAGAAATCCTGATAACGTTGGTCATGTTTTCTTTTAATGTTGATCTGTATTTCCTGGATGTTGTTGTGTCACAGAGAATAAAACAAATAAAACACAAAGCTGTCCGTCACATTTACAAAGGCCCGTCCAGTGCTGTATCGTGTCATTTCTGTCTGCGACAAAACCTTCTTACGTAACAAATAGGAAACAACCATCACATTTCAACATGATGCAATAGTGTAGTAATTTGGGCTGCTATACATTTCTAATAAAACATAACTGCATTTACAAATCTCTTACATAAGAAGACATTTCCCTTGGATATTTGTGTAAAGAGATGAGTAAGAGAATAGAGCGCTACTCCACGACAGGAAAGGCGTGAGAGAAGGTATAATTTATTGTTTGTAGGAAGCAAACAACAGAGTGTGGCCCCTTATGTAAGCGTGCTATATAAAGATATGGTGTGTCCACACATGTTTGCAAAGAGTTTTCCAGAAGCAGGTCCCCACGTGATAATCATGCTAATTACAGTTTGGCAAGTGCAGCTTCTTTGTTTATCTGCTGGAAATTAGAATATAATTATATTTGTGAGGCCTGCTCGGGCTCACTCCCTCTCACACACTGGTTCATTATTCATGCTGTGTACGGAGCGAGCCTCTTCAAACAAATCACACACTGTAGCTGCACGAACACAGAATTCTTCATTTGATAGGAACCACTTGTCAGGGAGATTTGATTATAGAATTGGAATGACTGATTGCACAGTTGTCTGATATTCAGGAGGATGCATTTTAGTACACAGCGTGCGTTGAAAATCCTCCATTTTGTTGCGCATCCATCTGCAAAAGAATTCAACGTATGATCGCTGTCAAAAGATTGTAAAGTGTTGCACATGTTGCAAAAGTAATTGAACTTTAATTGCACTCCCCTACATAAAGTCACCTTGTAGTTGTAGCACATTCTAAAGTTTCTAAATGGGGTTAAAACTACTCTAAGCTACCCTGTTTTGCCGGACCAGCATTGTTGCATTCCCACATTGCATCGCTAGATGTGCCACACCCGCAAACAGCAGCGAACTTTGTACTGCAGAAGGAGACCGACGCCTCACCCCCACATGCCCCCCGTACCATGTAAACACAAACACGTGTCGACATCGCGAATGTTTAAAGCAGCAGACGCAGCTACAGTTAGCGGCTAACAGTTAAGCGTTATGGCAGAAGATTACAGAAAGATCGTGAACGGACAAACATCTGACCGACCTGCTCTGATGCAGCTGAAATGCTCATGAAATATCAGTTTGTTTAATAATCCAATATCTACAGGGAGCCGCTGTGAGGGTGAGGCATTCAAGGGTTGCGGGAAAAAAAGTTCTGCACTGTAAGCTTGGTTCTACGGAAGTATTATTTTCTCAATGCCAAAAAGAGACGTTCATGAATGTTGCACTTCGGGCAGCTTTAAGATCTGGATGTCTCATGCTCCCTGAACCACTCTTTCACAGTTTGAGCCCGTTGAATCCTGGCATTGTCATCTTGGAATATGCCCGTGCCAGCAGGGCAGAAGAAATCCACTGATAGAATAACTTTGCGTTGCTTTTGAACTTTGTCAAGTTCAAAAGGACCTGTTCAATTCAAATTGGTTAAGAGTGAGCTAAACAACACATTCAGTGAAAATGAATATTCTTGTGCACATCTTGTTGTGTGCTTTACTAGGAGAAGTCAGCTCGCTTTACTTAAAATGGGTCACGGCTGGATGTGGACGTAATTGTCCTCCATTGGCACAGGTGTCCTTGTGTGGAGAATACAGTGTGTGTCTCTATTATGCGGGGCCAGCTCATGTGTCCTTCAGATTTAATACTGCCATAACTGCAGCACACTGGCCTGAGACTCTTGCATAGAATATCCTGGAAACAAGGTGCACACAAGCATCAGCACTTCCGGTGAATTAATGTCGAAATGTGTATTTATACTTAAGGGCATACTTCAGTGAGGAAGGCCTTGAATGCGACTGTGACACAGCCATCCCCATTCACCCACAACCACTCAACCAGCACTGTGTTGAATGAGCTCAAAAAGGAGAAAATCGCACTTTAGTTTCTGGCAGCTTCTCCATCCCCTGGCCTCCTGATCAATTATTTACAGCATTTCCGGCCTGAGAACCGAAAATGAAGATGCAACTGTCTCTCTTTACAGCATCAATGTAAACATTTCACGTTTGCTGTGCTATAGAATCATTAATACAACATGTAACAAGAATACAATATGGTCTGTCCCCTTTCAGGATAAATTTAACTTATCATAAGATATCTTCGGATTCTTCTGTTTATCATCACCTGCTACAATAAACTGAAGCTCTTTTATAACCTATTTATAAGCTTGTTATAAAAAGGTTTTACAAAGCGCCACCAGGATTATTCCAGCCTCCAGCAGTGATTTGCAATTATATTTTCTCCATACAATGAATCCTGCCCATCTGCAGTGCTTGAACTGCACCGATTAATTCAAACAGGTATAGCGCACAAACTGCAGCAGAGCCGTGCACAGCGGGTGAGCCAAACTTCCACTGAGGAAATTGTGCACATTTGGTCTCAGCAGCCCCAGTGTTAATAGGCGAGTCCCAGCTCTGAAATGTGAGCGTTTCAGAACAGGGAGCCGTCAGGAAAATAAAATGACGGTTTACCTGATCAAATACAGTCAAATCTAATCTGCTTTCCTCGCAAATCCTCTCCAGTTTTGCCTTGCGTTCTCATTTAAACGTGACCTCGAAGTTGCCGTTTATTACTCATCTGAAATGAGATGAGCTCATGTCATTTCTGTTCTTGTGCAGGCTCCGCAGCTTGGGACTCTGATGGGGGTGTACCTGCCCTGTATCCAGAACATCTTTGGGGTTATCCTGTTTCTCAGGATGACCTGGCTTGTGGGCATCGGAGGAGTCGTCGGGACCTTCATCATCGTCTTCATGTGCTGCTCCACAGTAAGTGCACTTTTAAGATGTTAAACAGATGTACATATTCAGCATTACAGTGACATAGTTATAGTTTTACTGAAAGGGTTTGGCTGAGGAGGTAAGTGTTTAGAAATAAGTGCATGGCGTGCTTTTCTATAGTTCAGTTTGTATTGGAACAGTACCAGGTGCAGACTGGCCATACTGTATGTCCATTCTGGAAGAGCATAGAAGGGCCACTGGCTCTAGGGCCACTGGTCCGGCCTCTCCATTTTCTCCTTAACCTTTCACCCCCCGCCTTAACCGAGCTTTACCCAAATCTAAAAGCTTAAAAGAAAAGCATCAATTTAGCGGCGTAAACGAGGATGAAAACGGAACAAAACTGCGCCGGAAAAGCAACGAAAAAGTGACAATAAAATGTGGCTAAAACATGACAAAAAGCAAAGAAAAAAGCGACAAAAAATGACACAAAAATGACAAAAATGCAATGAAAAAGTGATCAAGAAACGTGACAAAAAGTAAACACTTTTGCAGTTCTTAGCTTTCAAATGAGCATTACACTCTTAGATTTGGGTAAACTGAAGAAAATGCCCCACCCGGTTAAGGCGGGTGGTAAGAGATTAAAATATGTCTTTGTGGAAGTGCGTTTTTACACAAATTTGGGCCAGGCTGGTCCAGGGTCGTTTTTCAGTCCCAGTCCGCCCCTGAACAGAACATCTTTTCATCTATTCTAACAGCACTTCATGTAATACAGAAAATAAATCCCTTTTATGTATTCATGTTAATCTGTGCCCTCTGTTTAACCTTGGCACAAAAAAAAAATTATTGCAATAAAAATCTGAAAACGACTGGTTGTTTTTCAGAAATATGCTGGACTTTAGTTCAGCAGAACTGATCCTGGTCAGGGCTGTGTACCGTTTTTCCCGATACCGGTACTTTAACGATTTTTGGTTTTCTATACCGATAACTGAACGATAGCTTTTGTGATGACTATCTTAAAATATCTGTCATCTCGAACCAGAAAACAGAACAATAATGTGTGAAATATATGCAAATTTGCAATATAGGGTTCATCTGCTATGACAAGAATGGAGAATAGTTTGGGGGAAAATTGTGAGAAATTGTGGCAAAAAATGATAGGAAATACAGGAAATATTAGGAATTAACAGAATCAACAAAAATGAGGAGAATAATGGAAAAACGAAAATAAACTGGGGGCAAAATGGGGCAAAAAACAACCAAATCACTTCCTTTAATGCTGTTCCTTGACCAACAGCATCAAAACCCGGACTCTTAAGATTTTTTTCGGTACCTGCTTTTGATGCTCTCCCGATACCGGCAGTACCTAAACCTTTTTTGCGATCGCATACTGGTATCGACTACTGGTACCTAATCCTGGTCTGGGAGAAATGCTAGAAAGGCATACAAAGAACAAAATAGAGGATGTTCCTGTTTAGATACATTGTCATTAATGGCTCTAAACTGTGTCAGGGTGACTCTCGCGCAAAAGTGACCCATTGTCTCTTCCTCAAACACCGTCCCGCCTTTGTCCCTTTATCTTCCTGTAGGCTATTACATTCGCGTGACTGATGGAACGCTCTTGCTTGATGTCAGTACACATATGTTGCTTTCGTGTGACATACTTCAGTGTAAAGTTGGACACTGAAATATGTGAAATATATTCTGGGGTGGTATCGATTTGGCCTCTGACGATGAAAATGCACCTGTTTTATGGGGCATATCTTTGTAAATGGTCATTCCACATTAAATCCAAACGTGCATGTTAATTGTCTTGTCTTGTCTGTCGTTGACGAAACATTTATTTTCACTATAGTAATTTTCGTGTTATCATTAGTTTATTTCAGTTCAGTGAGCTCTATTTTCCATTAGACTGTACATGAAGCACCATACATACACCATATCCAAAAATATATCAGTGGTGCATACCGGCACCGGCCAATCAAAATCCCCCAAAAAACGGCATCGGCCTCAGAAAAACCCACATTAGTCGACCTCTTTTAGATATATTTTTATGATTTAAACCTTTAGTGTAATACAAAATGATTTGAAAGATAAAAAAAACAAACAAACATTGTATAAAATATCGGCCAATATATCAGCCACGCTAACCCCTTTCATATCGGTATCGGACTCTAAAAATCCATATTGGTCGGGCCCGACTCAAAATCATGGTGCAAAAAGACAATTAGTTAATGCTGCAGAATATGTTGTATAGTTCAACATTTGTTGGGTTTCTGGTTGGTTATTTCTTTCAATAACAAGCTAACATAGAAACCATTGGGAAAAAGTGCAAACTCCATTAGCTGCCAGGTCACTGCTGGTAACTGAATACGTCGAACCCGCTGCAGCTCTGAAATGCTATTATGTGAACACTAACACCAGTATTATGTATTTCAAAATCTTTATTGGTTTAGCAAAATGTGATGCACCAGGTACAAGGTCTTAGTGGTTTTGACGACACACTCGCTCTATAGACCCCTCTATGTGATATCACATTGCAAACGTTGTTAATGCAGCCTATATACTCAGTACATTGTTCACACAGAGGCAAGTCAGTAAGTGCTTTTTTTGTCATTATACAATTGTACAACGAAATTACGTAAATCATATGTTGGGTTAGCCTTGAGCCGCTGCGACTCTGCGTGCCGCCTCTGTCGGCCAACCTTTCCTCTCCCTCCTGCGCACCTCCTTCTCTCGCTCCTTCTCATCTTCATCTTTGTCCTCCTCCCCTGACTCTGACGCCATTCTTAACCTGAGGGTCGCCTGTGACACTCCACCTTGCAGTTGAGCCAGGACTCAGTGAATCCCAAAACACGACAGTTTTTCACCATCTTCTGAGAAGAGCATAGCGGACGAATATAATCCATCTTATTCTCCAGTGAACGTAGGTGGTTCTGTCGTAAAAGCGTGACAGTGGCCCATGTGAACAACCCTTTGTATCTGAAAACGGCAAACGTGGCGCCGTATTACATTTTGAATTGAGTGTTTCAGGCAAAGGTACTATTCGTTGTATAGAGTATGTCATCTCCACACTGTTGTATGTTGGTTCATGTGAGTGTTTGTGCAGCCTAGATTCTTCCCCCCCTCACAGGGTATTTATAGAACAGCCCTCTCCAAATCCACGCTAAAACACACTGTGTCAGAGATAAGGCAGTGTGCTTAAAGATTCTAGCTGTAATTAAGTTGGAACCACAGATGGGAAGATTTGCATGCATCTCAAAAAGTGGCCTAAAGATATGCCTTTACAGTATGAAGATGAGAGTAAAGAGCCAGATAGACTGACCACAAATGTAGCACATTACAAAATACTGTATGTCTATGACACTACGCCCTGATTCACTCCATCTTTTAAAGCTGCACCCGTGGCAGGAACGTGCTTTACTTCACGTGAATAATTGAGTTGTGCGGGAGGGACTTGGGAGAGCCAAAAACTAGCAGCCAACTCTTCATGCTTTACATGCTTTTACTACCTCTGACTTTCATGGCTTGAAATTATGAATTAGGAAATGGGTACAGCAGCTTTAGGAACTTGGTTTCATTTTGGGGATGCGAGCAACACGGCAGCCCTATCCTGCATGCCTTCCCTATTTATCCTCCTGCGGTCCAGTGGGTTTACTGAGGCATTAATCATCGATCAAAGAACCTTGTCACGAGAGTCCTATTATCAAATGAGTGAACTTATAGGAAATAGGAAGTCCTAATTCATGCATGTCCCGAAATAAACAAGTATATTGTGAACATAATTTGTTTTAGCTGCAGAAATAGCAGGAGGCGCAGTGCGGTATGCGGGTGCTCGGTGACACCTGTACACGGTGATGCAGGGTTGGCAGCCGCTCAAACCCACACAGAAAGTGACAGTGCTACACATGTTCAAACATATACTCTTCCTCCCCGCTCCACACGCTTCATTTTGTCACTCTATTTCGGTCCGCTGGCCTGGCACACACACAACCCCCCGCCCAACACACACACGCACACACTCTTTTATCAGCCACAGTGAGCTCATTGCAAGGTCCCGGGGCGATAAGCCTGAGCGTGAAACCCCCAGCTCTCCCTCTCTCCTCCTGAGCTTCTTACGTAACACACACATACACCTAAGAGCCCGAAGGGGTCTGAGGGTGCACCCCCACTCACACGCACACACACGTCCCACTGCATACATGCACAGGGATGTTTCCTCAGTCACATCAGCAGGGAGCAACAAGCGAGGGAAGCTCTGCAATAAGCATGTTTGAGCTTCTCTGGCCTGGGGCGGATTATGGGCAATGTTACGAGATGTGTGCAGAACTGCGGATTGAAGATGCAGATGGGAGATATTTACCAATTGAGGAAACTTTGACAAGTCCTGCTTTATCAATTATTTAAAAAAATGTATTAGAGTATTTTGTACCGGTACCGTCTATACCGGTGCGCCAGATTCTTTTGAATAGAGTAGAATATTATTACTGAGAACACGTGGGATTTTTGGTTCAATAAGAGGGCCGTGTCACTCTGGACTTTGGTAATGGCTGCCGTGAAGTATTTGCCCAACAAGTGGTTCTGCTGTGGATAGTCCTTATCTATTCACTTAAATGTGTAATTATTAGAGATCCGATCCAGCATTTTTGCTACCAATACCAATATTAGGTTTTGAGCATCTGCCGATGCCCGATATTTACCGATACCAAATGACTTTCAATCATTCATCAATAACGTCATATTTCATTGTGTATTGCAGATCAATTATCAATTATATCTATTGATAAACCCTTGGATAAACCTTTAACAAGGATGACTGGACTTTTCTACACCAAATATCCATGGGTATATGACAGGCTTTAGGTAACATTATAAACAACTCACACAGTCCTTAATTTGTAAATTTGTATTTTCAGGAACACTTTTGGTCTGATGTGATGGATTGGGGGAACAGGCCAAAACATTTGCCAGAACACTCTCATTAGACACCATTATATCAAATAAATTTTTTGCCGGATCCTCTAAAATATTTCCTGGATCCTTTACCCTGAAAGAAATTTAATTGGGGGAATGCGTTCCCCCAAACGGGGGATCAAATTAAGCACTGAACTCACATGAAGTGATCTGATCATTACAAATATGTTAGATCAGCTATTTCTTAAACTAAAATACAAACACTTGATTAGTTTCCGTTAGCATTAGCATGCTAACACTAGCTTTAACATACTGATGCTAACCGCGTCATTTTACGCAGAAATCAAAAATACGTTTGCCAAGGTTAAACTTACTTAGCGATTGAATTCTCCTGGTTCTTTCCAATGATATGATCATAGCATGCCCATATTCACTTAGATTAAGGTGGTAAAAGTTGTGTTTTTAAGGTGTTGAGAGCCAAAACTGGCATCGGTTGAGTATCAGATATTTATAGCCGATACCCGCTATCATATTTTTTTCAGTATCGACTCCAATATCCGATACCAGTATCGGATCGATGCATCCCTAATCATTATTAACCACAACCCTAACCTTATGTTTAATTAGACACTTAGTCACACCTCAAAAATGACATAATTCTGGATAACAGTCTTTTATGCCTAGAACTGTGTGCCTTTTTCTTTTTTTGTAACAAGATGCTCAATCACAGCTGTCAGCCCGTCTGAAGCTGCCGACCACTTAACACCGTTATTTCTCCATCACATCGTGCTTTGACAGAACATAAACGAGATGCCCGGCTCTTTTCTGGAAACCATTACATTTTGACTAATGCTCCTGTGTGTGTGTATTACAGCTCTGACACATTACCGCAGTAAGAACGAAGCAATACGCAGCGGCTGCCTTTCAGAAGAGTGCGCAGACAGCATTCTCCACGCTTTACACCAACATGCTTATAAATGTATTTTTAGAACAGATAATAAATGCAGCCTTGTCATAGTGATGAAATGAGCTTTAATATTAGGGGAGGGGAAGTCGTCTGTTGTTTGGTGTTCATCATTACCTCCAGGTCTTCGATCTTGGGGCTGAGAAAAGCAAAGCGTGGTCTGCCCTCTGTCGTGACTCATTTAAATGCTAAGAATGCTCATCTCTCATTCATCGCTCTCCATTTTTCTCATCACAGCCTTTTTTTTTTCATTTGGTGGACTCATTATTTTCTCTTTCAACCTCCTCTGCCTTCTCCTACGTTTGGATTTCTGTTCTGCTGCACGGTCGCTGTCATCTCGCCCTGCAGGATGTTGCAGTTTATTTTACTTTGTAACATTTTTACCCTCATTTTAAGTTAAGTTGCCGTGCTCTCCTTCACCTGACACTTTTGCCGCCTGCGCCACTGTGTCCGTAGGGATTTCTATGTGATAAACAGCGGACTGAAAATAGGCTTGTGGTGGGCTCGTATATTGTGCGTGAATAAATGAAGTTGTACTTGACAAAGGTATTCTGCGCTCGTGTAATGAAGCATTTCTAATGAAATGCGCTCTCAGCTGTGCCACAGAACTTGGGGCCTGTCAAAAGCAATTTCCACTTGAAACCAAGGTCAAAGAAAGGCCAAGCGGGACTTTGTGGATTTGAGAGGAAAGAGACCAAAAGTGTCAGTCATTTCAAGAGAGAAAATAGAATTGTGACGTTAGCCCAAGTCAAATATAACTTTCAATAGAACACACTTCTATAACTTTGGTCTTGCTGCCCGTGTGAGTTTTTTTAAAGAACATAAATCTAAAAATAATAGCATTCACAAAAAGGGAGTCCAGGGATATGTCGGGTCTATTCACTATAGCTTTTGAATTTGAATTGAGAGTTAAACAACTAATAATCTTGTATTTTGAAAAAACGCTGCTTCATGATTTTGTGCATATTTATGGTAATTTCCCCGGGGCAGACTCTGAGCCTTTAGATTTAGTCGTGAAAAAAAATAGGGATTTCTTGGGCAGCTGGGAATTACTGTAGCAATATGCAGCATTACAGAACCATTCCACTTTGAAACAGAATTTAGGAGACGAGCTTCAAAAACACCACAATGTACACCACTAACATGACGACTGGGTGTCTTGTTTTAATCACCTCAAAAGTTTAAATGGAGCAACATACAGAGCATCGTAGCTGTTGTGTGTCGCTCGGTGGCTCAAATAAAAAAGACCGATGAACGCTTGCCTGGTCTGGTTCCCCCTGTCGTTGAACTTCCGTAGAACAGCCCAGGTGTGACACGCCGTGCACAGCCGAGTGTCCCAGATTTCCTGCCCTCAGAGCTTTCACCTACAGTGGAGTGTCTGCTCATGTGCATTGTCCTACCTGCAGCAAAAGAGCCAGATCAGTATTCACCAGCAATGTCACATGACCCCAAAAACACAATAACAGAAATAGAGCAAAGTGTGTCAAGGTAACTTTCCCAAAATATAAGTCTTTTAGAGACTCAAGGTAGCATTGTGCATTTTGATTTTTTGATGCCATTTGGTTTCTGTTTAGCCTTGATGTCAGTATTAATGTTTTGCTTTTTCCTTTGATTCTCTTTTGTGTAGTCAGCATTGCAATAACCAATTTTCAAGAAACCGTTGAAATATATTTTCAAGTAACTTCCTTTGCATTTAAATCAAATTTAACCTCTCAATTGCTTGAATGGGCGGCACGGTGGTTGGATCCTCACCCAGACGGGGATTTGGAGTTCACATGTTCTCCTCATGTTGGTATATGTTTCCTCGGGTGCTCGAGTTTCCCCTACCACTAAAAACATGTACAATAGTCCATGATGGTGGTGGTCTGAGGAGGTCAGAGCAGATGTGAGCAGCTGTGCTTCTATCAGTCTACCAGGGGAAACGGTGGCAACCGTGAATGAATAAAAATCCCCAACCCTTTGTGAAGAACTTTGGGTAACTCGTGTCATGTGAAAAGCGCTATACAAATAAGCTCTAATGTTTTTATATTGAAAGTTGGCACTGGATGATTGACAAGCACAGCTTTGTACATTTTGGAAAGTCTGTATTTCTTTTTAAAATGCACTATTGTACTATATACACTGGGATTTTTTGAATACTTAAAATCGAACCATGTGTAACTTGTTTACACAAGCTTTTATGCGAGCCATGTGTCAGCGACACCCTTTTCATCCTCCATCATAAACTCTTAAAGCCGCCATTACTTTACCTGAGCAGCCTGAAAGTGGGACAATAAAACAGGCCACAGGCTGTGGGTCAGTAGGAAGATTTCACTGCTCCCTATAGTGCCATAACCAAACCAGCAAGGCTTCTCACATATAAAATAGACTTCAAACTCAACCACCATTCAGTTTGTGGTTCATTAACTCTCAGCCTTATTTGTTTTGTACAGTCCCTTAGCCATAAACATGTTACTCACCATTCAAAGAAGGATATACCAAAAGAGGTCCATCCATTCCTTCTGCTTAACTGGTCACAGAGGCATATACTTCAAACTATATGAATGCTAATGCAAAACTGATTATAAATTATGTAAAACATCATACACTATTTTCACTATTGAGGTGTAATGGGATAATAGTGAAGTACTTTCTTTCTGTCTATTGAATAAACAAAAATAATAATTATATAAAATAATAAGATAAAAACAATGATAATGAAATAAGTCCAAGTCTAAACTTCAAAGATATCTAGTCCCCCTAAGGATAACTCTAACTCTAATAACTCTTGCCAAATTTAGTCTAAAGTGAGTCGACAGCTCGGAGGACAGCGCACTATCTGTTGGTGGCCCCCTGTGATTGATGATGATGGCCGATGCCCCTGTATGTGCTGACAGCTAGAGGTTGATGAGAGAAATAAAACTGGCACAACAGAAGAGAAGTGTAAAAGTGAAAAGTTGCAGTTGAAGTATTGACGGATTGTTGTGCTGATTTGTTGCTAGACTCGTAGATCCATCTGACCATTGGGGGTATCTCTATGTGGCTCCGATTAAAAAGTTGAATTATTACAGTCTAATCTGCTGAGGGGAGGATCTCATTACGACCACATTAGAAAGAGGATGAGTATTTGTTCTCACTGTGGTTGGTCGACTCTGCCCAAATGTGACATGTTTCTCGACATGTGTGTCCAATTAAATGACGAGAACTACTATGATGTACAGTACTTTACAGGAGCAAATTTTGTCACAGGGTTTGTCAAGTAAACTGCTTTTTTCTATGGATCGAGCAGTCAAGGTGTCTACTAGAGGCCATTAGCGCTACTGCAGGTGTCATAGCATGTTGCGTTTTTTTTTTACTCATTAATTGTCCGTGAGAGTAAATACTACACTGACAGAAAAGACAAAGGGAGAGAGGGATATTGTACATCCAATTACACAATGGAGATCTTTTTCTTCACAAGTAATGCTAGCCCGCAGTTAGCTTCTTCGTCTTGATTCCATTAGTGTGTATTGGTGACTCCGACCCAGTGCAGGGAAAGTTGCTACAGTGTGTCAGCTGCAGTCAGGCATGTCCTTATATTTTAGTGTATGTGTGAATGAGTGAGTGTGTGTTGTTCTCCCCTGTCAGTTTGAGAGATGGCATTCAAGTTGGCCCAGTTGCTGCACTTATTTAAAGCATTCGAGGGCTGCACATTATGTAGTGAGGACCAGCCACGTTATTGGTCATAGATGCAGATTTCAAATATAATAAAAGCTTTATTTTGCAATGTTATGGATTGTTAATAAATTGCCTAATCTTCTGTTGTTTTCATTCCCTCTTTAGACCATGTTGACTGCCATCTCCATGAGTGCCATTGCCACCAATGGAGTTGTGCCAGGTGGGTAAACCGTTGCTGGCTTCGCCCAGTCATTTCTACATTGTTTGAGCTTGAAATGCCTCCCGTTCACTGTCTGCATTTGGCACCATGCACTCTCACAGACCTTTGTGCAGAAAGGTTCTGGGATTGTTCACATATTATTTACATACAACTTAAGAATAGCACACATTTGTATAGCAACAGGTAATTTGGCTAATTTGTCTTAATTGAGAGTTTTGTTGGTTAATGTATAAAGAGCATTCCACTGTGTAGAAATTACAGTCTTTGGCTATTGTTGGCCCATTACTGTCTATTTCACTGAACTAGTCACTCATTGAGGAATCCATGATTAGACAATAAAACATAGATTGAAAACAAGACTTCTGTGTATGCTCTCAGTCATCTAGGAATTTTCATCAACATTGTTTTATGATTAAAACTCTGAGTTTACTGAAACAACACAATAATAAATAACCAGATTTTTTTTTTTTTCATGTTAGTGTTATGTCATGCTGACGAAACGTTCATTTTGCTTTTTTAAGAAAACTGCCCTTGCTTTAATAGAAGCTGCACCTCTTTGTATGGAACTTCATATGAGTGTGCAAACACTGCACTACAATGAACCAAAGTAATTACATGGAACTGCAGCTGATCATTGATTGGACAGAACTTGACCAAGAAGAATCCTTCCTGAGCGACTGAGAGCTTGCACACACACACACAAACCTGTCTATTTTAACGTCTATTTACATTATTGTTCGGTAACTAATTCCGGTAGAAAGGCTGCAAATCCACCAAACGATATTTATTTAGGTATATCAGCCCTTTACATTATTAAAAGATTCCATTGTGTCTTGTGCTGACTGACTTTTTATGTGTGTGTTTATGAAGCTGGAGGCTCGTACTATATGATCTCACGCTCACTGGGTCCTGAGTTCGGAGGAGCCGTGGGGATCTGTTTCTACCTGGGGACGACCTTTGCCGGGGCCATGTACATCTTGGGAGCCATCGAGCTGCTCCTGGTGAGACAACACTGACCTTAACAGGCGCATCACATACAGATGCTGATCTGGAAAGAATAGTCTGTCATAATGTTATTTTTGTTGACGTATATCATATATTCATGCAGTAGTTTAAGCTTGATGAAACAGTTTAACCCTTCTGTGCCCCATAGCATTTAAAATAACATGTCAAGTGTGAAGTTGGAAAATGTTTATAAAGCAGTGCAATATATTACATGTTTAATACAATAATACTAACTTTTAGTTCATATAAATGATAATACTAAATGTATTTTAGAGCTAGTCAGCTAAATGAACTCGACATTTTGTCAACAGAAGATAACAATAATACTTTGACTGAATTCAAAGTAAAGCTATAGGTATTCCTGATAAGACTCTTGTCAGTTTCAAAAAATAAACAGCAAAATGCAAAACACAAAAAACCAGGTGCTCTTCAAAGACTGGGCGCAGTCCTGTTTAGTCCAGAACAGGACTGGACTAAACGTCAAAAACAGGTCTGGGAATGGCTGTTACAGTGAGAAACAACACGATGGTTGTACAATTTGTGACAGTGAAAAGCATATAATGAATTTGCTATATTACCATTATATTACCAATTGCTTGATTTAAAGTGGCTGATTTTTGGGAATGGGCAAAGAAAATTGTGCCAATACTTCAGAGCTAAAATGCATCTCCTTTAAGGATGATAAAAAAACGTCCACATCAATGAGCTGGATACAGTATGCTTGTGGAGGTGGTCAGGACATCTCAACCACATTTCTATCACTGGTAAAATGGTTCATCTTTGTTAGGTTGAGAAAATGTCTCTGATCCAAAGCTCATAGAAAATAAGGTTCTGAAATGACAAAAACAAACCAAAACACAGGCTGATAGTGTGGCTTCTAAAAGACTTATTGGAAATATCCAACTTTGGGCGGCATCCACCTACAGTAGAACAACATTATTGATTTGTGAAGCTGAGGGTAGCCAAGCCTCTGCTGTACACCTACTCCAATAACAAAAACTTTGCATGACTAAGGTGAGTTTGGCGAAGAACGACCACTCAAATTACCACTCTTTCTCAACTTTGAACTTCACATTTTCAACAGCAATAATAAGCCATTCTTTTACACAAATATGTGCTGAATAGACATGAAAGATTTTTCAGTCATGATGACACTGCTGTTGACTGAGTTGGCGATGATTCAATGAAATGAGCCAAGTGAGAAAAGCAGGAGAGAGGTATCCACACAACAGAGCCAGATGTCTACTGAGAATGTCAAAGTGTCCATGTGTTTTCGCTCCTAGCTATTTTACTGGTGCCATTGTTATCTAGTATGTGCTGTAACTCCAAGTATGATACTGGCCAAGTAACGGTTCATCCTATGTGTAGAGGCAAAATTTCACGTTTCAATTGATTTATTCTTTATCAGTCTTGCTCTATTTGCACATACTACAAACAAGAGGTCATTTACTGTAGTGTTTTGTTGAAGTGTTTGCACACATGCAAAAAATATAGTGCATACACAAGGGAAAAAGCAAGTGCAGTTCAGAATTGCATCGCTTAAAAAACAAATTTAGCTCATGGGATCTAATGAATATGCAAAATGGGCCGATTGGCATGTGACGCGCCACTGCAGGGCTTACCCTGGGTGCCATTTCAGAGGCCATTTCAAGGCTTTTTTGTGTGTGCCTGGCACTTGTGCAAGTAAACACATAACAGACCCTGCACTATTCTTTCATATTTAAAAGTCTAAGTGGCGTAATTTTGTCATGGCTTACCTCGCCAGCAGGCTGAATTCTCGCGGTATTTGTGAGTTTACAAACACATGAGAATCCATCTTGAATCGCTCCCGCCTTCACCGCTCAGAAAGAACCAAAATTGGTTCTGGCAAAAAAGTCACTATTTAAGAACACAGCGATCACAAAAAACACGAGGTATGCTGCAACACATGACACAAACACACAGAACATTGTCCAAAACTAAACAGTGAATGGTAGTCTAGTCTTGATCCAATCAGCAGCAAATGCTGCTCCAAACGTGCGACCTCTACTCGAACCATTCAAACAGGCACGGTTCCAGATCGATGTCCGTGCAAATGTTCTTGGCACTGTAATATCAATCTGGCTCTTGCCAGGTTACATCATGGCAGACAAAGAGTTAACAGTGTCATTTATCCATCATAACTTTTATACAGTAAGTGGTTGTTCTCTCAAAAGTGCTCAGGCATTTGAGCAGCCACACATGTGAACATCCTCTTCTCACCCAGCAAAGTTATTTACAAATCAGTTTTGCGGCACTAATAATACGCACAGTGCTAATGTTAAGTCAGGCACAACAAAATAGCATTTGTACATTTTTAGCACTACTCACAATTTACCACCTGACTTCGTAAATGAGGACCGTAATGCACAAGGTGCCAGAGTGATTTGCACTCTTGGCTCACAGCAAGAAGGTCCTGTGAGGAGTGCAAAAGGGGCCTATCTGTGTGGAGTTTGCACGTCGTCCTGTTTGCACTAGCTCAAAATCCGCCCAACACAAGCGGGTCAGGTTGGCCCCATGTGGTGGCGTGCACAATTGGAGCGGCACAGCACAAACCCTCCCTCTAATCTTTCCATTGTACACTTTTATGTAGAAAGATTAATAAAGCACTATTCTTCTTTCAGTTTTCATGCTATGAGATACTCCTTGTACATTGTGATTATAAAATTAGGCAACCTTTTCATTTTATTTCTTTTCTGCGCAATCATTGAACAAAGGTTCTGACTAATTACACAAATACTGCATTCGAGGAAAATCAAAACACTTCATAAAAGACCACGGACAGTACTTATCAACACTTCAGTCCATTGTTGTCAAGATAGGTGGCTCTAATGGTTACACAGAGTTTTAATTCTGTCTTCTGGGTCAACACTGGCTTAGTTTCCTATTGTAAAGAAACAATCCCAGAAGAATAGTGAAAAGCGGATCTGGAGAAGGCTCATTTGAATACGTTTCATCTTTCCATCCAAGAACACAAGCCCGAACTGCTATTTTAGGAAGCACGAACTGTTCGCAGTGATTTGTTTGCCTAGTGATACGCCTCTCTTTAGCATCCTATTAGGCTCCACAGCCACAACATAGTTACCACTGTCCACTTGTACTTGTCAATAAACATCGCTACCTAGTCATTATCCGGCTGATCATTAAAAGGCAGAAACTCCCATGGTTATGTAACAGGCGAGCTGTGAATCATCTGGAACGATGACAGATTCTGATGGGCTAATTAGGGCTTTCCCGTTTTGTATGTGGTAGGAATATTCTTAGCCTTAGCCATAGTAGAACTGAGAGATTGGCACCTCATTAAAAATATTATTACCATGCTCAAGTTCTTTAATTAACATGAATTTAAATAGCATGTAGTGGGCCGTGTGCTGCTCCACTGAAGAAATGATAATGTGACATTTTACGTTGTACAGTATACAAAACTGTCCATTGCTCGAGTTGCCAGATTGCAGCCAGTGCAAGCAGGTGATCAATATATCAGCATCATATAGGCTACTGTTAGAACCTCCTCTTTTTGTATTTGTATCAGAAGGGTGCCGTTAAGGTCACTGGCAGCATTCACTTTTTATCTTTCTTTTAAAGTTTATGTCCCCTTGTTCCACACCAAACAGAATCTATTAAACAATTGTGCTGGAGGAGCAGCTTTGTGACCTGAAGCTGCTAGTTTTTATCCCCATGTGCACTGCCAACATATGAGAGGGAATGAGTAATCTTCAACTCCCTAAACAACACCAACACTTGCCCTTGAGCTACAATGAAACTGAATTAAACTTTATGAGAAAAATCCAGCTTGAGTGGCACCCATAAATAAAGTTATATTTATGTGATCTGCCACTTTGGAGGGATCATTTCTTCATTTTGCACTGTTGATGCATTGTACCGAACACAGTTGAGTGCAATGTAATCTGCTTAGCAACAATCAGTAATATCTAATACCTATGTAGTACATACACAATGGAATAATGTGTATCAGTAGTTTGGGGGTTCATAATGTAATAAGAGAGAGAGTTAGGGTCTTATTACTGATTACATTATGTATCTCCAAACTACAAACTCATATTATTCCAACATGTATCATACACACAAGTTATTGCACATTGTTACAGAGCACATTACATTGTGCTAAATTTGGCAAGTGCAATGTATCAGGTACAGTGTTTATATCATTATGTTGTCATTCAAGTCCATTCTTAATTTTACAGTCGATGGTCATGCTCTAATTCAGTGTTTCCCAACCAGGGGTACGGGGTCCTAGGGGCACTTGAGCACTTAGCAGGACGTACTTGGAATTATTTCAGATTAAAAAGAAAGTTAAATTGAGTAGAATTTAAATATTAATTTAAAAGGAAAGTTATTTGAGAGTATTTTAGCTTCATTTTGAACTATTAAATACTGAATAATCTTAGGTCAGTTTATAATAATATTGACATGACCCTCGAAGTAGAGGGTACTCGAAACCACGTTTTTTCATTTGACAGACACTGAACAACTAGCCTGGTAATACCGATGTTGCTGTGCATGCTTGAATCATTTCGAACTGCACAGCAGTCTGGGGACCATGGCTGAAATCTTCGCATGGATTTGGGGACCAATCACAGAACGAGGAGCGACGGCAAGACGATGACGCGCTATTGACAATGTTAACCCACACCTCTCCTACAAGAAAATGAATTGGTGGTCCCCATAACTTGTGATATTTTGTCTGGTGATAGCCAGGCTACTGAACAACTATTGTGTTACTCAAATCAGAGCAGTGCACAGGTTATTCATATTTCATTCTGTTGCATTTCAGATTTACATTGTGCCAAAAGCTGCCATCTTTCCCCTGGAGGGTCTGGAGGGGGCAGAGGCCGAGGCCGCCCTGCTCAACAACATGCGAGTGTACGGGACCATCCTTTTGACCTCCATGGCCACTGTTGTGTTTGTGGGGGTGAAGTACGTCAACAAGTTGGCCCTAGTTTTCCTGGCCTGTGTCATCCTGTCTATCGTGGCTGTGTATGCTGGAGTCATCAAGACGGCCGTTGATCCACCAATTTTCCCGTAAGTGCACTTACAAAATGTCAAAGTGACTCAATACAGACGTCTATGACCCATAAAGCTATAAAGCTTTATGTAATTCTTAAAAAAATAAATACATATTCTGGAACTAAGAGCTCATCCTTTTGGCCAACAAAGAAAATATGAAAAAAAAAATATATATATATATATATATATTAATACACACGCAATATATCTGTGTATATATATCTGTTGTGTGTTTCCCACTGTGCATCAGCTATTTCTAGCAAAGTTATTTATTTCAGTCTCAAAAATTACATTACAATTGTTTCCAAAGAAATTGCTGTTTGAAACTGTTTGGCTGTATTATCATAACACTATTATGTGACTTGTCATTGCAGCGTGTGTGTTTTGGGAAACCGCACCCTGGTGTGGAAAACCTTTGATGTGTGTGCAAAGACCTTAGAGACGGCCAACGGTACCGTGACCACACAGCTTTGGCAGATGTTTTGTGACTCCCCGTACATGAACGCCACCTGTGACAAATACTTTGTGGCCAATAATGTCACTGAGATCCAGGGCATCCCCGGGGTCACCAGTGGCATCCTGTCAGGTCAGTTCTCTTCAAATCCACGTTAAAGCATTGATGGCTTGTAGTGTTAGTCTGTGTTATCCCAGATATCCTGCTTTATTTCTTGTTGTTTGTTATACGTTTGACCTCCTTCCTTAGCATTGGTATTTCATATTTTATAACCTCTAACTATACTAATATTACAAAATATAAAATTAGTTCAGCTCTAGGTACACTTCATAGAAGAAGCCTTGAACGCTTCCAACATTGTCTGCTGGCATCACAGCTAAGCAGGTCTAAAAGCAGTAAAAAGCAGTACCTGCAGGCTTCCATCCATTTTCTTCTGCTTTATCTGGGGTCGGGCCATGGAGGCAACAGTCTGAGCAGAAATGCCCAGATTTCTATGCGCACTTCGTCCTGCTTTTTTGGAGGGATCCCCGAGGAGTTTCCAGGCCAGCCAAGAGACATTGTCCTAGGCCTTCCTTGGGGCCTTCCTCCCAAGGAGACTTGCCTGGAACACCTCCCCAGGGAGGGGCCCAGGGGGCAT
Organism: Gobius niger; assembly: GCF_951799975.1. Taxonomy (NCBI): domain Eukaryota; kingdom Metazoa; phylum Chordata; class Actinopteri; order Gobiiformes; family Gobiidae; genus Gobius; species Gobius niger. The sequence continues at coordinate 18,412,955 of NC_136871.1, forward strand.
CCGGAACTAATGCCAGAGCCACCTCAGCTGGTTCCTCTCGACACAATTCTACTCCGAGCTTTTGAGCATGCATTGAAGATGGCTACTAGCACGAGATACTTTGTAGAGAAGGATATAGTTTATACAAAGGATAATTTATGTTCCTGCTGCCGTTTATATTTACTTCCAGAAAACCTTTTCGCCACCTACTATGAGAAGGGGGATCTGATTGCCCGGGAAAACATGGAGTCAGTAGAGGATGTGGACGACCCCCTGACAAACTCAAACCGCTACGTGCTTGCAGACATCACAAGCTTTTTCACGCTGCTAGTGGGCATCTACTTCCCCTCCGTGACAGGTACAACTGTAATCCCCCATACACTACAGTGTCTTTGATTTCCCCCACTGATTAAGTCTGTGCTGCTCTGTTGACACAATCTGACCTGTCTCTGTGCAGGGATCATGGCTGGCTCTAACCGCTCCGGAGACCTGCGGGACGCCCAGAAGTCAATCCCCATCGGGACCATCGCCGCTATTACCACCACCTCCATTGTTTGTATCCTCTCACTACTGCTCCCTGCTGGAAGAGAGCAGTCATTGGTTTTGTGCAAATTTCACATAAATCTGTCCTAATTCCAAGAATGATTGGGACTCTTTGTTAAATGCATTTCCAATTGGGAAACATGGGGTCTTAAATCTTGAAATACGGTTCTTTACCTCATAAGTTACTATTCAATAAAAATCGTGTCTTCGTCAGTCTTAGTGCTTACATTTCCAGAATATTGTACTTCATTTATTTATGATGTTTTTGGAAACAGAAGAAATTATTTTTCTGCTACTATTTGCAACATTTTTGTTGTGATTGTTAAAAAACCTCTCTGATTGTGCTGTATAGAGATTAAAGGTCAGAATGTTGCAACAGCATGGAGCAAACCCTTCACAATACTATTCTGATTTTGGACAAAGGCTGATAATTAGTACAAATAATAAACCATTATTTTTTCTATTTGATGAGGCATCCCAAGAATGGGCCAAATACAATATAATATATAATAATAAGATACAGTGGTTTGTCCATGAACATTTTTATCAATTGTGAGTGTGAAAGCCAGATTTTTTTGGGTCAACTTTACTGTGACAGTGACCCTGAAAATGGAAACATGCTTATAAACTCATTGGGCATGTTAGAACTGCATTAGGAATGTTGAAACTTGTTAACCTTGATCAATCCTTTCCGTAGTCCTTCTGGGGGTAATACAAGTGTTAATGTGATGATTGGGGGGTCTTTCATCTCCTCCTGGTGTCTCTGGCTAGAAAACCCCATTAGCAACTTTGATGCCACCGGGTCGGAGGCCCCAATACACACTAATGGAATCACGAAGAAGAAACTAACAGGCTAACGGGCAAAGCTAACTGCGGGCTAGCGCCACTTAAACAGTATTTACAGCCACTCAAGTTTGAGTGGAAAAAATGATATCCATTGTGTAATTGGATGTACAATATCCCTCTCTCCCTTTATCTATTTTGTCAGCGTAGTATTTACTCTCACGGACAATTAATGAGTAAACAAAACAAAAAAAACATGCTACGACACCGGCAGTGGCGCTTATGGCCTCTAGGGGCATGAGTTACTTAGTACTGCTTTAAATCTTCTCTCCAATTTCCATTGTTCTACAACACAAAAATCAGGCATAGGGCCTTTAATAAAAGTGTATGAGAAAGTGTTAAATATACTGCAATTAATCCTGTTATAATTTATGATCTAAAATTAACTTTCAAAGTAAAGTTACATGCTTTATTGATATTGTACAATTGTACAGTGAAATTGTGTATATCCTATAGGTAGGTGGTTAATCTCCAGCTGATTCTGCTTGCTCCTCAATAGGCCAGTCTGGTCAGCATGTTTTTAGAGGTGGAGCACCCGGAGGCAACCTATGGCAAACCAAGGATCTTCTTGCTGTGAGGTCCTAACACTAACCGCTCAGCCGCTATAGCACCCATGCACATGTAATTATGTGTTGCATATGTGTCTTGCGATAGGAACCGGTTTAGATGTTGTCAATGTTCCTCACTCTAATCATATTGCAAATCATATTGCAGGCAGTTCCAATTTGATTAGGACATCTAATCTCATCAATGTGCTGCCTGCCTATGCAAAGGCAAGTTAATAAAGCATCGCCATATTTGTTTCAGTGTATTGATCTGTTGTATTATTCTAACATGATTTACTGATGCTCTTTCTCAGTCTCTATTCTATATACGAGGGTCAGTCCATTTTCAAAAGGGAAGTTCAGTGATCCTGAATGCTCATCAGTGTATTTTAGAAGTCACAAGCAAATGCATTTCTTGTGCCAACCCTGAGTCTGGTTTAATGAAGAGGGTTGTTGAAGGTGAAAGTAAGGCCGGATAAATGTTCAAATCATCTGTAACACAAAACTACTTTGTTGAAATACTGTATACCTTTCCTAAGTGTATCTGCTCAGACATGTCCAGCGTGATCCTCTTCGGTGCCTGCATCGACGGTGTGGTCCTCAGGGACAAGTGAGTCAACGCCTTTTACTTTTATGATGCTAAAGTCTGAGATCATTCAATTTAACCATTTTACTCTTGCTCCTGCTTTAGGTTTGGTGAGGGGGTGCATGGAAACTTGGTCATTGGTACACTGGCTTGGCCTTCCCCTTGGGTCATTGTGATTGGCTCGTTCTTCTCGACATGCGGGGCAGGGCTTCAGAGCTTGACTGGAGCTCCCCGCCTGCTCCAGGCCATTGCCAAAGATGGGATAGTGCCAGCACTACGGGTCAGTTCATCTGCTGATATACTCTCTTTAGTATTGTTTAATTTTTGTTTGTCTTTTTCCTAACTTTGCTGTGAGTTAACTTTTTTGCAATCGCAACGCACAACCATATGCGATAGTTTTCATATAATGGTTTAAGTAATTTATCAGTATTTGGTCAGTGACGTTTACAGATGGAGTAATAATAAAGTTACAGAGATAAATGAGTTGTGTCTCTCAGGCGTCTAACAATGATAACCTCTTGGATTATTACTACTATTTTTCACTCTTTTTGTGTGTACTTTTAAAGGTAAAGGGAGAATAACGGACTCAAATTGCATTGTTTGAAAAGTATCATCTGTGGTTTGCAGATCTTTGGCCATGGGAAGGCCAATGGTGAGCCCACATGGTCCTTGCTGCTGACAGCTTGCATTTGCGAGATTGGCATCCTCATCGCCTCCCTGGACGCGGTAGCTCCCATTCTCTCCATGTGAGCACCCAACACACTCATTATTTCTCCTCCATCTATTCCTCCCTGCAGTGGCAGATATCAGAGCAGCCTGCCCCCTGCCACTTCTCAAACAATGGAAATGCCAACTTTTAAAGACTGGGAGATTTAACTCACCAAGGGAAAGGGCAGTGGGCTTGTCTCTTCTGCTAATGTATATAAATATCAGCAACAGCGACAGAGTCTGGTCTTTGGAGACAAAAGACAAGGCTTTTCATCATGGCTTCTATAAAATTCACAGCGTAAATATTGCTAATTCTGATGATGGTCTACCTGGTAAATTGTATAAAACAGATATTGCTGACAAATACTAAGCAACATCCATCAATTTAGATATTATTTGATTAATTTCATACTGTATGTTTATGATATTATCATTTCTGATCAATAATAATTCTAAAACCATCCACTCCTTGCTGTCTTGTAAAGGCGCGCACGAGCGTCCATGTTTTGAATCTCGAGGTATCAGTAGGTACGAATATCCAAAGGGTTAAAAAGTGCCATGTCTGTTCCTTTAGGTTCTTCCTGATGTGCTACATGTTTGTGAACCTGGCCTGTGCCCTCCAGACCCTGCTCAGAACGCCCAACTGGAGACCACGCTTCAAATTTTACCACTGGTCAGTGCCCACGTGGCCATTTGTCATTTGCTACCACTGTCTTTGAGCACTTGTTTTACTGTCCTATCCTCTCCATTCCCTGGCGCAGGACTCTGTCCTTTCTGGGAATGAGCTTGTGCCTCACTCTGATGTTCCTCTGTTCCTGGTACTACGCCATTGTCGCCATGGTGATTGCCGGCTCTATCTACAAGTATATCGAGTTTGCAGGGTGAGTGGAGCGCAACCCCTGAAGAGATTGGATTCGCTCGCTGCCTTTAGTATTAGCTGTCTGCCGTGTGTGCGTCAATGGGTGTGTGTCCAGGTGCTTGAAAAGTTTTTCTCTCTTTTTTTTTCTACTGCAGGAAATTTCAGGTTTTCGGGTTGTAGCTTAGCTTCGACTCAGCTTAGAGTTTAGGGGCGTGTGTCACTGTGTCTTCACATCCAGGAGTCCCATGTGTGTTTATTAACAACCCCAGTCCTGACGAAATAAAAAATAGATAAATAAAAATATATACATACACGTTACAAACAGGTTTAATAATGGACTAAACTTGTAAGTGCAGTTTTACATGTTTTCTAGTTTGTGTTTACCATAGTTTTATCCTAGTTTTCCATCTGTGAATGAAGGTAATAAAAGGTAATAAAAAACAACAGCTTTAGGAGATTGGAAGAGTCAGTCAATCAATCAATCAATCAATCAATCAATCAATCAATCAATCAATCAATCAATCAATCAATCAATCAAAATACTTTATCTATCTCCAAGAGGCAATTAAAAAGGCACAAAGTTTAGTAGTACAGGACAAGGACAATTTAAAACCACTCTGCGTGCCAACCAGTCACCACGAAAGCAGTGACCTAGAGTGACAGAGCTCACTTGTGTCTCAGTACAGTTGCACGGCAAAAGTTATGCAAATCCCACCTTTTCAGTCTGTATGTCACTGTTGTTCCCAAGTATCAATGATAAACATCACTTTTTTTCATAATCTTTTGGGGGCAATAAATTATATAATATTCTTTCTAAACATCCCTCAACATTGCTGACTGAGTGTTAAAAGAAATAATAACATTTTCTTACAAAAAACCCTACATTGACAGTAATGAGGCTTCTGTTGCCAAGCTGTGACATGACTGCATAATATCAATAAAAAAGTGTTTCATTCTTTCTCAACACAGGGCAGAGAAAGAGTGGGGTGATGGCATTCGTGGTCTATCCCTGAGCGCTGCGCGTTACGCTCTCATGCGACTGGAGGAGGGCCAACCACATACCAAAAACTGGAGGTATTGATTCATTTGCACCTGCCTGTAAATGATTTGTTATTAGTTTGTCATTTCTGTAATTCTCACCATCAAATGTCAGATTCACATTAACACATCAACATTTCTGTCACTTTTGTTCTGTCTCTCTTTCCCAACTATAGTGCTTTTACTCGGGCCGCTCGGCCGTTTCTTTTCTGAACCTTAATTTGACTTCATTCTGCCTCATTTACTCCTTTTCCAATCTCCTGCCCTCTGTTTTCACTCTCCCCTCCCTGTTCTCCTCTTGTTTCCCCTTCAGACCTCAGCTACTGGTCCTGGTCAGTACAGACGCTGAGCAGAACGTTGAGCAGCCGCGCCTGCTCTCTCTGACCAACCAGCTCAAGGCCGGCAAAGGGCTGACCATCGTGGGGACTGCTCTGGAGGGCACCTACCTGGCAAACCATGACAAGGCCCAGCGTGCAGAGCAGGTGACCAACTGTGTATTCGTGTTGGAAGAATCGTGTACACTGCCATTATTAGGATTATTTTCTATATGTACCGTATAAACTGAGCCAGATTGACATTACAGTGAAAACAACATTAAGCACACTGGTGTTGCAAGGAAGACAGTGTGCAAAACATTTTATTTCCTGTTCTATGTGCCTTCTCTTACACACCTGCTCCAAACTAAAGATGTGCGAAGTAGCCCTGTCTGAATGCTGCACAGTCTATCTGCGCTGCCAAACCTTGCCTTTGTTTTCATGTAGTGACTGATTTTATGTGGACTTCTCCAGTCCTATGTTAACTGATAGGAGAAAAGAGGCGGGCACAATTCATGGTGGCACCCAAGCGAACTTCCGGAATATGGTGAATAGGCGAGGGTGTTGTGTTTTTTTGCCATTGTTTGATAATAGTCTCAAAGACATTTTGATCTTTGACTTTGTCAGTTAGAAAATGCAATATTGATCTAAAATGCACAAAATCTCCTGTGGTTTTTAATACAGAGCTCCCCTTCGCTGCTTAGCCCGTGTTCATAAAAAAAGTGGTGACTTTACTCTGCGATGAAGGGATATGCTTTCCAAGAGATCACGATTTAAAGATGGCTTTTAATGGATATGTAAGACCTGAGAAGTAGCACTGGGGAAATAAGAGGAGCTCTGAGTACGCTGCTGCCGTTGTGCCAAGGACCATGCAGGGAAGATTCAAACATTAATCAAACATGCCCGAACACAACTCTAAAAAGTCAATTTTGCATAGAAACGGCTGAAATTCCTGGCCATCTAAAGTGAATCAAGTGAAATATTTTGCTTGCAGCTGTAAAGGGGTCACGCAAAGATGAATTCAAATACATTGACTTGCGTGTCAGTAAGTTTATCATAAACTGACAAACGCCAGATTTACAGTTAGCTCATCGCACTGAGCACTGACTATCTTGTGACAGTCCAGTTTGTCTATCATTCCGCTTCACAGGGCATTCTGTCTTGTCCTTTGTCAGGCACTGCGTAAACTGATGGAGACAGAAAAGGTGAAAGGCTTCTGTCAGGTGACTGTCTCTTCAAACCTGCGCGATGCTACATCCCACCTGCTCCAGGCCAGTGGGCTGGGAGGCCTCAAACATAACGCGGTGCTCGTGTCCTGGCCACGCAACTGGAAACAGGGAGATGAGCACCAGCACTGGAGGAACTTTATTGGTGAGTCACCATAGATTCAGATCCAGCCATTACACGAACAAATGAATCTGTAGCTCAGAATACGCTTGATGAGGCAAATATGATTACTGTTTAGGGATTACTTAGTCCTATGCGTCACGCTTATAGATGCCTTTTCTATTTACTAAATGACCGAGTTAATGAGCACATTTGAACACAATCTGCAAACTTGTGAATTTAGAAAAGTGTTCATAGAAAACCAATGTATTTCCTTTGTGTTGAAATATCACCTTGGCTTGTAACTGACCAGGCTGTAGTTCACCGAAATACCATAGTTACTGAAGTATCCCCAAAGCATAGGTAGCTCTGTCTAGTTTCAGTAGTTAATGGAGTGTTAAGGCTGGAGATCCCTGGTTTAGGATATACACATGCAGGTACGTTTACACCCCTTTACTTCTTTACAGAACTTGTCAGAGAAACCACCGCTGCTCACCTGGCTCTGCTCGTGCCCAAGAACATCTCTGCATACCCGTCCAATGGCGAGCGTTTCACTGAGGGTCACATTGATGTGTGGTGGATCGTCCATGATGGAGGCATGCTCATGCTGCTGCCCTTCCTTCTGCGCCAGCACAAGGTATATTTAAGGGGAGGCTAGGACAGTAAATTACAACACCATTATTACTGGAGTGTCGGTTGCATAAAAATGTCCAAAAATGGTAAATTGAGGCATTTATTTTGCATCTTGCAGAGTGACCCCGATAACGTTTACAATTTTCGCAGCAGACGTGTAGTATTTAGCATCGATTTCTGGTTCATAATTTGCTGCAGACCCCACCCAGCAGTTCCTTTCTTTCACACATATCACACAAAAACTACACAAGTATAAAAATAAGGTGAAATTGATGTCGGCTATCCGTAAATCAGTCGCGAAGTGCCTTTTTGGGGGGGGGGGGCGGGGTTTGAGCCCCTCATAATGTCTGTGCATGTCACTGTTTGTGTCTCAGGTTTGGAGGAAGTGCAAGATGCGCATCTTCACCGTAGCTCAGATGGACGACAACAGCATTCAGATGAAGAAGGACCTGACCACATTCCTCTATCACCTCCGTATCGACGCCATGGTGGAAGTGGTGGAAATGGTGAGGTTTAATGCTACACTTCCTTTTTACATTTCACCTATTCAATTGTCAGAGATAGTATAAAGTCATTAGTAACTACAAATAATGCTTTATAAGTAATTGTATTATTATGTCATTATTTTTACAGCAAGACAGTGACATCTCAGCCTACACTTATGAGAAGACCCTGGTGATGGAGCAGCGATCACAAATGCTAAAAAAGATTAATCTGACTAAGACCGAGCGTGAGAGAGAGGTAAGCCTGGCTCTATTGTGTTCCTTTTCATGGCTTACATTCATGTAGCCGTGAAAAGATGCACAAACAAACTTGAAAGGACTTGACGGCCCCACTTGGCATGGCTTGGCTGATTTGACTGAACATGACACTTCAGCCCTCTGGAGAAAAGCAGAATTACACTTTAATCTGTGCAGTGTGGGGGAAAAACGTCTCTAAGCTTATCTATAGCGGCAGAAGAATCACCTCTTCCACAGAGAATGATTCATTTAGAAAGAAAAAGAAGACTAAAGAATTCAACATTGTAGACATTCTTGTTTTTAGTTCAGGATTTCCTTTGTGACTCACTAACCTTTGCACTCTGCCTCTCACTCATCCCCTCAGATCCAGAGCATCACTGACTCGTCCCGTGGCTCAATCCGTCGCAAGAATCCGGCTGCAGTCACCACCCAGCTCAGTGTGTCCGAGGAGAATCCAGCTGCAAGCAAAGAGGAGAAACCTGAGGAAGAGGTACTGTATCTTCAGGAGCTGCACAATAGGGTTAATCTCTTGCTCAATGTTTGACTTTGCAGGCCTTGAAATATCTATATTGTCCTCTTGTATTCTTTAGTGCTGTGCATTCAGCATTTATCACTTGGTACAGTACAGCCAGGGCTGACAGCAGCTTGGCCAAGGTTGTGCTAAGCCCATTACCAAGTAACCGCTGTGTCTACCTTAACATTTTCCCAGAAAAATTCTGTGGGTTGGGACCAAAAATACTATAATGGACTTTCAATTGTGAAGTTTCATTTTATGGGGGGAACAAATGATTTTTTTTGCAACTGAAAACAATGTGAAAACCCCATTAACTTATTACATTAATGTGAGAGTTCTTAACAACACTTGTTTCCTCTTCTTTCTCAAATGCATCCTACATTCCCTCCTCAACCTCTGCTCTCTCTAACTTGTTCCCATGTAATGTATATGTAAAACCACATCCTTCCTTCTTTCCTCTCATAGTCAAAGTCGACTTCTCCCCCTGTGTCCTCCCCTGCACAGGTGCAGCTCATCCACGACAACACCACTCCTGCCAGCCCCGCGACACCCGCCACCCCACTTACCCCCGAGGAGGTTCAGACTCCTGGGACACAGGTCCAAATGACCTGGACTGAGAAGTGTGATGGAGAGGCAGCTAAACCGCCCGGTGCTTGTACACCAGAGGGCCTCAAAGACATCTTCAACATGAAGCCGTGAGTTCTTTCACGTCATCAGTTTAGCTATTACACTTATTTTGACCATTGCCTATGAACAAAATATAAATAATGACACATTAATACAGGAGACTGGACTTTGGAGACAATGTCAAGACAATGTTCAAAATGAAAAATATTACATTTATTGTACATTTGCCAACTGTTCTTCTTATCTCTACATTGTTAGCATTGCCTTAGTGAAACATTGTGCTTTCACCAGTAAATTTTAAAACTTTAATGACATAAAAGGTATATTTTTGCGAGTTCAATACTCGGTTTATTTGAACAGGAACTTATTCAACGTAATAAAAAGAGAGCACAACAAATCCAAGACTAAACAGGTCTAAATCTGGTCCACACCAGACTTCAACCAGGACTCAACCACAAGTAAACCTGGGTTAAAAACATGTACACTAGACTGGGATGAATGTGAGTGTGTTTGTGTGTCCGACTGTGGAACAACGGATGTAAATTTTCCCATGGCTATGACCCGGTGTGCTGGTTCACATGCATGAGTCCCATTTACAGGGCATGTTTATTTGTAGAGCACAAAATACTTGGCATAAAATTACAAAAAAGCAGATAAAATTAATCCATAACATCAACATACAAAAATAATTAATTACAGTAAAAAGCAAGAGTGCAGATAAAATACTTTCAGTTGTCATGTGCACGGGTAAAAGTAACAGTTTTCAGCCTGGATTTGAACATTGTCAGAGTTGAGGCCTGAAGACTGTTCCAGATTTTAGCGGCATGAAGCACAGCCTCACCGTGTCTATTATTGAGTCTGGGAACCACCAGGAGACCCCTCCCTGAAGTTCTCAGGCCCCGAGATGGTTTATAGGCTGCAACAAGATGTACTTCGGCGCGAAACCATGAAAAGACTTGTGCACAAGCAGAGCTGTTTTGAATTGTATTCTCTGAGTGACAGGAAGCCAGTGCAGAGACCGGTCGTATATATGGCCGTATTTTTCGGTTTTAGAGAGACTCGAGGTGATTGATAACACTTTCTCTTTCTGTTTGTGATTCAAAAACAATTGTCAGTTTTGTCTGAGTTTAGTTAGTTAGAGAAAGTTATTTTGCATCCACAAACTGATCTGTTTGATGCAGTGACAGAGTGTCAGAGTGTATCTACAGGCCCATGTTCACCAGCCATCAGTGACACATAGATCTGACTGTCACAGGTCATGGCGATTTTGTCTGAGACACAGTTGCCATTTTCGACAAAGTACGTCCTGTCCTCGAGATAGGACTTGAACCAGTTTAGAGCAGTGCCAAATTCCCACCCAGTTTTCTTACCTCTGAAGTAAGATCCCGTGGTCCACTGTGTCAAAGGCAGCGCTCAGGTCCAGCAGAACTAAAACTGAGACTTTCCCTGCGTTGGTGTTCATGCCGATATCATTTGTCACCTTGATCAGAGCTGTCTCAGTGCTGTGGTGGGGCCTAAAGCATGACTGGAAAGTATCAAACACATTGTGAGACTGGAGAAAGTAAGTGAGCTGTTGATCTACTATTTTCTCTTGGACTTTTCCCAGGAATGGCAGGTTTGATTTGGGCCAGTAGGTGTTCAGTACTGTGGCATTAAGGCTGCTCTTCTTTTGAAGAGGCTTAATGACTGCATTTTTCCAGGCCTTTGGAAATGCTCCTGTCTCAAATGAGATGTTAACTAACTGTGGTAACATGCTCAGCACAGACTTTAGAAATCTAGTGGGTAATTCATCAAGGCAGCATGTACATGAACTCAGACCGGAGATAACCTCTTTTGATTGTTTTGTCTGTAACAGGTGTGAAATGTGTCAGCTCAAGGTTTATCTGGTGGCAGAGTTGCCTTTTGTGTTGTGGAAATTATTGCATTTTTAATGCCCTGGAATTTGTCAGAGGTGGGAGACTCGAGTCAAATGACTTTGGGACTTGAGACTTACTTGACCAAAGCTCCGAAAAGACTTGACTTGGGACTTGCTGTTTGTGACTTGAGACTTAAAGCAGTACTAAGTAACGTGTTTACCTTAATAAATCCGTTTCGTAGTCCCTGTGGGGGTAATACAAGTGTTTATGGGATGATTGGAGGGTCTTTCATCTCCCCCTGGTGTCTCTGGCCAGAAAACCATGTTTGCAACTTGACTGCCACCGGTCCGGATAAAGCAATACACACTAGTGGAATCACGAAGAAGAAGCCAACAGGCTAACGGGCAAAGCTAACTGCGGGCTAACGTCACTTTAAACAGTATTTACAGCCAAGTTTGAGTGTCTTTCATCTCCCCCTGGTGTCTCTGGCCAGAAAACCATGTTTGCAACTTGACTGCCACCGGTCCGGATAAAGCAATACACACTAGTGGAATCACGAAGAAGAAGCTAACAGGCTAACGGGCAAAGCTAACTGCGGGCTAACGTCACTTTAAACAGTATTTACAGCCAAGTTTGAGTGAAAAAAAATATTTCCATTGTATAATTGGATGCACTGTAACCCTCTCTCTCTTCACCTTTCCTGCCAGCGTAGTATTTACTCTACAAGACAATTAAAAAATTAAAAAATCGTAACTTGCTACTACACCTGCAGTTGCACTTATGGCCTCTAGGGGGAAGAGTTACTTAGTACTGCTTTAACTTGGACTTGAGGCCAATGACTCTCAATGACTTGCTGTGACTTTATAGTTATTTATTTGAGTGAAACTGTCGAAAGATCAGGATTCATTTCGTAAAAGCGGCGCATCTATGTTTACATATGGTAATTAGCCTAAATTTTTAAAATCGCTATATCTTGAGAAAGCACTTGTAATTTTCAAGATTAAACACATTTTGAAAAGTAGACCCGCTGGCGTTTGTGACTTGAGGTGACTTGCCGGCTTAAGCAAGACTTGACTTGACAAAAGCTATGACTTGACTTGACTTGACAAAAGCTATGACTTGACTTGACTTGACTTGAGCCCATGACCGATTGACTTGGACTTACTTGGGACTTGGACCTTCACGACTTGGACTTGACTCGAGACTTGCATTTAGTGACTTACTACCACCTCTGGAATTTGTTATTAAAAATATTGCCAACTCATTACACTTAGATGTAGAGATTAGTTCTAAGGGCAGTAAAACTGTGGAAAACAAAACACGAGAAGTGTTTCTGGAGTTTGTGATGATTTCAGAGAAGTACTTCTCCCTTGCTCCATGCAAAATCTGGTTGAACGCACAAAGCACTTATTTCTATACCTGATGAACCTGGACATTTGACTTGCACCATTTCTGTTTGGCTTTCCAGCACACCCTTTTCTGTGCCCTGACCAAATCTTTTTTCAATTTCTCGCCTTGACAGGAGCTTAGTATCAAAACATTTAAAACCCTTGATGTGTAAGAGTCCAACAGATTATCAACAGAACTTGTATTCAATCCCCTTCACTTTTCCACATTTTGTTATGTTACAGGCTTATTCCAAAAGGTATTAAAGTCTATTTTTTCTCAGCAGTCTACACACTGTAAGAGTATTAACAATGGTGTTCGAGAGGATAGATGAAAAATAGGCAGCAGTCTGGATGTCTTATACAGGAGAAGTTTATTTACCATCGGTGCGGGACCCGGAGACATGAACTCGAGACATTGCGCTAGTCCTACCATTCAAGTCTGTCCATGCTTCCACAGAAGAGGGATAAATACCCTCTGAAAGCATCATACTGATACGCAAGCAAACATTCAGTGTCTGAGAGTGGCGCCTGAGCACCACAGTCAAGGCTATGACAGAGATAGAACGACTGTACAGCTTGACCCAGTATGATAAATAACAATTTAATGTTATCCTCTAACACACACAATAAAACACAAATTCTTCAATGCAGATCCTCTCAAGCCTGTGGTTAGATGGGAAATGTCCCTGTGCACCTATTTTCAGATCTTTCCAGAGATGTTCAATCAGGTTCAAGTCTGGGCTCTGGCTGGGCCACTCAAGTACATTCACTTGTCCTGAAGCCACTCCTTCGATATCTTGGCTGGGTGACTCAGGTCATTGTCCTGTTAGAAGACGAACCGTCGTCCCAGTCCGAGTTTCCTCCAGACATGATGCTATACAGTATAGGCCGAAGCGCTCCAATCAATATGCTTTGAGATTTGGATAGGCATAATTGCTTACCCTAAACCTAAATAAACATTCACCACTGGTGGACTCCAGTGAAGTTGTAGAAACAGCTCAAGGACAATCCGTGGAAAAAGAATGCATCTTAGCTCAGTTTGAGCGTCATGGCAAAGGATGCGGATACTTAAGTGATATTTCAGTTTTCCATTTTGAATACTTTTGCAAAATAAACCTTTTTCATTTTGTCATTATGGAGTGTAGTACTGTGTGTATTGTGTGTATATTGATGAGAAAAAAATAATTAAATACATTTTGGAATAAGGCTGTAACATACTGTATATAAAAAAATTATAAAAAGTTAGTATGTTGATTAACTCAATTAAATATAAAAAGAACACTACCCCAGGTCTTAACGTGAAGGGCCACAATCTGGTGGTCAATGAAGTGAAGCTTTCAATTGAGTGCATTTAGAAGAAACCAATATTTAAGCCTGGAACTTTAAAAAGTACAATCTCTGCCCATGTGTGCAAATTCATGAAGAAGCCTGAAAACCAACACAATTTGTAGTAGTGTAGCATCTCGGTGAAATACAATTTAAGTTTTTAAAATGATGCAACTTTTTAAAATCTATCCCTGTTTTTTTTTTTAATGGCTTGGCTCCTTGTTTACAAACTTTAATGAGCCAGAGCTCTGTGAGTTCTATAAGATCCAGTAGAGTAGCTTCTCTGACATACAGATTCATACCTTTCCAACAATCAGCTATTTTCTTATAAAGACATGTACTACCGTCAAGTACCACTAAAGTGGTGACTCTCTTTGGTCCACACTCACCATTGAACTGGTTTTGTACTTGTGTTTATGTGTCTTGTCTGGTTGTATATGGGGGGAGGAGTAGAGGTTTTACCGTGTTCTGTGGTCAACCCTTTGTCCTGTGAATTATTCTGTTTCTGGATAAAACATTACCTCCAGCTAACTCTGGTACAATGCATGAAATTGCAACATTTGTGTTAGAAATCTACATGGTCCCTTTTAAATAAACCAATAATAATTACTTTGGGCTCCCCCGCACTAGACTAACAACAGATATGGGGACACAAAATTCAAAATTTGCAATGATTTGAATATGTTTAATTTGCCTCTATAGAGAAAATATAACAATGTTATAGTCTATTCATCGGGTTTCTCTGGTTACTGTAGAGATAGCCTTTTCGGAAGAACTTCTACATTATTATTAATTAACATTATTTAATGTAGTTAATATATGATCTATGACTTAGGTTAGTATGAAATTCCTAAGTCGACCTAGAAGTGATTGATGGGCAGATTTAAAAAGCCTGTTGGATTTCATGTGTATAATCTTATTGTCTTCTTCTTGCCACGCTGCAGCGAGTGGGAGAACCTGTAAGTATTGAAGTCCATTTAAAATTCCTTTTATCCATCCACATTTCATTGAGGTTGCTCAGGCTGGCAGATGTGTGAGCACACAGCTGTAGCCACTACCAGCAAAATGCATTGCACCATCCCTCACAGTGTTGGACTTTAATCAGCCTTAATCAATTGTACTCCCTCTGTTTGTTTTGTTGTCCAGGAACCAGTTCAATGTTCGACGTATGCATACAGCACTGAGGCTTAACGAAGTCATTGTGAAGAAGTCATCTGAGGCCAAGCTAGTCCTGCTCAACATGCCTGGACCGCCAAAGAACCGGACAGGAGATGAGAATTGTATCCTTTACAGAGAAATGTTTTCTAATAACCAAAATAATCACAATGGGCTACACTAGCATGTTGGGTACAAAAGGACCACATCATCTTTCAACCAACAGTTTTCTTTCTTCAACCATGTGTTCCTTAAGGACCAAATGTAAACCTGTTGCAGAGTATACACAGCGATATTACAATGACATATAAATGTAGGTTGTTATTGACTTCCACAGGTCAGTGTTGCATTTGTATGAAGATGTGCCATCGGTAACTACCCAACATGCTGGATCACACCACTATCTCCAGGTTCAATCTTCAGAAAATAGGTACAAGTTAGCAATAGAGCCAAGATGACAAACATAAAATAAAAGACACACACAGGGGTTGACTGATATGGGTTTTTTTCAGGCCATTGCCGATTTTGGGGGATTTTTATTGGCCAATGCCGATTTGCACGGCCAATATATTTGGACAATATTTTTGTAGTCTATAGTCCTGTGTATGATGCTTCTAAACTGTAATATGTGTCAATGCTGATCTGTGACAAGTGGGGGGGCTAACTTATTCAGGACATTTATAGTCTTTATCTCTTATGGTTCCAAAATTATGAGCAAAGGTCTGCATCATAAAATGTATAAAATATGATCTGAGGTGCACAAACTTGAGACCAATCAGTTCAGTTTTTAACAATGACATACATCATTTTTTACTATGACAGGGTTAGATCGGCCGATAGCCAATATTGTAAAATAATGTCAGTCGACCTCTACTTGCCTCCAAAATGCTGTGCCTTTTACTTATTTAGCAGTTTTTGTTTTTCTCCAGTTTTCTTAACCATCTCCATCAGACATGGAATTCCTCGAGGTCCTCACGGAGGGTCTGAACAGGGTACTCCTAGTTCGTGGAGGCGGTCGGGAGGTCATCACCATCTACTCCTGAAGGACCAGCCCTCAACACTCAACCCCCCCACCCCACCCCCTCACCCAAATCGATCTTATCTTCTCAGCCCCTTCCATCTCTTCTCCCATTCTTTCCCTCCTTATCAGCTCTCCTTATCTCACCATATGTGCACCAACCACCTCACTCCTGACCTCACCCTGCTCAGCTTCAGCAACCGAGCCTCATCACATCACTGTAGTCCAATAAGCTCCTATAAACAATGTAGGCTCTAGTACGACTTAGATGCTACCTATATTTGTTTGTGAAGAGACCGATTTTCTTTTTCGTCTAGTATATATCTTGCTTTTGTAACTCATATCAAGAAAGTGGTGTTTGGTTGTGGGATCATACAGTATGCATGAGCACTGTTAGTTTTTGTTCTCCGACGGTTATCTTATTTTCTCAACAAAAAGGATGCTGTCTGCTTGGAAGAGTGGGTTGGTCCCTCTGTGGTAAATGGACTTAAATAGTTTTAATGTAGTCATGGTTCAAGGCTAAGGACTATCTCCCTTCACGACCACCAGCTTGGAGGAGGACTTTAAATTCCCCATTGAGAATGAATGAAAAACAAAACAGCAAGCTGCAGCACTAATGCGTCCATTGATCAACCCTCAGCATGACGTCCTCAAAATTCTGTGTGCTCCATGCGTTGTGTTGAATGCCGTCTCTTCCCGTCTTTTCTTACTTCTCATTTCTTAGTGGCTGTTTATTTCTGTAGCCACTGTTAGTGCCAAAAAACAATGCCGAGGCTAGCTTAGTTCATAGAGATTGACACGTACTTAAACTGTGAATAGTGTGTTTTATGACCGCAAAGACCGGGGAGACAGTCGTAGAACAACCCCCTCCAGGAGGTATTGTAAATAATGTACAAGCTCTGACGCGGTGTTAGGTATGAGTGTATTTTTGTGACATTCAAAAAAAAAAATAGCTTTTAGTGGAAAGAAGATGGTCCTTTTGGCTGTGAAAGGACATGGCAAATGCTGTTTGATCTATTTATTTATTTATTTATTTATTTATTTATTTGAATGGCTCCTGTCACTAGAAACACGCACTGCAGCTGCACTGTTCCTCCACTGTGCAACATGTGAAATACTGATGATTCTCATCAAGTCAAAAAACAACTTATTTTTCCATCTAAATAAAGTGTATTTATAGTAATAATACATAGTCATATATTAAGAGGCTATATAATTTTGACTCGAGGAGGAGTGTTTTTTGCCAAATTTGAATGTGCCATAACTTCAGATATTTTTGAGTGAGGCTTTAGATTGAATCAGAGAGAAGTGCTCCAAAAAAGCATGACAGTGATATCAAATTTCTGTGACTAAACAAATTGGTGAAATGAAGGACATTGGGGTGTTAGGTAGAAAGGACAATGGCTTCTGTAGCTCAGAAACACATTCTGTCCACCAGACTGACCTCTATGCAGTAGACTCTCCAGTGAGATTTTTCTATCCTGTTGACTGGTTTCAGATTTGAGCCACACATATTGCAAACGAATGACCATGCTTTTCAAAAAGGCATTAAGAGTGCATCTAATGTGCAATAGTGGAAAACCCGGACTCATGTAATCATTTTATTTATTTTTTTACACATGATGTATTTTGTATATGTAGATTTCGTATATCGTATCAATTATGAATCATCTCACTCCGACCAAGGACAATTATCACTAGAATTATCTTGGTTTCTCTATCAAAGAACCTGTTTCTGGTCATTTGCACTTGTAGTATATAGAGATATATCCATATAAAGAAATACATATATACACAGTATATACTATATTAAAAAGCTAAACATATTAGTTTCTAGATCTATTTAAAACAATATTTAATGTTTTTAGTGTTGCTTGAATGTTGGACCATATGTTGTGAATGCTGCTAGTATCAATATATTTCTTTGTACTGTAAATAGAGAATAAAGCAACATAAAAGCTCAAGTGAAAAGGGTATAGACATACATATCAGTGGAGGTGGTTCTTGAACAAGATAAGGCTGTACTTGTACACACTAGGTGTAAGACTTCTGGACAGGGTCCTGTTTAAAATACATATAAGTTCTTGATGCAATATTTCTCCTGAGGGCACATCCTCCTTACGTTTATCCTCTTACTGAAGCTCTCTTGATTATTTACCACAAATACATAAAAGATAAAAACATTCAGGATATAAAATGTGTTTTACAATCAGTAAAGATGTATCTGCTGAAAACTGCTGTTTTAATATTGCTACCTATGAGACCTATAATCAGAAGCCACTCCTACATTTCTGGGTGCCAAGTCAAACAATTGCCACACTTGACTGACTGAGCTGGTTGAACTATTTTAGACCTATTTGGGGATTGACTCCACTACATTGCCTGCATCAACTGAGCCTTTTAAATTTATGAAAAGATATCTGATGTTTTATTGGAAAGGTTTATTGAAATGATCTTATTTATAGAATTATAAATGTTTTATAAAAAGCTGTTTGCATGGCACTATGTGGCAATATTTGTTTTAGTGGTTTCTATAGTGATGATGTAAATGTTCAAGGTTTAAAGTGGGAAAAGATTGTCTGAGTTACATATATGGAGAACTCAGAAGTGTGTGCCATACACATGTGGCTAAACCTTGACAACAAATTTTACAATTAAAAAAAAAGAGTGGTACACTGTATTGTTGATTGTTCTACTTCAGTCTTGCTCATGTAATCTCATTTACCGTTAGACTATTTTAAGTTTGTGAATGGATGGACCTTTAATAGGCTATGGTCATCTCACCTTAAATATATTGTCGCAATCACTGTAACCAACTGTTGTCTTTTGATGTGCACCCACTGTTTTATCACTGTGGACAAAGTCTTAGTTATATATAATTCTGCCACTTTCCTCTGTTTGCTCATTAACTGGGGGTATCAGGTCTCACGGACCATAAACAGCAGTATTTGTTCCAATTGTGGCTGAGGCAGGGAAACTCTTTCCATCCCTTGGTGTCTGGTAAAACGAGAACAGACTCAGTCAAACAGTGACCTCCGGTGGACTGTGAGTGTTTTACAATTTAGAAGAAAAAGACCAAAAGCCCCGTTAATTTGCTGCAGTTTTAAACTGCAATAATCAAGAGACCTGCCAGCTGACTATGTTTGCATATTATTTACGCGACGCATGAATCACTCCTTGATTTGACAGATTTCTTATAAAGAAAATAGTTACATTTGTAGTGTTTGTTACTCAGTTTGTGAGGTGAGCCTAACGAGACCCTCCACTCCTCCCCAATCCATCACATCCCCTCCCCGCCTGCCACAACACCCACCCAGCTGTGTGTTTTACATTTGATAGTTGTGTTGTTGGAAATGATCAAAGAATATACACTTGCGCTTCCAATTCTGGCTGTGGCTCTGCTTGGACACCATGAGAGCGCCAGCACATCCTCTCTCCCGAGCTGATCCACAATCCGATCAGATTGTTCGCCTGCACAACTGTAGCATGAGACAAACCCGCCGGTGATCATAACCAAGTCTCCATCCTTACACGGACTCTAAAGGGCTCTGAAACACACTTGTTACCGGGCTGAGGAGGATGTCTGCAAGTGGAAACAGACAAGTTTAAGAATAGCTCCTAATCCAAATCAAACTGAGGGTAAAACTACTACAATTCATCAACTCCATTTGGTGACTGTCCATGCCGTTCAATCAGAGCCATATCCAGATGTTATGTAACTCAGTGCATGCATGCCATTTCCCTGAACATGGTGTACTGGAAATATATTGAGTGTCTGTGGTACTAAAGGTATTTTTGCTTGAGTTAGACAACGTTTATGACACTATGATTTTTACTCTTAATTTAGGACAGGCCACTCACTGTATTAAGATCAAATAGTACCAAATATTTACATTATAAATTTATGTCTTAAACAAACAAGATGAGTGGAATTATACTCCAGTGAATTATTTAAGAACAATTCGTTTGTTATTCCAAAAAAATTAAACTTATCAAAAAAAGAAACAAAGAACAATGTTTAATTTCTGGACTTGTTTTTCTGTGGATTACTTCGTAAGCAGCACTGACATATTTTAAATGAAAAGGTTGACACCTTACTTTTTCTGCACCTAATCTTATGGTAAAGCTAGTGACTCTTGTTTTGTGGGAGTGTGTATGTTGTACGTTGTTAATGCTGGTGGGTGGGGTGGTTATGGGTCAGGGGTGGGGGGGGTCTATATGTAAATAAAAACAATTAGTGTGGAGGGGTTTATTTTGTCAGTGTAAGTTAAATATTACAAATAAAGATGTATTCTCTATTGTGTTTCATGGTACATTAAAAGAGGAAAAAGTAGTTTTATCTTACATTTCAAATGCTTATACAATATCTATGGCTTCTGGCGTTCCATTTTATAGATTTGTCAGCACAAAATGCAATAAACCAATACCATTTTAATACAGCGGTTGAGTATATGTTTTTTTTTTATTGTGTCTTATTTCTTTTAACATTTGTTCAAAAATTTAAAACATGTCAATAATTGAAAACATCAAAATAGACAAACGTTGGGTCCATTATAAAACA
The DNA here is from genome assembly GCF_951799975.1 of Gobius niger. Lineage (NCBI taxonomy): Eukaryota > Metazoa > Chordata > Actinopteri > Gobiiformes > Gobiidae > Gobius > Gobius niger. The sequence continues at coordinate 18,433,514 of NC_136871.1, forward strand.
AAACATCATGCAGCACTTCACACTAAAACTGGCTATGGCCAAGATTCAATGATGACAATGTTAATCATGTACATTTCAAAACTAAATGAATGACTGATCTAGTCCAAGGGCCAAATGTAACTGATAGTACACAAGTTCCAGAAGAATACTGAAGAAACTGCGGTAAAGAGTGGACTGCACATTCTAATACTATACATTTCCTATGCATTTTCTAATAGGGTCGAGGGTACATGGACATGGGAGGTGGTGCCTGCCCCATTCCAGGTCTGGGGGGTGGCTGTTGAGGGGCCCCTGGACGCACTAGGTGGTTGAGAGATGGTCCACTCTGAATTAAAGTGTCCAGGGCCTTCTGCACACTGGGGCTGTCAAAGTTAATGGGATTGGCCGGCCTGTGCACAGGAGGGGCCATGTGGCTGGGTGGTGGGCCATAACCCTGGGCCACGGCTGAAGGTGGGGGCCCAATGGGGCGGGCACCAGGGGGGTTCTGGGCTTGCATTGATGATGGGGCCATAGCACCATATCCCTGTGGAGGTACAGCGCCGACTGGAGGGGCACCTGCACTGGCTGCTGAGCTACTGTTCGTAAACAGGCTCAGGATTTTAGCCTGCAACTCCTGTTGATTACTTGAACTGGGCGGGGCACCTGGAGCAGCGCGAGCTGTAGGTGGCTGTCCTACACCCGATGATGAGGAAGCTCCCAGTGGTGCTGTAGGGAGACATTTCCTTACTATAATCATAGGTTTTTATATTAATTTTGTTCACTTTGTCATTAAAACTAGAAAACTCATACCTGAAAGAGGATCAGATCGAACAAGCCGAGCCCTTTTGTCCTTCAGATAAACAACCAGATTATCCAGTTCCTCTGGGGTTACAAATCTATGAACAAACAATGGTGACACTTAGTAATTGCCAGATAAGCAGTACCATACAGTAGACGATTACCTGTTTTCATGTAGAAGAGTGATAGTTGTGATGGTAGAAACTGGGTGACTTTCTCTGTCGGGCTCTCTTAGCAGCACATCATCAGCCATTTTTGCAGCTTTCCTGGCTATTTCTTCACGTTCTTTTTCACGGCTTTCAACTTTGTATGTGTCAAAGTTGTGGGAAATCAGCAACATTGCATCCTGCATAGGCATGTTACGATGCTCTGTCAAGAAAATAGTTTAAAAAAAGGGTTAATATAAACACTGCTTTAAAATAAAAAGTAACCACATCTTAAAAAGTAAAGCAAACCTTGGGGAGTCCCAAATAAGATGTTGACAGTGCAGGAGCGATGGACCTGGTGCTGCTGTGTAATGATGATGGCAAAGGGAGTGCGGGATCGTCCAACGTCCTCCAGCGCCTGAGTCAGAGACACCTCTGTGTTCAGGAAGATCAGGTCCACCACCATGCCCAGGTCACGCACCTTCCGCCCAACAGTCTCTGCATACTCACGGCTGAAGTTTAAAACACAGCATTACTTTTCAGATGAACACATACTGACATTTTCTTTAATGAGGAAACAGCTGGGATCTTGTGCCAGAAAATACCATACGATTTTTCACCCCTAGATTTATTTTTACTAGGCTGCAACCAATAGTTCACTATACAGTATTTACTGTATAGTAACTACTTAATGTCATATTCAAATAATAGTTCCCCTCCAATGTGTTTTCTGGTTTAGACATTTTTTTGTGTCATTTTTGACACTGACTACAGTCCAATTCAGTCTATTTTAGACCGTTTTTAACATAGGTTAAAGAGTATCTAACCCCCCCTTCCTGCCTCAAGCCTGATTGAAAAAGTGCCAAAGAAAGGTCGTACTTTACCGAGTCAGAGACGGGATGCGGGGTGGGAGGGGTCTGTGTCTGTGATTGACAGGACTGCTGAGTCACCTGACCTGGATTACTTGCCCCTGTCGGCTATCTACTGCACCTGCACAGGTCAGTCAACTTATTTTTCGCTCCACACTCGGAGCCTGAACAGACAGCTCTTGCTACTTATTTTGTTAAGATTATTATTTAATGCTTGTTGATCTAGCACTAGAAAACTGATATTTAGCTGATATTTATAATGCACACTTTCCGGCTCCCTGCATTTGGCACTTAACCCCTAACCCTCTCTCCCCACTTCCTCTCCTGCAATCAGCCACACACTGCCCCGCTCTACAGCCTCCAGCTTCGGATCAAGCAGCCCGACTTCTCTCATACTGGAAGTCAGGCCGCAGGAGGCTCAGAGTGCAGCTGCGGACATTTGGTGCTTGCATCTCCCTGCTTCCCCTCCTACCGTCAGCAGACACTCAGCCACACTCTGCACTGTAAAAAGCATCCCTCAGCCCAGCTCATAAGCACGAAATGTGGGAACATCCAGCCATGTCAATAAATAAAGTCCAATGGCGTTATACCTTATATGTTCGAAGATAAACAGCCCTCTCCCCAGCTCCCCCCCTCACTGGAGGCAGGGTCAGGGCGGTGTGTGGGAGTGTTTCATTAGAGTGTTTCTTTGTGCTGCACGGCAACAGATGTCAGATTTCACAGCTGACGTCAGATTCCACGCCTACACCAATTCGGTGCCAAATTCAAAAATGAAATGCAGTACAGACGTCTCTGTCTTTAGGCATAAAGTTCATCTTTCAACTAATATGGCAAAATTATGACCAGGATATGTAGACAACCATATTGGACACTAATTTATGCAGTTTATCAGCAACAAAAAGTGGATTTGAGGATAAATCCACTTACCCTCAAGTTTAAGTGGATTTACCCTCAAATCCACTGTTTTGATCTTGATTTAGGCTTGGTGGTACTTGGAAGGCACTTTTTTTTAAAGTGGTTTTAAGTGAAACGCAGGGCTTATTACCATTGAGATCAACTCTGGTACAAAGAGGTCCAGCTTCATAGTACGGCTACACCAGGGTTAACCCTGAATTTACCTCGCTGACACTGTAATCCAGCTTCAAAGCATGGGTTCCGGTTAGACAAGGTACTAAGAAAGCCAAATATTTTCTCAGTAGGCATCTGGTATGTTAGGTTTGAGAACCAGAACTAGTTTGATTTTCTGAGTTTGATGTGGGTGGGAAAGGATCAGGACTAACTTTTGTGCCTTGTTGACCACAATGACAGAGCAGTCGACAGGCCGGTCAGAATCCTGGCGTCGCTGTAGCTCTTCGTAGTACTGTCGGTACAGCTCATTTCGCCGCCGCTCCTCTGGTCGTATGTGTTCATCTATCAGAGAAACACATTTAATACTGACACTGTGTGCAACCAGTAAAGAGGAAAAACTCAAACTAAAAGGATTTGAATAATATACATCAGACATAATTTAAAAAAAAGTAGTAATATCGACAAACCCTCAAGCTCACGACGTCCATTCCTGGAATCTCTTAAGTCCCTCAAAGCCTCTTCCTTTCTGCGGAAGTAGTCGTCAGGTGCTCCACCCCGATAGTGCCGGTCAAAATCATCTCTGTCATTCAGACACAGATCAGCTACTTTTGCTTTGTTTTCAGTATTCTCAGGTAAAACACAAGACATGTCAAACTCACCTGTCCCTGCTTTCAGAGCCGCGGTAACGGTAGTCATCCCGACTAGGACGGCTGTCTCTAGTATCCCGACTGTCCCGAGGCTCGCGTCCTTCTCTACTGTAATTGGGTGAACGAGATCGAGGACGAGAGTCTCTGCTGTCACCGTAAGAACTGTACGCAGGCCTATAAGAAGAGACACAATAGTAAGAGTATGATTGCTCATTATTACTGGTGGGCAGAATACAGAGCACCACATTTTCAGGGTTAATTTACATTGTTCAATGTCTGATGTACTGTGCAAGCTATGAAAGTCAGATGGCTCACGTTTTTCTGAAAAGGTCTTTATTAATTCAGATACGCACATTTTAAAAACGTACAAATGCAGTTTTCCTCCTAAATTCAGTAAATAAAGCGCTCAACGCATGAAATTCAGTGAAATACGTGGCAAAAAATATATATTTCAGCAATTTTTTGGCAAAGGCTCAATACGACTGTTGCAAACTTCCGTGTACGCAAGACCACAGAAATGAAAACACATTGAGAAATAGGGCCGCAAGATGAATAGCAATCAAAACAATGACATATTAAAGTGACGCAATTATCAAATCGCAAAAGCTGCAGTTATTTTGGTAGTATTATGCCCCCGGCAAACACCCCGCCTCTATGGGTGGTTTTATGTACAAAACCTTTTAACTGCAGTTTAGATCTCTGCAAACATTTTCTGAAAAGCACGCAATGTGTGTCTAATCATTTTGTGCAACAGTAAATATTCATTTCTTTGTTTTATCTCCTGAAAATGAGCACCACAAATGTAATCTTTATTTGAAATATTTAGAATTGACATTGTTCAATCAAAGGTTTTTACTCGTTTTAAGCAAAGTGCAATAGAGGCAAAAAATGTGAAAATAAATTAAGCCTTTTTAGTTTTAACCAGGCACATAACACAGGTGAAGACCCTTCTCAATACCATCCGGTCTCAGTGCGTCATAGGCTGCCACCGTTCAGCTCCTTAACACTCGCGTCCAACCAAGCTTAACACTTGTTTCCCCATCGAAAGAGTGAGCAAAGTGGCTCCGTGCCGGGTCTTCTCAAGTTTGTCATTTTCAGGCTCAGTGCTGGTGTGGTAGAGCTAAAGTCACTACCAAAATGATTCAATACAAAACACTAATTGTACCTTTCAATAGACGCTTTATTTCAAAATTTCTAGAATGCTTTTTCAATTAAATGTAGATGGCCCAAAAATGAAACCATCACAAAACGTGTGTTGCATTACAGGCAACAGCTTCTATAGACGTCACTGCCACAGCAAGGCTGGGTCAGGTTAAATGTGCACCTACGAAGATGATAGTCCATCAGACCCATTTGGCGTTACTTTACCTTCGTGGCGGACTCTGCTGTGGTGGATTTTTTTGGTTTCGCTTCTCCACTGCCATATTTACATCTGAAAATAAATGAATCCAAACGATGAAAAACAATAACACATAAAATATTGTTGTTCACGTAGCAGAATTGTGAAGTCGCGTCAGTACTTGCAGCTTCCAAATGAAATGGGCTTCATTGCTCCAAACTTGGCAATAAAAGGCTGACAGCTCAAAATATGGCAAAAATGCCCGTCGAAATTCCACAAATCACGAAAAATTAGAATAGTAGTCTTGATGCAAAACGTAATTTGAATATTATAATAAAAGACTTAAGTAATCAAAAATAAAAAGTTTTATTTTTTAAGCCAAACAACAAACAATTACATCAAAATAATCAGTTACTTGGATTAACAATGGTTACATTCAAACTTTTATTCCAGAAGTGATGTCAAGCAATTGTGATATTTCCCGCTGTTAAGGCTTACCTAGTTTATAACCTTTATATATTCGACCCCTATGGCCGGCCTTTGCTGCTTCTGCTTCCTCAACACGTTCAAATTGTACAAATCCAAACCCACGCAACATGGAAACGCCTGAAATCATAAACATTTCAGAAACATAGGTAGAAAGGTGTTTCCTGTGAGTAATCTGGTAATTTTGAATGAAATTGTAAGGTTAGATAATTCTAGGTGTTTAGATTACTGACCGAGGATCTTTCCGTATGGACGAAACATCTCTTCTAAATCCTTCTTCTCCATTGCATTGGTTGGCAAATTCCCTACGAAAATCCGCCTCTCGAGATCCCTTGGATCACTACTGTTGCACAAGTGGGACATATTCCCTGGTGACAGGCTGCGACTTCGTCTGCGAGACATGACTCGACCCAAGTTAAAAATCTTCTGTCTTCAGCACAAAGAGGAAAATAGCTTTCACGCAACGAGCTTCTGTAAAGTTCTGTCCGGTCCTGAAATTGAATAAATCAAAGTTCTTCAGGAGCACTTTAGGAAATGATGCATAGCAAATGTTGAAAATGAAAATTAGCGTACTGCGCAGTACACTGGCTGTTGAAATTGACGAAATTCAAACAAATTACAGACCATAAAAATTGTGTTTTGACACTTAACATGTGCTCCCAAGCAATAACAATGGAAAGCCTGTTCATTGGTTTGATCCCAGCGCATACTGCCATTGTGTCAGAGTAAAATAATTCACACACCTTGCATAGGTAGTTGTGAATGTGGAGGTCGGAGTAAGCACAGATTGGCAGCTACATTTCTGTCAGCCTACTGAAGGGCAACTGCAGCTACAGATGTAGCTCACCACAAAGATGAAGAGTGAGATGATAACAATGTATCCTTAAATTGTCCAGAGTTGTCATGCATTATTATTTACAAGAAATGAGGAGTAGCAGATATACTTCCACAGCAGTGGTATGGTGCTCTAGGTATTTATAGTAACCAAAAATCTGAATCTTCAAAAAGCCAACACTCATGCGCTGCTCCTTTCAGGACATTAACTGTGGTCTGCACTAGGGGGCAGTGTGCACAGATTGACAGGCACACGTATTGGAGAGAAGCAACATGCTTTCAACCACTGCAGACACTCCCCTTAGCAGACAACATAATCCTATTGATACATCAAAGTCGGACTGAGGCCACATAACTGATAAGAGAAATAGAAGGAGAGAAATAAACAGGCTTTCCAACACCATCCTTTTCCCTATAAAGAAGTTTCCCGTTTAACCATTAACGTCTGTCCTTATATTACATGCAAAATAAAAAATGCTTCATACTTAATCTTAAAAACGCACAAATCATTAAATACATTGCCTTAAAATAGATAATATTCACTGGTCTTAAATCAGTGGAATTGGCAAACAATGTCCTTTCAAATGGTGAAAATATGGTGGATATTGTGTGACTGTCTCTGACAGTTCATTACTAAAATCTCAAGATGAAAACATTTTACCCCACTGACCCAGCGTTCTAAATGTCAAATGTAGCGCTGAGAGGGGTGACAAGAGTGTCTGGAAAAACACTGTTCAAAAATTAACTCCCAAACAGAAATCAAACCTTTTGAACAAGATATAGAGTAATGGACTTTGCCACTTGATTGACAGTGATTGCCATTTCAGAAAACTGGCCTGGATGATGGTTTGCTCAAACAAAGCTAGCAAATTAAGACATGTTTCATTTAAATTTGCGCAAAATCGTACTGAGACGCAATACCATGATCTAAAGTTGTTTAAATTTTATACATAAGAGTTTATAGTGCAGTTATAAATGATTCAGAACCAATAAGATGTGGATACATTGTTGTGAATTATAGAGCATATTATACTCTAAAACTGCAGGTATTTAACAGCTATGTAATATACAAATTATACTGAGTATACTCAGGCCTTAGCATTGTGGGTTTGAGGTCCGACTTCTACAATTTGCTGAGCGTCTCTACCCCCTCTTCACACCTTTAAAGTCAGTGCTGGACACTTATAAAAAATATCTTTAAGGCCTCAATGCCACGGTTTAGACAGATTTTTTTAATAACAAGGAGTATAACCAATTGAATTAAGAGGCCAAAGCAGATTTGTTACAAAGCCACCACAGGCCACCAAATTCTTATAATAAATCCTGTACAAGAACAAAGAAAGTAAAGGTTTAGGGATACCCAAACATACCTTTACCTTCTGTCCGATCCTTGGAAACTTCTGAATCCGGTATTTAAAACATCTTCGACACCTGGAAGTAAAAGAGGTTTTTAATGAACAAGTAGCGTTAGGTATAAAAATTGTCAATTAAAAGTGTCAACTAACATTAACGAAATGTCTACGATGCCGTTACTTATGTTTGATATGGACAATATCTAACAGGTTGTGGTTAGGGCCAGGAATTGGAAAACGCTTAAGTTTAGAAACAGGAAAACAATTGAGGTTAACATAAGAAAAGGAAATTATTTAGATTAGGTTTGGAAAAGGTTAGGGTTAGGCTTATTTGGCAATATATAATGACGTGACGGTCTTAAATCAGGTTTGTCTAATAATTGATTAGTTATTTAATCTCTCAAACCAAGTGCATAAAATGAACAAAAAACAACATGTTGAGCTGAGCTAGCAAAAACAGTTTGTAACCGTTGGACGGTTCTACAGACACTGCCTTAATATTAAACTCAAGTAACATAGTTTCATTGAAACTGTACGTGCGCAGCCCCACCGAGTTAAAGGTCTCACCAAACATAGCTCGCATGAAAATTACGCAAACTGACCTCCATTCAACACAAACAAAGATTGATGATATTTTAGGGTGTAATGTAAGTAGTCAAACGTGGCTATCGCTTAGCAGGTCGGTCGCGTCGCAAGCTAACACACTGCAGCGACTATGGCACATATTATTAAACAGCAAAAGAAGAGCAGCGGCAAACAATGACTCGAACATAAAACGTTTTACCCCATACTGTAAATATTACTCACCCGCACGTACGTATTTCTTCTTTCATAAAAGCATTTAGGGCCCGGTAAAGCGCTGTTTTCTTTATCTTGAATGAAGACAGAAAGCCAGACGCAACTTCCGCCCAAACCCTGCTGCTCGTCACAGCGCCCCCTACTGCCATTTGCAAGATTTTTTGTTTCATTTTTTTTCGGCTTCTAATTTTACTCATGCTTTTTAGTCCAATGCACACGTGTTTATAAAGAAGTCTATAGGAATTATGGAATTTAAGGATTATTTTTTTATTATTTGGCAAGTATGGAAAAAATGGTGCACACCAGGGACAACCATCAAGTACGTTGCATCAGTGAAAGCGTGCTCTTGGGATCCCTCAGAGATGAGAGCGTTATTGAATACCAACAAATTGAGCCACATAAAACAGATTAATATTTAACCTGCGCAACAGACTTTTGAACTGTAATACACAAGTTATTGCTTTCCACACAGATGGAGAGTTTACTGGAATCGCCAAGCTTGCCCCATGCTGACGCTCCCTAAATCCGTTGGATACTAGCACGGAATATGTGTTGCTACGGTATCATTTTTGCGATATCTTCTAGCGAACAAAAACATCACCAATATGATGCATTAATGCTGAACAACATGTGCACCATCTGGGTACAGAGCAGGCCTTCACATGATTAACCCTGAGCAGAGAGAAGTATTGGTAAAAGAAGGTTGGGTAAGCGCGATGGTAGGCGGGCGCGAATAAACTTCCGCGTTGAACGTTTGCGGAATAAGCAGCATGGTGTCAACCTAAAGTAACGACAGCAGTCAATGCAAAACACCAAATCATGCCTTCCGTCTTGATAGAGTCCCTTGAATGTGGACTGGACTTTATTGAGTTTCTTGGGGAGAGATCATCGATCACTGACAAAAACGAACTTCGGGACATCTACAACACTGAATTTAAGGGCAGGTATATGACACAAAGCCAAAAACGCTGTTGATGATTGTGAGAAGTTTATGCTATAACGTTGCTTTATGATTTTTCCAACTTTCTCAGGGAAGGAATTAAAGATTCCACTTTTTCACGTGTTATTTTTGCCCTTCTCAAATTCAACAAAGTGACCATAAAGCGTGGCCAGATATACATAAATGCAAGACCGCAGGTATGACTTGACATGTGTACTGGATGTTTTCTTGGGCATTTAAATGGAAGGAAATTGATCTGGTTTGACAGGTTCGCGTGTACTGTGACCAATGGAGAAAACCCCGCGACCCTCAACCCCAAAGTCCTCGCTCTGGCCCGCAGGTCTCCGCAGAAACACCCCCTCGAGCGTCCGCGAGCTCTGCTCCAGCCGGACCTGTGCTCACTCCAAAGAAGAAACTGGTGACTGAAGTCCTTCATAAGTTGAAGTCGAACAGGTAGGCTTGTAGACATTTGGTATATCCAGAGGTAGGCTGGTAGTAGTGAAGTGTAGCTGAGTAAATAAGCGCACAGTGCTTTTTATTTCTATTATTTATTTCTCTTGAGTAATATTTAAAAGTAACAGTACTCACTGTGTCTGCAAAATAAGTAATACTCGAGTAAAAAGAAATACTAATGGTCAAAACATAATAATATTCCATCAATTTTCTTGTGTCTGAAGAATCATTTTTTTGTGTGTGTATTCAGAATGTGAAGTTATTTTATGTTTTGTCAAAATGCATATCAGCTCCAACAGTTCCTCAGTACTCGAATGGGACTTATCAGTGTTAGAAAAACGGTGCATTTTGACAAGAAGTTAAAATAGCACCAGGCATTAACAAACATCTTCTTATCAAGTATATAATTGTGATTTTTGTTCTATTTATAATATATCTGTACCACCTGCAGAGTTTGAAATGGTCACAAGGGCTGTTCCCAGTGGAGTACGAATGTTATGCTATGGCTCCTCTTACAGTAACTCATGTTCTCCTCCTAAGTTGAATGAAACCCATTGTGGAAGAATATGTCTCTCATCATCGCGTAACAATAACAAGGCAATTCGCTCTCTCTTTCAACGTGAAATCTCTACAAAACCTCATGTTCACTTTTATTTGATTAAGTATGTTCTGAACATAAACTGGACTAAGGTCTGGACTTTGCCCAGCAAGTTTTTTCTCACCAATAAAATAAAAGAAATCTCCTTCAAAATTGTTCACAAGTTTTACCCGGTAAAACAGTTTTTAAGAAGATTCAAGAAAGGTGGACACTTGGACATTAGTTGCACGTTTTGTGGATCCCATCCAGAAACTGTTTCTCATTCATTTTGGACCTGTTCAGTAATTCAGAAATTTTGGAAAGACGTCACATGTCTTTTTGTGTCTAAGTTATGCAACAATTATAAAATGTATGATGAGCATGTTGCTCTTGGGTTCTTTACAAGTGACTTAATGAGTCCTGACAAGATGTTTATTGTTAACCTATCCATTATTTTGGGAAAAAATGATGTTCATAAGTGTAAATTTGCAAACAAAGCCCCTGTATTTTATGTTTTTCAAAAAGAACTTGATATGTATATAAAAAGCGTTGAGCTATGTACTAACAGAAAGGCTGCTAAAACCATTGAAATCTGGTCACAATATATGTAGAGTTTATTTTTATTTTTATTGTATATTTCCCTTCCCCCTGGCAAGTTTTATGTATTTTGCACAAATTACCTCGTGTTTTTTATGGAATGTATGTGCAACATTTCAATTTAAAAAAAATAAAACAAAAATAAAATACATTATATCTTTATAATCACCACAATTCAGAAATATTTCCGAATTTCAAAATAGACTATAAACTGGATAAAGTTGGAAGAGGTCAGCTGTCTTTGTTCACTATATACAGAAATGATAAGGTGTGCAAACAGTTAACAAATAAAACAAATTATATAGACATGATTTGCTCACATAGTATTAATTGATGGGAGAGGCAGGGCAACAGGGCGGGTGGCTGCCATCTTGAGGTATGTAAGTCTGATGATTGCAGGTGTGAAAGGGCGGAGCTGAGGGAGTGCTCCATTTCTTCACTGTAGAGTGTTGTTGTTGAGTGCAGTTTCTTGTGTGAATAGAGGGCACCAATAATGTTAAACCTTTTGGTGTTTTTCTTACATAGAAAGGAGTTGACGGCTGACAAAGGCGGCATTGAGATCACATCCGACCCTGCAACAAGTGATGGAAAGATTCAATTCACTGTCGACACCCTGAGGGAGTTGTTCACTGTCAAGTTCTGCATCTCCAACAAAGGAACAGGCTGTGTCCACTTCACCTACTACACTGCCCTTCATCGTATACGCTGTTTCTCTCTGGAGGATGAGAGGAGAGTGACCAGAGCCTGCCCACTCTTTCTTTGTCCTGGTAAGACAATAACATCTTTTCAATAACCCACAAAACCTTTAATCTACCTCTCTGGTGTAGCTTATTTTCATCTATTCCCGTGCAGGGGAAACCTATGAAGTCAAGGTGCTGTACAGGCTCAGCCACCATGGGTATTTTCCTGCCACTTTGTACTTCGAATTCTGCCCAGAATTGCCTGGATCTGTGCCTTTCTGTATCGTGCGGGAGATTGAAGCAGCAGCCAAGACCCCCTTGGCTGTGGAGCTGGGCCCAGTGGCTCCTTACAAACCAATCCGAGTGTTTACCTCCAAACCTGTTGACACTGTAATAGTGGATGGGGTGCCACCAGCAAGGTGAGAGCATAAACTTAGGAAGATAATGCTATTTATAATCATACTGCCCAGTTTTTTTTTTTGGTTAATTAGGGTTTATTTGATTTTAAGGATTTACTGCCCACCAACCTGGAGTCCAAAGTTATTATGTGCATGACCCATTAACACTTAAAGGCTATGAACACACCAGTTATTATTTTGACTGCAGCTTTTATAGTATTTTGTACTTGCGCAAATTCCGTCACATCTTTTAGTATAGGCCTTTTTCCAGGCCTTTAATACGTTATATCTGGCTCGATTGAAGTTTTCAGCGTTCATTAAAACTAACACTGTTGTGGTGTTTTATGCACAGCAATGTTTCCCAGCCTGCTATGATGTCAGTCAAATTAGGAGACTACAATTACCCCTTCTACCTTAAAGAATTGGCGAGACGAAGGCTGGAGGACTCGGAATACCTCTCTGCAAATGCTCGACAGAAACTCCCAACTGTGAAGTAATATTAAAAACATTTAATGACACATTACCCTTTTGGCAGATTCATTTTACTCTGCTTTGTTTTATGTTACAGGAATATGTTGACTTGCCCCTTAAAGATGAAGAATTATGATCATCGCTTTCACCTGTTGCTTCACCTTGAGGAAATTCAAATGGAGGTGGATATCCGAAAGTACGACCTTCGTAATGAACCAATGACTCTGGACAAAAGTAACAAGAAGCTGCTTGTACTCCATGTAAGCACAGCAGGGCTGAATGATCCGATTGTTACAAAACCCAGGAACATTTGAGAGAATACTGAAATATGAACTGGAGAATTAATACAATAATCAAACGCATTTCATATGTGTGTACTGCGTATGTATGTCTAAACCAGATAAATGCAGTCTTTGTGGTCCGCTAAATGCAACCATTCAAAAATTTCATAAATCTCAACAATAGAGAAACTCCTGCACACTGTCTTAGGGCCAAGTTGAAATAGTTTTGAGATTTATGAGTATTACTCGTGAATTCTCCTTCGCAGCTGTCTGTAGAAAAGGAGGTTTTGAAGTAGAGTTGTTTTTTTTTTAGTATTTGAAATGTGTTGTAAAAATGAAGAAAACAATAGAAATCACTCACAAACTGAAAACGTTTAGAGTTGATCTTTGCTTCTGTGTGCTCCTGCTGAACTATGGTCATCGTGTACTCTTACTCTAAGGTGCCGGGCGTTGCAGAGAACCGACCCTCTGTGCTACGTGGAGATTGTCTGAGGGCGTCAAAATCTGAAGACACCGTCCCGCCCATCACCCTGTACACTGGATATGTTCACAGAGTGGAGCTGGACAGAGTCAAACTTGGCTTTTCAAAGAGGTAAGGCATGAATAAACATGCAATATAACCTAAGTGTGCTCCTAACTGCTGTTTACTTATTATTTTAGACTGTTGCAGGCGTTTATCAACAATATGAAGTTTAACGTGGAGTTTACCATCAACCGATTCCCCCTAAAGATGCAGCATCGAGCTTTGGAGCTGGCAGTGAAGAATCAACTTGGAGATGTTCTCTTCCCAACCAGCGCGGCAAACAGCACTGTTCCTGTGGCCAAGCTCAGGTGACTAATGCTGATAATGGAGATGAGATGTTATTTTCTCAGATGTCTCAACAAACTATCTAATTCGGTTTCCTATATTTGGAAAATACAGATGCTCGTCATATAATTAGAATATCATGAAAAAGTGCATTTACTTCTGTTATTCAACTTAAAATGTGAAACTAATCTATGATATAGACTCATTACATGCAAAGTGACAAATGTCAAGCCTTTGTTTTAATTTTGATGATTGTCGCTTACAGTCCATTTTCAAAATGTTCTAATTTTCTGAGATTTTCATTTGGGGTTTTTACAAGCTGTGAGCCATAATAATCAAAATGATAACAAATAAAGGCTACATATCTCACTTTGCATGTAATGAGTCTATCATATTCTAGTTTCACAGTTTAAGTTGAATAACAGAAGTAAAAGCACTTTTTCATGATATTCTAATTAAATGACGAGCACCTGTGCAATGCTCGGAGTCACAAAGCATTTTAAATCCCACATCATGGAGAGACAAAAAGGGAATATTCAAAACCCATTGTCAATCTGTTGTGTATTTTTTATTGAAACCTACTTGAAAATAACCATGACCTTTACTCAGGTGGGAGACTCCAGTCAGATTTGAGTCGCAATTTGGGACTTGAGACTTACTTGACCAAAGCTCCAAAAAGACTTGCTGTTTGTGACTTGAGACTTAACTTGGACTTGAGGCCAAAGACTCTCAATGACTTACTGTGATTTTATAGTTATTTATTTTAGTGTAATTGTTGAAAGCCCGGATTTAAAGCGCAAATGCGGCGCATCTATGTTTACATTATGGTAACAGAAATCTTGGGGGGTTTTCTGTGTTTCAAGGTATTTAGTAGATATTTAATGGAGTGGCGTCAGCGGGACTGAAGGCTGAGCGGAATCTAATTTGAACAGGTGTGAATCTGAGTATACAGGGGCTGGGGCATTACAAGGAAACCACTAACAGAAAAACTGCCAGAAAGTAACAAAAATAAAAATATTATTTTATATTGCTCTTTTAGACTGCAAGGGAAAGCAGCTCTCATTCATTTTTTCTTAAGTAGCTCCCGGGCTGTCCTAGTAACTTCGTACATAGACTGGAGCATTCAGAATATATATATTATATATTTATAATTTTGTGGCGATTAAATATTAGACTTTAAATCCAAATCCATTAGATTTTAGCCAAAATTTTAAAAATCGCTAAATCTTGAGAAAGCACTTGTTTTCAAAACACATTTTGAAAAGAAGAATTAGGGTTAACGCTGACGTTTGTGATTTGTGACTTGCCGGCTAAAGCAAGACTTGACTTGACAAAAGCTATGACTTGACCCCATGACCAATTGACTTGGACTTGCTTGGGACTTGGACCTTCACGACTTGGACTTGACTCTAGACTTGCATTTAGTGACTTACTCCTACCTCTGCTTTTGCTGCATTCTTGGACACAACAGCAAACCTTACCGGCTATATTGACAAAAATCTATATAATACAGATTTATAGGATGCTCACTTTTCAATTCTCTAACTTGTGGTTTCACACAAACAGTACCTTTTGTACAAATCAAATCGCCTGAAGTTTTATTTGTTTGTCATAAGTATTTCAATTTCACTTTCTTCAGCTCCACTGCAAAATTATTTAGAAATGTTGCTTCACTGTCTGTGTACAGAATGTTTAATCAACAGCTGGAAAACAACCCAGAACAATATGCTGCTGTGCAGCGCATTGTTGCTGGCTCTTCGAGGCCTGCTCCCCACCTCGTGTTTGGGCCTCCTGGAACTGGAAAGACAATTACACTGGTAGAGGCAATGAATCAGGTAATTCCTTGTTAAAGGCAATGACTGCAGTTTGGTGAATTAAAAGGCAGACACAAAATCATATTTTTTTAATTTGTAATACAAACTTTCAAGAGATATTTTTATGGGAAATGATTAGATGTGGTAATAAACTGAGTGTTCTGTTCTGTACTAAGTAGACTATACATTATGATTCTGTTCAATTCTGTACATAATTGTAAGCAACAATTTCAGTAATGGCCCCATCTGTTTTAGTCAAATAGGATTAACCAATTAAGAATCATATCAGTAAAAGCATCTGAATGATGATGTTGATACTTCTAGAAAACCTGAGTGCTTTCTTTTTTTGTTAGGTTAGCAGAGCACACTCAACGGCCCATATGCTGGCCTGTGCCCCCTCAAACAGTGCCTGTGACTTGCTGTGTGAGAGACTGATGACTCACATGGATCCTCATCAGGTTTATCGCCTGTACGCCAGCAGCCGGGACCCCAACACCGTGCCCCAACACCTCCTGGTGAGCCGCAGCTGGGACAACAGTAATCTGGTTACATCATGTCAATGTTACTCAGACTACATCGCACACACGTTTGATCATATCCTGTAATTTAGTATTGTGAAGAGGGCCATAGTGAATCAAAAATGTTGCCCATTCTGAGATATTTATACCTTTTCACAGAATCATTGCAATTGGGACAAGACGCAAGATGCATTTGTGTTTCCCAAGAAAGACATTCTGATGAATTTCAAAATTATTATTACCACTCTGATCACTGCTGGCAGGTACTAAGTGTTTTCAGTTTCTAATTTACCAGTTGAACTTGGTGACTATTTTCCCTTTTTTTTTTCTCATTACATGTAGATTAGTATCGGTTGGAGTACCCGTTGGACATTTCAGCTATGTGTTTGTGGATGAAGGGGGCCAGTCAGTGGAGCCAGAGTGTGTAATTGCTATTGCAGGTACATACAAAGCTGAAAACGTTTTGACGTGTCCCTCGAATACAATGCAATGAGAAAATAAATCTGGTTCATGTCACACTGAAGGCCTCCTCAGTCCAGAGAATGGTCAGCTGGTGCTTGCAGGTGACCCCAAACAGCTCGGGCCTGTCCTTCGTTCTCCCCTGGCATTACAATATGGACTTGGTAAGATTTCGGTTCATATTTTGCCTCAAAAGACGGACCTTTCCCTCATGTCACTAAATATGCGTATCATTTTATTTTAAGGCATGTCATTGCTTGAAAGACTCATGACTCAGAATTCCTTATATCAAAAAAACACTGAATCCGGCCATTTTGACACTCGCTTTGTAACAAAGCTGCTGAGAAACTACCGGTATGTTTTTACACGTTGTGGTATTTTCATGTTTAATCACTGTCGTACTGTATTCAAATCCCCTCTCTTCACTCAGGTCTCATGCTGCTATCCTAAAAATCCCAAATGAGCTGTTTTATGAAAATGAACTTCAGGTGTTTGCCGACCAATGGGAGCGCGAGACCTACTGCAAGTGGGAACACCTGCCGAAAAAGGTAGTCTTTCTTCAGTTTGTCTGTTTATTTTGGTGATGTTTACATAATTATGTGGATAGCTTGATTCTGTGTATGAATGTCACCACAGGGATTTCCTGTGATCTTTCATGGGGTCATGGGAAAGGACGAGAGGGAGGCCAACAGTCCATCTTTCTTCAATGTTTCCGAAATTCAAGTTCTGATGGACTACTTGGAAAAACTCATCGAAACTCAAGGGAAGAAGGGTCTGCCAAAGCTTTCAGCCAAAGACATTGGGATTATCACTCCATACAGGAAACAGGTAAGGCCCTCTGTGGTTTCATTGAAGACATTTTTGATTGGATGTTCTAATGCGTGTGTTTGACACAGGTTGAAAAAATCCTAAAAGCCTTGAAGTCTGTCAAAGCGTTGAGACAGTGGAGTGACCTCAAAGAACTCAAGGTTTGTCCATTTTGTACAACCACAAGCTTAAATACTGGAAAATTGTGTTTGCTAATTGAAAAGTAATAATCAGAAAACATAAATGATTATCAGGTTGGCTCAGTGGAAGAGTTTCAGGGACAAGAGAGAAGGATAATCATGGTTTCCACTGTTCGTAGCAGCATCAACTATGTCAAGATGGACAAAGATTTTAACATTGGTTTTCTTTCCAATGAAAAGGTATGCGAATATACAGTACAACACTATGCATGAAAGATTGATAATGATACAATTTTGTAATACTTTTGTTTTCAAATTCCACTCAAGCGATTCAATGTAGCTGTGACCAGAGCACGTTCTCTGTTGATAGTTGTGGGCAACCCTGTGATCCTAAAGAAAGATCCCACTTGGAATAAGTAAGGGACCCACAATATGCTTGTACTTTGTAAAATAAAATAAAAAGTGACTTTATTTGTGGTTCATTTTGGACAGGTTCATCAGCTACTGTGTGAATGAAGAGGGGTACACTGGCTTTGACTTCAATGATGCAGAAGGAGAGGAGGACATAGTGTCCCGACTGGCAGGCTTGAAAATCTGCGACACTGACAGTATGTAACAATTGCATATTTTGCCGTTGCAGTATTAGCAAATACAGTACAAATGTAAGATTCTTAACCTCTTAACCCCGGCCTGAACCAAGCACATTTTATCTTTGTTACTCGTGTCACTCTTTTCTCACTTTTTTGTTGCGTTATTGTTGCTCTTCTGGCACGCTTTTGTCACTCTTCTGTTGCTTCTTTGTTGTCCCTTTTTTAGTCGCTCTTTCATTGCATTTGTATCCTTGTTGTTTTGACTTTTTCAAGAAGCTTTTAGATTTGCGTAAAGCCAAACTGGAGAAAATGTCCTTGGTTCAGGTGGTTAATTAAAATGCGGCTACATACAAAGGGTTTGTGCAGGGCATTAAAAGTCATTCAATTAATTTAGCTAAAATCAAGGCCTTAAATTTCATTCAAAAGCATTCAATTGGATTCAAACTGGCATTAAATCTAAATTAATTGGAAAACTTAATCAAAAACACCAAGATGATGGCCTTAAGCCTTTGCAGTTCGGGCTGAAATTTGACACATTTTTTGCTCAAAGGTTGCTTAAACTTAAGAAATGAAGTATGCACAGATACATTTTTGCATCTGTGGCATTCAAATATAGTATTTAGGCATAAAAAATAATTACATTTGACATACTTCTGCCTCTATAAACCCCCATACAGTCTAAATGGAAGCAGAAGCACTCTAAAATTGCATCTTGTTTTGGATGTTACATAAACTGTAAAAACCGCTTCACACATATTTACCTGTGGACAGTGGACTTGAACCCATTAGAAATTCATCTTTTGTCTTTTTGATTTGAGTGCAATCATATTTTACCATATTTTTTTCTATTGCATCATCTCTCACAATGTAACCACTTCTCACTTTCCATAACCCTCATCTCATCTGCTTTTCTTGTCTTTTCAGGTATTATTGGGGAGGAGAGTGCTCTTCAACAATTTGTTGATCCCGAATGGAAAAATGAGCAATAGCCTGTGAGCAGTTTAAGACTGTACTGACCACCAAAAATCAGAGTGGACCATGAATGGATTAAAGTTCAATTATGAGAGAAATGACGAAAGCGCTTGAATGCTGTGGTAATAGTTTCCAATATTTTAAATTGGATCAAAATCATGTCTTACACAGAAACTTGCACTGTTGTTTTTAATGGAGCATGTAAAAAAAAAAATACACCAAAAAAAAAAAAAGTGAATCACTTGTCTCAAAAATACTTTATTAACATTGTGCATGTCAGATCTAACATTCACTACAACATTTTCTGTTTACAAAGCATTATTACAATAAGCTTTTATAGAAATCTGGATTCTCTTAAATTTTCTAGTAATACTTCTGGGCGAATAAGTCGTACAACACTGAGAGGATGATCCCATTTAAATGTACTGGTTTTGGTGCTTGTGTGGGCACAGTACAAATCTGCTGTGATGCGTCCCTCAGCATCAGATCAAGTGTTTCAGCGGCACATTATGTATATTGTCCGCGCACCACAGGAGTGAACGCTACGAGCTCATTTTGTTTTGATAGTGTGTTTTTCTGCAAGAATGTTTGTTCACAATGGCCCAGTCAACCGTCTCTCCTGATCTCTAATTTCTGAGAATCATTTTATACCACACTAGCATTACCTCCATATGTTCATGAGAGCGACTACATTTGCTGCCTTAAAGCAGTACTAAGTAACTTGTTTACCTTAATAAATCCTTTTCGTAGTCCCTCTGGGGGTATTACAAGTGTAATGGGATGATTGGGGGGGGATCTTTCATCTCCCCCTGGTGTCTCTGGCCAGAAAACCATGCTTGCAACTTCCCTGCACTGGGTCAGAGTCAACAATACACACTAATAGAATCACGACGAAGCAGCTAACAGGCTAACGGGCAAAGCTAACTGTGGGCTAGCGCCACTTAACAGTATTTACAGTTAAGTTACAGTGAAGAAAAAGGATCTCCATTGTGTAATTGGATGGACAATATCCCTCTCTCCCTTTGTCTTTTCTGTCAGTGTAGTATTTATTTTCACAAACAATTATGAGTAAAAAAACGCAACATGCCTCGACACCTGCAGTGGCGCTTATGGCCTCTAGGGGCATGAGTTACTTAGTACTGCTTTAATGATGGATTAAACGGTACATGCAATATATTTATTTTGAGTTAAAAGAGCTGCAATGTAACGTGCTGCCAGTGTGACCTACACTAATTTATGAACGACTATGATCGACTACGTGAAGAGTGCTTATACTAGCATGTCCCGATTGTGAAAGGTTATTTGGCAAATTGTGTTTATAAAATTGGAATGAAGAAAAGGGAGGGGAGCATCAAGGTAAGGTCGTCCAACACACGCATTTCCAACCAAAACTTTACCCTCATATGAAATTGTACACAAGAAAAAATGAGATTTTGCTAGATATGTTTGGAGAATTTGAATAACAGTTGTAGCAAATTGACTCTTTACTAAATCCTTGTCATCTCCTGGTTCCTCAGTCAAGAATACCTGGCCTATATGTCCACCAAGGCACAACAGGACAGAGAAGGCACTGGAAAGAACAAACTAATACCGCTCAACTTCCAAATATTTCAAGAATGCTGCCTGACGAGAAGTGTCCACATGGTGACTTTATTTTCATGAGCAACATCCCCGTGCAAAACAGATTCCTACTGCAGGCGTGACACTCGGCTCATTGTGGCAAAAGAGCCGTACTCGGACACTCGCAATAAATAAACACTGCATATTTCGCCAGGCCTCAGCTCTCTGTAACAACCGCCATGCATAGTTGAGTCATACTGGCTTTTGTCTCTCAATTGGACAGCTCTTATCCTTCCTTCTGGGTCCACTGCATAGACAAGAATTTACGAGACAGAGTTGGAACTTGTTACAAGATCAGATCACGCTCAAAAGATGTTATATCAGAGGCAGACCAAACACAGCAAATGTCAAGGGAACCCTTGTGCCGGAGGAACGGAGGTGAACTCAAGACTATTGTGAACGGTGTCACAAACCTAACATGGCTTTGCTCAGGTTTGAAGCAGACGACATGGTTATCAATGGAGCTACAGTAATATGTAGACAGAAATGTAAGCTCACTGATAGTTATGGGAACACAGGGATGTTCAAACTTAGGAAAAGGCACCTGTTTCTCTAACAATCGCTAACCACAGTACACGAAAACAACATTCAAAGGGCCAAAACTGTTTGTGTGAGCTAGCGTGACCTCTTGCCAAAGCTTGTGAAGAACAATGTAATACAAATATGTGCATCTATCATTGCCCTAGTACATACAAATACAAAGAGAAAATGTATTAGCAAAGACAGATAAAAAAAAAAAAATCAACATAAACTAAAGACATTTGGAGGCGATGTTCTTTCCTGTAATAGTGTTGTTGTTGTTTTTTTCCTGCATGAGTCTTGAACGGTAAGATATAGAGCAAGATGTATTTGGTAAAAAGGGCTGTCCTTTTTTTTTATTGGTTAGATGAGGGAATGGCGGAGGCTGTTCACAGTACCACGCAGCCCTTTCTCCTCTTGCGCTTGCGGACTTGAAGCGCCGCTCGTGTAGCCATCTCAAACACTTCCCGCACTCCTTCCTTGGTTTTAGCCGAGCACTCCAAGCAGTTCACCGCACCAATCCGGGTGGCCATCTCTCTGCCTTCTTCTGGCTTCACCGGTTCCTATGGAAATGAAGGACGATGGTGTTCAATGGTTTTAGAAATATGTCCAGATGTGTGTTGCTTTTTGACAAGTATTGTTATTGCGCTTTATGTTTCAAGATTCAGTTCGATCACAGCTCACACATTTTAACATTTAAAACACAGCCAGAAGTAACATTTGAGAGAAGTTTAAAAGAACATGCATTTCAGAACATGTTTGCAGACATCGAATAGGTTTGCATAATAACCTCTTAACCCTGTATGGAGAGGATATTTAGTTGTTTGCAGAGGACTTTTATTACTTCGATAATTGGTGCATTTGGAAGTTGAAATTTGGAACAATTGAAATTGTAATAGTGATAGCATTAAACCCTCACAAATATACTAACTGTTAATCTGAGGACAGGGTGAAGTCCCCCACTCCAACATTCTTTACATGGTTGTGTGAATTTGTGTGCGTTGAACTGATGACTTTGTGCAACTCTTTGTTCCTGATTTGAACTAAGAGAAAAAAAGCTGACAGTGGTGTCTGAAAGAGCAGGAGAGCTTTGTCAACATGTTCCTATTATTGGGACGAGCTACAGAGCTGAGACAGAAAAGGTCCTTCTCACTGAAACAGTAGAGCTGTTGTGGCCAGTGACAGTGGCCGCCTTTTCAGGCCACGGGCACCTTTTGGCTCCCCATTTCCATGAAAACTCCATGGTTTGTTGTCAAAAAATACATTTCATTTCTGCCAGTTTGAATAAGTCCGTATTATCCCCAAACTCCATCTTTATGAAGCCTGACTAATTGTGTACTCGTACACTCTAATTTATGTGTTCTGGAAATTACTTTTATGCATATATAAATAAAGAATGTACATACTGAAAATAGCAGCATGTAATATTGCAACAACCGGAGTGGATAGCTCTCATAACTCAATGTCCGGTATCACTTTATTTTACACTACCTTGATATATTGTACGTAGCTAAATTTAGTACAATGTAATGCGCTCTGTAACAATCTGTAATAACTGGTCTATGTAGTATGTACACAATGGATTAACTTGTATTAGTACTTTGTACCTACAAACTACAAATACATATAATTCCATTGTGTATCTAACCCATCTAAGCCCGTTACATTGTACTCAATTTAGTTAGGTACAATGTATCAAGGGTAGTGTAAAATAAAGTGTTACCCAATGTCCAAATACGTAAAATGACCCTGTGAGGCTCCTGTACCTGCTTCATCTTGGCCAGCTCCCTCCGCGTGTGCTCATCATTCCTCAGGTCCTTCTTGTTCCCCACCAGAATAATGGGAACGTTGGGGCAGAAGTGTTTCACCTCCGGCGTCCACTTTTCTGGAATATTTTCTGTCCCGGGAGAGACAAAAAGAGTTAAAAAAAAACTCAAGGAGATGTGGAACAGTGCAGTCACAGAGCCCTCCAACTGATGGATTACCCTGCACTGTGCTCCAGGCTGGGATGTTTTTAGCCACTTTAAGCAAACTCCTGCATGTTACAAACTATCCACTGACTTTATCTGTCTTCAACTTGAAATACTTATCCTAAATGTTTACCTAAGCTGTCTGGGCTGTCAATGGAGAAGCACATTAGGATGACGTCAGTGTCGGGGTAGGACAGGGGTCTGAGCCTGTCATAGTCCTCTTGGCCTGCTGTGTCCCACAGCGCCAATTCTACCTGAAAAGAAAGCGTATATATTAGACTACAGTGCTATACAGAAAGCAATAGCAGTTTTAAAAGTAGGGCTGGCCGATATGACGATAAAAACGAAATCGTGATTGGATCTCCGTGACAATCTGCTTTTTGTTAAGTCAATGGGAATACGTTTATTAAGGGTTACGTGACGTCACTGCTTCCGGGTACAAGCAGCAAATATGCAAGAAAAAAAACCATAAAAAACTCTTAAAAACAACCATCAATATTTCTGAAACTCAACGGAGAGTTACTGAACCTACTATTTTCTCAGACTCATTAGCCAAAAATGCCGCACCTACTGCTAAAAAAGTAATATTTACTAATATTTACTACCGATAGCTAACCTGGCTAACACCAGGCTGCTGTGTGCGCTCGAATTATTTCGAACTGCACAACAGCCTGGGGACCATGGCCAAATCTCCGGTGGATTTGGGAACCAATCACAGAGCGAGGAGGGACAGCAAGACGATGACGCGCTATTCGATATATGGAAGCTTGTAGTTTATTTACGGATAATTTAAAAAAAAGTTTATTTACGGATCCAACATGACAGCAGCAGACACGATGGTATTTTTTGATCAAGCTTTAGACCTTGTTCTAAATAATTTAGCTCAAAAGTTTACCGCGGGTACGTCATACGTCATCTCATACGATGATACGATTGGCTATGGCTACGTGCAGACGCATGAGACTTTTTTTTTTTTTTTTTCGTATCGCCCAATAAACGACTATGGACGATCGTAAACCACACCTCTCCTACGAGAAAATGAATTGGTGGTCCCCAGACTAAATATCACTTGTGATTTTAGTCTGGTGTTAGCCAGGCTAACCGATAGCATTTATCATTTTATCATTTGATTTTGATAAATATTACTGTTATAGCAGTATGTAAAGCATTTTTGGCTAATGGGCCTGATAAGTAAGTATATTCAGTAACTCTCTGTTGAGGGTCAGAAATATTGATTATGGTATTAAAGAGAAAAATGCTATGACGATTAGCACCATATGGACAAAAAAGCCCAAGTACTTGTACCATTTTGTATATTACCTCTTTATTCGTACCATTGGTAGAGCAAAACTATTAAAGCTAATTGCATATTTCCATGGGTGTTGTTATGACTTTAACTGAGCAGAGCTACTGCATTCCTGGTTTCTTAGTCAAACTATTTGCTTCTTTGTGGTGGTGGTGTGGCCAAATAACAAGAGCACTACGGTAATCTTTTTCTATCATTTTTATGTGTAACATTTCAACACCTGTCTTTGTTTTTAGTGACCGGTTAAATCAGCAGTGTTTCTTTTGCTCTTACTGCCTAGTCCAAGATAACAGTTTATTGAACAATTATGAATCAATGCTTCCCATCTCAATGCCGTTTTGACCTAACCAGGCTCCTAATGCCTGTTATGTTGTCAGTGTAGTGGAAATGAACTGCAGGACTAGCCTTATCCCATAATCACACCACCCATTAATTCAATTAGACAAAGCGGCAGATTAGCCTGCATCAAGCCAGATACCTTCCCTTCCTGTGCGGCCAATAACAGCTGGTGTACTGTCTATGTGGTACCCATATGTTTTGCTGACTTACAAAACACTTCATGAGATGACAGCACAGTAGATTGCTGCTAAGCCCACAGACTACAGCAATCAGTCAAAAATCCCAAAATAGACGTTTGCAGAGGCAGGAGATGGGAGGTGGCTGCAAACTGGTGAGCAGCCACAGTGCAAAAGCTCCCACTGGTCTGAGCATAAGCTGCAGTCTTTGGGGAGGAAATGGGAAGAGAAGAAACAGCTATTTTAGGCTCTGTCCTATTCACTGAACGAGCAACAAAGAGGAGTTTAGCCACAAGGGACAGCCTCAATGAGGAACACAATTTTAACAAATGTGTTCTGAGGAGAATATCCTTCATCAGAGAAAATCTATGTCGCAATCCTTCATATTTGGGAAACTTTTAGATCTTGACCATGAACAACAGACCCAACCCCATAAATAACGTCTTTTAGAAAGTGTTCCTTTAAAATTGAATACATGTGGATATAAACGGCTCAATATTTCCTGCCATTTTCATAGCACCAGAAAGTTGCACAGCCCTGTGTCTTCAAAGCACCATAGTGAGGACCAGGAAATGGGCCGTGTTTATCAGTTCAAGAAGAGAGGGTCGTGAGGGAGGGGCCAGCGACACTCCTGTTCCCTGTCTGAACAGGAAGCGGGAAAGTCGAGTCATTTCCTGTTTTGCCAAGTGGTGATCCTGCAGCAGCGGTCAGCACCACAGGACAAACCCCGTTGGACGTAGTGTGACTGACTTGTGTTTCACACTTCCAAACTTTAATTTAAACTATTATTATTATATTATCATTATTATTATAAATTTTACTCAGGTTATTGTGTTGTCTGCCAGACAAAAACATGCGCTTGGTCACAAAGATTCTTCTCTGAGTACTTGGGACGTTTCAAGGATACAGTACTACTAATCAATTACTAAATTAAGCAGACAATTTTAGGAGCTGTTTAAAATAGACTTATTTAGATTCCAAGTCATTGTGTGCTGCTGTTTTATCGCAGAATAATAAAATGTCTCTATACATAACAATACAGACCTGCTTTCCATCCACCTCAATGTCAGCAATGTAGTTCTCGAACACAGTGGGAACATAGACTTCAGGAAACTGGTCTTTACTGAACACAATGAGCAGACAGGTTTTTCCGCACGCTCCATCGCCCACAATCACCAGCTTCTTCCGAATGGCAGCCATGTCTGTGGAGAAAAAGAGATGTTCCTGAACCAACAGCAGCAGATGAGTGGAGACAACTGTGTCAAGAGGAAAATAGAATAGATAGAATAGATTGAAACTGTCCATCATTTCACAAAGTGCATTCAAACCAATTTGAAGAAAATCAAAACCTTTTGTTTTTCAAATACGTACTGGAGCAATGTTTAAGTCACACGTCAGAACTAAATTTAAAAAAATTAATTAATACCACAGTGCAATTTTTGGAAATGCCTTATATTTTCTTATTCAGGCACCATTAGTAGATATATTTATTTGCTTTTGATTTAAATATCAAAGTGAATTAAAAAAATCAAGATTGATCAATATGAGGAGCATTTCAGAGTTTGTAGAGGTCTAAACTTTATGATTATTTTATTTATTTTTATTTTTATTTTACCTTTATTTAATCAGGAAAGTCCCACAGAGTTTTAGAATCGTTTTTTCAGGGGAGTCCTGGCCCCAGAGGGAACCTATTGTACACGTTTTAGTGGTAGGGGAAACCAGAGTACCCGGAGGAAACCTACGCAGACACAGGGAGAACATGCAAACTCCAAACAGAAAGGCCCCGTCCAGGTGGGAATCTAACCTGGGACCCTCTAGCTGTGAAGCGCGATTAATACGTTTCTACAAAAGAAAAGTCCATCAAGACAGGATGTTGTTTGGTAGGTTGCAAATGGATTGGATTATGTACTTTCCAAACATTTGTTCATTATTTGAAAATTGTGACCAATCACTTTAAAAACAGAATTTGGTGTACCGCCCTTCAACGCAACAGCAGCAACAGCGATGATGAGAAATGACAGCGTTGGGCGAAGTGAAGGGAGCAAGTTTGAACTTGAAGGAATGTGCTATCAGGACATTACTTCTGCTATGGCTTGTGTAAGGTATTCTGGGAAGTAGCAGCTGGGGAAGGTGTCCTAGAGCAGAAAAAAACAGGTGCTTTGTGTTCCAGTTTGGAGTATGGTTGACAAATTAAATACAATAAATATCAGAGGAACCTAAATGATATAGTGTGGGGCTGGGTGATATGGGTAACAAACGAAAACAGCACCACCTTTATCCCCTCAGTCACGATTTTTCATTGGCCTTTTTTCAATTTATGAATGTGTTTTGCACTAATATAGAAAGACATTTCTCCAGGGCCATTTAAGGAAAAAATACTGTTCATTGTATTCCTTAAACTCGACTTCGAACAATGATTTACAAAGCTGCATGATTGGCCGCAGACCTCAATTAAAAAGCACCGTAGGACAAATGAGATTTAATCACGATTCCATAAAAACCTGATGGTGTAATTACATGGGACAGCAATATGACGAGCACATGCTATAAAGCCACGTCTGTGTTTGATGTGGAAATTGATGCCTCACAGCGACAAACTAGAGCAATAAACCGTATCTGGTTTTGCTTGTACATGGAACACAAGAGAAAGGGGCGAGTGTTCAGGACTGCACTGGTCTCCGGTGTGGGTCTGATGGATGAGCCTCAGCGCTCCCAGCAGCTGTGCATGTACTCATTTGGCTCCTCACCTCATCCACTTTCTGCCAGACGCTCCTGACAGCGCTCCTCCTCACCGGGGCAGCCACTTATCAGACGAGCTCATCTGTGAATGCTGCAAGCCTCATCTGCCTCACGGACGGTCACTGGCTTTAATCTCTGATATTCAGCAAATTTCAGACACATCACTGAGTCCACAAGGTAAACTGAGGCCAAAGGCAAGACTGCAGGAGGTTAGATCTAGAGGGGGAAGCTTAAATCATTGAAATCTACGTCTTAAGTATTCATCATAGTCAAAAAGAAGGATGTATTAACAGCACTGCAGTGGAATGGTCAATAGTCAAGGTCCTTGTGGTTCATGGCTTTGAATAGGTGTGTCTATTACTCCAGAATGAAGTAAAGCTTGAGCACACACTGACTAATTAGATGCAGGGCTGAGTCTAATATTAAAGGACACAAGTGACGGTCACGCACATGGACGTGGAAAAACAACTTCACATAATGAATGTTTGAATAGTTGGGTGCAGGGAGGAGGACACATGCAGTCAACTGGTCTGGAGATCAAACCAATATCGGTGTGAGATCGAACCATGTGCAATTCTGCCATTGTGAGACATGTGCATAACATGAATGACGTCCACCTTTGAATCTGGTCTATTAACTGTACCTTTTAAATACACAATAATAGAACGTAGAAAAGTTCATAAATGTCACTGCAAACTCTTATTACATAATATGATGGAGTGGGGACGCATTCTTGTGAGTGTTGCTTGGCTTCACGTGTGTGAGAGTTTAGGAACCCTCAGTTGAATTTCTTCTCTTATGAAAAAAAAAAAATCATTAGTGACACTTTCTGGTTCCAATTTCCCTCGAAAGGTGTGCTTGCCAAAAAAGTGTCAAGACGTCAACAATGCAATAAGACAGAATATCATTCCGTTTTATAAGCTAAGGCTACAACTCAAGCCACAAGGAGCGAGAAGCCTTCTGCATGATCTGGAAAACTAAACAGTCCACTTCCCATTGGGTGGGCGGGACGTCTGGCAGCTACTCTGTTTTGACAAGCCTTAGCAACAGCGGTAGGGGCTCCGAAATCTAAACTAAAAATGAGTGAAACTGAATCGACAATGTACTGTATGGAATAGGTTATGCCCTGAATTACCTTCACCCTAATGCTTGTCACTTCTAGATACTGGATTGTAAGTACATTTCATGATTAAAATCAGACAGTGTCAGTAACACATTGTGACGTCTAATAATTTCTTATTCTCCTTTCACGTTGAAGAAATTATTAGTTTCTGCTAACAATAACTGATTGTTCGGGTAAAAGCACTATAAAAACTAATGACCTCGACACAGAAGAGGGTGTCAGAGATGGCTGCCACTAATAAAGATGTCCCTCATCATCTGGCTTCCATGCAACAATGAAGAACATCACAGTGACAATTAGCTACTCAATCTTGTTGAAAGATCAGCCCTTCACAAGCGGACGTTACTTTGAAGAATGCCTAAAACGCTTCTTCCCACTGACCTTTTACCTTCAACTTACAAAGTGTGCAAACCGTTCAGAGCCAGTCTTTCAGCACCAAGTCAGCAGCACATGTGTAGTTTATGTAGCGCCATTATCCTGACAACACAGCAGAGGAACTATAGGATTCACAATGGACTGGGGAGTTTAACAAGGCATTTCAAGAGGCATGTCATATACTACAAAATAAATACATTGTCTCGTTAGGTATTTAGGACCATGAACCTGGCTCAGGGTCTGGAGGCGGCCCCCAGGCGCTGTACTGCAGTCGTCCGTTGCTTTTGATATGACAAGTTGCTTCAGCGATGTTGAAGGGCGGGTCAAATGCAGGGGACAAGCACATCCACAAACTATTATATAAATGAGCACCAGGACGATTGTGGCTAAGGCTGTATTGTATTTTAAGTTGTATACACACTGGTTGAATCTGCACTGTGAGAAAATCTGATCAACTTTCTTTTACAACGGGATCCGTAATTAGGTGCTTCCAACTCCTGCACATCCACTTCATTTCAGCACGTACACTATAATTTCCTTAAGTATATTTGACACATGTTTTAACTGAAATGGGGTCCTGTTACAACGCAAGCGGTCACTAAAACCCCAAAAAGGTGAAGGGAAACAGCTACAACTTTGAACAACTATGTCAGTAATGCCGGGTTAATGAATAACACCACCTCTCCGTTCTCCCGCGAGGTCCCCCGAGGCTTAGGGGCCAACCGTTACGCAACAAGCTGAGCGGAGCTAGCACAGGCCAAGGGTGTGTGACCCCAGCCGTGAGGTGGGGCTGCCCTTAAATCGGCCTACGAGTTTAAGAGGGCCTTGCGCTGTTCTCCGGGTGATGTTTTTCATTGTAGTCAGGAAATGAGTCAAATGTGCGTGTCCTGTCCCTCGCTCCGACCCTCCTGAACTCTTGAAGTTCAAACATTCGGAAGAGTAAGGTGCGCTGATAAACTGGAAGGTCTGTTTTTTTGTTGTTGCAGGAGTTGTCAGGGAACGTGGCTGTTCTGTGGTTGGGCTGTCTGGAAATTAAAGGTAACATTTTGACAGTCACTTAGTTAGCCAGATAAATATTTATAACAACTAAACAAGACAGACACACGGGGCAAATCGCAAAGGCTACACAAAAATAGTAGCGAACAAGAGATACGACAATGTGTGACATCGGCCGCCTTCATATTTCTTAAAGATCATTGCCATTTATTTATTTATTTTCTGCTTTATATACCAGAGTTGATCTCAGTTTGGTTTGTGAAGTCGCACTCATGGTGGCAGATGAAGTGGCAGCAATAGTAAAATAACATGCAAAGTAAACAATTTAACTTTTGCTCAAGAATATTTCTTAATCTACCTCTACTTTTTTTTACTGTACTACTGACTGTTTTCCTTCCGAGATGCAAGCTTGAAATCCAAGAATTTGTTCCACTCCAGACTGTGTGAGAAATGGGCCAAAGTTCATCAAGTGTCAAGCGCTAAGAAGGCAAAGAGAGCAGACATCCTGGTGCAGTGGACGCAAGCTGACACAAGCTGTCCACTCAGCCTTAACCTGGACATGCTAACTCTAATCTGACTAACCCCGACAGCATCATCGAGCCACTAGTCAGAAGGGACCTCGCTGGAATGCAACAGGCCGCGTCAAATCAAGCACGCATGTAATGTGACAGATAGACATTTATGGCTGTACACTTACAAAACCTATGCAGCTGCAAGACTTGTCCTACTATATATCAGACACTTTCATTAATAAATAAATCCTGTATAGTGGGATTTGACTGACTGATTGATTAAAATTGACTCTTTTACAATTATCTTAATAAATGACATACATTATGTAATAAGAATAACATTAGGTAATTCAATTTTTAAAAAAGTGTCACTTATTTGACTTATTTGATTGAAAATTATGTGACCTCATTAGACATCGTTTGCAGAGATATTCAAATATCCTGCACAACCATCCCAATCGAGTCAACAACGACATTTGAATTCATCTCTATTATCATGGAAAACTTCCATTCAATAGAAACTACAACTGACTTTATCATATGCAAGCTAGCCAACAGGGTCTTTCAACCAAAGCAGATTAGACCCACCTGCTTAGTAGTTTCCCCACACTAGCTTACTGTGACATTTGCAATTAAAGTTAGATTCTCAGTAATTACTGTATCTTTAGTGCCATTTTTTCAAGGTTGTTTTCAAATGGTGCTGGTGCTTATGTGTCCCTGTCCTGACCCTTTCTAGCCCTGCAGAACTCTGCTTTGCTGGATCCTTCAACATGTTTTGTGGGAACCTTGGTACTCGAAAGTGATTTACAGTCATAGTTTGTCTGATGTGAAAGGAAAGGCAACTCACTGTCAAATGAAATATGTATTGTAAAAGAAAAGAGAATGAATACAGCAAGCTACTGTGTCTAACAGTCCTCGACTGATTGCGTTATGAACTGGTCATGTATTCTCCCTGGGGCTGCTTTTTTCCATGGCCGTTTTTCCAAGTTTTCCCAACACATGAAAGTCTGAAGACAGAAGACGTCGTCTTGCACTGTCCGTGTTGCCATCTGAAGAACGCCACTGATACTATTGCCAGGGTTATCTCGATAATCACTATATCGACTTAGCGTTCAGTAAATAACAGATAAACGATACTACATTTTTGGGCTTGATATTTATGGTCTGTACATTTATGAGCATTTCTTTGTAAAACTTTGATTTCTAACTAAAGCAACATTATATTTCATGTTTATTGCAGCTTGTGTGGTATTTTCGGACATGATTATGCACTTTTAGACCAAAGGTTTACTGCAATTTTTATGCCTGAGAGTTGACGGTATCTAGTATCGTTAGAGTCAATAATATCGTTTATCGCGATACTTTCCTGCCTCAATATATCAAACTTCAAATTTGTTATCGTGACAGGCCTAACTATTGGACACTATTAAAGTTAACCGCCAGCACAGGTATGACAGCACTATAAAAGGAAAGTTAACTCATCTTTAATACCTAGGCCTACTATCAATCCAGACAATTATTCGTCTCAACTGTAAGAACGGGGCAATTGACAGGGCGAGTAGATTTGCAGTCATGGGTGGACAAATATTTCATGATTGCATCTCTGAGACTGAGGAGGATGCACTACTTGGCTCTAAAACACGAGGCGTCCATGATTCACGTTTGTTCAATGAGTCAAGTCATGAGCTGCCGGACAGAGAGGGCTCCCTGAGAAGAACCACCACCCTGTCCGTGCTGTTCCACTTTCCTATAGTCTCTCCATCTTTACAGGAAGACAAGGCTTCACTGCAGTCACAGCAACAACACCCACCTTGGATTCTGTCTAAATCTAAACAACAAAATGCCATGCACAGCGTAGGTCCATGCAGTATCATGTTTACTTTTCTGTTTATCCTGTGCCTCCCCACAGATATATAGAAAATAAAATACACTTATTGCCACTTATCCTATAAGCAGGTATTTTGGTGAGTATTGTACAATTTAAGGTTTATGGACATTGGCATTCAGGAAGCAAAGGTTTATGTTTGTCATATCAAATCATTCTTCTGTTGATTTTCAGACCATACTATCTTGCATTAAAGTGAAAAGAAAAAACATTTACAAGTTGCCATCAACAACAATTGGGCCCAGTGAACAGAAGGGTATTTGACAAACATCAAGCTGCTTGAGCATGCACAGGAAGGCGGGGTTATGTTGCATTAAATATCATAGAAAGTGCAGCCTATACTGAGCAAACTGCAAAAACTCAGGTGGACACGTATTCTAGCAGAAGGACATGCGTGGTAAATACCAGAAATACCTCATTCCACGGTTTGTCACCCGGGGGTACGCGCGCGGGGGTCGCCGCACTTGGACACAGTGTCCAGGACCCGTCTCTCCTTCAAAACTGGTGCGATCAACAGTTGCACAGCCCTTCAAACTCAAGCCACATCGGACGTACGGAATGATAAGGGACGCCCCGACACGGATTAAACTATTACCTAAGCTGGAAAAAGCCCAAATCCTGAATGAGGACGAGCCACCACCTAGTTCTCCCGACGAAGTACTGTAAATAAGTGGGCTGACAACTTGTGCAGAATAGTCAGAGTAACCCGTATGGCCATAGTTACCTGTCACAAGCCGGATGAATCGTCTTTAAAGGGGGGTGTTATTCCGATTTGTTGTCTTGTTTTCTTCGTGGCAGGCACATACAGCCACTTCTTACTGCAGTATTCGCTAATTTTACAGACACTCTGCTGCTGAGGAGCGGGGCAAGCGCGCAGGACACTCCTACCGACAGCAGCGCGGTGCAAAGCGAGAAGAAAGAAGCGCTACTTCCGCGCGAGCCTTTCAAACTAAAACAGACAGATTGTTATGAACGATCAGTTCTTATTATCCGTATTTTCCCCCCCAAAATCTCCCCTCTACATCTGTCAGTTGTTCATTTAGCCCAATTGTGTGTAATCAAGAAAGAAAGAAAGAAAAAGACACAGAAGCCGTAGGGCAGGGGTGTCCAAAGTGCGGCTCCCGGGCCAAATGTGGCCCTCAGACCAATCTTTGGTGGCCCTCAGGCTTCTTGCTGAATCAGTTGACATTATCAGAGATGGTCCTTTTTATTTATTATGTAATAATTCTACACAATTCTAACCTAACAACTAGTATTTTATTGTAATACAGAGCTGGCATTAAGGTTTTAAGCATAAATAAAGGCATGAGGCACAATTTAAACCTCTGCTAGTGGAAGGTTTCGCGGAACTAAACACCGACCCATGGCCCTTTACCCCGTGCACGCTCCAATATGTGGCCCCCCATGAAAAACGTTTGGACACCCCTGCCGTAGGGGGACTGCCAGCTTGGGGCTCCTTGAACATATCTGAGCAAGGCTTACCTTAAACTTTAAACAACAAAAGGGCACACACGCACACTATAAACAGTGCAGGTTGCAAATGAACTAATTGCATACATTGGCTCGCTTTTGAACCAGCAATGCATAATGTCTTTAACTGGGCTGTGCTTCAACTCAAATGCCCACACAGATAATTATTTTGCCATTACAACTCCTGAACTAAGTGCATGACATAATACAATGGGCATTCTCCCTTTAGGACAAAACAATATGTTCTTTTATTTTGAATAACAAAATGCGATGCCTAATCCACTACAGGAAAACAGATGTGAAAGGATGGCGTTGGTCTGGTCAAATAAAGTCTCAGATAATCCACACCATAGTAAGATCAGATGTATAGGCCCACTAAGATGCAGTTGTGTTTTATTTCTAAGGGCCCATTGTGTTTCCTCTGACTTTGCGCGTTCCTGTTGCTGACTTGACACCACTGCTGCAGGCGCTGGCTTCGCCTGTGTAATTCCTCCACCTCCTCGCAGTCAAAGATGACATCATCGGTTGTACCAAGGCTCGTGCAACAGGAGGCTGGGTGGTGCGGTGCAGACTCAGCACTGTGGTCGTGAAAAACCATTAGCTTTTGGCCACAGCTGTGTGGTCAGCAACATGATCAGTGCAGATATAAATGCAAATAAGGCGTTTGCCTCAAAACACAGTGACAAGCCTGACTCTGTATGTCAAGTACCTGCAGTCTTCTCTGCTGCTGATTGAATTAAAAGGTTAACTGGGTTTCTTCTCAGTATCTTCACTTCTCATTAATTCCTTAATTATGATTCATGTTTTTGTCAGGTGACAATGAGAAAGTAATGCAATAAAATTAAATACTATTATAATACTACTATGTATTATACTACTAAAATAAAATTCATGTAAAATATAGTGTACTTCTAAGATCTAAATTTCTTTTACTCCTTGAAAAGTTTCTGAATTTATCAAAGTTGTGACGAAGAGGTTGTCCACCAAGGACAGGCATTAATTCACATAGAATATATAAAAAGCAAATGCCTGTCAAAATAAAAGATTTGGTTGGTGAGTGCACAGGTCCTTGTTACTTCTCTAGTTTGAAAGGTCTTGCAATTTATATTTATAGTGCATTTTCTATTGTAAAAAATGAATAGACAAAAAAATTCAAATGAAAATGAGAAAAACAGATTTATTTCTAAAACTGTTAGGCTACACCTTTTCTCTCTTTACCAAAACAATAGCTCATACTCTATAACACACAACATTTCTAAACAGTTATGGTAAGAAACATAAAAAATAAAACTTCTGCTTGAAAAATATATGGATAATCTAACAATAGTACAAAACAAAATAATACGAAAGGTCAAACGTTTAATTTAAGGGCATCCATGTTCACTGCCACCAGAAAAGAAATCCTTCTCGTTTGAATAAGGCATATGTGTGACATTTTTATCACAACTTACTATGCCTAAACTTTTACTCGCACTTTCTCTACTAAACTCTTGTTATGAAATGAAATCAGTAATGCCTTGAACATAGAGGCTATTCATGTTTTTAGAACAAAATAAATAATAACATTCAACAATAAAATGTACCAAAAACATACGCTTCCACATGTCCAGCTTGTGCAACAGTTTTCAAGTGCCTCGTGTGTCATCATTCATTAATCATTGGCAAAGAAAATGCCCTCCAGCTCTCCTCCTCAGTCCAAAGCTTCAAAACTTCTCTCGCCAACTTTCTCTATGTGTCATTTGTATTGAGTGACTTTATTTTTTACACATGCCTTTCCTCACACTTATTATGAGCATCTCTTTGGTTTCCTTCCTATTTTTTTTAAAGATATTGTGGAAACTGCAAGCATTTTTACATTTCGTTCTGTCTTGTTAATTTTGATGCGGAAAAATATATTACAGTTTAATTCTCACTGACAAAAAGAACAGAAAGGGAGGAAAAGGTTGTCACTTAAAAATCTTTTCACCAATGAAGCGGGGGTTCTATGGGCGGAGTGGTGCACAGTCTGGGATGGGGGCAAATGAAGGTGCTCAGATCTGATACTGTATTAGTTGTGTTCTAGTCTTCTCTCCAAGAGGGGATGTTGGGAAGTGGGTTGAAAGTTCAGGATTCGTGGGCAGATGGAGAGGGGCCGTGGGGAAGGCCTCACAGAGCTACAGGCCTTTCACAGCGGTCTCAGCTACAGCACCTGGTCATGTCTCTAACTCACTTCCTGCAAGCGGGACCACAAACACCGTGATGTCATCTCCAGAGCCCAGTCTCTCGTTGGGTAGTCTCCAGCCGCGCTCCTTCAGCACCCCACGCGACCTCATGAGAACATCCTGAGCTGCCAACGAGTACCTTAACAGCACAAGAAAAAGGCACTCAAAACTTTAAAACTTGGTGAAAAATAAAACATTTTGAAGAAGCATATTGTATTCAGACAAGGGATGGGCACCATAAAGGATCCGGCACTTTAACGGTACTCTGATCGGTACTTTAAAAGGAAAAAAAAGTTAGGTAGAGGCTTCTGTATATGTAATAATATGACAATTTTCTGTATAACACTTCAACATAATAACTAAGGAACAAGGAGGGATATGTGGACTAAGCAATGTTTACATTTATTCATTATTAATTATTCTTTATGTTGAAGTGTTATACTGAAAATGATCATATTATTGTTATTACTGTCGACGCAACCTTTATTTGGAGGCTATTCCTTTTTGTATAAATGGCATCTACATATCAAATTTAAACTTTTTTTTGGGCCTGCTTTATTTGACAGGACAGCGCAGGTTGAAAAAGGGTGGAGCAGGGAGCAAATTGTCAGAGTCGGGACTCAAATCTGTCACGCAGAGCTAGAGCTAGAGCAGCTAGTAAATGTGTATCTTACCCGATTGGCTTCTGGGTGCTATTACATCCATTTTACAAGTAAAAATATATTCTCACAAGTACAAAGACATATGCTTGCTAACCACACTTTCAACAAACAATTTACTAATTGAGGACTAACTGTTCAATACTTTCAGGCATTCTGGCCTGGCAATTTGTAATATTTAAAGCTGTTCTTTGCCACTGAATTTCACTCTAATCTTACTTTGCCATCTAGTGGACAAGTGGCAGTAAAGCACCTGATGAATTCCAAAAGCCACTGCCCACATAAATTCCTCCTCAACATGTTCACACTCGGTTCATAACAAGGACTTAGACGGGGGAACAAAAGCCCTGTGTAAAGGATTATTTGGCCAAGCACATACCTCATGGGATCTGAAGGGTCACAGCAGGATAAGTATGCTGACACAGCATCTGCCACTTCTCTGTCCGTGGTTACGTCCCACAATCCATCTGTGCCCATGACAAGGACATCATTGGGGCCATGCTTGTTTTCATCCAAGTTGTACACCATCACCTGCGCGCAGACAAACCCAGTCATCAATCGACTGCCCTAGAACTTTCTGCGTTTTTCAGCATGCAAAAGAGAATGTTACCAATTCTTTTGTCTGCACACTCACCTGGGGAACACATGAGAGGAACGGCTTGATATAAATGTTCGAGTTGTACACTTTGAGTTCGTGGTCGCCCAACCCTCTTGTCACTCCGATAGTGGCCATTACGCGTGCCTGCAGCCCACACACAGTACATTGTAATGTGGATTATTGATTTGAGATGTGGTTTGTTTCGAGATAATCCACTTAGGAGGGTATTACCAGGTGGCATTGTGCCATCAGACACAGTTAAACAGTTAATAAAACACTATCATAAACCGTCATCTTACCTTTTTACCCTCTCCATATATTAAGGGAAATTTTAGATCATCTTCAACTATTGTTTTATAAGCCCTGTAAGAAGATCACAACACAAAATTATTACCAGAATAATAATTCAGTTCT
The DNA here is from genome assembly GCF_951799975.1 of Gobius niger. Classification (NCBI taxonomy): domain Eukaryota; kingdom Metazoa; phylum Chordata; class Actinopteri; order Gobiiformes; family Gobiidae; genus Gobius; species Gobius niger. The sequence goes on from NC_136871.1 coordinate 18,471,237, forward strand.
TGCTTTAAACTCACCAGCCTGTCATTGTGTGATCTCTGTAGAGCATCTTTTTGCCCAGTTCGTTGTGCTGAATCCTTCGAGGAAACTCAATATGAGTGAACTCGTTTCCCAGGAGCTCTGGTCTCAGGAAGCCCTAAGAGAGAACAAGGCGTTAATCAAAGTACCAGCAGTCTTGGTTACATCATGTGTCATCCCATTTCTCAAGTGTGAAACGTCAAACTATTAGTAACATGGAGGAGCAGCAACACACATTTCCTCTTTTAGCAGCATCACTATCTATGTCCACCCACGCAGTGACTCAGAGAGCAATCGGTGAATGCATTTTATTTTGGGACATAACAGGATTTTCTGCAGGGCGATTATTCTTAAACCTCTTTTAATGTTGCGTCATATATTTCCTTCCCAAGGAATAACCAACAAGGCTACAAGCACAAGTCAATTCCGTTTTGAGGAACCTATTAGTTTTGCTTGCAAACAGTACACAAGTGTGTCAAGTGCGTAATTACCAGATACTGTAGTCGCTGTCTCTCGGACTCTGGGGTGAATTCATTTGTCATGGGAATTATTTCATTATTCCGGATAATTATGGCCCTGCAGAGAATGATGAAAATACATACACAAACAATTTGAATACTAAGCTTCTTGTTTCTTTTATTAAGGTCCTTTGGGATACATATTGCAGTACATTTCTTACCTGCTATCTCCCGCATTAGCTACATACAGTTTTCCCATTAAATGAATAGCTGCTAAGGCACAACAGCCACCAGAGATGGCGTAAGACGCTTTCTCTTTTTCAATCAGGTCATCCTGGAACAAACAAAAGAAGAGCGAACATAAATATCAACTCAGCAGTCCTTACATTTTTTCCACAGTGTGTATCACTCCAATTTCTGGATTTCATTGCGTAAATGGATATGTATTTGTTAACATGCTGTTAGATAAAATGGTGGTGGTATTTTCTTGGGATAATTCCAGTGCAGTCTTTTCCATTCACACAGATTTTTAGAAAGTTCACATCAACAGTTATGCATGATACAGTAGGTCCACTTGAAAATGTCTACGTGGTCATTCTGGTTTGCACTCACCATCTGTTTGAAAGCAGTCTCAATGACTCCCATGACAAGGCTTTCCAAACTCACAGTCTTCTCCATGTGAAAGCGCAGAGTGGAGTCACAAACAGCATCAGGATCCTCTGGTTCCTGGGAGGGGCCTTTCTTGGCATCTACTTGGTAGGGGTTGCCGTTTTTGGCCAGGCAGATCGGAGGTGCACTGTTTGGGTTTTCCAGCAGGTGGCATATTTCTCCCAGTCGGTCTCGGATGAGCCTGTGCATCAGCTTAGAGGCCACTATAGCAGCTCCAGAGCCAGCATGGCCATCAAACACGCCCCAGAAGTGCATAGGGATTCCAGTGCCATCCTAAAAGGAAAACTCTAAATAATAATTGATTCAAGTCCTTGTATCTTAAGGGCAACAACAGCAAACTTTTCTCATTGTTGCGAGACATGAGTAATGAAACAGCCTCGCCAAATTAGTGTTTGTGAGTTGGCACCCACAACTAACTAACAGATGAACAAGAATGAGACATCTGCTCAGCCCTGACTGGAATGGAGGAGGGGTGTACAAGGGATGTTGTCATTCAATTAAAACAAACAGACAACACAAGCTCTTTACGTGAACCTGCTTCTACTTGTAGGACTTTGGCTGAGATGCCATAGCACTTTAATTATCCAGTACCACAAACAATCTTCTTCCACTGCTAAGACCTAGTGCCTGAATCTGAACTGAAACTGAAACGGAATTTTTTTTTTACTAGTTAAAGTACAACCAGTTGCATGGTGCAAGGTGCAACTGTTGCAGATTACAAAGTTGACTTTTTTTTCTCCAACACACATATTGAAAGGATAAAACAAACTTCCCCATTTCTTCCATTTAACATTTATTTGATCTAGGTCAACCTGCCAGATCTTTTAAGTTCCACCAATTCAACAACTCAGTGAAACCAACTATTGGAACAGCCATCCTGTAATCAGAAGGCTGGTTGTTTGAAACCAGGTCTCCCTAGTCTATACTGCTGTTGTTGAGATGCTGTAGTAAGTTAGTAAGTAAGTGCTTTGTTTGTCATTGTACAATTGTACAACAATTGTATTAAGTCTATAAACTATAATATTTGTGTGACAATTTTTCATGGCTAACACCAATGGTTTCAGAATGCAGTCTTTGAGATACTGTATGTAACATCCTCAACTCAAAATCTAGCTCAGGTATCCTCTTTCTCTGGACAAATGAAGGACTGCAGTACACCGATGAAAAGTACAGTGAAAAACAATTGAGGATGAGATACTCGATAACATAATTACCAACGTCCATCTAAAGACCAAGAAGAATGCTTAATTCCTCTGAGGGGGACATCACTAGAACATTAACACTGCTTCCTTAATGCACCTCATCCATCAGACTCTGACCATTCCTTAATGTGTGAAGCTTGAACTTGGCTCACCCCATTGTCCTCCAGCAGTGTGGAGTTACGATGTTTTCCACTCGGCTTTTTCACGAACAGCTTCTCACAAGAGGCCTGGTCCTCGTTCAGCATGCTCTTGCCTGCATTGATTACTCTGGTGGGGTAAAAGGACACAGAAGAACAGAGAGGTGAGATGATTTATGGTGTTTGGGCTCAGACCTCTAATCGGATTAAACAGTGAGGGTCTGATCTTGTGTTTTTAAAGGCAGACTATAGACGAGGCTTTTGCGCTGACTGGGGGCGCTCTGTGAAATCTTCAGCTTCATACCTGGCGCAGTAAGCGGACTGGGAGAAAGAGTGAGAAGGGGATGGATGCAGGCAATGGAGCAGCACGTGATCAGTGGAGCTCCACTTCTCCACATGAAAGGCCGTGACCTCCTCAGGACAACACTAGCTTAAAGTAATCCAAACTAACCCTAATTAACCTTAAAGATAGTGAAGTGTACTAAAAAGGCATTTTATTGAGACCCATTTACATAAATGTCACAGGGAAAAAAAAGTGAAAATAATTCAGACCCTGTGGGAAATAGTTGGTAGTTTGTCCTGTCAGAGCTTAATAAGATGCACTGGCTGCGCGTGACCTTAATGTTAAAAAAATAGAAGAGCGAAGAGAAAGCAGCAAGTGCTTGTACTTAGTACTTCTTCTAGCACACCACGTCTCCACCGACCCCTTATTTTCCGTAAGCGACGCCCTCAGGCTACTGTGGGAAAGCACTGTTAGTACGCAAGATAGCAACTTCGTCTTGAGCAACGCTGCTTTTGCGCCAGGAAGATCACTCCCAATAACTGTTAGGAAAAATGGGTTGGAGGCAGTCATGTGGGAAATTGATGCACGGTAAATGTTTAAGTGTTCTTTAATACTCTGGCTGCACTATAACCTTGCCTGCAAGCTGAATTCTCATGTTTTTTAAGTTCACAAACAAATGACAATATGTGCCGATAGGGGCTGATTTGTTTGAATTTACACCTCTGGTGGTTTCAGTCAATCGCGTGGCAATATTGCCATTAGAAGACAGGAGGATGCTGAAAAAATACAAGGTATGCTGTTTCACAGCATAATTGTTAAAATAAAAATATGAAATATTTAAGGGATTTGCTATCATGACAGTTTGCTGTTTTGAGATTTTATGATTGGCTGAAATGAGGTGCCATTAATCCTCTCAAACATCTACTCTAGATTGATTTTATAGTGTTAATGTTATCTGCACTGCTATAAATATGTAAATTGGAAAAAGAAAGAAATTAATTAATTGTAGATTATTATACTAGTAGTCACTTAATATTTTAATAAAGTGGTCAATTTATCCAATTAGTCATTTGCAGCCTTGATTAAGATGATAATTCACTACAATGGAATTTTCATTGACGCTGTCTATAGATACAACCCAGAGAACCAACTACAGACTCATTCATCATGGCCCATAATACAGTGCATACTGTGGTCCTTATGCTTATCCATTATGTAACACGTCGTTTCGATTGCCAATAATTCAGTGTTTAAAGGGTAAACACGGATAATACTTAAAGCTGTTTCAGCCAATGATCACAACGATTCCCCTGATATTTTTCCTTCACTATTACAAATTTAAGGTTATGAAAATTATGAACCACGTGAAGAAAAATATATACAAAATGAAAACTCAAAAAAGTATATAAAACAGACTGATGCCTATCACTCCTCAAAGAGTTTAACAGATTATGATCATTACATCATTCCGAAATGGTCCGGCTGGCCCAAGCTCCAAATATGAGAATGCAACTGCAAGCCAAATCTGGATTATAAAGCGTCCTTTCAGTTTCTAATCAGTTGAAAGCAGTGGACTGGCATCAATGAGTCCAACACAGAGCTCTCTATATTAGAACTAATGACAGGCTCCTAATATATACATATCTTTCAAGAACAGCATTATGTGAGCTATGGGATCTTTGGTTTGCTGTGGTTTAACCAGCTCTCTGGTCTGCACAGCAGCGTTCTATGCCCCCAAGCCTTAAGGACACTGTCACGCTAATGAGGCTGAAACACTATGAAAACAGAGGGGTGGGACTAGGACAAGCTAACCCCTCCCAGTTGTCAACATGTAGTCCACCTGAAAGCCTAGTGTGGCTGACGAAGCCTTTTAGATGAAAGGCGTAATGTCCTATACTGCAACTACAGAGTACAGACGATGACTTAAAAACTCCTGTTTGACAGAGAGGCGGTAAAAGCAAATTGTAGCAAATCTTAAGCTTGGCAAAAATACTTCTTCTGTTTGTTGTTGTACATAATTTGCAATGGATCATTGGAGGCCTATTAAATTAAATGGAAAACAGGTAATATTCTTTAATGGGAAACTTTCCAATATTACGTCATATTTTACAACAATGCTAATGCTTTGGGCATGTAAAATACTTAATTGTTGGAAAGTGTGTTGCACTAGTCACATGTTTTCATTGTGCTATAATTGACTCTCAACCGAGAGCGCGCCTCCCCCTAATGTGACAGAAAAGTGTGTGTTTCCAGTCATATGCTTCAACAACTTGTGACTGAAAAGCCCAGCATTGGTCATGTTTGTAACAACACCGCTATGTCAGATTCCTCAGCCCACACTTTACGCAAGGAAGAAAAGAGGAAGTTGGGAGAGGCAGTGAATGTTCTCATTTCTGCCATTTGACGATTTAAAGTGATTGTTGGGCAGGGTTCAGAGAAAAATAAACTCAATTTGAATGTCACGTGTCAATCCCCGGTGGGTCCTGAGACAGTACTATAGAACGTTACGAGGCAGTCCCAGGCATAATTAAAAACACTGGCTTTGCTCAAAGACAAAACAATTTATAGTATAATGTGAACATTATTATTCTGTGTCATAGTTTTATATCATAATGAATGTTGTGAAGGTAAAAAGTATTGCACAAGTGCTGATATCGGAAACCAGGCCTTGTTGGCCCCAATGTTTTTTTTTTTACTAATTTACTTACAAACTCAATATCAATTGGTAGTCCAGCTGTTTCTGAGTTGAGTTTTATTCCACTGTGCATCAAATACATCTGGTCTGTGATGCACATTGCACACGTTCACGCTTTTTTTAGTGTCAATTATCACCGACCTAGCACCGCTCTTTCTAAACTATTAGGTGTTGCAGAGAGAGTGCATCATCCTTACACAATAGTTACAGAGCTAATGGATAAATGGATGCCTCCATATTGAATTAAAGTAATTTAGCGCACTATCGCACTTACTGTGCACTCCAGACTCCTCTCACATGTCCAGGCAGACACAGTGTTGTCACACAATCCCTTTGCCCATAGGTTTGTTTCCTGGCATAATTATAAAATAAATTATTGCTTGTTACATTGTCAAAATTAAAGTTCATTTAATAATTCACGTTTTATTTAGCTAGTTTATTAATTTGTTTTATTTTCAGCCGACTGCTCTTGGCAAACCATGGCACATGGTGATTTGGTTTACCTGTGTCTATATTGGCACATTACTGGAGAGATTGTTGCCTTTGCGATACCCGATCCTGAAAGATCTCAGAAGTTAAGCTAAGCTTCCATGCTATGTTACCTCAGGACCACTGCCAAGTACGGAGTGTGTAAACCATGCATGAAATTTTAAAGTGACTTTGAGTGACTGGACTTTATTTTGTTTTATGTGTCTTACCAAAGGACAAAACAGCATGTGCTCAGGTGGGCAAACAAAAGCCTTCATTATGAACTACACACTACTTTAGTCGCCTACATGCCAATGTGGCAACTACTACAAAAAACATCAAAGTCACACAGCAGTCTCAATGGGCTGCATGATTATAGTTATTGCTGTGTTGTGTTGATTGTTCCAAGCAGTGATTCAGGGCCAATAGTATATTATAGGAGTGTGTATTGACTAGTCTCAGGCGGTACAATATGCATCTCGATACGTAGGTCGTGATATGATACGGTACGATATATCCCGATATTGAAATATTAAACGATTATTGCGATCTATCTATCTATCTATCTATCTATCAATCATACTTTTACGAGCAAAACCAACTACTTCCCCTATAAAATAATTGTATGTTATCTTGCATTTCCCAGACAACTTAAATAAAACTGAATATTTGTCTACCTCTGTAGTGGTGCTTCAAAAAGGTTTGGAGTTTGGAATCGCACAGCTTTTAAAGTCACCTGAGCACATCAGCTGATTCAGTCATAAACAGAATTAAGATCTCAGCATTTTTATTATTGCAGAAGTGCTGCCTACAGAAAGTACAGTACTGAGCCCTTTCTTTCCCCCTTGATCACAGCCTCCTCATTTGGCCTTTGTCAGTCACTCCTCTGAGATCCTTGTCATCTTGAATCATCACGCCTGTACTTTGTCCGCATGACTCATCTCTTTGTTTTTTATTGTGGCAGCAGAAGAAGGTGGTCAACACATACTTTCAGTGCACCCGGCCACACATTGTTTTATTCAAGCAAGCCCTCCAGTGAGAGAGAGGGGATTGTCCAGACCTCTTTTCAACACTGCTCCAACAGCACAACCTGGCCAATGGGGAGACTCATAACCCACTGCTGCATTGAACTTACCTGTAGATTTACTGCAGGTAGGTAGTAGCCCATAGGTTAAAGCACATTACCACTAGGCTACTTGTTTGGTGGCTTTGCTTTTAAGCTACAGTCAAATAGTGCTTGGAGAGCCGACATGTAAAGCGCCCCGGGGGAAGGAAACAAGCAAAGTTAGAAGCGTTTGCCAAATGTTTATCGCGCCTTCAGTGGCCCGTTCATGTTGCGATGTGCCCAAGCTTCGCTGCAAACGAACCATCAACTTTCACACGCATTTCCTGGTTTCACTTGTGCAAGGTCTGCGCACATCAACCTCTCCAAAAGACCCGATGAGCCTTCGAAAGACACACATGAACTGCTTTGGTTAAAAGTGCTGTGTCGTAAGCACCTTCCCCCAGACCCAGCGGCTGCGGTGCAATCGCATAGGCCATTTTGCTCATCATTCGGGCTGCTGCAGTGCAGGAGATGCTAAAGCAGCTGCGGAGCCAACGCGGGCAGCAGAGCCGTACGTGCGCGGTGCCGCATTTCGCTGCCGTTCTGACATAAATGTTTTGGGTGGCGGGTGTGTTTGGGACTCACTCTGCGTATCCGGTCTTCCACGGGAGCCTGCTGCCCCTTTTCAGCGTGAGCACCGGCCGCGACGCGTGCTCCGTGGAGTACTGCAACAGCTCCGGGGTGAGCTCCAGAAAGTCCGGGCGGCCGTAGGGGAAGCGCGGCGGCAGGCTGTCCCCCCCCGCGCCCTGCTGACCGCCGCCTGGGTGATGGTTGTGGTGGTGGTGTCCGTGCGGCATCATCCCCCCCACCAAAGTAGACATGGCGTTCTTAACTTTGCTGATCATCATCGCCTCGCGGTTTGGGGAAAAAAAAAAGCCTCAAATCAGACGCAATGCGATTTGGAGAGAAAAAAAAAACAACGCACCGAATGTGATGAGGATCATTTCAGGAAGCGCGACACTGCCCTTTCGCGCGCGCCCATGTGACAACATTCACACAGGCGATGTTTTCCTCGTTGTAAGGCAGAATGAAGCGGTGAGGGCAGCTCCGGTAATCCCGCAGGAGTAGAGCTCATCTGAGAAGGCAGGGCTGCACAGATGCGCTCTCTCCGCGCTCAGGTTTACAAGAACTGCTCTGATAGGCCTGCACTGCGAATCAGCGTTCACAGGCCAATACAGAGAAGGTTTAGCTTTAAATGCACGTTTTGCGTTCGCGGCTCGTGATTCATATTGGAATATGAAATGCAAGAGAATTCAATGGTCTGACGTCTGTTTTTTAGGATCACCGAAACGTACACGGGCTACGTCACTGCTTTCTGTTCTCCATCCAAGCAGATGACACGATTTTGCCTTAGGTAACAAATACAGGCCTAATTCTACAAACAGGTTACTGTGTTAGTTTGTAGCCTATTTATTTGAGTGACACATGAATACAGTTTTACTATTCGAATAACCAAATATCAAAATTATAATGATGAAAAAAATGAATTGAAAAAAGGTGCAAAGTACACTGGGATAGGCGCAATAAGATTTAGGTTCTGCCTGTTCCATTTCAGACTGTTTTTTTTTTGTTTTTTTCAGATGAATATTTTTTCCTCCCTTTACATCAGGGGTGTCAAACTCATTTTGGGTCGCGGGCCGAAATTCAGCTCCCCCGGCGGGTCGCGGGCCACATATAATAGAGAAAATGTTTCCAATAAATGAATAATAATAAGCTGTGATTTGATCAAAGCCCCAACTTGACTGTAGCTTCATCAATGACAACGGCTTACACTTGTATTGCACTTTACAAGCCTGTGTCACAAGTTCCTGAAAGTGCGGTAGTCATTATTCATTCACTTGGTGGTGGTAAACTTTTATTGAAGCCACAGCCGCCCTGGGGCAGACTGTCCATTTACCACATGGCTATATAATGTGTTGTTCATATCCTGAGCTCTTATTATGTCAGTGCCCTCTGCTGGACACGTGTGGAACTCTATCCTTTTTTTTATTTAATGCCCCCTAGTGGCTAGAATGAGCATTCTGGTTATTCTTTAAAAATTCATAACTCCGCACAGGAATGGGCTAAAGACTTACTTGTTTTTTTTGACATACTCGACCGTGGGCCGTATGTTTGACACCCCTGCTTTACATGTTTAAATAACTGAATAAATTGAATCTGAAATTCAGTACAAGTGAGCATCCCCCTTCAAACCTTACAGTAGCATCATGGCCGACATCCTTAGGTATTGCTGAGACTTTTGATTGATTTAAATAGACAAGTCATACTCTCAGAGCTATCAAGTAAACATGACGGTATCGACCTGTTGAGTGATCTGTGGGCAGGTCAGCACAGAGGGAGTCTCCCCGTATGATGCCAATAGTAAGGAGATTTCATTCACTTCACTGTGTTGCATGACCTAAGTATGCAATTCAAAATCAGTCAGAATAGTAGCTAATTATTGCCATTGCTAAAACATATAACCTATATAACCTAAAACATAACACAGAATTTAGATCTAAAAAAAAAAAAGCAATAAAAACTTAAAAACTATAAGGCTATACGGGTATGCATGAAGAAGATTAAAATAAAGAAATAAAATTTAAAAAAAAGCTTTCACAGAATAAAAAAATGTAATTATTTTCATATTTTGAGTTTAAAAATAAATGTTGTTGTATCAAATCTGCAATCTAAAGGTGTGCAATAACAGATGCTGTCCACCAGGCAGCACCAGAGCACCGCGAACACGTCCTGAGGTCGTTTAGTACTGTCGGCTATTAAGTTTTTCTCAGTCGTTTTTGCCACATTTTTCAGATTAGAATTACATTGTACCAAACCATGTGCAATATTCTGGTGTTTTTACTCAGTTAAATAGTCCCATCCAAACGTGATCGACTGTGTACCTGGAAAGAGCCAGATTGATATAACAGTGCCAATAACATTTGCTTTCTATGATTCCATTATTCTGGGATGGCTCCAGTTTAAATCATTTGCAGCATTTGCTGCTGATTGCATCAAGTACTTGTTTTGGCCAATCACAGCCAAGTGCCAAAACAACAAGTCATAATTGATTTAAATATTTAGTTTTTATAATGTTAATGTTGTGTATTTGTAAGTCTGTAGCATACCTCGTGTTGCTCAAGGTAAGACTAATAATGCAACATTTGGCAAATTTGGCAAAATACTGATCTTCGACATTTTAACAGATCAAGATCAAGCAGCTCAAGATGGATTCTTGTGTGTTTGTGAACTCACAAATGCTGCAAGAACTGAATGAAGGATTTTTAAATGAAGGAATTTAATTTTGAACTTGTGAGCAACACAACACACCTCTACAAAAAATGTAAGCATAAAGGCTGACACAAAAATAACAAAAGTAAACTTGTGAACTCTCTTCCAAATGCCAAGTTTACAACTGCGAAAAGTACTGGGAAGAAGTTTACCTTATCTTCACCAGCGCATTCCAAACACAATTCACTGACATCAATTTCCTGTTGCTTTAAAAAGTTTCTTAAAACTCAGAAAATACATATATCATAATAAGAATAATAAGAATAAAAATAATAACAAAAATATAAAGTAAACTAATTTTTGAAAATCCATGAAAAGAGTGTCTTTATATTTCTACTTGAGCTGTTCATACATGAGCATTGTTTTAAATCTGAACTTAAATCATTCCATTATTTGCACCGGGAACAGAAACACATAAACCCTTCATAGTTTATTTGGATTTTTCTATCATTTGTTATCATCAGCACTCCTGAGGCTGTACACATTTTGTTTTATAAGTCAACAGTTTGTATATTATTTGGTAAGGAATTCTATACTCTGAACATTATTTGGGCTATTTGATAATCTGATTCCAAGAACAGCATGTTGATGTATGATCAAGATAAACATATTAAATGTGCCACCAAAATGGCTAAACCAAATGTAAAATACACAGTATTTTCCACACTTTACAAGAGCTTTGAAAGATATGGCCTGAATGAATACTGGTATGAATACAGAACAACATAATACAAATATCCTGTGGTAGTCTGGGACTGAAACTGTAATATACTGTAAGTCCATACATCAGGGGTGTCCAAACTTTTTTCATGGGGGGCCGCATATTGAAGTGTACACGGGGTGAAGGGCCGTAGATCAGTAGTTAGTGCCGCAAAACCTTCGACTAGCAGAGGTTTAAATTGTGCCCCATACCTCTATTTAAGCTTAAAACCTTCATGCCAGCTCTGTCTCACAATAAAATGTTAGTTGATCGGTTAGAATTGTATAGAATTATTACATTTCAAATAAAAAGGTCCATCTCTGGTGAAGTGTACCGATACAGCAAGAGGGGCCACCATTAATTGGTCTGAGGGCCGCATTTGGCCCCCGGGCCGCACTTTGGGCACCCCGCCATACATCCACAAATGAGGTGTGTTTGTTTTAACAACCTTCCGTAGCAAATTCAAATCCACTTTTTGCTGTTGGAACTTTTCCTTCTAAATTGACAATATATCTGGCTGTGTCTGAAAGTTATTTCTTCTCTCTTTTGTTACAGCTCCCAGCGGTGTCTGAGAGACTTGTGGAAAGTTGGAAACTCCATTACGATGGGGCTGAGATGAAAACACTTTAATGGAGGTGTAATCGGGACTGAGGTCAGGGAGAGTCCTGGCACGGCCGCACCACACAAAGCTCTAAAGCCTGATGGAGCTGACTCGCATTGAACATCTGCGACCGTAACCACCCTGCTGTCTGCAGACCTGTTGAATTAAGGGGGCATTAACCGTGGCTTCCCTCTGCATTATTGATGGCTTGTTCCATTCCTGAGGCTATTATGCCCACTATTTTTCGTCTTGCAATTTTCTGGTAGACATCCCACCGTCTTCAAATACACTTATGCTGCAAAAGCGAGAGAGAGTTCAGGCAGAGGGCTTGAGCGGCTCGCAACAGGGGGCTGTTATTTTAGGCTGAACCACCACAATCAATGCTGGACCACAGAGCCCACACAAGTCTATTTTTCCTCAGTGACTCAAAGTAATCACAAAATGACAAGAATAGGACTGTGAGGGAAGGTGCCTCTGCAAGGAAAACATAAAGACACGCAGCAAAAACGCATCTATGCGAAACACAATTATGGGTGAGAACACTTACAAATTATTCAATGCCTTTTTGGTCTTTTGTACACACAACAAGTGCCATTAGAGTCCAAGAGGTGGCAACTCTGAGCTCTTAACATTCATTTGCATATTTTATAGTTGATATCTTGCTAACATTGGCCTAGCTGTCAACAAAATGTTAAGTCACAATGACGGGGGTGCATCGCTACTTAAACATCACTGCTTTGCTGAAAAAGCAGAGGGTTTAATTCGCCAATATTATAAAGCATGGTATTAAAATATACTTTTCAGTTCAGTTGACCACAAAGCCCACCCCCCTCCTCGGTTGCAGTTACAACGCTCTTGTTGATCTCATAAGGGAATATGACTGGGTTTATCAGCTTCCACACAGCTTGAGACACCTGGGCTCAACACTGACCTCATCCTGTCACATAATTTAATGAGCAGAGCCGTGTCACAAACCACGCTGACAGGGGATGACAAGATAGGTCTATTGAATGCACTAAAGATTAATGAGGTCATCTCTTCTCTGTCAAGAGGAGACGGAGAAGGAAGCTTCATGACTTTGGGATCCTAATAATAAATGAAGTGCAGTAAATAACACTAAATTAGCAGCAACTTTTGTGTTAATGTAAGTGTAAAGTAACGGGCTATCGAGAGTACTTTGTTGTTGTTTACTTCCTTTCGACGGGTGTTTTGGTGAATGGTGGGCAACAGCTGATGCATCCAGGAGTCCTGTGATGCTGTTTTATAGAATGAACAATCAAGGGAACCCATGCCCTGTTTGTGAACATTGTGTTTGCCTATCAAGTCTTGAACTGTGGGGGTTCTAATACATGAGTGGAAGCAGGGGCGGACTGGGACCGAAAAACAGCCCTGGACTCTGGTCAGCCTGGCCCAAATTAGCGTAAATGTGACACTTCCACAAATACATATGTTAACATCTTACCCCCCCGCCTTAAAGGGACTATACAGAGTTTAAAAATGTTAAAATTAAGTATTGTTCTCCCCCTACATGTTCCAGCCATGTCCTAATGTGTAGAATGAGCCTAGACCTGTTCACCACAACTGCCTCTAAAATCCTGCACTGTCATTAATTTTTTGTGGCTTTTTGGCGTGTTTTCGTCACTTTTTCGGTGTGTTTTCGTCACTTGTTTTTCGTTTTTTTTTTTCCCATGTTATTGTTTTTTTCATCGCTTTTTTCATTGCTTTGTCGTCACGTTTTCGTCACATTTTGTTGTGTTTTTGTCACTTTTTTGTCACTTTTTTGTTGCTTTTCCGGCGCATTTTTGTTTTTGGACGCTTTTCTTTTAAACCCTTAGCTCCCACCTGAACCGAGCACATTTTCTCCAGTTTGGCTTTTACCCCAGTCCAAAAGCTTCTGGAAAAAGCTGTGAAAATGGCAACAAAACTGAGATGAAAACAATGATGGAAATGTGACAAAAAAGTGAGAAAAGTTTGACAAAAAAGTGATGAAAAATGGATGAAAAAGTGGCAAAAATGTCACAAAAATTGCAAAAGAAATGACAAAAGAAATGACAAAAACAATTACAAAAAAGTGACAAAAAATAACAAACAAAAAAAATGACAAAAATGTGACAAAAATTTGATAAAAATTTGACCAAAAAATGACAACAATTAGACAGAAAAAAATGACAAAAATGTGACAAAAATGAGCTACAAAAATGAGTTGAATACCCAACAAAAAAATGATGGAAAAAAAATCTGATGACGTGAGGAAAAAGATCCTCTCGGTTCAGGCGGGAGTTAAGAGGGTAAGCTTTTAGCTTTGGGTAAAGCTCGGTTACGCCCGGGGGTAAGGGTAAGGTAAAGTCAGAGCCAGACCGGTGGCCCTAGAGCCAGTGGCCCTTCTGTGCTCTTCCAGAATGGACATATGGCCAGTCTGCCCCTGAGTAGAAGGTCAAAGAAAAAAGAAAATGTTAGCTGTTTGTAATTTAATAACAGATTTTGTTTTATTGGTTGATGACAACAACTAATCCAGCAAGGAAACAACCCAATGAATAATAAATCCTCACTTAAATTTAGTCTTAAACACCTCGTCGTATTACTATCACAGTGATAGTGAGTAGATTCCAGGGTCCTTGGGGCTGCAACATATATCTGCTGCAGGGCACTGACAAATAACAAAATCTCTCACCATACTTCACCCTGTATGTGCAAAACAGTCCTGTCTAATAAAGCCTTTGGGCCTTAAAATGTACAGTATTTACAAAAGTCAAACCCAATTTAGAATTTTGCACCCTCCGTTTTATTGGCATCACAATGTATTTTAAGGCCAATAATCTTTATTTCCACCCTCTTACTACACCCTAAGTCAGTTTGTTTTGGAGCCGGCACTGCAGGGTTCTCCTATAGCTCCAGTCATGTTGCTCCCTAAAGGCTTTCTAAATGTGTATAAGCCTAACGACAGGGGCATTATATTGTCTCTGTTATTGATCATCATGTATATATATCATGATATCATTTTTACTCATTCCTTTACTCATAAGTAATGAACACACATGGTACATGCATGTGAACACAACACTCCGGATTGTAGCCATGGGATCATTTCCATCTGCTGAACCCCACTTGCACTCTCACACTCTCACTCAAACTGTCTGTTTTTAGCGGAAAACCCGGAGGAAATCCTACGGAGACATGGGGAGAACAAATAAACTCCACACAGAAAGGCCTCATCGAACCCTGGACGTTCTAGCACAAGCTCTCGCCGCTGCTCCCCTGTGCCGCCGGTCACAGTTACACAATAATATTACGCAATAATTGTGAATGGTGAAATACATTTGGACACGAATAACATATTTTAAGAACTGAGCTCATCACTTAATCATAATATGGGCCCTTAAAAGTAAATTGGGACTTAATGCATCTGTACTGTTGAATTAAAAATATAAAGAATATCAATATGGATGCCTTTACGACATTGCGGTTTGTATGCTTTGTACTAAGCAGCTATGATCTGCGAGTGCAAATACCACTGCATTACCTTGCACTACTTGGTGTTGTGTTGTCTTGTACACAAGGAAGATGGCTTGTGGTTTTATGATGATAACACTCTGAGGGTGTCCAAGATCAATCAAATCAACATCCAAATGCAGGACTCCCATCTCCACAGGCCATTTCAAAGGTTGGTATCGATTATTCCACCCATTCCTGCCTTTCAGGGGCCAGACCAAAGTGAGTGCCAGAGAAACGGAGGGATGATAATGCAATTACTAGAAGGAAGCCTTTATAGACTAGGTCTTGTAGGAAAGTAGAGGTGGTATTTCAGAGACATACAGGGGAACGAGGATTATTAGGTCTGATCTAGTAACAGTCAAAGCCTCAAAGCTAAACCTGAAACCAGTTAGATGGTTATTAGTTCATAGTGAAACGAAACTATGAACTAATAACCATCTTTGGCCTAGGCAATATTTTCTAAACTGTTCATCAACTATGGTCGGAAAGGTATGGATTCGGCCATTTTTACCAAAGATAAGTTGCCTGAAAGGAGCAGCACAGTAAACTAAACCACCGTCGGCCTAATGATCAGCACATACAATGCTTATTAAAGGGTTGTTTTGGGAAGGGTTTTTCATCACTATCAAGACTATCTATTTGCTGCAAGCTCCTGCTTATAAATGCTAAAAAAAAAAAGTTAGCCTAGCTCAAACCATGTGCCATCCTTGGCCAAGGCACCAATGTGAAGGTCCTCACAACCGCTTTCCAGCTTTGATTATCTAGCTCGTGCAGTGCTTTAAAATTCTTGAAACATTTCCCCCAAATTTTAAGAAACATTACTCATTACACAATGTGTCAGACCGTGACTATTTACTAGTAGAAAAAAGTAGAAAAAAAAATAGCCTAAGGAAAACTATGCCTTCATAGCAGGGGTGTCCAAACTTTACATAAAAATATATAAACAACTGGGCCGCACTCAGTAGAGGTCAGATATATAACTTCACCTCACACTTCACTTCACAATTAAAGTTAGCAAATTCAATAAAATGCTTAACCTGGCTAACACCAGGCTGCTGTGTGCGCTCGAATTATTTCGAACTGCACAACAGCCTGGGGACCATGGCCAAATCTCCGGTGGATTTGGGAACCAATCACAGAGCGAGGAGGGACGGCAAGACGATGACGCGCTATTCGATATACGGAAGCTTGTAGTTTATTTACGGATAATTTAAAAAAAAGTTTATTTACGGATCCAACATGACAGCAGCAGACACGATGGTATTTTTTGATCAAGCTTTAGACCTTGTTCTAAATAATTTAGCTCAAAAGTTTACAGCGGGTACGTCATACGTCATCTCATACGATGATACGATTGGCTATGGCTACGTGCAGACGCATGAGACTTTTTTTTTTTTTTTTCCGTATCGCCCAATAAACGACTATGGACGATCGTAAACCACACCTCTCCTACGAGAAAATAGGTGTGTTTAAGATGCGAGGCGCCTCGCCTCGATTCCAGACGAGACCAGGCGGTGGCGTCAGAGGGCGGAGAAAGGCGCCTCTAATCAAGGCAGACACATCTCAGCCCCGAGAACAGAGAGGAGCCTCAGGTCACGCAGCGTCTCGCGTTTGTTAGAAAGAGTTGGGAATAAAACTATTTTAAAAGTTTGTGAACACATTTCTGCTTCTCCCACACACCAGACAGACGCCCCATCACTACAGCTAAAATAACAGACTCTCCTCTTACAGTTTGGGATTAGAATAATAAACTTATGCATATTAAAATGTAGGCCATATGTTGAACACACGGGCACTTTCTGTCAAATATGAAGACTCTGAAGCATTTCTGCAGATGTAAGTAGATCTTGGTGATGAGAAAAAAGGATGCAGGAGCTGCGGAGCGTCACGGCAACACGTCTCCGATCTAAACACAACTCATATCCAATCATCTGTCAGTCCTCTGTCAGCGTACGTGTTTACGGCACTTCATTTCCCACAATCCCTTTGGCCTTTGTAGTTCAGCCAGCCGAGCGAGGCGGAGAAAAGCAACTTCGCTCGCCTACCCAAGGCGCTCCAGCCGCTCGGTCTCACGAGAATACGGGCACCGTCGCACAGGTGGCGTCACAGCGATTCTGACCGGCATGCACCGCTCGCCTGCAGCCGCCTGCAGCGCCTCGCTCATCTTAAACACACCTAATGAATTGGTGGTCCCCAGACTAAATATCACTTGTGATTTTAGTCTGGTGTTAGCCAGGCTATAAAATGCTATGCTTTTCAATTGAATATGCTTAAAGTAAAAAACAGTCTTCATCACAGCTTTCTATAAATTGATTTTCATTTAATATATATTAAATAAAATAAAAAATTTAAAAAAGGAAAAATTAATTAAAAATGTAGAAATGGCAGTGGGCCAATTAAAAGTGGGCCGCGGGCCGTAGTTTGGACACCCCTGCTTTATAGACTTAGGGTATTTGGCAGCCTATATATCCTACACCAGGGATATGCAACGTCAGGTTCGTGGGCCAAATCCGGCTCTGGCGCCCAAGGTTCCAGAAATGTTATTACACACACAAGAGATCAACAAAGCCGACTGTAATGTCACGGAAAATGCTGCCAATTTCCGGGGGCGGTGTCCAAAAATCCCGTCATACATCTGAAGAAACAACGTTGGCATTTGTAGAAAGTGGAGCTTTACTTTGGGACACAAGTGGGAGGTACGGCCTTATAACCTTAAACGAGAAAGACAACTCGCCCGCCACCAGACCAGTCCCGGTGCGCGTGGACAGCCCGTGAAGCTGCAGTGTTGCCATTCTCCACTGGATGACGCTAAAGCTCCGTTTCCCACCGCCGTGCCTCTCACTGTCTGTCATCTCCGCCGCGCTCTCGGATGCCTCGGACATCTCCAATCAGTTTCTCTGACTGCGCGGAGACCGAAAAGCCACGAGGAGCCGGTGAGTGAGACGAGGGGAGCGCAACATGCCCCGCGCTAAGAAGTATGAGTGACGATCAGCGGTGCGGCGTTTGTGACGGTTTAGCGGGCGGACCGGGAACTTTTATAGACTTTCTCCCCGCGCAAGTGACGAGCGGCAGCAGCAGCATCAATTGAGAAATCTGTGACTCGCGGATTGAGCGCTGACCGTCGGTGTGTCCGGTTAAATGCGTTGTGGCGCCGGTGCATGTCTGGAAGTGACATGGAAATGGCATTTCTCTGAAGAAGGCTCGTGTTTAGTGTGGACAATGGAGAATAAATAAAGGAGACGTCTCCCAGGATTAAAATCCCAACGACAGGTAAGATGCCATCCTCTTGCAAAACTACTTCTGATTTAGTACTAATAAGACAACACTGACTTAAATGTGTAGACTTTATCGTTAAGTTAATATAACATTTCCATTCAATGGTTTCACATTTAAGTCACATCTTTCTCTCACTGACTATTTGCTGACTTGTGAGTAAGCAGATTCCTTTGTAGTTTTATCCTATACTGTCTAAGCTGGCTTGGTATGCACTCTGACCATATACTTTTTTATATGGACAGTGATGTGATGGATGTTCAAGGACTTGTCCATAATACATGGAAAAACTACGATTTGGGGTTGTCATCAGAGCATTATAGGCTTTTCATTTAATTTAATACCTTACCCTGTCTTGTAGAATTTAATTTTATATGTATCTTAATCAACCTTCCTATTGACTATTCATGATAGCCACAAACTTTGTCTTTTTTCCCTCCTCACTATCTACAGTCCCCTGCTCCTGTATTTGCCCTTCATCCCCTTGACAAGCATTGTGCGGTCAGCTGTTTTTTCTCCCCTCAATTATTGCCATAATCGCATTTCATCCTGTAGAATACCAGATTGGTAATAACCTTACACTCCCATAGTGGCTGATACAATTCTGTTGTGATTCATTTAAGTCCCCTCTGAGAGTCAGAGGAAGTGTAGATCTTCTCTTTCACAGTCACTGACAGGCAGCCTATTATATTGTTTTATAGATTGCCGTCAGTAGCCCTTGAAGCTGCCTGCGGCCCACTGTTGTTCTGGAGGGGTTTATTGTGCCATGTTATTGGTTGGTGTTGCTGACAGGCAGAGCAAAGGCCACAGCAGCGTTTCTGCAGATTGGATCCCAATGACAGTTGGACTGTATTTGAGATTAAGTAAGTTTCATTGAGGACTTTGAAAAGCTTTCATCAATACTTGTGGAATTGGTTTTGTGGTCTAAAGGCTTACTGAGAAAGGTACATCTGTACCTGTTTCCCGCTCTATTCTCATAAGTCTCCGCTGAAAGTTGCTATAGTGCATGAAAGCCTGAACATGTTACCTTGCAGCTTCAGCTGTGTGCAACAAAAGCCCGAAGAAGGTATAGCACTGAGTCATGCGTATCAACCACCAGGTTTTTCCAGAGGAAGAGAGAACACATGGATAAGAAGCTTTTCTTGACTTTTAAGAAGCCACCCCAGGCTGTATTTGTGTTCTCTGTCTACTTCCTGCTCACTCTGTCAGATCAATAGGGCATAATATAAGAGTCTGGCTGCTGTTTGTCTGTATGAGACAAAACAATAGATGTGTCTGAGTTTTTACACTTCGCAAAGCTTTGCACAGCCAGGGGTACTTCTACACTGAAAATCACCTGTTAAGAATGCATGGTTTTACGAAGTCTCCACAGGGGAGTGACATTTCTGCATCTCCTGGAGTATAGCGACAAGCGCGTCAGTTTGTATAAGACATGTCACAGCCCAAGTCTTGTCTCTGAGAACACAGCACTGCAGCACCAACCGTGAAATCATGGATATTGCATCATTTTAGGGATTTTATATTCACCAGCAGCTCTGCAGATTTGGCTTAGTAGCACAATATGAACTTAAGTCAGAAAACTATACGTGATTACGTGAGATTTCAGCACCCCAAAACATGCTGCTCTGTAGTGTGCTATGTGTGCACTCCAGCTGGAGAGATTCCCTTTGTGTTTGAAGAAAAACTACAACCTCTGGTACATCTAAGGCATCATTGTGATATACACTTATATATTTGATACCATTGATATAAGCATGACCAAATGGACTGAGAGCAAGGGACTTTAACTTGCAGCAAAAAACAGAAACAATAAAAACAAAAATCGTTTTGTGCCTGGAAAACAACAGAATCCCTTGGCACAGCTGATCTCTGTAGGTGCACATGCTCAATGCAGTTTAAGAGGACAGAGCACAGGAATCCACACTTCCATGGCACTCATTTTAAGCTTTGTCTCTCCAGGCTTCTCTCTCACTGTTTCCTTGACTGAAAGCACGGGCACTGATTTTGGCACCTCTCACTCTAAAAGTTGTGCCAATGCAGTGAATTCCCTTCAACTTATCCAAGGGAGCAGAAAGCAACTCACTCCTCAAGTTCTCGTGGAACCCTGAACTGCCAGCCCGTAGCACTGGTTGGGGAATTTCAGAATTCGCGAAGGCCACTTCTAAACCCTACTTTCCTCAGGGAGTCAGGGAGCCTTCCTCTTTTGCTGACATTTTTTTTTTCTTCGCATCACACTGCCTTTGAATGCCCCAGGGTTCTTATGCACTGTGTGTTTTTCATGCCAGCTCCACTATGCTACTGTTGTCGAGCTCTACCTCATGTCATGTAATCATTAGACTGTAATTTGGGCAGAAAATCGCAATTACGCTGTATACAAAATTAGCCTGGTGTTTCTTACACTGGTTATTCCAGTTCAATTCCCTCACTGGATCTGGGACGTGATTTGAGCCTCGATTCTTTTGGCTACTTATCAACAAAAAGGGCTGGGCAACATAGCAAATTATTTTTATATATACTTTATGACTTACCGGGCAATTTAGTCAAACAGCTGATTATTCCACAGAAATCCGATCACTAGCACTGCCATAAAAACAGTGATAGTGAGGTATTTTGACAATCCATGTGTCATTCGTTTTTCAAATTGGAAAAACATAAACGAAATGACCTACTGTTGAAACATTTGCTGTAAGCATTTCCCAAAATAACTTAAATTTTCAATCTTACGCTTAAATAGAAAGATACATTTTGAAAGCACAGTCTCAGAGCATGATTATACTGTATAATCAATCAGGATTTATTCGTCTGCGGCAGCCGAAGTTTCCTTTGTATGCGGGCCATATTATTGATATTTGCTTGTCTCGCGCTGATGATATTGGGCAGTTTCTGATCAGGAAAATCATACTTCTGGAACAAGCGGTACATGCCCTCGGTGTGAGGTGTACCGAGGGGATGCAGAAACAGCTGTACCAAAAGTCGGTGCGCCCATGCCCCGTGCGTACGCTCAACCAGACATTCGCCTGACCGTTCTTATTAGGCTACTTTATTTATTGCCGTTAGACCGGTGAAGTGCAATACGGGGGAGGTGGCGGTCACTGCTAAAGCAGCCCTTGTGCTTCTCCGTGAGGCGAGAAGCTGTGCCTTGACTTCTGAAATCAGTTATACGTGTAGCCAGGGTGAAGTGCCTGCATCTATTAAGCGCAAAGCCTCCGAATGTACACAAAAGCTGCACTAGCCATTGGAAAAAGAAAATATCAGATAATATCTCTGTGTGTGCCATTGGGGAGAGACAAGCAAATGTCGGTATGGCCTGTACAGAGGAAACTGAGAATAAATCCTAATCACGCTCTGAGCCTGTGCTTCCAAAATGTGTTTTCTATGTGTCAGATTGAAATCGATATTTTGAGTGATTTTGTTTCATTACACGAAACGAAATATGCTCAGATGTTTCTTGGTAATTTCGTTTTTGTTTTTCAATTTAAAAATGGATTGAACAAATGCTACACAGATTTTTTTTTTTTTTGACCCTGTAGACATTGCCCTCCGATTTGGTTTCCGCAACAAAAGCGGAGAGATGACTTATCTTCAAAGCTTTTCTAAATAGAAAGTGAGCCCATGCTATTACATTTATTGTGCGGGAGCCCTGGGTCTGGTGAACAAGATGGGGAAAGAGGAATCTGATAGAATTAGCTGAAGGGGAGCCGCGGTTCATGCTCTGCTTTCATCTGTTCAAACGCCCTCTCTGTCGCTCAAAAGATAGCAATTATTTCGAGCTTGCATTCAATTTTGATAATCTGAGTTACCATTTATAATGCCAGGCTACGTGGCTGAAAAGAACTGTGTGTAATATGTTAATTTTTCCTGATCTATGGTTCAAATCAAAGCAGCCATTGTGTATCTAATAACGAACCAAAGTACCTGTTAATACTTTGTAATTTAAACAGACCGGCTGAATCGTTACACCCTTAGCTAAGACTATTCCTGATGTTTTGGAGATTGATCTGCCCTTTTTCGAGCCATGAGAGATTTTAATCCATTTCCAACATCGACGGTGGAATTATAAGCAAACACTTTCTTTACACTGTGTTTTTTCCCGTTTCCCTTGCAGTCTTCTTTTTTTCCTCGGCACGGCGTGAGGTGACTAATTTCTCTTGGGCTTTGGGCTTCAGTGTGAGAGAGAGGGTGAGAAGGAGAAAATGAAACAGCGGCGCACTCGCAGCTCAGAGGAAGCCGCCCACATCAAAAGTCTCTGATATCACCTCCAAAAGATCTCGTACTTTTCGCCGCGTGTCAGCTCTGCCTCGCTGTTTAGGCCGTCGCGTGTAGGTGCGTGCGTAAGTTGCAGCAGTTTTTGATCGCTGTTTACTCCACTCGTGCAGACATGGGCGACAAATCACAAGCAGTCGCCGTGCCGCCTGCTCTCATCTGGGAAGAGAAATTGAAATCCAAGCGAGCGGTTTATGCCACCAAATTGAGACCATTTCACTGGATGGTAGCGAGCGTCATGGCTGCCAATCATTGGAGCTTTGTTTATTACGTGTGAGTCACATATTAGTGGTTTACTGCTACAAATCCCACTTTAGTAATAGCAGGATGGAGAGAAATGCAGATTATCACAGTGTTGAAAAATACATGATGACGATACATGATGTGCGGTTAAAAGTTCATGTACAGAACTCTCAAGCGTAACTTGTGCTCACATATGTTTCACAAGACTTGTACAACCTCTCCATTTACAGTATGTGGGCTTAAAGCAACACAGGAATTTAGTTTACAACCAACATCTGCAAAATTAAACCAAACATGACGTGCACTGTGGGCTTTGGTACAAGTTTTTCTTTTCTACTGCACTGGTTCTGGTCTGGTAGTCAGAAGACTGCAAAAGGATATTACACCGATGGTATTGGATTGACTGTCAGTATTAATTCACCAGTAAACAAGTCACACTTACCCGAAACCTGGGCTTTGGGCTGCTTTAGTTTGGGCTTTTGTAAATAAAAACCTTAAAGTAAAGCTGAAGTGTCACAGACGGTATCTAACTGAATGCAAAGGTTCTCTTTCTTTAATACTGAGGAACAAATAAGTTGTGGAACACAATGTGTGTAAGAGTTAAGTTTTAGATGTGATCGAAAGGCAGAAAAGATCAAGCTTTTAGTGAGCAAAAATACATTTCACAATACAGATATTAAATACATACTGTATTTGATATCTGACTTCTTTCAAGCACTGAGGTGGACAAACTAAGGCCTGGGGGCCACATGTGGCCCGTGTAGTTATCGCCTGAACTGATAACCATCACTTACCTTGATGCACTAAAAATGTTCATCAACTACATTTCTAGAGCGGAGCAAACGCGAGGAAGCTGAATGAACCAATAAGCGAAGGGCGGGTGTCTGTCATTGATGTAAGGGATAATGCACAACGAGGTGCCCATTATCAGAAATAACTGGATGACGCGATGGCATGAACCATCCGACGCGAAGCGGAGCCAATCAGAATCGAGTATTCAGCCAGACCATGGTATAAGCATTGTTATTAGGTGTTTAAGATAAGATAAGATAAGATGATACTTTATTGATCTCACAGATGGAGAAATTGCATTCGATGAGAGAGCACCCGGCAGCAGCACCCATTCAGTGCGCACCACTCTTTTTTTTTTTTTTTTGCATTCATACCAATGGACGAGGAACGCACTTCCCTTTGGTCCTCATGGCGGGGAGCTGACATTGCGACTCCAAAAGACACTTGGTAAACATGGTTCCTATGAGTACATTGACCTTCCCTTGAACTGCTTAAAAGCCTGGCGCCAAAGAGTTCTTATTTTTCTAAAAATTGCTGTGACCCATGTGGCAACGCTGGGCTAAGTGAGTTTTTTTTTTACCACGCTGGTTTTTGTGTATTAGAAATAAAAAGTGTAAGCCTAAATCTATGATTGACAGGCTCTGGAGCACTCCCGCCTTTTTTACTCTTTTAAGGAACAGCCTATACGCAGTGGTCCACGCAGTGGTCTGTGTTTATTTCACAGACCACTTAGGATCATAACGAATGGGGCTGAATGGAACACCGGTCATCACTTCTATAATAATGCATGGTTAATATTCAACAGAATAATTAATATAACAGAACACCTACTTTTGATGTGTTTTTGGTCATTTACGATGATACAGCGCCGCTGTTTTCAGTGATGTAAAAGTCATATTTGCTGCAGTTTTGCTGTTTGTTGCTCTTATGTTTAGTTACAGTCTATTTTCTATTTGTTCTATAATCTGCAAACTGCGATTGATCCACTTGTCAGTATAAAAACCCCATGTGACACAAAATCAAGAACAAAACCTTTTTTTTGTTACAGTACAGGACACAGTGTGTTAGTGGTGCCTGCACATGATATGACATCCTCTCTGTGGGGAAGGCATTATTTTCTCTCCTAATAATATCTGCAGTAACACCTCCACCTGCTTGTAATTTACTTAAACATTGAAAAGCGCCATGCTTAATTATTCAGGTCCCCAGCTGTCTGTGGCCGTGCCCTGTTCAGTGTGGCTCCCCGCAGCAGAGTGTCTCGGGATGGACGTGCTCTTGGCCTGCTCATTAATTGATGCTCGGTTTGACGCCGGAGGTCTAATGCACTCTTGCGTACCAAGTACACACATACACACACTCGCACAGGGTGAAGGGGTTGTGTGAAGGAAGTGTGATGGCATGACGCTGTGCTAAAACGGCTCAAAGGGCATCTCCACCTCTGAGTGCAGCGATGGTGTTAGATTGAGAGGTTAAGGCTGAAGAATAACTGTGACCTGCTCCAGTGAAGTGGGTTCAGTGGAGTTTGTTGCATTTAAAGAGGCACATAATTTGCTCTTTTTTTTTTTCTTTTTCTTTTTTTTTTTACTTTTTTGCTCTTAACTGTGTCATAATTATGTTTCCATGAAAACATATCTGAAGTTGTGTTTCATTCATGCTTGTCTGTGTTATACTGTCTCTGCCTGTCGGCTTTTCAAGAGCTCAACGCCCCCCACACTGACTGATGTCTTGCTGTGGTGCTACTTGGTGCTTCTGAAGTCCTTATAATTTCAGTTTTCAGTACCTCCTCTAGATTGATTAAAACATTTTAGCATCCCTGCCAGCCTGCGTTTTATATTCTCAAAATGTATGGCTGAAATACCGTATATTGTTTTAAGTTGAATAGTGTGAAACAGTGGGACTCACGTTTACGCCTCGATGACCGAGAATTTCATTGCAATAGTACATTTAATTTTAAGTGATAAAATGTACAATGCCAATGCAAACGGGTATAAAAGAAATGTTAAAAAGCACAAAGCATGATAGAACATTTGAAAGGCATGTTTGAGTAATTTATGAGTCTTCATGTGGGGACCCGCGTACTCAATGCTGCTCCAGTTTACTCCAGCCCTATGGCTCTATGTGTGATCCGCTTATTTCTCAATCTGTAGCTCAAACTGTAGCACAGCTCATCCCTCCACCAACCTGCAAAAATATCCCTCGAAGCTTTACTACAACAAAACACAGCTCTACTGACAGCACAGAGGTTTGCTTTGAAAGGGGGGGGCTTATGGACAGTTTGTAAGTCGAACCTAGAAGATAGGGAAACTTTGAGCCGTTTTAGTACATGAGTGTAGCTTTTTCTGAAGAGAGCATAAAACCCGTGGTACACTATGTACCTGTGTGTTAACTGTCAAGGGTGTGAGTCCTGGCTCTGATACTTTGCTGTATGTCTCTTCCCACTCTTCACCATCTAATAATGTCTAAAGGCAAAAACGCACAGAGTGTTAAATTAAAGAAAAGGGTCATGGTGTTCAGTTCTTCTCAACCCTCACTGTACGCCTTGACATTTTTTAAAAAGCATTTCCAGCGATTCCTATTGTGATTACAAATGCTTGACCTTGATGTCTGGCTATAGAAAATAAAAAAGTATCTTGAGGCTTAAGTGCTTTTTTTCTTGAAATACAAAGCCCGCTGCGCTGGTCCTGTCATGGATGCCTGAGTGCCAGCCTGACCACTGTATTAGAACTCTGCAAGAAATCAATCCAAGAAATATAGAGGCAATTATTTTGTCTCCCACTTTCCCTGACAAAGTAGCGCCAAAGCAAGCCAAGAAGAAAATACAGAATTAAGGAGAAGAAAACAAATACGTTTCTGTTGTGGGAGTTTGGGGCGTTATGGAACATGGTGATTTGAAATCCTATACACACCGGCAAAGCAGCTGTAATTAATAAAGACAGCGTGTGTTATTGATTTCCTTGCACTGATATTATATTCTCTATGTAGCCGCAGCAATAGGAGCAAATTTAAAAATGGTTTAGGATTTCTGAAGTTATTGCTCAGTATACTTTGGTGTTTTACCCTGACCCTGAAGGCTCATATACTCTGCACTTACTGCTCTTTTGGTGCTTTAACTGCATTCTCTTGCCTCATGTGTGCCGTAAAAGTGAAACTACAAAACGACAGAATTTGTCCTTAGTTTAAAGCAGAAAATCTAATGAGACAGTATGCTGTAAATATAGTGAATCGTAAGCAGGGATGGCTGGAATCAATGGGCTGGGTGGGCTTTTTTGTCTCTCTTGAGAGAAATACATTTTTTATCGTTAATTTCATACCATGTCAACTAGTGATGCGCGGGTTGCGGGTTCCACCGCGGGCCCCGCGGTCTGCCCGCGGTTCGGGTCGGGTCGGGTCGTGAAATTCTCCTTTGATCGCGGGGCGGGTTGGGGCGGGTCAAAAAATGCCGGTCGCGGGCACTCTATGCCTCCGTACGCGCATTCATTGAATTAATTCACAACTTATTCCGTCGTCTTTACAGCAGGTTTTTAGCGTAAATATACGTCGGATTTTCATAAAACAAGCAGCGTTTTGTAGCTTGTGATCCAGAGAACGCTTTTGTTTTTCATGTTTCCTATTTTCCACCGTATGTGCGACTGTGTGTGACTTCGCGTTAGGCCGACCTCTGCTCTCTTCCTCTCTCCCTCTGGCCCAGCGCTCTTCGGAGGGGGAGAGAGAGAGAGAGAGAGCGCGCGCGCGCGTGAGGGGCTGACACGCCGGTGCTGTTCATACGGATCATAGTTGTAACGCGTAATTTTTAATGGTTGCGGGTGCGGGTGCGGGGCGGGGCGGGGCGGGCTGTAAAAATAGAACAACGTTGCGGGGCGGGCCGGGTCGGGTTAGAACCTGCTCCAAATGCGGGACCCGCGGGTTGAAAAAAACCCTGACCCGCGCATCACTAATGTCAACTAATTGCCTAATGTCATTTCTGTGTATAATCATTGTAGTTTTAGACATATGATTACAATTTTTACCGAGAACAAAAAAAAGGAACTAGTTATTATTAGCCCTGCGACACACAAATATGACAGTGATCAATAGATGGGAGTGCAGCATGGTCCCGCCTCCAGCACATACTTGGCTCTGGGACTGAGATCGGGACCATATCACAGAGCATGTACACCACGGTGAACTCTTCATTGGTCACATTCACTAGCACGCGGTATCCCTAAACACAATCTGAAACTTGCAAATACAACTGTATTATACAGATATTCTTCGTTCTTGCAAACTGACTTTTTACTGGAGACATAAGATGTTGTGGGGTGGAAGCTGCTGTGTATTTATGGAATTTCAATACGTAAGAAGGTGAATCTGGGTGAGTTCATTGGTTTAATGTTTACTCCCGGGTTCACATCTGTCTGGGTTTAGTGCTGTTGTTAAGTTTTAGCAGGACATAAATGACTAGTGTATGCTCTCATATCATTGTCCATCCATCCATCCATTTTCTTCCGCTTTATCCGGGGCCGGGTCGCGGGGGCAGCAGTCTCAGCAGAGATGCCCAAACTTCCCGATCCACACACACCTCCTCCAGCTGTTCTGGGGGAATCCCGAGGCGACACCAGGCCAGCTCGGAGACATAGTCCCACCACCGTGTCCTGGGTCTTCCACGAGGCCTTGTCCCATGAGGACATGCCTGGAAGACCTCCCGCGGGAGGCGACCAGGAGGCATCCGGAACAGATGCCCTAGCCACCTCAGCTGGCTCCTTTCGACGTGAAGGAGCAGCGACTCTACTCTACTCATATCATTGTACTTAGGGTAAATGCCTTGTTAGGTAATAGTCTGCTGTTTAGATGTTATGTAGCTATTTGACTGGAGTTTATAGAGTAAACTTTTGCCTTGTTGTATTTGGAGTCAATCGTCACATGCCTGATGCTCCAGCTCTGGGAATTTGAGTTGTCTGTAATGCTAGTTCCTTGGGTAATTGCTGATATGTGGTTACATGCTTCTTTTTAGTCTGACAAGCTATTGGTTTCAGGAAGCCTGATAGGAAATGGGGGCAGGCTCCGGAAGTTCCTCGTGTAATGGACTGTCCATTGAAACCTTTTTGCCTCTCTTTAAGTCATTGTTGAACACAGGCATGTCATTGTTAACTTCATGCTTGTCTAAACGCACGACATTGTCATATTTTTCTTTCCCTTCGGCTATTTTTTATTTACGCCCTATTCTAAATATAGAACCTCAGCTGGCTCCAAAAACCCAGCCAAATTGCTAACATAGGCAATCTTCAGTTAGCCCGCTCTGTACAGTGTGGGGAAGCCACCCTCATTTAGTCCATCACTATTCTACCTTCTATGAGCCACTCACTCACACCACAGTTATACAAAGGCAAGGTGAGCGTATTGTCTTGCCCAAGGGTAAAAAAAAATCTCCTCATATTAATTTTGTTCCATTGTTTTACTGTCAATAAGTCATTGTGGCAAAGTTACAATGTTTTGAATATTTACATAAGTCGTTCCATGTGAAGTCAGTATTTATTTAATCCTTTATGACATTATCAGAGTTTGACCATTGAGCCTTGTACATGTGTGAAATGGGGTGTGCAGAGATCAGCTGTGAGCCCTCGGCACACTGGCCAAATGGAAGGGGCTAATGTACAGGCTCAATGCAACGATGCGCAGCTGCCATCTATTAGCATTTGGAAACATGTCGGCGCTCATAATCCTCCAGATAATTAAAAAGAGCACTTTTCTGCCTGTATGGCCTATTATCTGAAAATGAGCTCTTTGAGAAGTGTTAGAGACAGAGGGTAGAGCCAGTTGATAGCTTGACAGTTAACAGTTTGCCGAGCCTCCCCTGAATAAATGGTGTGAGACGTGACAGACAGCGATTCTGTATTAAGATACCGAATATCTTACCCCGAAGGCTCCGCGGGCTCCAACGGGACTACAGAGCCGGACATGCATTTGGACATTTGCATTTCTCTGGGGCTATGAAGGCGTATTCTGGGGAGTGCTCGAGTGAATGTGCTGAAGACTGGCTTTCAGATCGGGCACATCTCTCCAATAGCATGTTCTCTGACAACACTGTAAGCCTCTGACAGCGCATTATCCCCACTGCTGTGAAGAGAAGCATAAATCTTCTGTGGAAAGGAGGGGAATGAAGCGGTTCTGGCTGGCTGCTAATGAACTGTGATATGTTATAGAAGGTGTCTCTTCCATCTGTTCAAGCCAAAGTATTTCAAAACTTCCCGGTGGTGCCAGCCAAAGTGTCTTTTTCTTTGCCTGGCTGCTAGCTGCCTCAATAGAAGATGACCTGTTCATGTGGATGAATAAACCTTACAACTTTTGGCATCTAAACCTTTTGGATGCCAAGAGTCAATTGTCTGCGCTGACAGTAGTGTCTTGCGGTATTGAAAACATGAATTTGTGTATGTATTTCAACAGTTTGCTTTAAAAGCAGTACCGAGTAGCTCATGCCCCTAGAGGCCATAAGCGCCACTGCAAGTGTCGTAACATGTTGCGTTTTTTTACTCATTAATTGTCCATGAGAGTAAATACTACACTGACAGAAAAGACGAAGGGAGAGAGAGATATTGTACATCCAATTAGACAATGAAGATATTTTTTTATCACTCAAACTCTGATGTAAATACTGTGTAAGTGGCGCTAGCCCGCAGTCCGGCTTCTTTTTCGTGATTCCATTAGTGTGTATTGGGGCCTCCGACTCGTAGGCAGCCAACTTGCAATTGTGGTTTTCTAGCCAGAGACACCAGAGGGAGATTAAAGACCCCCCAATCATCCCATTAATACTTGTATTACCCCCAGAGGGACTGCGGAAAGGATTTATTAAGGTAAACAAGTTAGTACTGCTTTAAAAATAAAGAATGCAGTGAGTACATTTGGACTAGTCCCATGTTGGTGTTTGCAGTCTCTCATTCTTTGACTTCACTGCTTCACTGATACGCCGCTTACCTGGTGGTTTTGAGTGGCAGGCGCACACAGACACATTCTCAAGATCACTAATGCTAAAAATAGATAGTGGAAATGCTGTAACAGTGACTTGCGTATGTTCTTTGAGAGGCAGGCTGACATCATTACGGGGGTGGGAGGACGGTAGGAATAAAAAAGTTTCACTGATATACCAAGAATTTTGATACCATTTTAACATTGAGTCTTGCGGAGGAGTTCTCTGAGCATATGCTGCGAATGCCAACAATGTTGAGTGTCTGGCATCTTCTCAAGTCACGGGTCTCAATGCTCTTATCAGTCCTTGGAAACAAACAAGCCTTTTTTACTTATTAGTAACTATGAATTCTCTGTCTGATAGTCCATTGATTGTATGAATCCTGTACTACAATCTTGAGTATGTCTAAGTGTGTGTGTGCCTGTGCGTCCCTGTGTGGGCATCACGGGGTGGAGCTGCTGAGTGCCCTGGTGCTTGATTCCTCTGAAGGGGTGGAGCACAGACAGCAGTGAGACACACCTATTTATCACAGCGAAGCAGGGAGTTCATTAAAATAGCCCACGCAGCCTCCTCTGTGGCTCTTCCTGCAGAGCTTCACCGTCTCCCTAAACAAACGGGGTCAACGCAGCGACCTCGCCACAATCCAGTGCCGTCCTAAAGGGCTTGGTTAGATCATAATTAGACATCATCGCTTCTGTTGTTTACATGGATAGTAGCTACGAGCCGCTACGTAGTTCTCGCAATTGATCGTGTTTGTTTTCATGTTCGATGCAGGATAACATGGGGACATTTACCTGGTAGTAGCAGTTTATTTTCTTCGGTCATGAGAAACATTTACAACACCTCAAAGATATTGTACATAAAACAATAAGAACGATAATTAATACAATAATGGTATGAGCATGCATCATACTATCAGATTTTGTTTCCATTGAGCATAAATGAGCCATTTTTTGTGTGTGCAATTGCTTTGTCAAAATGGTCGTCAGCTTTTGGGTGTAGATGTAACCGCTAAACTGGAAACAACCTACTGTTTTCATTTGTTTCCAAAAAAAAAAGTATTTATGGTATTGTACATGATCTAGAGTATAGGACTGGCCTTTGCAAATGAACAGTACATTGCCCTTATCCTAACCCTTTAAAAAAACAAAAAAAAACATATTTATTGAATATTCAGAGCAATATATTCCTTTAACTGCTGTACATCAATTTCTGTATAATTGCATAGTAATGACAATGGCATTAATAAAAAGGAGAAGGTCAAAACATCTCCCATCAGTTCAGTAGCTCTGTGCCGCTCTGTGCAGCATCATGCCCAGGGCGCGTTCATGCGGAGAGAAACAGACAGCGGCATCGGGAAGAGGAGAGAGGAGGAACAAAGATCAGTATTCTTAACATATATATTAATCATCCTTTTTGATATATATATATATGTAATTTACATTTATTTTGTTGCTGCAGTTGTAGTTCAGTTGACATATTTGTTATTAGCAACAGCAGAAAAAGTAAAATTAAATTAAAAATATATCGTGTATAAGCTGTTTAGTAAAGCACGTTGTTTCATTTGTAATTCTCTGTATTATTTTTCTTCTTGGCTTTGGTTGTCATGTTATTAGACTTTCATGACAGATGCCCATGGCGGATGAAACATTTTAACCTTGTTTACAGCCTCAGTGTTGTTTTACCTTTGTGCTATTTCTGATCAGAAAAAAAAGGGTTGACAAAAAGCAGATAAAGAAGCGAGCTTTTGAATAGAGAATAAGCATCAAATATCAGCATTCAGCGCAGTAAAACATGGCCTTCCAGCTGTCACAAGTCCTGCCATTGATTGCTTTAATAATTTTAACTAACATTGGAGAAAATACATTAGCAAGTTTGAGTGCAGCCGCAATTAAAATGAATATTGCTCTTGTGCTCATCATCTGTGCCACGGTTTAATCAGAGTAAACTGTATAGATGGTATAGATGCAGTCACAGACCTAGTTTTATTCACATGAAGGGAAATTCAAATTACTGACAGAGGAAGACATTTACACTCCCAGCATGCATGTAAGGATGTGTCCGCGTCTGCTCTGACTAATCTTTGTCACGCACCCCTTTAATGGCTTTGTGGCCAATTAATGATGTAGACATGGCTCAGCCTGACATCTCTCTCCATGGACTGCCACTAATAGATTCTATCCAGTCAAGAAATCTTGTGATGACTTAAGATGAAAATCAAAATCGGACCCATATCAGTGAGTGAAGCATTATATGGTTAGAGGTGAATGAAATCTTGAATTAATGGTTAGCTGCCACTGAGATGGGAGATATATCGTTTAGACAATGATATCCAAATTGTTGTCTGGACGATATGCAACATTGGGATATAGAATATTTCATAATTTGTACAATCCGACCCCACAAACACGCACACTATAACCTTCTAAACAATTATATGTTGCGATTTTAATACTGTAGGGGTTTGTTTGACTGTATTTTTTTTTACCAAAACACGATCGTTCCTCAATTGTATGAGAGAAAGCTGCTACTAATTTGCAATACAACTATGGAGAACTTACCTGTGTGTTATGACATTTTTTAGATTGAAGCAACAATCCAAAAACGTAACGAGGAAAGCAGATGTACGATTCATAAAATAGTTCATAGTTCATGTTCAAATCAATAATGTCTCATATCTTTATGTACTAGTAATTTAATACAATAGTAGGTCAGATGCAGCGAGTCAAAAGACCAACTGGACCTTCTTTGCAAAAATATCATCTGAATATCAATATAGAGATATTGAAAAAGAGATATTAAGTTTTGTCAATATCTCCCACCCCTAGCTGTATTTGACATAGTGTTACAGCTTATTCCACATGTAGTGGACCAGACCCTCCATATTTTCCTTTCTCAGTCCACAGCACATGAAGATTAGGTCCACACCAGTGCAGCCCAATTCACATTGTGAGCTAACCCGACACGGACAGTTGGTCAGACTGTGTTGGACCTCTTCCGTGCCGTGACCGAGGGGCTTGTGGGTGTATGGTGCGTGTGTGACCTCTGGAGGAGGAAAAAAAACAAAAAAACACCACATGACAGTTGCAAATGCACTATTTTGCTTCACGCGAGCTTATTTGAACCACAAAATTATGTTTTCCCGAATCGTTGCCAGAACCAGTGCGCGGGTGTCCCTGGTGAATATGTGTGTGTGTGTGCGTGTGTGTGTGTGTGTCTGTGTCTGTGCATTAATACAAGGAGGACATTGGGTTTGTTCTTCAAGAGCTGTATCCTGGTGCTCTTCTCTGCTTTGCGCTGGGTGGACGGTGGTGCACTGGAGCAGATGTGGCATTTAAATGGCCTTCTTTTTTGGAAGCAGGTGGCTGAGAGTGATAGATCATATATGTCATCTCTGGCTCTGCTTTGTGCTCTATTAGGACCAGCAGAATGAGTTCTTTTCCGTGGAGCGTTAGAAGTGCTTGAGCAAGGACACACACAGTCCACAACTGATGCACCAACACAGACCTGCTGTAAGGTTTCCCTCATGCTCCCTCGCACATTTCTGCTGAAGAGGAATCTCTGTAAAAAACAATGTACAAAATGCCAATAAACCTTATCGCTTTCTCTGTTTAAAATGTTTATGCAGATGGCACTTTAGTCAAGATGCAAAACTCAGTCCAGCAGTTATTAACATCTGTGAGGACTACAGGAGCTCTGGGGGAAAAAAATAGGTGCTTTTACAGTTGTTGCAAATAGTACTACCTCTTACACTCTTTTTGCATGTTTTCCCTGTACCATCTGTAATGGTCTGTAAGTCTACAGGCAGAACTTTGCAAACCACAATGTGAGGTGAAAATCTTGTCCCAGTCTGTGTCTCATTTCTGCTAAAGTCGAGACCATATCACATCGAAGTGAATCTGTGTGTAAAATGTTATCGTATATCTTGTTAAGTGAAGCATGTTTTGCCTTTTGCGTTCTTTCCTGGCTGGTTCTAATTTTCTCCTTTCGCCGCTGGTCGGTCTTCTCGGGGAGGAGAGAGGGCGTTTCGATGGGCCCACAGCAAACAGGACTAAAAATAATGAATCTGTGCCTCTGTTTGAGCTTTGCTGCTCTTTGCCTTTCCCCCAGGAATAGCTTTCTAAATACACACAACACCAAAGCCGCCACGCAGCTCAGGGCCAGCTGCAGGCTCTTCATCTCTTTAAATATCCAAAAGCTTTATGGATCTGGGCAGCCTTGTATGGCGTAACACTGTGAAAAATGTATTTTTATTTACTGTGAATAAGACTAGCTGTAGCAGTTTCAGCAATACACATTACGACAAATGTGAGAAGAATACTAAGAATACTTACCACTTTCAGTAACTGCTTCTCAGTTACTGAAAGTTGACGTGGGATTAAAGATTATTATCTTGTGTTAGTCCATTACAATAAATTAAGTGTTATTGTTTTCAAAGACGCTTTACATTGACATACACAAACTCACACACAACATTCACCCAGACTTCAAACAGTCTCCCATCCAAGTACTAACCAGGCCCTACTCCGCATAGCTTCCGAGATCTGAGATTGGGCAGAGCAAAGGCTTTTGGTGTTGTTAGCTCGGTCATACTATTTCATTATTGGCATAGCAAGTGTTTAGCAGTCATTATACTTGGTATATCATCTGTCTTAATGGTCATTGTGGGCAGTGGTTCTTGTCCTGTAATTTTATATGGACAACACAGAGCAAAATGTATTTACAGTGAGAGGAATTTATAACATTTCTGCCTAAATTGGTCATAAAATGTGGTCTGATCTTTATCAAAATCACAAGAATGAATAAACAGTGTCTGCTTAAGCTAATACCACCCAAACAATTACATGTTATAATATTATTATTGGCTATAACATTCACAGGACCGCGAGGAATAAGTAAGTACACCCTTGGATTCAATAACTGGTTGACCCTCCTTTGGCAGCTATAACTTCATCCAGACGTTTCCTGTAGTTGCATATTAAACGTGTATAATCTTGGACCATTCCTCTTTACAAAACTGTTGCAGTTCAGCGAGATTCCTGGGATGTCTGGTATGAATGGCTTGCTTGAGGTCATGCCACAGCATCTCAGTCGGGTTTAGGTCAGGACTTTGACTGGGCCATTCCAGAACGGGTATTTTATTCTTATGAAACCATCGTGAAGCTGATTTGTCTTGTTGCAGCATACATCCTCTTTTGAATTTCCCACCTTTCTATGTGGAGTGTGCATGTCCTCCTCGTGTCTGCATGGGTTTCCTCCGAGTACTTCGGTTTCCTCTACCACTAAAACATGTACAATTGGCCAAGATGAATGAGAGTGTGTTTGAGAGTGCAAGTGTGGGACAACGGATGGAAATTAGCCCATGTCTACAATCCGGTGTGGTGTGTTTACATCCATGCATGTTTCTGCACTGTCCCGAACAAATAAACCAATAAATAAACTGTTGGATAGATGGCCTCAAGGTTTTTTTCTGCAAAATATCTTAATAAACTTGTAAGTTCATTTTTCCTTTGATGATAGCTCGTTGTCCAGGCCCTGAGGCAGCAAAGCAGCCCCGCACCATGATGCTCCCTCCACCATACTTCACAGTTGGGATAAGGTTTTGATGTTGGTGTGCTGATCCATTTTTCCTCCACACATGATGTTGTGTGTTCCTCCCAAACAATTCAGTGCTCTTTCGCAAACTTCCAACGTGCAGGAATGTGTTTTCAGACAGCAATGGCTTCCTCCGTGGCGTTCTCCCATGAACCCCATTCTTGTTCAATGTTTGACTTATTGTAGACATGTCAGTAGAGATGTTGGCATGTGCCTGTGATTTCTGTAAGTCTTTAGCTGACACTGTAGGGTTGTTGTTTTTTTTACCTCACTGAGTATTCTGCGCTGTGCCCTTGGAGTCATCATTACAGGACGGCCACTCCTTGGAAGTGCAGCAACAGTGAAGCCAAACTGTCTCCATTTATAGAATTTTTTATTATTTCCTTGGAAATATGGACAGCAAGACTTTTAGAGATGGTTCTTGTTACGACCTGCTTCTCTAGGGTGAAGGGAAGTAACATAAAACCCAAGATGTTGGTTGGTAAAAGAAAAACAATTTTAACAATACAATTTATTTTGGTATGTAAGGTAAATATTATTAACAAAAGTAGGCTCTAAAGGGAATACAATAATGAGTTCAAACGAAAAACAAACAGATACAACAATTTCACTAATATAGTGTCTCACAAATTTACAATATTCGATGCACACACAAGAGACACAACCAGGCCTAAGGCGAGCTGCACTATTGAGTTCCAGCCGCCTCGAACCACAGATGAGAGGCACTTTTATTGGTCCTCCGTGTTGATAGGTGGGACCAGGTGATTGGAGAGGCGTAGAGGCGCTGTACCAATCAAATGTCCGGGGAGGATCAACGAACCACCATCAGGGAAGGAACCCAATCCACCAATCAGAGACGAGGACTCCAACAGCAGCATTAACATAACAAACAAGGCACAACGAGGTTAGAACATATGGGGCGGAGAGAAGGCGTGAGCGGGCCCCCGCCAAACGCCGTAACAGTTCTGTAACCTTCTCCAGCTTTATACAAATCAACAATCTTTCTTTGTAGGTGCTTCAGAGAGCTCTTTTGAGCGAGGCATGGTGCATAATGCTTCTTAACAAGAGACAATTCTTAACTAGTGTGTGTTTTCCAGTGCCAGGGCAGCTTTAAACCACACCTCAGTGATTGGACTTCAGGTTGGCTCACACCTGACTCTAAATGTCTGCATACATTTGTCTATTTGCTCTTGGAGTATCCTTAGCCAGGGGGTGTACTTACTTATTCCTCGCTGTCCTGTGAATGTTTTCAATTCAATGAATTTCAATATAGATCCTCCCACATTTTGTGACCAACTGTATATAGAACATTATCTTTGTTTAAAAAAAAAGACAAGAAAAACAAGTGATGCAAGATGTAATTGAAACCACATTGATTGTGTATTATAGCTATGATGTATTTTTCCTCTCTTCACTCACTGTATGAAAAGATAAGACTGTAGAAAGTATTTGTTGTGATGCAGGACGTGTTCATTCTGGAAAACTGTACATGAACGTTTAAGTTATCGCTTGAATGAGCTCGAAATAAACCAAACCAAACCAAAGATCACATTTTTCGAAACATTTTAATTGGGTTGTATTTGCTTCTTTGTTGCAAGTGGCAAAAACAAAGTAAATCTCAAACCCGCAGTGGAGCAGAGAAAGTGTGCTATTTTATTGTTTATTATTAGCTTGTATAACAGCATCATCTCTCCGAGGGATCGGCGCTTTGTGAACAATCTCCTTTAGAACATCCCGGTCTTTGCGTTGCTGCTCATCCTGACAGCTCTCCCCTCTGCTCAATTAATTTTAATCAAATGTTTACGATGCACTAACAGCTTGAATTGTTGTGTGTAATAGTGATGTGGAATTAAGCTGGGCTGCACTGATGGTGCCAAACAAACACTAATTAGTTTGTGGTGATATATTCATGCTGTCCAATCACAGGCAGAGAGAGTATCAGCGGGAAATGTGGATAATTGAGCTCCCACTGTTCCTCCTATCTGTCGCTGTGAAGTTAGGCATATTTCTATTGTTCTCCAGGTTTTTTTTTTCCTTCAGACTACATCCTTCTTCATACCATTCCTCGATGTAAAGACCTCCCTTCAAAGCCAACGCAAACAGCAGTCATAGATAATTTATAGAGCGGCTCACGTGTGGATTGGAGAACGCTCAGATGGAGGACAAAATAGGAATAAGATAGTTTGGCAGATGGTACTGCGTGGCTGAGAAGCACTCAAAGGCATATTGGTATAGAGTTTGCAGGTTCTTTCCATGTGGTTGGTTTAGGTGCTCTGGATTTCACCATCAACCTAAAAATGTACCATCTTATATAATCTCTCTTGGTTGTAGATCAAAACTTAAGCAGACAAGTGGCTAGAACACAATAAAATCATGATTATGTTTTTGTCGCTCAAAATAAAAAAATATCCTTTTCACTATTGATCGTTTTCAGAATACATAAATACATTGTTTGCATTGGTAGTAAAGCCTAGGAATAATGGCAAATATATAGCACAGGGTCGTTGCTTCTGTGATGAAGTGTCCCCTCTATCCAAGCGTTTCTTTAAATACCCTCCTGAACAAACCCTACGATCGTCCTGCATCTGTTTAATTCCATTCTCCTTCGGTCCTCACTCTGTCAGCGTCCCTTTGCCTCTCGGGTCTTCGACATGTCTTCACTGCACATAGCCGTGGGCTTACTTTAAAGTTTTGGTAGGACAATATGCTTTAAGTAAGGCTTCACAACTGGAGGGTCCTGAGCTTGTTCCCCAGGTGGACGTGGCCTCTCTCTCTGTATCGGTGTAGGTTTCCCCCGAGTACTCTGGTTTCCTCTACCACTAAAACCATGTACAATAGGCCAAGATGAGTGAGTGAGTGTTTGAGAGTGTGAGGGGGGAACAACGACAACGGATGGAAATTAGCATGGCATATTTACATGTAGTCCATGAGTGGTCATTGACATAACACCGTGTCATTACATTTATTTTACACTGTACAATCATTCAATTAATACATTTCAAAACTATTGGTTTATTTATATACCAATATATAATTTCCATCT
Organism: Gobius niger; assembly: GCF_951799975.1. Taxonomy (NCBI): domain Eukaryota; kingdom Metazoa; phylum Chordata; class Actinopteri; order Gobiiformes; family Gobiidae; genus Gobius; species Gobius niger. The sequence continues at coordinate 18,510,481 of NC_136871.1, forward strand.
GTCGTCCCCCACTCGCGCTCTCAAACACTCTCTCATCCTGAACTAGTCTGTTGTGGAAGGGGAGACTGAAGTACCCGGGGAAAACCTACGCAGGCACTCCACACAGAAATTGAACCAGGGGCTTTCTAGCTGTGAAGTACAAGCGTTATCGCTGCGCCACCGTGCACTTGTTTTCTTTCAGCCTACACAGAAAAATATATGCTGCACGAGAATTTTTGAGCCCACATAATGATAACAACCCTGGAATAGTCCATTAAATGACTGAAACATTTGACTAGTTTCAGTAAAGTGGGTGAAGGCACGCACATCCACAGTTCTAAACAAGTGTGCAGGATCAAAACATGAAAAATGTCACAAAAACAAATAAAAGATCCGCACAACTTAGTCGCTCCAAAGCTTATTTAATGTTCACCAGGTTTGTGACGTTTCGGGAGGTTGACGTTTCCTTGTCTGAAGAAGGGCTAAGGCCCGAAACGTCACAAACCTGGTGAGCCTTAAATAAGCTTTGGAGCGACTAAGTTGTGCGGATCTTTTATTTGTTTTTGTGACTAGTTTCAGTAAAAACATTATTTTTCTGGCTCAAGATCATTTTTATAAAGTGCCCAGAGCTGCAGGTCATGTGATATTTGTGATTGATTTGCAATGAACAAATCACTAACAGGAGCTAGAGTTCACGCTGGTGCCTCTTTGTGCTCTTCTCGTGCTGCGTTTGAGGCTGAAACTCTGTGTGAAAGTGTAAAAGCCTCGTCTAATAATAACCTCAAGGAAAAAGGAATACATCTAACATCACAGTGTCACGTTGCTATACGGAACAAGCTTTGATTTTGTAAACCTGTTTCTTCACAAAATGACTTGTGCGTTTTTGTTCAGTAGATTTTGATAACTGAAGAAAAAAAATAGCTAAAATCTCTCCCTAAACACCAAAGAACACCTTCGCCGGAGAACGATAATTTCACAAAAACTTCCCAAGCAGGTTGCTATTGTAAAACAAGAAATGATATCAAACAAAATGACTTTCAACTGTGTCAGCAAAAACATTTCCATCTATCAAGTAGAAAATCAGATAGAATGAAAACTTTAAAGGGGGGGGGGGGGTTTAAGCTGCTCACACAAAGACCTCAACTTGACAACATAATGAATGAAAATGATTCTATGTGCTATAATTACACTTTCAAATTGATTACAAAGTGTGCTAAATTGTATTTGGTCTGACTCCGAAAGAAACAAGCCAAACAAATGTGATTCTTTGCTCGCTGTGTAGCTGGTAATCGGCTGCTTCAGATTTCTCTCTCATCGATGGCCTGATCTGCTGCACATCATCAACAACACACAGACACGTTAACCACAGCCGAAAAACACCAGCTGTGCACCGATCTAGGATGACGAAGCATTACAAAAGAACAACAACAACACACAACTGCATGTATTAAATGAATACCCAGGGTTACCGTAGACCGTTGAAATGGGCTGATGTTTAGACTTTATTCATTTGTCTCTCTAGCGCAGGAAATACTTGAGCTGAGCCAAGACAAAAGTTAGGTGTGCCTTTAGTATTACACGCATATTTACGTGAGTTTTGAATGGAGTGGGGAAACATTGCTGGTCTTATTTAACACCTCATTTAACTAATTTAGTAAAACACACACAATAACGCAATTAAAGAAAAACACATCAACAAGAACAACATCAAAAACTATTTAGGACAGTCACTGCAGATGGAATTACTGATTTCTTGTAGCTGTTTTTTTCTGGGCTACTTCTGCCTGGGTGGCATCTTCAGTGATGAGGGAATCAAAGAAAAGAGAGGTTTTTCCCGCTTGCCTTGTAAATAAACTGATTTCAGAAGTCATTTGATGCGGCCTGTCGCCTGAGGGAGAAGCGCTGCTTTAATCAGTGACCACAGGACTGAGACAGCCGACCAAAGACGTCAACCTCGTGCCAACAGCAAAGGGGTTCGGACGGATGCGACGTGTGTGCCAAGTACCGTATGTACACGTTCAGCAGTTCTAGTTGTGATCATTTTACTCTGTTGCTTCTTTGCTGTTTCCTGTTTAGTTGAAACCACTTGGGAAAGCTTGGCATAATTGCTAACCTGCTGAGAGGGCCAGATGTTTATAGCTTCTCTTCTCACACTGTTACCTTGGTCTGTTAAATTATTCTACTCTCATAATGTTGTGCATTTATTACTCTGTGTATAATTTAGACTAGTTTTTCTGCTTTATATAAAAGAATGAAACTGGTCTGGACCCTCCAATCACTGCATTGAGTGATTGTGTGATTGCAGCGTTAGCCTCGCTGGCAGCTGTAGCGCTAAAGCTTAACCTGCGAGTAGATTTAGCTCTGTGTCGGGGGCTGATTGAACCTGTTTATTCAATTCTTGCTCGGACTCAAGCGGGCAGCAGGATGTATGATTACAACAACTATTACAACTATCAAAAGCATCAAATTAATGTAAGTACACGTCTCAAACACACAGTCGTCTCAAATAGAGATGCAAAACTGTGTTTTTGTATCTATGTCATGTAGGGCTGTGCAATTAATCGAAATTCAATTATGATTTTGATTATCACACAACACGATTATAAAAATAGATCATAAAAAAGATCATTAAGGATGCCCTCCCGCTTGTCCAGTCAAAGCGTAGAAAGTCCGTCCTGCGCGGTTTGTGAGAGCGCGGCTGATCGGCTGAACTACCTACAGCGTGACAAACTGTCGTGGAAATAATAGTATAATAATTTTTATAGTACTTCTTGAGATAACGCTTCTGAGAGGTGCTCACCTGTTGCTGAAAGGAGAGCCGATGTCTAGAAGCCGCTATATCCTTTGCCCAGGTTGCTGGTTGTTGCAGAAAAGTCTAACCCCTCAGTTCAAAGCAAACTCGTATTATTTCATGCCGCTGTGATGATTGTTTTTGTTCCCTTCGCATTTCACGTGCTACTGGCAAATGCTTTGGTCCGACATAAACAAACAGCGCTGTGTGATGATGTCATCCCGCAGCGCAGCTCGGTTTGCTTGGGCAGGTGTGAGGGCTTTCCATCAGGGGGCAGATGAGCCAGGGATGTCTTTAATAGAGGATTGTAGAGGATATAATTTGGACTTTTTGTTTAACTGTCCAGAGAAAATATTTTGCATAGTTTTTTTTTTTTCATGAAATTAAAAAAGGTAACCAATAATCGTTTGAATAATTGTGATTATGATTTATTCCATATTCGCAGCCCTAATGTAATGCCTGCGTTTCAGTTTGATCCTCTCTTCCATGAATCTTCCTCACGTCGCCGCCCCCTCTGGCTGATTTGCAGATCAAACTTTGTTTCAGTGCGCCATCATGCAAGACCAACTCCTCTCAAAAGATTCTTCACACACACAAGATTTTCTGACAATAAAAGCAGATATTCATGTCCCAGCGTAGAGTTTTGTCAAAAGATAAAAGGGTTCCTTCCCCCTATCTTTCCTTTCATCAATAAAGAACACAGTGTGAAGGCAAACCCCATTTTCTACTGCGTTGTGAATTTCTCTGTAACACAACGAGCCGGGTGTCACTGGAAATGAATCGCCCAGAGGTAATTAAACATGCAGCTCTTTTAGGAGAAAAAGCAAGATGGTGGAAAAAAAGTAATGACAATTCAGTGGGAAAAACGTAAGTGTGAAGGAGGGGTGAGTGCTCCTGTATGCGCAGCAGATGCCAGGGCCGCAGTGTTGATGCGCCGTGCTGCTTGGCATGGAGCGAGATGGGACTCTTGCCAATTAATTAACCAGCCTGGTAAGCAGCCTTCACATGGTCTCGAGTAGCGCTCACAACATCGCCCACTTGTCTTGTCACGAGCATGTTTGGGTGATAGCAAAGTGTTTATGTGGGTTTTTTGAGTAAATATTGGATTTCTATTGAGATGAAGAGCTGTATGATTCTTAAAGGTTAATGGGGTGTTTACATAACATCGTGTAACATAATATAATGTTCAGTGTTTTGAAAGCTGTCAGCCATACTTCCATCCATCCATTTTCTTCCGCTTTATCCGGGGCCAGCCGTACTTTTGAGATATAATTTGACTCTCATTACGTTCTTTGGATTGATTCATCCCAATATGTTCAGTTTAACTTAAGGCTACAATGAAATTTAATCTTTACAAATTATCTCGTACAGGGAGACAATCTTCAAAATATTCTTGCGATTTGTGGACTTTTTTTCTCACTCGTGCAAAATGCTCCCAAATTTTAATGTGTGGATCCAGGGATCCGTGCAAGGATATCCACCACTGTGAAATTGATTTTTGCTGAAGGAACTACAAATCTGGTTACAATCGAAAGAAACATTTTTGGTAGATAAAACTAAGATATTGTGGCTTTGTTATTGAGATGAGGATTCATCCTGAACTTGAAGCTTGTGGGCCAGATCTTGTGTTTCTCAATGCAGCCTGTAAACTAGATTTAAGCGTTGACAGGGCGTGGTCTGTGAAATCTCCAGCTTCAGACTTGACGCAGTAAGTGGTATTAGACCGGAGAGACACCAATGGTCGCTCCTCAAGCTTTTTCCTCCTAAACCGTACAGACTTTAACATTTTCCATGTACTGAGGTCAGGGGCCAACAGTATGTGCTGGTGTTTTGATCACGTTTCTGCGGCGTGCACAGCCCCGTGCTACCAACTCCAGGGCAAGCAGATGTGTGCAAGATACCAGGCTCACCTGGACCAATGCTGTTGTTGCGCCAGGTAGAAGATCAGGCTCTGCGATTCTCACCTACAAAGGACAGGGTTAGGGATGATAGATCCGTCAAATACATAGATAAATAAATAAATCAAGATATTTCAGGATCTAGAACAAAATTAGATATTCATCATTCATTCATGATTTATGTGCATTTAGTACCTTTACTGCTGCTAAAAGTTCATATTTCATAGTGATTGGTTAAATCTGCCTGTCACTCACTCACCCAGAGTATGAGACTAACCAACATGAGACATGGATTGACCAATAGAAGGAGGAAGTGGCGAAAAGTGTAGAGTACATATAGTAGATCGGCATTTTGCATAGAAGCACTGTATCACAATTTGACAATCGAGTGTCCATCAAACTCCACTCTGTTTACCACGCTCACGCTGCAACAAGTGGGTGGAAACCACAAACAAAAAACATGTGCTCCTGACTCTGAAAAGACTTCTTACTTTTTATAGTCCTTATTGTCATAATATTGCATCCCCTCTTGTTTATTGTTGTCAATGAAGAAATGTTGAGCGGACATGTGTATCGTACCCATTACACTGGGAGTATTTTATCATATTCTTCAAGTAGCAAGTGCCGACAAGAACCGGAAATCACTTCTCGAGGCTGTGGAGCTACCGTTAGCTGGATTCAAATGTTTTGCACAGAGACAATTAAGTTTAGTACTTCACCTATTCCCCAGTACCAATATGCACGTGCACAGAGGCCTTTGTGTCACACTGCAGGCAGAAATAAAGTGATTGCTGCCTGCCTGGATTGCCTCTTTGCTTGTGCATGGCGCTGTGTTATGGGCCACGTGGAGTGTGACTTCATTATGGAGGTGATATCCAGCCCAAGTGTATCTTGTACATCGGTACACTTGACTTGGGAGAATATGGCCGCATGTTGTTTTACATGAGAATTGAGTGCAGAGGAATACAAAGGAGGTGGGAGAGCTTTGATCATTTCCAGGAGCAACAGAATGGAAACCTGATGAAAAGAACACAGGAGGTGCGACAACAAACACAAATATGCACATTTAAAATAAGCCCTCTGATTTCTGAGTATGTTCTTGGAAGACTTACCCTCAAAACAAACAGCACTGGATTTGCTTCTTTTCCCCTCTTTCTTTATTCATATTTCCTATTCAGGCTGCAAGATTATTCTCTTGATCCATGTTAATGCCGAGGTGTGCTGTTGCTCTCCTCCAGATAAAAAAGGTCATCTTCAAAGCAGACCTGTTGCTTCCTTATCTCATATATTCTGCAAAACAGTGGTGTGGGAAAGAGGCTTATTTTTGAACAGTAAACATCCCTGTCTGCCAGGTGATACTGTAGCCACAGGTACGTGAACAGACAGCTGCCAGCAAAGGAGAGGGGTGACCACAGATAAGGAATGGGTTATGTGTCTACTAACGTTTACATAGTATTTATAAAACTTATTATACACTGCTGATGCCGTGTGGGTTAGGATCGGCAGAGGAAGCCTACATTTCAGAATCTTTGGCAGATATGTAGTTTCTGTGTTGACAACCTTGGATCAATTGACAAATTTGTGAACCATTCTTTATGTTGTCATATTTTTTTAAATATATATTTTTAAAATAGGCCTTAATAGATATTATTCACTTTGTTTAGTTTATATAGTTTGTTTTGTAAGATATAAAAGTATAGCTTTTGCATCAGCATCAGATCAGTGTGTATGATTGCAGTCTGCATGGGTATTTTTATAGGTTGTTCAGTGAATATTTACCTCTTAAAAAGATGTATGTCAAAGGAGTTGGTGCTGGACATTCCTTATATGGTTCTTGAAGTCGTCATCTCCCTCAAACTTTACATACATAACTAGTAGCAGGCTTGTCAAGAGTAGGGCTGGGTACTGTTAAACGGTACCTACTTGGTTCTCCGGTAGGGGGCGGTATCAAAAAACATTCTTTCGGTATCTCAATTCTGTACTTTTTTATCTCCATATATAACCCGCAGTGAGTCTAAAAAAAGCAACATGAACGTGTGTGCACATAGTTAGCCACTTCAGCGCAAATGCAGGTGTTTTCTTAAAGCAAAACAAAGCTATAACTTACTAAACTTTTTTAATAGACATGACAGAGCCGCGGTCTACGTCAATCAATCAATCAATCAATCAAACTGTATTTATAAAGCGCTTTTCATACCGAAAGGTGTCAGAAAGTGCTTTACAGATTACAACATTAAAAACAATACGCCTGGCACAACCTCCCATATACATATTTTATATATTAGGTTTAAATAAATAGATTAGTCAGTTAAAAGCTAAGCTAGAAAGGTGGGTCTTGAGCCTGCTCTTAAAAACATGAACGTTCTCTGCAGCCCTGAGCTCCTCCGGCAGGTCGCTCCAGAGGCGAGGGCCGTAATATTGAAAAGACGCCTCACCATGAGTCTTTTTGTTGGCTTTAGGTCTGCAGGTGACACTGCTGTGCCTGTGGTGTTTCTGTGCAGTTTCATGACATCCTGAACGATACTTTTTAATATACCCATGTTATTTTTATTGAATTAAAGTAACATAGGTATCGAAAAGTACCGTGAAGGCACCGGTGCCGAAAAGCATCCGGCCCTAGTCATAAGTGCATATGTTCAGGGACTGCACTGTAAGTTTAAAACACACCATTTAATTGGGAAGTAAGCTCCTGGATCATTGTAAGCTTTAGCGTCTGTTAACGGTGAGACAAGCTGCGGCAGTTTCAAGCTCTTTGTGTGTGTGTGTGTGTAAGCGCTTCCCAGTGCAAATGCATATGCTTACACCTCTGAGATTATGCTAAGCAAGCTTATACAATCCCCTTAGCATATAGAATGTAATCAAGTATTAACATGTACAGTCACAAGCTAAATAAATCCTGGATGAAAAACTGGTGAAAGTGCTATGATTGAGTTTTTGTTTTGTTTTCTTCAAACAATGAAATGTTGTTCATGAAGGGCCAACGTATTATAATGGGATAAACAGTGCACCGACCACGGACCTTAAAACATTTTTCCACAATTAATGAGGTCTCAGACTGAACAGTTCAAAATGCGATACCATACACTTGCCTCATGCCCAAATTAGATCAGCATTGCATCAGCAGTCTGTCCTTTTACACGCACGTATCTGCAGAATTTGCAGATTAGTGTGACTGAAATACCGGTTGCAGCGGAACAACCAGCATCTATGGCAGCAAGTGGCTGGATTTGCTGTTGCTGTCACTGAAATTGCAAGGTACAAACATCAAACATGTTTGATATTTGCGATTTGAAGGTGTAGCACAATCGCACACACACTTATTGCTGCCATGATGACCTATAGTCGTTTCTCCAAACTCAGGGAAAGGCATTTTGGAAGTGTTCAAACGCACAAACAGCAGTGTTAGCCCTCTAAAGCAGTTTTAAAGGGATACAATTGCTTTGATTGAGTGTGTCTTACTGGAATGGAAGCCTATTTTGTATAGCTATACTGTCAATTAGTAATTTGACAGTCAGTTCCTTCGGCGAAGTAAATTAAATTGTTTATTATTTGCAGATGATGCTGCGATTAGAATCATTTCTATTATTTTTTTCATGAACAAAAATGAAAAAAATGAATGCAGTGATACCAGAACAGTTAAAGAGTTCAAGTGCCTTTCTCTAAGATTGCAAAGACATGACAATCATGTCCTCAATCATAAAAAGCAGCATTGGTGGTGGCTTCTGGTGTCCCAAACAAGCCAAGATCATTTTAATAAACTTCTATTCACTCTCCTTTGTTTTATATTTTATTAATTCAGGAAATATGAAACCATGTCACCTGCCAGGCGGTGCGAAACTGGGAAGCTCTATTTTCACACTTTCAAGCGCCTTATTAAAGCACATGAAAGAAGCATGTTGTCAGCTCCCTGGGCCTCGCCTGTCGCTGTCAGAGAAGTGTCAATCTTTAATAATGATTAAGACCATATATAGAAAATAGTCCCTCATTGAGACACCTTTGTCTAAGATCTGCCGTCACCAAGGCATCCTGTCCTTTCTTCTTTTGCTGTTCGTCACACTCCGCCTTGCACTAATTTGTGTAGTGTCTTTATGAATCTTACCACCTGACAGTTCAGTCATAGCTCGGATATTGAGTCAGTCGCTGCATTATAATGTATTGAGCAGAAAATAACGTATCGCCTGATGGGAGTAGAATGCAACTTTTATTCCAGCGTGTAAACAAGTGTGCATTGAGTTGCCCGCTGCTGGTGCACACAGCTGCTGTTCATGTGCACAGTGAGAGACTGGCTCTGGACAAATGCCTGCACAGATGTCCACCTCAAGCTGTTCAGTCTACCTTTATCACTAATTTACAAGTGCTGGTGATATGGCAATAAAATGAATCGCAATTTCTTTTGGTGTTCCTATTGATTGATTTGTTCCATTATGCAGTCGATACAGCTGATTCATGAACGTAGACGCAGCTTTTAACCAAACGTCAGCTCAAACAAAAACAAATGCTTTCCTCCAGTGTCATCAAACTCACCAAAATCTCCCGCTGTCTCATCCAAACTACAAAACTAGGTGGTGTTTCTGCCAAAGAATTGTCTGTAAACCTGACAATTATAAAGACCCATGACAATTATTGAGATGGACCAAAGTAGAGATTGCGAGTTGTCCATTAAATGCCATATGTCTTACTTTGTGTACTCTGTGGAACATACTTGGCCCTGAACAGACAAAAACATTATTAAAATAAATTCCAATATGATGCTTTTTCTTCATTGACAACAATAAATATCAGGCATTTAAAACCTGACTAAAGCACCTTATACGCCAAGGAGAGTGATGGAGTTGTATGTGCAGGATTACTGAAGCATGAAAAATAAAACAAAACACCATTCCAGTTTTGTTTTGATATAGAGTTAATATTTTATTGACTGTAGGTTCAGGAGCCGGACCTCGCCTCAACCAACCCCCTTTCTTACCAGCCGTCCGTGTCTTCACCCAACCACACTTGAAATTGGTGTGTGAATGAGAGTGTGAATGGGTGAGCGGTTCCTTGCGTTTTGGATAAAAGCACTACATAAGTTGAGACCATTTACCATCTTACGATCTTAAATCTATTTCAATGCAATCCTTTGCTGCATTCATTTTGTGTGGTGTTGATAATATTGGCATTTTAGCTTCTTTGCACTGGCTACCTGTACGTTTTAGAATTGATTTTAAAATGTTGTTGTTTGTTTTTAAAGCTTTGAATGGACTGGCCCCTCAGTATATTGTAGACCTCATCCGAATCTATACTCCGGCGCGCGCTCTGAGGTCTGAGGCCCAGCTACAGCTCGTGGTTCCTAAGCGTAAAACCAGAGGGGACAGAGCGTTCTCCGTTGTCGGCCCTAAGCTGTGGAACGCTCTGCCCCCCCACGTTCGAACGGCCCCCACAGTGGAGTGTTTTAAATCTCGTCTTAAGACCCATTTTTATTCTCAGGCTTTTAACACCGCGTGAGTTGTATGGCTTTTATTTATTTTATCTTGTTGATTTTATTGTTTTATTCAATGTTTTTAATTATTTTATTGTTTTATCTATTTTATTTTTATTAATTTCTTTTACGAACTATTTATTGTTTTATGCAGGTTTTAGTACATTCTTTTTTGTGGTAGAGCTAATAAGTATTGTATCTGTTTTTAGCATCTCATGTGCAGCACTTTGGAAACATTTTTGTTGGTTAAATGTGCTATACAAATAAAGTGGATTGGATTGGATTGGCTACATTTGTAATTGGTTGTGGTGGTGCAGCGGTTAGTGCTTGTGCCTCTCAGCAAGAAGGTCCTGGGTTCGATTCCTACCTGGACGGGGCCCTTTCTGTGTGGAGTTTTCATGTACAATAGGCCTGTGTGAATTATGTGTATTGTTAATTAAGACATTTTTGAAAAGTGAGCTTAATCTGCCTATTGGATTGTAATTTTGGCTACTTGGCAGTTTTACTTTACGTTATTTATTGAGTTGTCTTTTTTTTTTAGAATGTACAGTGCACTAAACTGCTATAGACAGATTGATTAAATTTGAGTTTTATTTTCATACACCGCTTAATGCCTGGCCCGGTGCATTTGAGTCGCATTTAATCTGCCACCTCACGCCCGGTTGTAAAGTGGTGCTCTTCTGTGGCTTTAATACTTGCAGCATTTGGAGGGAAGCTGTTAGAGGAATTAGCGAGCGGGCCACTCATGGCACTGGACTCCTGATTTCATGTTTAATATCCCACCACTCCCCGCCACTGAGCGCATCCCGGGGGCCCGCTGAATATGGGTAGCTCTAAGTAGAAAAGAGTGTTATGTGTGGTTAAAGGGGATCGGGAGCAGGAAAAAAGTGGGAATCGGCTTGTGCAGCTCGGACAGCGTTGTTCACTGCCTTCGCGTGGTGTAAGATAATATTTTAATGAAGCGTGGTTACCGGATAAGGCCACAGTCCCAACTGTGCCAAATCAGCTCTTCGGGCTTTAAAAAAAACAGGATACAGCGGCCAAACTGTCACTTAAACAGCTAAAGTGGCCAAAGAGCATATTAGTGAGTGAAATGCCAGTAAAATCATATAAATACAAGTTTTAACTTGCAGAAACTTAGCCAACTTGGCACCGTAAGTAAGCAGATTTTTTTTAAATATTTTGTATAGCTGTGCAAATTTAAAGGCAAATTTTAATGAATCTTCCTACGCATCACTGCTACAAAGGTTAATAAGACGATATAAACATCTATCTAATCCGTGCGTGTTAAAACGTTGGATACAGTGGATAATTTTTGACTCATGTTTAAAACATTTGTATAAAATTTGAACAAGTCTCAATAAACCCAGCCACTGTGTCAACATTAATACTTCCACTGACAATCCACGTGCCGGACATTTCATATGCACCTGCTCTGTTTTGTCATATATAAAACAAAATGTGCCAAATATCAAACCATCACAAAGCAGCCAGCTGGCTCTGCCTAACCTTAAATCATGAAAAAGTCTGGCCATGTGTTGGTGAAAGCCGTGTAATAGCTCTCCACGTCTTTAAAATTTCATTGGTGCAGTATTCGGTACAAAGCTCAGAGAAAACCTTCAAAGAGCTTGAATGAAAGTGATAACACAGCACATATCAACATTCACCTGACGTGTGGTGGAGGCCATTATAATATGTGCTGTGCTGACGTTTCAGGCCCAATGCAATGAAAGCACTTTTCAACCTTGGACCGGGCGTTCACCCTGGAACCTGGAAACCACGCATCGCTCATTATTCACAGGCGTGTTTCAGAGCTATTAAATGCAAAACACTGTATTTGATTAATTTTTAGGTGGAGAGTAATGAAGTCAAAGGTCTTGCTCTTATTGGAGCCTATAGGACTGAAAGTAAAGTGGTGTCAAACGGTGTCCGTGCCCCAGGATTAGAGTGAGACTGTGATAAGTGAGCGGCCGGGAAATAATTAAGTGTTGCTTATGCTTGAGTTTCATATATCAGTAATCCTGTATGACCCTAGCCGCTGGAGACAAGGGATTGCTGGCTTAGACACACAAGACTGGCTTATATATAGAATGATGTAATAGATTTCACTTTGTCCATTAACAGATCATTTGACACTGTAATTAAAAACAGCTCACGGTGATGAATTAATCAATTCCCCTGTGTGGGTTTGTAAGATAAGCTCCAAAACTGCAGCGCTCTGTGGGGCAGATTCTCCGTACTGGAGCTGACAGGTTGTGATTCATCAGGAGGATAACAGCCAAGTCAGAAAACAGATGAGACCCACAGTAAATAGCATGGAAGGTTTGCATGTATGAACGAAGCATTTTGAAATAGAAAGGCCAGGCCAGACGTTATGCTGTTTCATTATGGATTTTACAGGAGACAATATATTTTGTTGTTTGCAGAGAGTATTGTCCTTTTGTAATTATTCTCTAATCCATGGTGTTCGAGTAAGTAACAGTGTTGTTTAGATTTAGTTATTTTTAGACCACTATAGATGTCTGAACTTTAGGGCTGCAGAACTCAGTAGTGAACGTTATAAAAGATGTTGCTATATATTATGCCTCTGCGCAATCCCCACACACAATCTCACACACACCACATTCACACAGGTCAGGTGGGTGAAATGTCTTGCCCGGGAACACAACTTTGAGATCAGAGATGATTTGGATCTGTGTGATAGCGCATTAACCACTGAGCCACCGTTAGTGTTTTTGCTGCATATAGAGCTTGTATTGTTTTTTCGTTATTGTTGTTTTGTTATGGTTCTTTTCCCCCTGTCGCACTCCCTGGTTAACCTCAATCTTGATGTTGCCATGGAAACAGTCTTCTTCACTTGCTAACCCAATGGTTAGGCAAGAGAAACTAATGGAGGGGGGGGGAAAAAACCTGCTTATGTGATGAGATTAGAGCACTAAAAGTCTAGAGTTTGTTTCCTGAGACTGCCCATGTTACTGACTGATTATTATGCATTTGTCTTTGAATGGAGACAAAATTGAAAGGATACATCTGCATTATTATCATTCTTTCTTGTACCTGTAGGCTGTCTAGGAAGTACCCAGTTGTTTGAGATTGAGGTTCTGCTTCTTCTTAGCTCTTGTGGTCAGAAAATGTGACAAGTAAACCCAAGCTGGAGAGCTCTGAGGTAAGATTTTTTTTTTTTTTTTTTAACTTCAGTGGCTGGGTGTTGGCAGTCTTGATCCATGCTCCTCGGGGGGATTAAGTCCAGCTCGGGTTTGTTTGTCCTATTTTCTTACCACAAGAGCGACGAAAAAGCGTCTGCACACAGAAGCGAATCGTTGTTATCTCCATCAACTCAGTCCGGTCGACAATTCCAAGCTTCACTGCAAACTCACCTGTAGCTTAAAAGACACACAGATTGAATATTACTCAACAATGTCACTGCAGACAATAATCACCATCATGTGCTTGCCGCCTCCTCTTTAGTTGTATTCAGGGCATTGTCTCTTTTCTAATCAGGCTTTATTGTACACTGAAATTTGGGCCTATACATTGAGAAGGATGATTTGTCCGTCCCATTGTTAACATGTAATTGCTTTCTGTGTGACTTTGGGTATGGACAATTTTCTATAGTGAGTTATAAGCAAACAGGTAGAGTGAATGACACATGTTGAACAATACAATCTGTGCTGAATTATTTCTTTAAGCATGTAGCTGAACGCTTCAAATCAATCAGAGCTCGCACTGTAGGTGAAATAAGTGAGTGGTAAACACTTCACTTGCAGTTGCGTGTGCACTCACCAAAACTGCTGCCTCATTTCTACTTTAAATTAGCTTGCATAAATAGGTTGGAGTGTGTGCCCGGAAGACACAAACACAAGACAACCCGCTGGAGACGCACAAAGGAGCAGCAGAGAAACACAGGCTTTTGAAGGGACCCTAAAAGGGAATTAGACTCACTCTGGTTTGAAAAGGGATTCTTCTGGCTCTTCTGTCTCACCAAAACACGGGGCCTTGCCAAGACACTGCGGTGCACACTGCAGATCTCTGCCACTGGCCGTGAGCTGCACAAACTCTGGAGTCATACTGATCTCTAGTTTTGTGTCTTTTCCTTAACTACAGGATTAATCTGGTGTATGGCCCTTCTCCTTGAGTGCCAGATGGTTGTGTCCATGTACTGTAAATTTGTGGCTAATGTTTTCGTACTTTACACATATAAAGTGTCCCTAGAGCTCTTTCCGTCGCGTTATTCATTCAGTGTCTTCTTGCCCGCGAACGTACAGACAGCGTGCTCGAGTCACAAGTGGATTTGATCCATCGACCTTTTCGTACTATGGACAAATACTCTAACCACTCAAGCCTACAGCATTTGGTATTCCCACGTATCAACCAGGCCAACCTTTCTTAGCTCCTCATGCAAAATTTAAACAATTTCTCCTTTTGTTCCTTGTCAAGCGCAATGTATGGAGTGTTTTGTCTGGTGGTTGCCTGACTACTGTTCATCTCACTATTGGTTACCATAATTTTGAACCAATGTATTTGCTGTTTCTGTCCTCTTCACTAGTGTTTGTGTCCGGGCTACACTGTGTGGACAAGAGCACAGCAAAACTAACATTCTAAATTGCTCTGAGAATAAGCTTGTCCAAATATTTCAGTGCACTCGGTCAGACATCCAATTATGGTAGCTGCTCCTCAGGGCTAGAGGCTCAGGAAACTTTTAGTACTCTCATAAAAACTTACTCTGAACATTATGCAAATTCGCTGTAGGTTGGTGAGGGTTAGGGTTGATAAGTAGCCTGGTTTTACCATACCCTCGTGCTCATTGCGTTTAGTACAAGGGTCTGGACCTTCACAGTTGAGCTCCGTTATCAGGTGGGAGGGGTGAACTCCTTTGAAACGATTAGATCTGATTTTCGCTAGTGTTTGGTGTATGTGATGCGCCCGAGTGAGTGAAGCAGCTATCATACCTCTTGGGGGCATTCCTTGCGCCAAGGCTTCAGTTTTAATTTCTGGATATTTGGGAGCCGAGTCAGAACGGATTGAAGAGCTTCCATTATTTTTGTATCCGCCGCCATTGCCAAACTACAACCAGCAAATGTGGCGCAAATTCCTGACGTCACCGACAACACCCGCCTCCCCCGCTCACTGAATGGTAGGTTGAAATTCAACCGATGGAGGGCAGCCACTGAGATCAGACCTAGACGTACATGTAGGGAAATTATAATTGACCGGAGTTTACGGATGGCTAAGGCCAGGCTAGGTTGATAGGTAACCCCACTAGAAAGTAGGGATTGAACGATTCAGCTCATTCGTGTTTTTATTGCCATATAACGAGGCGCAATTTGCAAATCGCAGAGACACACAATTTAGGGCCATGTGTCGTAGTCCATAGATGTTAATGGATGTAAATTTTAGCATAACACTGGCTGTCCACACGCTTCCACTGCACCGCACACAGAACAGTCCTCTCACTTTGTTAAATGTACTTACCTATAACATATATAAGCCTACTTCTGAATACTGCACAAATATGAGGATGATGTGGGCCATGTGTGCTGTTTGTATAGAGTAAGCAAACCTTAAAGGGCCCATTTAGCATCTCCATAGAGAAGCTAGCGGTGAAACGGTTTGAATCATGTTTGAATGTGTTGTGACGGACCGGAGACAGCACGTGCAGCTGGAGAAGATTGTCTCGGACACTCTGACTACAAACACTGGAGTCCCTCAGGGCTCTGTACTTTCCCCCTGGCTCCCTGTACACGAACTGCTGCACCGCCAGTCACCAGTCCGTAAAACTGATCAAATTTGCGGACGACACCACCCTCATCGGGCTCATCTCGGACGATGATGAGTCTGCCTACAGGAGAGAGCTGGACCGGCCGAACGCCCAGAAGACAGTGGAGATGATCGCGGACTTCAGGAAAGACACAGCCCCACCGTGCCCCTCGCCCTGACAGACTCTCCCACCCCCATCTCCTGGGAACCACCATCTCCCAGGACCTCACATGGGACCAAACCATCAGCTTCCTCATCAAGATAGCCCAGCAGAGGATGTTCTTCTTGTGGCAGCTGAGGAAACTTAAGCTGCCAACCAAGATGCTGGTGCAGTTCACGGCCATCATCGAGTCCATCCTCACCTTCTCCATCACCATCCATGTGGTACCCTGGCACTACAGACCGGGACAAGCATCGACTGCTGCTGAGAGGGTGATTGGCTGTAAGTTCCCATCTCTCCAGGACCTTTTCACCTCCAGGACCCGGAGGGGCGTGTGGATTGGATCTCAGCTGAACTTTCTCACCCTGGACACGGACTAGTCACACCTCTCCCCTCAGTCCGAGGCTACGGTCAATACAGACCCATACCTACCTCCGCGTGACCAGTTTTTTCCTCTCTGCCATCAGACTCATGAACAAAAACAAGACCCTTATAGTTTCAAGTTTTTATAGTTCATTATTTAACTAAGTTATGTGTTTTATGTTTCTTCGATCGTTCCTAGTTGTGAACCTGTTCATCTGATTCTAAAAGGTGAAACATTTAATAGGCATTTCTCCCAGTGATGAATGCAGTAAAGAGCAGATTCTTGGCACAATATTCATTCTTGAGATATAGATATTGGTCACATAATGTTGCAATAATTTAGCATTATATTGTGCAGAAAACGCTCTCCCCTATTTTACAGTTTGGCAAAGTTTGTTATGGTTTTCTGCTCGTCTAACCCCTGGACTGCACATCGGGCATTACCTCTCAACAGCCATTCTTGTTCTCCAGACTTAATTAGCCCTATTTGGTGCTGTGGCATAGGTCCCAAATGCCACCAGAGAGGCACATTCATTGCCTCAGTTGTGGCCCTGTGTTTGTCTGCTTGCGTTTTGTCATCTGGTCTTTAGTTCC
Source organism: Gobius niger (assembly GCF_951799975.1). Classification (NCBI taxonomy): domain Eukaryota; kingdom Metazoa; phylum Chordata; class Actinopteri; order Gobiiformes; family Gobiidae; genus Gobius; species Gobius niger. Next base: position 18,527,481 of record NC_136871.1, read on the forward strand.
TCATGGGTGACTCCCTTGCACGGACAATGCCTTAGCACGCGTAAATTAAGCAGCTTTGTTCTCTGCCGTGCTGTGACTGGGCTTCTCTTTACGCTCGGGCTGTGTTTATTATTTATGACTGCATGCAAAGCTACTGCTGTTGTAGCAAATGGAACTGGAGTCCTGCCTTGCTCCAGAGTAAATAATGCATTTGGCACACACTTGCAGTTTCTCAAAGGTATGGGTGGACGAGGTAGTGGAGCCTTGGAGCTCTGTGTACATTGGCCTCTTTCCCAAATTGTCGGCCTTTGGAGTCGCTGGCACCTACTGCTGTTCTAAAGGGGGCTAATGATGTCTACTCCCAGCTCCGAGTTGTTGTTTTTTTTCCCATCCCGCACTTATTATAATGCACAAGAGTGAGTTCAGCAGGACCACTGGGACTCATTACCAAAGTGATACCAGGACAGGGGAGTTTCCTCGAAAGCTCTGCAAAGCCATAGTGGACTATGAACGTAAAGATATTCTGAGACAGCAGAAATGTCATTTTTACCTGAAAACAAACTAGATGGCTTATGATCCCGTAAAGATTCTTTTTATGGCTTAGCTTACCTTTATTTCATCTGTTCATCAAAATCTGTTTTAATTGCGTAAGCCAATGAGCCAGTTATTCACAGTAAGTAAATCCTCAGCTAAACATGCCACTTTCCTGATTTGTCAAATTTTCCTGCAATACAATGCAATCTAATAATTGGATCTCTAAAGACCAGTCTGCTACCAGCTCTATTTTTACAGTCCATTTAAAGCATTTACAGTTGACCTGTTTTAGAAATAGGCTGGTAGAGTGCCCTCTGCAGTTCACTGGAAGGTAAACATCAAGAAATGTTGACTCATCTCATGTAGACCGAGGAAAGTAAGGGTGAGTCACAGTAAAAGGCATAAAAGCTTCTTCGAAATCGAAAAGTTACTTGGTCTGAAATGACCAAATTCAATATTTGACTTCCTCAAAACAGGCCCTACATTTGTCTTTAACTCATTGACAGCCATTGACATCCACGTATAGATGTCTATGTATAGACGTGCAGTAAAGCTTTATGCAACTTCTATGTAAAGATCTTACTTGTAGACATTATTTTATTGAGTCAGCAGGTGGAGCAGTGCTCTTTAGATGCCCGATCACAGGTAGCAGAAGTAGAAACCGTGGCGACTTCTTTAGATATACCGCGATCTCAGACGAGGGAAGGACAATGGCGGCGAGAGGAGAAAATCGAGAGAGATTGGCGAAACTCAAGGAAAAATACAGGCAGCTTACGCTTGAACAGGTTTTGGTTAGCAGTGGTTCTCGTAGTAAGATGATGGTGATCATGGTGGAGGAGGAGGATCAAGGAAGCAGACCTAGGTGTTCGACCTAAAAAAGGCGCCAACAAGCATGCTAACACCGAGCCCACGTCCAGACATAACGTCTGGTGGTGCCTTTCATCACAGCGCACACGAGAGAGAAGCAGTTTTGTGCTGTTTTATACAAAGAAACCACTGTTCAGATGTTTGAGGTGTCACTAAAGCAAAACATATAAGTGTCAAAGTCACTGTTCTGCTTGATGTGTTTCTTTTTACAAAAAGCTTGTTTTCTGAGCTTTTTGGTCAGAAGCGAACATAACTTAGAATAAACTGGTGATTATGGAAGAACGAAACAAGCTAGACACAATCTGGTTTCAGATTTTACATAGTACACAATATGTTGTGGGTCTTGAAAAATGAATGAAAATTCATGAGTGAATGAATGAGTGAAAATCATCTAAAAGGCCTGGCAATATGGGGTTGGCTGTTCTGAAATTGGCTGGCAGCCAATGAGTTAATAGGGCTGGGCGATTTGGCCACAACATTAATGGACGATTACGATTTTAGCTGATGTTATTGGAAAAAAAAACGTGAATTTCTGCTGATCTTTCAAAAGAAAACTGCTCATTTATGTTTATATTTCAATTTTCAATTTTATTTAAAATTGTCATTTCTGTTTTAAATATACCTTGTCTGCTTTTAAAAGTAAAAAGTGTTTATCCTCAAGCCTCGAATACTGAAGTGATTGACAGCTGTCTCCATGGAGACACTCATAGGGCTTTCCAACCAACCTGGTGCTGGTGCTGGTTCCACCTTCAAAACCAGTTCTTTCGTTTTCCACTGAAAAAATGCTGGCTCTTGGTTCCAAAAACTGGTGCCGGTTGGGAACCAGTTAAAAGCTGGACCAAGAAAAAAGCACCAGTGATGTCAGTGCCTGTGGGTGTGGCTTTGTCTTCCGGGAAACCGGCAAACCAGCAAAGTTTGTTGGTTGGTTGGTTGGCTGGTTGGTTGGTTGGTTAGTTGGTTAGTGCTAACTTCCTAAAAAGGGAGAAATAGAGAAGCCAAAACAGTCTCTGTGGAGGAAACTATGGGTTGTTTTGCTTTATGGTCTTTAGCCACAGCTAAAACAAGAAGGAGCAGTTAGAAAGAAGAAATTGAAATGTTGATGGCTGCTGTGACAGGAGCATAAAGTTATTGTTGTGTATTTTATAACCAGCAGTGGCTGTAGTAAGTACTATCCATGTTTTATGTCACAGGTTACTTCCCAAAGCGTTGCTATGGTAATAGGCACAATGCCAGCCCTCATTTTGGTCAGCACGGAATCAACCCGGCACCAGAACCAGCTCCGAAGCAGCACCTAGGTGGAAAAGCCCTATCACAGAAATCCAAACTGTTTTAGCGGGAAAAAACTCTGAAAACACAACACGTGGCCTTTGTGATGCAGCAGAAAGTCACTAGGTTCTCCTCTGGACTGACGGACCCGATTTTACAATTTTTCCACATCGTCTGATTTCAAGAACGTGAAACAATCAAATGAAATGAATTCGATTTATCGCTCAGCCCTAGTCTGTAATAATTTTTTCCAGATCAAAGCAGTGATCTATATTGTAAATATAAAGAAATCATTGCTAACATCGATCGATACAGTTATCCCAAAGCACTACAGTATTACTTTTTATGTATAATTAGGCTCCCAGTTGGACAATCTTTGGTGAAACTTTACATTGTCTATAAACTTCATTATAACTTGGAAAATATGGTTGTGTGAACTGCTCCTCTGGCACAGCAGACTGAACAGGAAGACTGAAAGGAGTACAGGGAGTACTCCAATCCCCGCACTAGGCTCTTTATGGTGGTAATATCCAGTTTTATATTTGAGCAGCAAATTATGGCACGGCGTTAAAAGTAGTTCCCAAATGGTTGCACTATACGCCATGCACACACACAGATGAATGCTCTGCTGGTGCTGCGGTAGTTTTCTTTGGCCTTTATTTGTTGCTGAATGCTATCTGCACGGTTAGTCTAATTGTAAATTTGAGAGCGAGGGCACAAGTGAATGTTGTTTATCCCGGAGTGACTTACTCCAAAGCAGAGGAATAATTTTCTGCTTCAGTAGACATATTGTTGGATGAAATGTGGAAATAATGCTCCAAGATCCACTTAGCATTACTTTGATCTTGTTACAGCTTAGGCCCAGTGCACGCGTTGTTTATGTCACAAAAACACTTCATGCTTTTGTATATGCAGACAAATAGGAAGCATGGATGTACACACGGCCTTTGGGACTGACACTGACAATCTGTCTCTTTGCTGTTTAAAATGCAGATTAGTTAAACTAAACCGAAAATCAGCAGATTAGTGAAAGGTTAATTAAAGCGAGATGTTATTAATATATTCTGCCAAATCGGTGCATTTTAAAACCGCTAAAAAAGCATTTTTTTTAAAGGATTTTTTAAAATATATTTTCTAAATTGGCATATACTGTATATAGGTGTACAAAAATGTATGGGGCCATCAACAGTCTCTCTTTTTAATTTTTTTAAATTGTTTTTTCCTATTTCTCTTTCTCAGAATGGTAACAGGAATGACAACATTTGACCAATTTACCAATTGCAGGCTGATGCTAACTAGCACAGAAGCACATGCTGTACCCACTGATTAAATAAGTTGAAACATACTATAGAAACATACTTGGATATACACATTAAAAATTGGTAGGAGTGACGTGATATATTAATATTTATAAATATTACAGAAAAAAATCTAAATAGTATTATATAATAGCAGTGGCGGGCCGTGGGGTTTCAGTCAGGGCCTTCAACAGCAACCGGGGTTCACTTATTCAAACGCATATAAACTGATTGACAATAGGCGGATGGATTAAGCTGCCTTTTTACGTGGCACTTGTTCGCTAAAGGATGTGTCAACAACGCATACCAAAGCAGCGGTGCCTCCGCCCCCAAACAAAAACCTCCAGGACGCTCGTATGAGTACACGGAAACACACGACACATGACAGGCGGAGACAAGCGCGTTATAACCATGGATCTATCAGGTTATAACGTGGAAAATGTTTTGTTGACAGAGCATGACATCAGAGATCAACTCAAACGCAAAATTCACCGTAATAAAAAGATACTAAACTTACAGTTTGGTGCTATGTGAGATGCTTTTTTAGCCATCGTAGTCCCGACTCCCATACCTGTCCCAGAGCAGCTGACGCGGGGGAAGGTCTTCTCCTGTCCGGGGAGTCAAGCGTCTACGTCCCGCTGCTTTGGTCTTCATATGGAAGGAGCGCCAAATATCCGTATCCATATCAGTAAATCCACTTCATTTTGCCTTGTTCGGACATTTCTTAGAGGAATATCTGTTTATCCGGGTCACTTCTGATTGGCTTGAACGTCTCGCCCATGCGCGGTTTTCTCAGGCGAACAAAACTTAGGCGGAGCTGCTGAGCTGCTGAAGGCCCTGGGGGGCGTACTGTCAATGTACATCAAATTCTGATTGGCTGATGATTCTGTCAGTCAAACTGGCTGTCAATCATAATGTGCGTCCTGACAACTCAGGGCCAGCAGCATCGGCGGAGAAGGCCCTGAGGAGGAGCAGCTCGCCTTTTTCAGTAGGAAATTGCAGTTACACCTCAACAAAACCGACTCAACTGCATATTATATAAATAATGAGAAATTATATATACTATTAAAACATTTTACACTTTTTTTTTCTTCATTTGGTCAGGGCCAGCAGAGAAGGCCCTGCTGGCCCTGACCGCACACCACTGTATAATAGTTGTCTTTCAACAACTGGTTGGACGCAAAAGGCACTATTTTGGCGGAATGACCCATACATTGTTTTTTCTGAATTTTGTGTTCTTTTTGAAGATGCTGTTTACATGTTTTTTTCTTGCTTATGTTCAGAAAAATCCTCTGGCCATTTTAGGATAATTGCACATGTTTCGAAAATGTCTTGTCTGATGCCATGAGGAGGCTCTCTGGATTGATGTAGCTGTTTGGACTGTTACAGTGGAAGGAAAATGTAAGTAGACCAAAGAATGAGTACACAGTGTCTGCTTAAACTAATACCACCCAAACATTTTCATTTTGTCATATTTTTATTGGCCATAACGTAAATGTGAGAGCCAATGCAGTTGAAATGCTAAAAGGCGTTTTAAGTTAAAGTTAAAAATATTAAATAGTTTTTTGGTTAAAAAGCAGCAAAGGTTTAAAAGTCTAAAAGCTAAGCTTAAAAACTACAGTTTAAAAGACTAATGCTAAGAGGTAAAAAAGCCCTCAATCTAAGTCCCTCCCATTACTTAGACACCTCTGATGTCATCAGTGTTGAGCTGAGTTCAGGTGTGGGAGCAAACAGATTTTCTACCTGTTGCTACTAAGAGAATGTAATGTTCATTATTTATTTTTGTCTAATAAATGGACTTCACTGGATTACGTCTCCCTGGTCTTCAGTGTAAGAAACCTTTCGCATCTGGCTCACTGTGGCTGTTGAAATGAGCCACTACATTAGTAGAAAATCTTCTCCAGTCTCAAGACAATGCAAGGCCTGAAGCCTGTGTAGCCACAAAGACTGCTAAGGACAAGTGACTACAACATTCTATGGAGGATTCAAGCCTTTGATCTCAGTGGAGATCAAAACCAATACAGACGGACAAATGGATGAAAAAGACACAGACCCAAAAGTCATGGAGTCAACAGACCGAGTGAGTAAACAAGCTGAACAAGCATTGGAAGAAAAGCTACACAGATTAATGCATTCAAGAAGAGGAGTTTTGGGACATATCACAAGAAAGAAAAATGAAGTTGAAAAACTAAGGAAAGACTCTGCTAATGTTGACAAAGTGACAGAAATTATGCAGCAGTTGACTGAGGTGATATGTAAATTCATGGATCTAACTTTTCAAATTGGACAAGTGCTAAGTCCAGAGGAAAAACTTTTGGATGCAGAAACTTGGTACAAACCAAAACTGAGCTACATTAATGACTTTGTGGATGAGACCAATGAATGGATAGGTACTCACAAAAAGGACACTATAGTTGAAGACAGTGAGCTGAATGAGGCTCATGGGGATGGTTACGGTGATTTTGATATCGGGCCAAGAGCATCAAGGGCGGCGTCAGAGTCTGGGTGCTCCTCTGTAACATCCAGACGGTCATCAGTTTGCGCTACAGAAACTGCAAACCTGGCCGCATTAGAACAAAGGGCTGCACTTTTGGCAGAAAAACAAGAACTTGAATTGCAAAAAGCGCGTATTGCAGCGCAAATGGGGATTGAAACAGCACAAATAACAGCCCGTTTGGAAAAACTTTCTTTGGAGACCGTAATAGCAGAGAAAAGGGCGCAGGTACACGTCCTCAGTCAATTTGAGGAGGCTAGCATGGACGGCATGAAGGAATATGCCAACACAATGGCGCCATCTAGTGGACAAGCAGAGGCACACACTCTACAGCCGCAGATTTTACCTGGGCCTACCCAACCCCAACAACCACGCCTACGCCCACAGCCTGCAAGCACCAGACCAAGAGACATTACAAGAACTTCCCTAACACAGTCTTCAAATGAAACAAGTGGACTCAATGTTTTGCAAGTGATGAATAAACAAAATGAACTAACTGAAATGCTTGTGAAACAAAACCTACTGTCACAATTACCTGTAAAAGAAGTAACAGTGTTCAAAGGTGATCCGCTGACTTATAAAAGCTTTATTAGGGCTTTCGAACAGACAATTGAAATAAAGACTGATGATGAATCCGATAAACTTTATTATCTGTTACAGTATACAGCAGGTGAACCTCAAGAGCTTGTACGCAGTTGTGAGCACATGCCCCACAGAAAGGCCTACAAAGAGGCTAAAAGGCTCTTGGAAAGGCATTTTGGAGATGAGCTGGTTATTGCAAGCGCATACATGGAAAAAGCCCTGCAATGGCCACCCATAAGAGTGGAGGATGGGAAAGCTATGAGTGCTTATGCTTTGTTCCTCACCGGGTGTATGAACACTATGGAGGATGTTGAATACATGGAAGAAATGGACAATCCCACAAACATGAGACTTGTTATGTCGAAGTTACCCTTCAAAATAAGAGAGAGATGGCGGAACAAAGCCTATGACATTAAAGAGCAAAGAGGAAGGAGAGCAAGATTTGCTGATCTTGTTAACTTTATTGACCGTCAGGCAAAAATCACTACAGACCCTCTCTTTGGTAACCTACAGGATAAAAGTGTGACACTAAAAGTGGAGAAACCTAAAGACACACTTAAATATGGAAAAAGTGGAGTAAAAGGAAGCAGTTTTGCAACACAAGTAACTATGGACAAAGATCAGTTTGTAGCACCAAAACAAATCATCGCATCTAAACTTGTGCAAAGTCCTACTATCAATGCTTTTGAGCCGCCATGCCACTACTGTCAAAACAACCACGCACTGGAGTCCTGCAGGAAGATCCAGCTACTAGTTCACAAAGACAGAGTGGACTTTTTGCGAAACAAAGGACTGTGTTTTGGATGCTTAACTCCAGGGCACATGATAAAAACATGCAAAAAACGAATACAGTGCAAAACATGCTCTCTAAAACATCCACAAATCCTACACATTGAGAAAGACAATAATGAAACAAAAGAGGGTTTTGTAAATCCTACAAACTCTGTCCCATCACAAATGTCTGTTTCTCAACAAACTGTTGGTTTTACTACTGCTGGTGCCTCAGAATGTCTGTTGTCGATCATCCCTGTTAAAGTGAGATCACAAAAGAGTGGAAAGTGTATCGAAACATATGCTTTTATTGATCCAGGAAGTACAGGAACGTTCTGTACAGAGGAGCTCAGAAAGAAACTGGATGTCAAAGGGAAGCCAACTCAGATTGTGCTAAACACAATGGGCCAAGACAAAGAAAATCAACAGAAGCTGTTTAAAAGTGTCATGCTTACTGATTTAGAAGTGTCAGGCCTCGACGAGTCAGCTTACATCCAGTTACCAAAGGTCTTCACTCACAGCACCATCCCTGTACAACAAGAGAACATTCCAAAGCCGCAGCACATAAAAAACTGGCCTTACCTGGCGGAAGTGTTCTTACCTGAAATCAATGCAAATGTTGATCTCCTGATCGGTGCCAATAACCCCAAAGCAATGGAGCCATGGCACGTAATAAACAGCCAGCAGAATGGACCTTTTGCAGTCAAAACTATGCTAGGCTGGATGGTGTGTGGTGCAACAGATGACGACTCACTACATTACAAAATAAATCACATCTCCCTTATGGAAATTGAGCAACTCCTGGTTCAACAGTACAATACAGACTTCCCAGAACGACATTATGATGACAAGATAGAAATGTCACAAGAGGATAAGCAGTTTATGCAGTCAGTCCAAAGTACAACAAAACATGTGGATGGGCATTACTGCATTGGGCTACCGTTAAAAAAAGATGATGTTAAAATGCCCAACAACCGCTGTGTTGCAGAACAGAGAGCTGCAAGCCTGAAGAGCAAGCTCAAAAAGAGCCCAGACTTTTTAGAAGACTACAAAGCCTTCATGAACTCACTGTTTGAAAAAGGCTATGCTGAGGAGGTACCCCTAGAACAGTTACACCGTGAGGATCACAGGGTTTGGTACATCCCTCATCATGGGGTGTACCACTCAAAGAAAAAGAAAATACGTGTTGTATTTGACTGTACTGCCTCGTATCAGAATGTGTCCTTGAACGGTGAGCTACTACAGGGGCCTGATCTCACTAATACACTTGTTGGTGTTTTACAAAGATTCAGAGAGGAGCCGGTAGCAATGATGGCAGATATTGAATCGATGTTTTACCAGGTTAAAGTGCCGAACATCGACGCCGACATGTTACGTTTTCTGTGGTGGCCGGATGCAAACCTGAATGCACCCCTCAAAGACTACCGAATGACAGTACACATTTTTGGGGCAACATCATCCCCTAGTGTTGCTTCATATGCATTGCGAAGAACGGCTGAGGACAGAAAGGAGACAGCGGATCCAGAAGCAGTAAAGACTGTTTTGAACCACTTCTATGTGGATGACTGCTTGAGATCAATGCCCACAGAAACAGAAGCAGTCCCTCTGATAAAGAATCTGCACAGTCTATGCATGGAGGGAGGGTTCAACCTTACCAAATGGGTGAGCAACAGCAGGAATGTTCTAGCATCTATACCAGCCGAGCAGCGGGCCAGTGAGTATAAAGATCTAGATCTCACACATGACATCCTGCCTTCAGAACGTGCTCTTGGTGTCCAGTGGTGCACAGATGATGATACATTTACATACTGCATTAAACCCCTGGACAAACCAGCGACTAGAAGAGGCATTCTGTCTGTTGTAAACTCCCTGTATGACCCGCTAGGTTGCCTCTCACCTGTCATCCTCCCTGCAAAGCTCCTTCTCCGTGATCTATGCAAAGAGAGACAAGGATGGGATGAAGACATCAGCAGCCCACATTTAAAGCTGTGGCACCAATGGCTGAAGGAATTATCCGAGCTTGCAGACTTCAAAGTGAAACGATGTGTAAAACCTGAGGACTTTGGGCACACAGTCAAAGCTCAATTACACCATTTCTCGGACGCAAGCGAGCAAGCCTACAGCACGGCATCCTACCTCGTCCTTCAAAACACACATGGCAAAACACATTGCTCATTTATCATGAGTAAGTCTAGGGTAGCACCTCTGAAACAAGTCTCCATTCCTAGACTGGAGTTGACTGCAGCAGTCCTAGCAGTGAAACTGGACAAAATGTTGAAAACAGAAATGCATGTTTCATTGCAACAGTCAGCATTTTGGACAGACAGTACAACTGTGCTCAGCTACATAAACAATGACTCCACCCGCTTCAAAACATTTGTGGCAAACAGGGTAAACCTCATCCGTGAGGCTACAACACCTCAGCAGTGGTACTATGTGAGAACAAGTGAAAACCCTGCAGACCTGGCCACTAGGGGGACCAAAGCCAACACCTTTAAAGAAGAACAGGTATGGCTCAGCGGTCCACAGTTTCTGCTCCAGCACCAAAGTGAATGGCCAAAAGCACCAAACATTCACAGTGAACTCCACCCAGATGACCCAGAGGTCAAAAACAAAGCTATCACAGTCAACAATGTGGGAGTTCAAGAAAGGGAACATCCTCTCAGCACGCTGATTGATTTCTACTCCAGTTGGGACAAGTTAAGAAGAGCACTTGCATGGCTTTCAAAAATAAAAGAAACACTGACCCAACGGAAAGAAAAAAGAAAAGAGTTACAGGGCGCACTGAGTAAAACAGAAAAAGATCCAGCAAAACTAATGAAACAGGTGGAGCATCGAGTGAAGCAGTACATGAACAAACTGCACAAAGAAAGGCTCACCTTAAAAGACTTACAAGAAGCTGAAAATGAACTTATACGCTACAGCCAACATCAGTGGTACGATGAAGAACTGCAGGCTCTGCAAAGAAATCAGCAAGTCAAAAGAAACAGTCAATTGTACAAACTTGACCCAGTCCTGCAGCAAGGCATTCTCAGAGTGGGAGGGCGACTGAAGAAAGCAGCAATGCCAGAGCACAGTAAGCACCCTGCAATCCTCTCCAAACACTCCAGAGTTGCCGCTCTCATCCTTCAAGACATACATGAAAAGATTGGGCACTGTGGGCGCAATTATGTCCTCTCAAAGTCACGCCAAAAATATTGGATCCCTCAAGTCACTTCAAAAATCAGAAAACTTCTGTCGAAGTGCATAGTATGCAGAAAGTTATATGGCCAGCCTGGACAGCAGAAAATGGCTAGTTTGCCAGAAGATCGCCTGATACCAGATCACCCGCCATTCACGAATGTGGGTATGGACTACTTCGGACCCTTTGAGGTCAAACGGGGCCGGGTCACAGTCAAAAGGTATGGCGTCTTATTCACCTGTCTAACTACAAGAGCTGTGCATATTGAGGTTGCAGACAGTCTGGACACTAGCTCCTGCATTAATGCTCTTCGCAGATTCATCAGCAGAAGAGGACAAGTGGAAATCATACGCTCGGACAATGGCACAAATCTTGTTGGCGCTGACAGAGAGTTAAAAACAGCACTAAAAGAGCTGAACCAGTCACAGATTGAAAAGAACATGCAACAAAAAGGCATAACATGGATCTTCAACAGTCCAACAGCCTCTCATCAAGGAGGGATATGGGAAAGGCAAATTCGCTCCGTCCGCAAAATACTTTCAGCCCTTCTGAAAGAACAGTCACTCACGGATGACAGTTTGCATACACTCCTCTGTGAAGTAGAGAGCATCATTAATGGCCGGCCAATAACAACACTATCGGACAGTCCACATGATCTTGAGCCACTCACACCAAACCACTTACTTCTGATGAAAACGCAGCCTAATTTACCTCCTGGAGTTTTCAACACTAACGATCTGTACTCAAGACGAAGATGGAGGCAAGTACAATATCTTGCAAACCTCTTTTGGACCAGATGGACTCGTGAGTACATACCTCTCCTCCAGGAACGCCAGAAATGGTTTGCACAAAAAAGAAACATACAAACAGGAGACGTGGTGCTTATAATGGACAACACAACTCCCAGAAACACATGGACTATGGGAAGAATCATCCAAACTTTGCCTGATGCCACAGGATTGGTACGCAGAGTGGTGCTGAAGACAAAGTCCAGTACTCTGGAGAGACCTGTGAACAAGCTCTGCCTGCTACAGGAGGCAGGTCAGAGCCAAAACAAAGACTGAAAGACCAATTACAATAATGTTATGTTTACAATGTACAATGTGTCCATGAAGATAAAGAGCTCTCTATTTTGAGTTTTTGATAATGCTTAATCTGTACAGAATTAAACATTAGGGGCCGGGAATGTGAGAGCCAATGCAGTTGAAATGCTAAAAGGCGTTTTAAGTTAAAGTTAAAAATATTAAATAGTTTTTTGGTTAAAAAGCAGCAAAGGTTTAAAAGTCTAAAAGCTAAGCTTAAAAACTACAGTTTAAAAGACTAATGCTAAGAGGTAAAAAAGCCCTCAATCTAAGTCCCTCCCATTACTTAGACACCTCTGATGTCATCAGTGTTGAGCTGAGTTCAGGTGTGGGAGCAAACAGATTTTCTACCTGTTGCTACTAAGAGAATGTAATGTTCATTATTTATTTTTGTCTAATAAATGGACTTCACTGGATTACGTCTCCCTGGTCTTCAGTGTAAGAAACCTTTCGCATCTGGCTCACTGTGGCTGTTGAAATGAGCCACTACAGTAAATATTCACAGGAGAGCATGGGATAACTGAGTACACCCCCTGAATCTCACTAAACTGCAGCATTTTGTAAAGAGGAATGGTCCAAGATTCATCCTGATCGTTGAGAGCGTCTAATCTGCAACTACAGAAAAGTAGTTATTGCTTCAAAAGAAGGATCTGCCAGATATTTAATACATGGGTTCACTTACTTTTTCCACGCTGCTATGAATGTCTTTCTGCAAAATATCTTTGAAAAAAAAAAATTCTATTGATGATAACACGTTGTCCAGGCCTTGAGGCAACATGCTTCTCCTGCATGATGTTGTGTGTTCCTCCCAAACTATTGAACTTTGGTTTGCGAAAGAGCATTTGGAGGCTCCACAGCACTACTGGACAAATACTGTGGACTGATAAACCCAAAGTGGAATAAGTTCAAATTTCCCAACTCCAGCCCCTTTATCTCCATGTTATGCCGCATTCACGCACATGTTGATTTTATGAGCGAGACACTCTGACACACTGATCATGTCGCTCTGTCTGCGCTGCCATTTGTGGTGAAAGGTGGATGAATCCTACTAGACCAGCCATTGGCTTTTTGCATCTCATCTCACACCTGCACCATTTGGTACGCTTGAAAAAAACTTAAGTACAGTTCACTTATTACAGTTTGTTTAGGCTTGTGCTGTCACGGCTCAACAAGAATGAAAGTAGACTCTGACATGTGCGACCCAGAAACCTTAGGTCTGGACCAAATACTCCTTTTGAGGTGGTCTCGGTACGTTTACTTGGGCAATTAGAGCTGTTCATATGTGGTGGTGTTATCCGGCTCAACATACACTTTTTAGTCTTAACAAGCACTAGCACAACCAAAACAGAGGCCTGATCAGCGCTCAACAGCAGTGTAAACAGGCCACAACCAGGCGTAAAACTCACACTTTCTGGTGACTGCTGTAAAACAGTTGACGTTTTCAAGTAAATAAACATTCTCCCTGCTCGCAGCTCAGAGGAGGGAGAATACTGAGCGTAAAGATGAAGTTTACTTTATTGTCCCCGTAGGGAAAGTTGTCCTCTGCATTTGACCCATCCTTCGAAGAATGCTGTAAGTCGATTGCTAGAATCTCATCCTGCTTCACTGTTGCAAGGTTTCAGCCTTTCTGCTGACCCTCACAGGTACAAATATGGTAAGGGCCAGTAACCCGGCAAGAGCCAGAGTGATATTACAGTGCCAAAAACATTTGCACTGACAACAATCTAGGACCACGCCGGCTTGAATCGTTCGGGGAGAAGTCAAACGTTTGGAGCAGCATTTGCTGCTGATTGGACCAAGAACACTGCAAATCCATAAATAGTTATGTGTATTTGTGTCATGTGTAGCAGCATACCTTGTGTTTTTTGTGATCGCCACGTTGTTAATGAATGCCTTTTTTGCCAAAACCGTTGTTGGTTCTGTTCCGAAGGGTGAAGGCGGGAGTGGTTCAAGATGGATTCTCATGTGTTTGTAAACTCATAAATAGAAAACAGTTAAAAAAATGAATAAATTAAAGTCAGCAGTTATTTTGTTTTGAATATGGGGAGAAAAGTCTAATTGAATCGTAAAGCGATTTTCGCCCTGCTCTAAGTGCCATCAAGACAAGCAATAAACAGGCAACCAAGTACTTTTGCAAGTTACTGGTAATCATTACTCCTCGTAATCGTTACGTTAATGCTCTACTTTATTATGAAAGTAATGCGTTACAACACTATTGTGTCACCAGTAATGAACATCTGCACAGCCTTTAAATTGCCACTGAAAGCTCCACTTTGAAAGCCAAGACATAGAAGCTACCCAAACCCACAAACCTGCGCTTGATATCAGTAAATGTACAACAGTGTGACAGCCTTAGACTGTTCATGTGTTCATACTGAAAAACTGCTGCAGCAGTCGACAATAAGAGGCATCTACATACTGTTACGTGAAAGGTTAAGTAACTGTATTTAAATAGGGAAAACATGGAACAGCTTGGTAGATTCTAACTTCACCCCAGTTTGGAGCAATAGGAATATGCTGGGAGAGGTTACATTTGCGTGACTGAATGCACGCACAAAGACCAGACAGGTACGCATCAATGCATCTAAGCTCAGGTAAGAACATATCTCAGTATGTAAAAACAGTGGATTATCCCTTAAAAGCAATAAAACGAGTGATAGTCAGTGAATAGCCTACTTACAATGGAACAGCAGCTTCTTCTCTTGGCTGCCCAGGCACCAACGCCTACACTGTGACCACAGTGGCCACATCAGGGGCACGGAGAAGATAAGATGGTTACGCACTGGAGATTCAATACAGATAATGACTGTTATTGCACCAATAAATTGAATTTGATCAAGAAAGGGTGTTTCTAATAATGTGGCTGTTATTTGTGAAAGACTAATACCTCCATTATTACAGTGAGGAAAATGTATATTTTCTATTTCTGGATTTTTGAATCCAGCCCTCCTTGTTATGCTTGAATGGAGACCAGCATGTCGGCGGATGCAGCAGTATTTGCATAGAAAGTGCATTCTCTCTCGGGCCAACACGGAGACGCTAATGCATGCTTTTATCACCAGTCGTATCGACTACTGTAATGCCCTGCTTTCTGGTCTTCCCAAAAAGAGTATCTCAGGTTTGCAACTTTTGCAAAACTCAGCAGCTCGTGTCCTGACGAAGACCAGGAGGCGGGACCACATTACACCGGTTTTAGAATCGCTGCATTGGCTCCCCGTGTGTTTCAGGATCGATTTTAAAGTTCTTTTAATGGTTTTTAAATGTCTTAATGGTCTTGGTCCTTCTTATCTCTCAGAACTGCTTTTACCTTATGAACCTTCACGGCCCCTTCGCTCCTCTGGCAGAGGTCTCCTTGTTATTCCTAAAGTCAACAAAAAGACTTATGGCGAGGCGTCTTTCCAGTATTACGGCCCTCGCCTCTGGAATGACCTGCCGGAGGAGCTCAGGGCCGCAGAGAACGTTCATGTTTTTAAGAGCAGGCTCAAGACCCACCTTTTTAGCTTAGCTTTTAGCTGATTTCTACTTACTTATTTATTCAGTTATTTTTATTATTATTTATGTTTATAATTATCTTATTATACTAGTTTTTAGTTAGTTTTATATATATGTTTATTTTATTTTATTTATTATTATTATTATTTTTATTTATTTTATGTATATATTTGTATATTGCATTTTTGCATTTTTAGAATTTCCAGTGTTTCCTCTGAGGGAGCCCTCTGCCCCGGGAGCGGTGGTCGGCTGTGGCTGTGTGGGCACTGTCCTCTGGGTGCCCGGATGGAGGTGTGGTGCTTCTGCTGCACCTCCGCTGGGTGTCCGGTGGTGGTGCCCTGTGGCTGTAGCTGATGTACCGCTCCTGGTGCAGACGGCTCCTCTGATGGCATTTCCTTACCTGGTTCATCTGTACCCAGACTCAGCATTACGTCCATTATTTCATCGTGTATGTGTGTGTGTGTGGCTGCGTGTGTGTATGTGGCTATGGGGAGGGGGGTGGGGTGAGCAGTGTTGTTGTCTGTTTGGAAGAGTGGGTGGTTGGGTGGGCGGGAACTGCTTTTAATCTGTAAAGCACTTTGTGTTACAACTTTGTATGAAAAGCGCTTTATAAATAAAGTTTTGATTTTGATTGATTGAGTGTATTGGAAAAACAAAGTCTGTTTCGGAGTGTGTGTGTGTGTGTGTGTGTGTGTGTGTGTGTGCGTGTGTGTGTGTGTGCGCGTGTGTGCGCGGGCGTGTGTGCGCGTACGTGTGTGTGTGCGCGTGTGTGTGTGTGTGCGTGTGTGTGTGTGTGCGCGTGTGTGCGTGTGTGTGGTGTGCGTGTGCGTGCGTGTGTGCGCGTGCGCGTGTGTGCGCGTGCGCGTGTGTGTGTGCGTGTGTGTGTGTGTGTGTGTGTGTGCGTGTGTTTGTGTGTGCGCGTGTGGTGTGTGTGCACATGTGTGTGTGTGTGTGCGCATGTGTGCGTGTGTGCGCATGTGTGCGTGTGTGTCTGTGTGTGAAGCTTGTTTTTGGGCCTGTGGGCTGAGGTGATGATGCAGCGGGACAGCTATCTGATCCTACTGTGTTGTAGCGTGTGTCCAGTGGCACAGAACATGCTGCGATGAGTCAGGACTGAGTGGACCTCAGTGGACCCCAGCATGGAGGGGCAGAGACACAGTGGCTCAGCAGGCCTGGGATGAGCCATGTGTGCCAGAGGGCTCACCCGACCTCTGCCGCTGCTCTCAGGGGAAGGCTTTGCAACAGGTTTGTGAAGCCCAGTGTCTCCAGCTAAGTGCAGAATCCAAAATGACACTACACCCTGCCCACTGGGAATAACACTGGAGCAAGGCCACAGCCTCCAGAGCCTCCAGTCTCTGTACTGCAGTGCATAGTTTTGCCTTTTGGTTAAATGGAGTTAAGTTTTAGTCCAGGGTTTATCATTCAGGGCATATTGTTGGGCATATTGTTGGAAATTCAAGCTTGGAATTTGACTCCTGTATCATTTTTTTTATTGCTAATGTTTGTTGAAATGTAGTAATACAGTATACAAAAAGAAATTCCTTTCTTTTGTATAGATCCCGCTCGGTGAGCTTAATGTCTCTGTAATAGAGCTGCTCAAGGCCAATCAAGTGATGGCCTTTTACTATTGTGAGATATATAGTGGGCTATAGCACAATATAATGAGCAAACCCTAAACGTACAAATTGTTGGTTTTGTATCAGCAAAGTGTTGGTGCCATTATTGTGCAACATAGTGCAATGAAAGCACTAAAAAGCACTAACCTCTTCCTTAAATATAGAAAAGCAAGAAAGCATGAAGTAATGGCCGGGCCCTCGATTTGTTTTCAGACACAGAAACATTATCGGAAAAGTAAATCATGGCCAGTATTTGCCTTTTGTACAGCTTTCTTCCGTGCTGATGTTGCCTCTGGGAACGCAGGGCCGGCTCAAATTATCAATTT
The DNA here is from genome assembly GCF_951799975.1 of Gobius niger. Taxonomy (NCBI): domain Eukaryota; kingdom Metazoa; phylum Chordata; class Actinopteri; order Gobiiformes; family Gobiidae; genus Gobius; species Gobius niger. Next base: position 18,544,969 of record NC_136871.1, read on the forward strand.
TGTCTGAATACTGAATTGAGTTAGCTTTCCACGCAGTATTGACTGCAGAGATTGATTTAGACTTCCTATCTAAAACTAAGGTATTTTAGGGAGAGTGAGATATGTTGTAGCTATGCATAAAATATTATCTCATAGTGATCGAAGACTCTATGAGGTTCTTCTATATAGCCTAGCAGCCTTTCAGAATCGTTTCTACTGCTGCGCCAAGACTCAACAACATCTACCTGTGAAACTCTCACGAGGACTCTCTGTGCTTTGACACGTCACACTGTCAGCTCAAATATCAAGTGTTGCATATTGATATTTATATACTGTTTACACTGCAATGCATCCGTCCGGCGAGCTGATCTCATTGTTAACCACTGTTCTGACATTAAGTGCCTTTGCCTCACTCAGACATTGTATTGATTTTTTATAAACTGTCATGAATTAACCGCAGAGGTCAGCGAGCCGACTGAAATGGCTGACCTTGGGAGTACTGTTACACTTCTGCTATGAAGACGCTCACATGCATAATCTTGTGCAAAAGTAAAGGGAAATATTGAATCGCGTGTAGGCTCAGTGTGACAGTAACCCACGGTGTTTGTCCTCGGATCGAAAAGTCTGGCTGTGTCCTTGGGCAAGACACTGTGCTAGTTTTTACAAGCCATAATAATCCAAATTATAACACCTAAAGGCTATATATACCTCACTTGCATGTAATGAGTCTATCATATATAAGTTTCACAGTTTAAAGGAACAGGCCACCGTTTTTCCATACTGAGATATGTTCTTACCTGAGCTTAGACGAGTTGATGCGTAACTGTCTGGTCTTTGTGCGTGCGCTCAGCCACGCAAAAAGACCAAAGATGTTGTTAGCATTTGAAGTTAGAAGTGACCAAGCTCTTCCCACGTTTTCCCTATTTAAATACGGTTACGTGAGTAGTTACACGATCCAAGTATAATCACACAAAATTAAACATGTCGATTTTCTGGAGTGGATTAAAAGGAGTACTATATTGTAAGGCGTAATAACACCTTAGGAGCACTTCGACGTCCGCGCAGTAATATCTTCACTCCTATAGAATTCTATGCGAAAAACAGTGGCCTATTGCTTTAAGTTGAAGAACAGAAATGATACTAATGATACTCTCATTTTCCAAGTTTCACTTGTACTGTTTGTATCACCATTGAGTATGGAGTGAATGAATAATGTCATGAAAAGCATCTATGAGCGTCCAAACTTTTTTTTTGTCGGCCACAATGTATTAAAAAATATATACATAATGAACGTGGCTTATTGTCAATAACAATCCACATTTAGACAGAGCGTTACATGAGTGCTTTAGTGGGTTCAAAGACACGGCTATTCCTAATGAAAGAATGAGAAAAGTGCAACAACAGCTCAAATCCAGACATAAAGTTGTGCACCTGGATACGATGGAGAGCGGCAGGTGTCAAGCGGACGTATCTGCATTTGAACTCAGACAGAAGAAATCTATGATCCAACGCTGTTCAGATCTGACTGCATCAGCTGCAGGGTTGGGCTGTGTGATGCCCTTCCGTGCTTTAACATGGCTTCAGGTGTAAAAAAAAAAAGATTAAGTCTCTCACGGTTGAAATATTACGGAGGGACAAATCGACAGCACTAAAGTCATCAAAAGTCAGTCTCGAGCGATTCATCACGGACCCAGCTCTGCCACACTCAACAGCGGCTCTAACACTGGTGACTAAGCCGAGCCGGTCTGCGCAGAGTGACCGAGGGATGCGCCTCTGAACCCGGCCACTCTCCCAGGAAGAGCCACTGTGAGACGGCCGGCCAACGGAAACCCTGGCAATGGATTCTCAAGGATTACACAAACAAAAGAGAAGTCTATTGATCTTAATGGTGTTTATGATGTTCCTCTCCGATATATCGCCAAATTATAGTTATCGCTATATTAGGTGATGCAACATCCTGAAGTCTTCTGATCGAGATGTTTAAGTTTTGCTGCTACCACTTTATCAAGTCATGGTTTTCCAAATGTTGTTCCATTTTAGCCTTGTCCTGGTTTAGTAATATCTAAAAGATGAATTGTGGAACTATACATACGGGAACAAAAACTATTACTCACTATTTGTGCGTAATTGACCTTTTTGTGGAAAGTAAAGGCGCTAACCAGCCATACAGCCATTGGGTCACTACAAGGTCAAATCAAAACTTTAAGGCTTCTTTTGACATTTCACTTAAAACAACAAACAAATTGATTAATATTGATGTGTAAATTTAATAGAAATATGTTGAAATTGTTAAGCAGTTATCACAATATCCAAGACAATGATGTAATATTGCCATTTTTGCGCATAGTGTGTAGCCCCTGTGAGAAGAAATCTCTCCAAAACAGAAAAGGTTGTCCTTGAAGATCATTGCTGCAATATATGAAGTTTACATTTGTGGGGTAAACATGTCAGTGAATCTCGCAGTTGTTGAGCTTATACTCTGTAGGTAACAAACTTTATTATCCACCTCAAATCTAATGTTTATCATCTCTGACTCTTGCAAACATTGATTTTGAGCTGCACGTTGAGAGAAAAATTGAGAGAAGTCGTGAACAGGCTCACTCTTTGCTTTGCTTTGCTTTGGGTTTGTTGTTTATTTGTGTCTATCACTTGATGCAGACTTGGCCCGGGGCATGGCTGCTGGTACATAACCAACTGTGTGTCACATTTAGATAAGCGGTGAACAAAAACACCTAGCATAAACAGTGTGCCCTCCAACCACCGCCCGTTATTGCGCGCCGTCCGCTCTTTGTCAAGTATCAGCGCTAAACACATGCTCGCGCCGGTCTGGCCCCATTGACTTTGCACCGCTCCTGGGCACAAGCTGCTCTGGGCAACTCTGTTTTTGTGTCTTCAATATAACCATCCATTAAAGTGTAATCACAGAGAAAGGGTTTTCACAGTGAGGTGTTGCCGAGTGGATCGCTAATGCCAGATAAAGCAGGCAATCAAAAGCACAAGGAGTGGAGTTCGACTGTAGTTGCTATGCGACGCGAACCTGCCGACACCGAGACGAGTAATTTGCTAAGTTTAATGAACTCAAGTGGGCAAGGCCTGTTTTGACAGCTGGCAGGAATAACAAAGCACATTTTTAACACACTGTACCTATTAATGTAATTTATAAATTGTGTTGGATTGAAATCGTGTGTGGTTGTCTGGATATGAATATCAAAGCACTATAAAGAAAGTTACGACCCGAATGTATCATTGAGCATTAACAACAGTAAATTTAATGTGTTTCAAATTCATTTTGTATGACTGAAAACAACGTCAGTTTATTTTTCATGACTATAATCAGAAATACATATTTCCAATGTTAAATGTTCATGGAGTACATACGTATGTATATTGTACAATTTTTTCCTGGTAATCTGTTTCCTGTTTTTTCCTGTTAATAAAAAGTACGTGACTATAGGCTGAGCGATAAAGTGTGTATACTGTATATGTGTATATTATTGTATGATCAGAATGAAAAAGAGATGAGAAAAGAAATGGTATAAATCTTAAGTACCATATGGTGTATTTATTTTTGTATGACTGTAAACAATAAATCCTTTATGACGTTTTTGTATGATCGATCAACGATTTATATTAATACACAAGCATACACTCATGCATCGGTTTCTTGCATGAGTGTATAGGTGTGTTGAGTAAGGAGTTTTTCACTCCTTCTCCTGTGTTGTCCACTTCCTAATTAATTACCCAAACGTCGGACAACACCAAGCGTGTTCAACACTGGAAGAAGAGTTATTGACAAACAACGCTACACTACCAGCTAATAACACATACCAGCACAGATGACCCAGGATTCAGAAGATTAAATCACAAAGGTTTATTTCCCTAACAGGTCATCTAATACAGAGCTCTGCTTCCCTAGTTCCCTAACATCGAGCCTACCAGCTGTCCATTGCATGGGAGAGACTGTTTTTTTCTAAGGAAGCAGTGTATTTGTATCACATTAAACATTGGAATATTCATGAGCCTAAAACTAAATCTCATTGGTCCATTTGGCTCCAGCGCTTCTGCTGCATCACATAGTTCCGCCCTGCGACCCCCAATTTTATGTCTTCAATGGAATGTTGCAACTGATAAGATCCTCCTGGAGAAAGGCAGTTGTTTATCTTACTTTTGGGGCACGGGGGTTTTGTGCTCACACACTTTGGTGTTCTGGTACTTTTCCGCTGTAACAGAGAACTGAGAATACTTCGCATACATTTTGTTAAGTCAAGCTAAACAGTAATAAGAATAAAAAACAGTATAAAACCTTGTATATATTTTATAATTCTTCAGGTGTATATGTAAGTTTATGTGATGTTGCTTGAATGAGGATAAGGGGTAGGTTTTATATAAGTTCTTCCTACTCCTTTTGAGCACAACAGTCTTGTTTTGTTTTCTTTCTACTGTAAAATGTTTTAAATACTTTTCTGCTCAAATGAATAAATAAATTGAAAAAAAAAGAAATGAAATTATATATTTTTGAACAAATATAATCAAAAATAGATTTAAAGGCATCTTTGCAATCAATGACATTGATTGAATCCTTATTGTAACTAATCAAATGTGGCTCTAATGGTGTAAATCATGTACATGTTTCTATGAGGACAGACTGCCTAGCTTTACAAACTGAGCTGAAGTCTTCGGCTAAGTACTTTAACTTGTTGTCAGTGATTACTCATCAGAGAGAGACTCATCTAATTCTCCATAGACAAAGAACTAGACCTGAGCACACGGGCTGCAAATATCGTACAATGAGACCACGTCTGTTCAAGTTACAGAAGAATAACCGGTGCTTTAATGTCTAGGAGAGCGTAAACAAATAACAGTAGACATTTTTGTAGATCAGACCGTACCGTTTTAGATGATGTACATACATACATCTCAATTTCTACGTCTTTTTCCCATCACAAACTGTATTATAACTTATTGTAAGATGTTTTCCTGTATTTGGTCATAAGGAGTGTTAACCAAGTTCGGCTTTACCTAAATCTACAAAACTCATCTAAACAGATCATGTTCCTCGTGTTGTCGTCACTTTTTAAAACTTTTTTTATAGCTTTCTTTGTCACTTTTCTGTTGCTCTTTTGTGGCTTTTTTTTGTTGCATTTTCATCTTTTTTTGTGCCTTTTTTCGTCACTTTTTCATTGCCTTTTTTGTCACGATTGTGTCGCTCTTTTGTTGCATTTTCATCCTCGTTATTGTCTAATTTTTGACGCTATTTTGATGCTTTTTTCAAGAAGCTTTGAGATTTGGGTAATGCTAAACTGGAGGCGGGGGTTAAGAGGTTAAGAGCTCTGGCTTGTGCAATCTGTTGGTCTATTATTTGCTCTACAGTAACGTAATATAGACATGCTTTTGTGCTTTGCCATTTACACTCTGTCTATTATACTAACACTAACAGATGTTTTCCATGTTAATTATTTTGACTTAGACAGGCTTACACCGCGGCCAGCGCCCCTCTCTCCTTGATATATTTGTCATAAACACTAATTACTCTTGTGGAGCTGTCGTAGCGGAGGTGGACAGGGCGAAATTAACTGCACTGCTCTGGTGCAATGTCCTGAGCACGACACAAAGCCTCTGCCAGGCGCAAGGCTGGGTTTTCTTGACATTTTGAAAGGCTGCTGAGCTTGTACTCTATTGCAGCTTAAGTATAGTCATCAATAGTACTTTTAAAAGCACAGTACCAGCGTTTCATGTTGTTGACTAACTTGGTGAATGGGTATTTACAGAAATTCTCTATAATAACTTCTCTTTAATTTGATTAATATTCAAATCTTATCTTGACCATGATTTAAAATTCAGCATCTGTTCCCAACACATGAGCTGTTTGTTATTTACTAACCTAGAAATCAGTTTTCTTCTTCTTTCTCTATTATTCTCAGTCAATCATCTCGGCCACGACACACACGGTTCAATGTAGTGAACAATGTCATCTCTAAACAAAGCAATTTTAAAAACCATGCTGAGGTGGCACAGGTTAGTGAGCTGTGTGTAACTCACATGGGCCAATAATTGAAAATGACATTGTGCACTCTGTTGCTGCTTCCAATTTAATCCGCAAACTGAATGTGTATATTTGCTGCAGCATGTAGAAATCAGCATAAACCTACACCAAAATAGGTTTGTCCTGATAGGGCCATGTTGTGATGAGCCACCTGCTCTCCCTGTCTCTTGCATCAGTTGAAATTATTTTCCTGTTAGCCCGCTCCATCAGACCACCTGAACACGATGGCGAGGCTGGAAGGACTGCAATATCAGGTTTACATGAGCAATACGAGTTGGCATGGGTTAGGTCATTTCATTTTGATCCGCGCTAGAGGCAAAAGATATTACATTTCTAACCAGACTGGTGGATGTGCAAGTTGTATTTTACTGCACTGTATATGCAGGTTGTGTTTTGACACACAGTTGTTTGTCATTGTGAATAGCTGATTATCTTTTTTATCAAAAATTTGAATGAGATTGTTGTTCATATCGACTAATCTGTTGGGAAACTATCTCACAACATAGGTTCGCAGGGCCGTTGAAGCCTCCATCTTCTAACCCTGATAGACTTTGTGAAGAGCAGTTACTGAATATAAGTATTGTTCTAACATGACCATTACCTTTTTTTTTTTGCTTTTCTCAATGACCTTGTACAATGCCTTCCCCAGAGGCAGTCACTACACATTTCTCTAGCACCAGTACACTGATCTCTGCACATAAAACCAAGTATTCAACCAATTTGAGTGGTTGCACTGGAACAAAATGTCAAGCAGAGATTTAATTTGTCTTCACATTCAATACATAAAAGGAAAGCAGCACTTTTGATCTCAGGATGAAACCATCACCAAGTGTAGCCCGAGCAGACGCACGGCCACTGTGGGAGCACTTAACTTACAGTTGTAATTTCAAGCCAACTCTGCAAGATTGAGTAATTGTGGGAAGTTTTAAGTGTAGGTAGTTTCAAATCAAATCAAATTCACTTTATTTATCCGTTAGGAACTTCATTTGCAGAGGAAGTGCCAATATGGGCCCAATGCGTCTCCAATGACATTACGCAAAGTTCCGGCCGCCATTTTGAATACCGAAGTAAAATTATGCTACAAGTACTACAACATGTAGCAATATCTCTACTCAGGATGAAAATGAAAGACAACTGATAGAAAGTGGCATTTTTATGTACTCGTAATCATTGCTTAAAACACGGCCCCAGAGAGTGCACATTTATGTGCTATAACTAGCAAATGTGGCACAGATGTCGCAGCTCTGTCTGTCGAGCTACAGCAGGATTTACTAAAGATCTGCTTCACTCCGCAGACTAAATTAACACATCAAAGCGGAAACAGAAAACCTTTCTCTGTGAGTGTTACAATTTGTCAAGTCAGCAGAGTCTCAGTTTGAGTCAGTGTTTAAGCTGCTCAAGACGTTAGCATGCTAACGGTTAGCAACTGTCAATAGACACATGTGTGGCTCACATCTATGAACACTGAGGAAATACTGCAGTAACAGCTCAGCTCTGATCTCTGTCACATGTTTTATCCAAGGTTTGGAGTGTGGTTCAGGGCTTTCTCTTGAAGAGGTCAAAGCTGAGCTGTTGAAGGTTACTGCTAACCGGTAGAAGAAGAAGAAGATCGTTCACCTTTCACAGACATAGTCACAAAGCACTTTACATGAGACAATTGGACATTCACTCCATACGCAGTGGTTGTAAGCAACGTTTGTAGCTTCAGTTTCCCCTGGGGGAGACTGACAGAAGCGCTGTTGTGACTGCACACGTCTGCGCCAACAGTCCCTTTGACCACCACCATACATTCACTCACACACATCATTCATCCTGGCCTATTGTACATGTTTTTAGTGGTAGGGGAAACCTACTCAGACACGGGGAGAACAACTCCACACAGAAAGGCCCCATACAGGTGGGAATCGAACCCGGACCTTGCTGTGGAGCGAGAGCGCTAACTGCTGCGCTACCGTGCCGGTAGCATGCTAACGTCTTACACACTGACTCACTGGTTTCTTCACATAAACGTGCGCTCTCTTGGGCCATGTTTTTACTGTTATCTTCTTGAGCAATGATTGATGATCTTTCATTGTCATCCTGAGTAGAGATATTGTCACATGTTATAGTACTGCATAAAAAAAAGGTCACAAGACTGAAAGGCATGTATAAAAACAGTACACCCAGAGACATACAACACAATCAACATGTGCTATAATAAATACAAAGGTAGGAAGGAAAGTGGAGGTTGCCCTCTTTGTCCCTAGAGGGAGGGACTTGAACCTGTACCCTGATGGTAACACTTGTGAGAGTGCAGAGTTAGGAGTCTGTGGAGATCTGGGTTCCTTTTATCAGAACTCTGGAGTCATAGATGCTACTGAGTGAATCCTGCTCCTGACCGATGATTTTATTGCTAATTTTGATTATTTTATTGAGCATGTTGCGGTGAGTGAGAGTGAGTGAACCCAACCAGGCAGTGATGTTGAATGTGAGGATGAATTCAATGAAGCATTAATAGAAAGAGGCGAGAATGGTTTGGTGGACTTGGAGTTTGCGTAGCTTACGGAGAAATAAGAGGCATTGCTGACAATTTGAAAAGATGTGTTCAGCGTTGAGTTGGAATGTGAGTTTAGGGTAGATTATGGAGCCGAGGTATTTGTATGAAGTAACCCTTTCAATTATCTCCCTGTTAATAATGAGTGAGGGAGAGCTGGAGTGGCCATGTTGGAAGTTAATGGTCATTTCTTTGGTCTTTAATACATTTAAATCCAGACAGTTTGGTGAAGATTCAAGAAGATTCAAGTTGACAGCGAAAGCATGTGTTACAAACTACTGTATAAAAATCTTGAAAAATCAACAGAATGATTCAATTAAATGCTGTGAATCTTATTTGTAGTTTGTGATTTCTCTGACCTTGAAGGACACGTCTAAAACTATGAGCCATGTCAACACAGAATGTAATGAAATGTGTTCAGCAGAATCAGAGAAATGCTTGACGAAGTAGATGTACATATGGATGGCTGGATGACAATGTGAGAACACTGAAAGATATATAGCTATTTATAGTTGTGTATTGTCAGCATGAAAATGGAAAGAAATACTAGGTGGCGTTTGAAGGAGCAGCACAGTGTACGGTTCTTACAGCTTAAGCCTTCAGCAGGACAAGAGCTAAAGAAAGTACAACAAAATCTTGCTTTTAAATCATTTAGTACAGATTAATACTGTTTACAAAATGCTGATTTATACTGATTTTCACTTTGTTGCCCAGGAGGTTATTGCATTTGCCGTGCCTCTTATTAAATATGCTACACACTGGACCTTGAAATTTAAATGTTTTTAATGTTTGTTTTTCCAGGATGCGGGAGAGGGACCTGCGAAGCATGTGCAGAAGGGCACTGCTGGTCATCGTCTGTATGGTGTCTCTGTGGGGACAAATGACCAGTGCCACATCGCACAGAAGCCACATTGGTATGTCACTTTGAGTCACAATCACTATCCGCAACAAAATGTGTGTGTGTGTTTTTTCCACTCGCTGTTTTCTCGTGGTTTGTTCCTCCATTACTACTGGTTGGATTTTTGTTCAAATGCCATTATAACTGGTGTAGAGAAAAGTACTTTACAGGTGTTTGCTTTCATGAAACACAGTAACATTAATTCAAATACACAGTGCCTCATAAGCGACGTCTTCTTTTATTTGGGCTTGTCAGATCAAACTAGTCGCACAGAAAGACAGCCAGGACTGCAAGCGGTGTTTGAACTGTAGACCTTGTGAGGTGTTGCTGTCAGAAGTCTCAGTAAACGTCAAGTTGTCATTGAACCCTTACCCTAAATATGACATGAAAACATTTGCAATGGGTGGTCTTGTGTAGGATACCGTTATTTTTTTTCCCGATGGTGCTTCTTTGGCGATTCTCGGTGTATGATACCGATGCCTGAACGATACCTATACTAAAGTATTTCTCATCTAGAACCAGAAAACAGAACAATTATGTTAATTCATTCCATAAAAAAGGGTATTCCGCTTGAATTAGTGAAAACAACCAAGTTACTTCCTTTAACTATATATATACTATACTATATACTATATACTATATTATATACCTAACTATATACTTTAACTACTTCCTTTTACTATATTTATTTCAGTACCTGCTTTTATGTTTTTGATAGCGGCAGTAAAACTTTTTTTTTCTCAATACCATACTAGTATATACAGCCTTTCACAGAATCTATGCCCTCTAAGTCTGAAGAGCACAAGAACATTTTTTTTTCACAAGAAGATTTCTACTTTAGCTTTGACTCTTTTGATCCAGTGCAGCACTTCTTCTTCTTTTCTACCATACTAGTATTGTTTAACGGTACTCAACCCTTTTGTGTTTTCGTTATATAACTAATATGTTTGGCCAAGCCTCATGTCTATTCTGCCTATTAAACAGAACATATAATCTATGTCCTATTGTTCAGTGTTGCAGTCATGCAACAGTCGTATTGGAAAGTGCCAGTACAGTGAGCAGTGTCCACCCCATAGCCGTCAGTGCAGGGGACAAGACCTTTCAGAGCAATTTGTCTGTGATAGGGAGATGGCATGATCCCTGGGCGTTACGGCAGAAGCTGTGACTACACATTGAAATAATGAGGCTCATTGCACTGGAGGACAAACGGCCCAACGCTACAGGGATGTCCACAGTGGCACAAACAAATACGTGGCCAGTGCACGTCTGCCGGACTTTTATCAGACTGTATTGCATATGTTACCTGATAAATCAGAGTTAGGTTTGTAGATGATATGAGGTAAAGTTGCGATTCATGTCAACTTTAAATTCTTAGAAGACATCAAAGCGTCTGTATTCATCTCAGCTTTATTACTGCACACGAGCAGCTGACAACTGTGTGCTAGGTAAAAGTCCATCTCATTTCATTTACATTTTAGGCAGTGTAATAATTCGACATCGTACTCTTCAGAGAAAGAAAGTGCCTGTCATTTTAATAAGTTATACTACATGAGCTCGCCACCGTTGTCAGCTGCTCGTGTGAGTTGTCAAGGCAGGCACAACACTTATCATTTGAACACGGCGGACTGACGACGAGATTCCAAATCCCACTTGTTTGACGACAAACATGTTGAATAAACCATTTCATGTGAAGGCTTACATGACCGGCTTGGTGTTTTGCATTTGTCATGTGGAAGGGGATTTATTTGTGAGGCAAAGGTAGGTGTAGTGGAGTGCCGCGAGCCGCCCTGACACTGGGGTAATCACGCTGGCTCTCCCTGGGTGCTGGGGTCAAGGCAAGGTGCGTCTAATAAACAAACCTCTTTAGCTCTTGTGTTTATTGAGGTGTGGGTGAGTGAACTCTTCAGAATGGCCTGGATCAGAGTATTTGGCGCTGCCTCACCCACCATAATAAGAGCAGTGCGTCCCCCGGAGCTCCGTCTACATTCATTAGGCGCCAGGAAGGAGTGCAGAGGGACTGTGCGGCTATGGGGGAGAGTGATAACAAGTACCTTTCGGCGAGCACAGTTTGTTTGGGTTCAGTCGATAGGATTTAGACGGACTATGCCGGCAGGTCAGGCGGGAGCCTCATTACTCAGCTATTTAGATACTCTGATACTTTTCCCCACGGTCCTAGCTCACCAGACTGCCATTAGCGAGCAGTAATCAAGCGCCGTGTGGATCGGGTTAGTGTCCGTGAGGAGCAAGCGTAGGGCAGGCGAGAAAAACTCTGATCCTGCTGAGAAGGTGTGAAGCCCTCCACGTGTGCTAAATGCTTCAAGCACTTCTGTTTTCTTTCTCGTTTTAGTTAGATCAATATAGCGATTGCACTGTGTCATACATATTGCAATTTAATTTGGCGTATTTGAGTAGTAAGCAAGGGCGCACATAAACGAACATACTAAATATAACGTTTAAAGGAATATTAATATAAATGTCAATAATCTGCATAAAAGTTGATAACTCTACATTGAATAAGCCGATAATTTTGAACGAAAAATGCCTATTTAATGAAAAACAACATTCTTAATGGTTAGAAAGTCGATTGCTTTTAAACTGTGATTTCAGGGCATTGTGATCTTAATTGTAAGTCAGTCACAGATTTAAATGCGGGCAAATTAAGGCGCACGGTGGCGAACGAGCTGCACAAATTGTAACAAAATGACTTCAGTGCAGACGTTTAAACAGGGTTTGAATCAGGGTCCTTCTCTATATTCACACGCGCACGAGGGACATGCTGCCTTATTAATGAGAGGAAACTGTGCTGTGACGCTCATTTGAATTCAGAGGAATATTTCCATATTTGCTTATGGAGGGGACTTTGTACAAACTCGGATGCACCCTAACGAGTTACTCAGGCTGATTCTTTTCATGCTGAAGGGAATTTTAGATTACATGCAAATTAGCTTAAACTTTTCTCTTCAATTTAGTTTGAGAGTAGAATTACGTAGATCCTTGCCAAAAAGCTTGTCAGTAGGGCCCGACCGATATGGATTTTTGGGGTCCGATACCGATATGAATGGTTAGCATGGCCGATGGTTGAACTGTGACAGCAGGGGGCGCTGTATATTTCTATTTAGTAGGCACTTCAGAAGAAGCTTGTTTGAAAGACAAAAATCAGCAGATTCCAAAACAAAAAAACGGTATGTGTCTAACTCTGATGGTTCCGAAATTATACGCAAAGGTCTACAACATAAAATACATAAAGTAGGTGAACAAACTGGTGACCGATTTTCACCGCGGAATTTAGCTTCAGACATTCATGAGCCCTCTATCATCTGCTTCTATTTGACCGCTTTTCTTTCCCCCTTTTTGCTAAGGCATCGTCTGCAAGTATTTATCATCGTGTAGCATTAGGTTATCACTTAATTTTGATTTGTGTAACATTGTTGAGACATCTAACAAGCTAATTGGGTTGTGCTAGGCTAGTTCACTTTGTGCTTATGACTCGTTTGTGTTTTATCATATAAGCCCATATACATTATTGGTTTAGTCTACTATATTTTCTAGGGTTGATTTATGATATAGACATTTTTGTTTTTTTAACTGTGTTACAGCTTTACAAGATTCCCAGTTAATGTCATGTAAGTAAAGCTGCTGTGTCCTGGAGTTTCTCAGAAGTGTTTAAGCTGCATGAAACATAGTCCAGACAGTAGTTGCTGAACTGGGGCCCGACCTATATGGATTTTTGGAGTCCGATACCGATATGGAGGGGGTTGGCATGGCTGATAGCCGATATATGGCCAATATTTTAAGTGATCTAATTCGATGTTGTTCTTTTTATCTTTCAAATGTTCTATAGTTAAACACGGATTATTATAGGAAAGGTTTGGATCAAAGAAATATCTCTAATAGAGGTTGACCAGTATAGTTTTTATAAGGCCGATTTTGATCTGATTCCGACATGCACTGCTAATATTTTTGGCCAATATTATGAAAAATCCCCAACTGGAACCGCCACCGTAACGTGGTGGAGGGGTTTGAGCACCCGTATGATCCTAGGAGCTCTGTTGTCGGGGGCTTCGTGCCCCTGGTAGGGTCTCCCTGGGCAAACAGTGATGGGTCAGACAAAGAGCGGTTCAGAAGCCCCTTATGAGAGACCAACAGGCCTGTTACATCATGGGGCCGTCCTTCTGTGGACCCACCACCTGCAGGAGGAACCATAAGGGCTGGTGCAATGTGATTTGGGCAGCTCCAACAGCTGCCCCCACGACCCGGCAACGGACAAGTGGAACAAAATGGATGGATGGATGGATTATGAAAAATGTCTTGTCTTGCATCATGCTTCTAAACGTGTCAGTGTTGAACTGTGACAGCAGGGGGTGCTGTACATACAACATAAAATACAAAAAATAGGTGAACAAACAAACAAACAAACAAGCAAATCGATTTTCACTGCGATGTGTCTAAGGAGTTTTGTGAGGGCTCATTTTAAAGCCCAGACTGAGTCCTTTCCAGTTCACCCTTTCTCTCACTTCCAGAGATATCAGCAGATAAAGAGGCCGATATTGAAAATACCCAAATATCGGCCGGATATATATCCTGGAGATAGTCTCATATCAGAATGAATAATGGAAAGAGTGTTGGCTCTTCATAGATTTGCTCTAGAGTACACAACGGGTTGCAGCAGGTCACAGTGGAGGCCTTGCCCAGAGTAACCAGGCGGCGACAGAGCAGCAGGTCACTGTGGCCCCGGGGACACGTGCGGATGTGGGGCAGGAGCAGGTGGATGGGACTGTGGTGGCCGGAGATAGTGCGCGGAGGGAGATCGAGATTGAGATGTGGAGCTGTTTGAGATGCACTGTGGGGATGACAGGGGTCAGCTCGCCCCATCTCCCGGTGGCAGCAGCGAGATTAGAAAACCATCAAACGTCCCGGGCTATACGCGTGTGAATGGCAGCTGTATAGATGAGCCCTGAGTGGCTGCGTGTGGCCTTGGATGTATCCCTCTGTGTGCAGCGGTGGAGCCCAAGAGTACGTGCCGGGAGAATATCAATTGTTTTATTCACTCAGAGCAAATCAAAGTTCACTCCACTGCTTGTTATTCCCATCATCAGTGTAATGTTGTGTAGCTCTGTGAAAAGTTTTTAAGCCACAAACTTTACTGTAGCTGTAAATTGAGTTTGGTAAAGAGCGCATTTTGCATTTATATTGGTTAGAATAAAATTATGTCTCCATCTCCAAAGGCTCTGTAAAGTCTGTTTTTGGAGTGCAATTTGTAAAAATAAGCGTTGAATTGCTTTATCTGATGAAAAAGTTTACTTCTCTTCTATACACAGAAATTAGTTCCAATGTGTATGATTCTATTATTGTTTTATTTGTTGTGTTTCTGTAATTTTCGGATAGGAGGCAATACAGGTCTGCTTAATGACAAAAACCCACATGTATTGTTAAAGGGGCGGAGGACTTCGCAGTTAACCCCAAAACAGCAGTTCAGGCTGAACCATAGACTGTATATATAATGGACAGCTTCTGCTCACTCCTCCCCGTTAACCATAATGTCCACGTTCGAGGGGGAAATCATGGCGGATTTACAGACTCCCCCTCCCCAGCTCTGACGAAGCATGTTCCTAAAAAGAGCATAAGGGCGGGATCTTCTTTGTAAACTCCACTATCCTTATGCTTAAGGCTATGGTAAAGTTAGGGTTAGTTTGGAAAGCTTCACTATTTTAAGATTATGAATAGGGTTAGAAACAGTTAGTTTGGATTATTTTAAGATAGCGTTGTCTTGTAGATGTGACCTCATGGTTGGAGCTCCACTTCACTGGCTGCTAATGTCGGCAATTGCACAATGACAAATAAAGTACCTAAATATTCAAACACGCCCGTTTAAGCTCCAAATGTAAAACTCAGACCTCAAATGGTCGTGCTAATTCAAAAGGTAAAAAGTGTTACGCCACACCTAGAGTATCTGGGACAAACTAATTACAGGAAAAGTGTTTCGATGGCATTTAGCATAAATTAGAGTTTGCATAAAGATGCCCCGATTATCACCGTTTAAACTGAGGCGGGTCAGTCCCTCGCTGTGACAGAATAGCTCTTCCATGTTAATGTCCTGTCTCATTACAACCCATACGTAAACGCATTGTCTGCCCCTTTATAACGTAACCTCTAACTCTCTGAAATGAAGAATTTATGGATTTTGCCCCAATTTGAAGGAGAGCTCGGTGATGACAATTTGAGCTGATGAATGCAATTAGTGCAGAAGTGCTAACAGCATGGCAGTAATTGGGTCTTACAAAGTGAAAGCCTGCCCTTATGCCCGGCAATTAGAGCAACCTCCTTAGTTAGTTAGGCAGTTGTTGCTGTTAATGCTTGAGTGAAGCCGAGTGAGAGCAGGTAAACCCTCTCTTATACACCGCGGTCAGGACGATGACATATAGATTCACCAGCCCACACAGAGGTAATAATGGATGCCTGCTCCTGCTAATAATTACTCTGTGGGCATATTGGTAGTATTTTATAGTACTAATTTCTGCAGGTGATAGATACTAAAAGAAAATATTATACTTTTTTTATGGGATCGTTTGATATGAAAGCATCAATTATATTATTTTCTTCCTGTACTGTGTAAGAGTGTGTAAAATACTTCTTCATTCCCTGGATACCCAATGTCAGTAGGACTAACAGTATATAAATAATTATACCATGGTCTGGGTGAATACTCAGTTTTGACTGGCTGGAGGGTGTCGGTTAAAAAGTGATATACAGTGGTCCCTCGCTATAACGTGGCACCTTTTGCGGCCTCGCTGTTTCGCGGATTCGCGTCCGGATGGGCTAGTCGCAGAGACAGCCATCGTAGGCACGTTCGAGATGCTGCTCGCCTTGATGATCGGTGAGACTAGCCAGCGCAACGGGGCGGAGAAAAAAGTCTGAAGCCGGCCGCTCACATTCATTTCAAGTTTTTCCTGAATAAAAGTCATTTACCTCCTGCGCTGTTTCCTTTACTCCAGCGACATCATTCTTCACCAGAGAAAACCTTTCCATTTGTTTGTTTGCTCAAGTTTGCATGATAAAATATTTTTTATTGTAGGAGGCAGTACACAACTTTAATAGTTTCTATTTGTTCAGATCTAAAGTGTTGCCCTGAGGCGAGAGGAGGGGGTCAGAGCCGAGCGGCTGACAGGTGGGAGTTTTCCCGTCATGCACGGGGCCGTGGAGCCGCTGCAGTTGCTCTTGGGGAGATGCAGCAGCTGACCCAGACGGCTGGTCTCGTTGGGGTCTCACGAGCTTTCCGTCCCCCACGTGCCCGTGACATCAGAGCGAGACTGGAGCAAGTCGGACAGAAACCTAACCGGCATGCACCATGCGTTTGCAGACGGCTGTCAAAACTGCGTCCGACTAGCTCATCTCAAACGAGCCCAGTGTCAGCGCACACCGCACATCGCAGAGTCACACAGGCCGGGAATGAGCGGGTCAGGACTTTCTCTGCACTCTTACGGAAAAATAAACCCTGCTAGCGTGTGCCGTTTGCCTCAGTTGAACACACGTCTTCTGAAGCCTGAAACTGCCACGATAAAACGTTGGTTCTAGCTTGTCCTGTTATTTCTGATAATGGACACCTCGGAGGTCCCTTACATAAAAAAGAAACAATAGAAATAGCTCAGAATAGTTTGTTTTTGAGGTTTATTTGGCATATGTTCACTTCTGCTGTGAATTGAAAACATTGCTTAAGCTTTTTACACCTCTCTTTATGGACAAAGTACAGATGTTTCTTTACCTGCTTGACATGCTAGCGTCTAGCTGTACGCCTAGGGTGATTTTTTTATCAACTGTTCTGGCAAAAAAACACCTTCGTTGGGATCACAACCACAAAATGTTAGTGTCCTTTTGCAACGTACTTGCTATTTATATGGACAATTCTGTTCAGTTTTGAAA
This sequence comes from Gobius niger, assembly GCF_951799975.1. NCBI lineage: Eukaryota > Metazoa > Chordata > Actinopteri > Gobiiformes > Gobiidae > Gobius > Gobius niger. The sequence goes on from NC_136871.1 coordinate 18,562,339, forward strand.
AAAAGGCATACAACTGAACTTAATGCCTTCAATTGGATGCATTTAGCAGAGGATTAAACTGCGCCCCACTCCTTAATTCAGGCCGAGAACCTCAGCTCTGTCTCACGTTGAAATGTTCGTTTTTTGAGGTTAGAACCGTGTAGAATCATACAGTTTGAAGTGAAAAAAAAAAAGCACCATCTCTGTCAATTTAAGCCTAAGGGCCAACAAAAATTGGTCTGAGGGCCGCGTTTGGATTTTGGGCACGCCTGAGCTACCACATTCACTTTGAAATTCATCTTGAGCATTTACCCTGTTCTCTGGTGCACTGCTTGTTGAGGTGCTGCTGCCATTAAAACCAGAACAGCCTTTCTCCACAGCTCAACATCTGTCTCTAAATTGGCCTATAGTTTAATTTCTGGATGTTTCCAAGCGTTCGGAGAAAGTTTAATGCCCTCTCCAAACGCTAATTTCCTCTTCTTACTATTACAGATTTGCGGGCCCTAACCGTAAATTTAGCACAACTGTCCCCTGAAACCTCTCTCTCTTCCCTACACCTCGGCAATATAAATCCTAAACGACATTTATGAGTGCTCATCTGTAGTCGAGCTACATTGGGAAGGCGGTGGAAATCGTCAGCCTTGGGTAGTTTCCCGCGTTCTCTTAAAGTAATGCCTTGTTATGACCTGCTAGTTACTCACCAGAGGCAGGAAACAAACTGAACAAAGTGAAATATAAGCTCCTAAAATGCGTTTTGTCAATTGCTTGCTTCCGTCCCGTGGTTGTGCGTCGAGCTGCTCTCGCCTCGTCCCTCACATCTCAGCGGGAATAGAGTAGCATAGCTGGGGTGTCCGTGTCTCTCGCCCCATAAAAGCAGCTTCGTAAGGCTGACTATCAGGTTTATGTGAATGGACTGGAGCATAAAATGTAATGGGTCGAACCAAAACGGCTTTTTTTAAAAGGTTTGTCGACGGTATTTTTCAGCGTGATGTTCTATTAGAAAACGGGGGACATTTATACAGCGCTGTCAGCGAGAGGACAGGTCAGATGCTGCTGTAATAGTGTCCTCCGGGCCGTGATTCACGCAGGGATCAAGGATCAGTGTGGCCACTAATGAGGTTATATTGCTCTGGTATGATTTAGCCGCGCAGGTTAAATATAGTGCCCACTTAGCCGCAGTGTCATCGCAATTACGTAGCAGTTTGAAAAAGGGATTGTCAGACATGATCTTCGGACTGCTGTGAACGTTGCTCTTGATAATTGCCAAGTAGGTTATGTAGCCACGCCCACATGTTAGAGCTGCAATAAAACGCAATGAAATAAATAAAACTCCATGGGGTCTTAAAGGGGCTAGATGCAAGTTAGTCATTTTATACTCACTACCGCCACCTCTGGTCTTATGCGTAACTGCAGCTTCTATGTTAAGCTCGTGCATGACGGCACTTCGGACCCGAATTAACACCTTTTTGAGTGCAGGATTTTAGAGGCAGTTGTGGTGAACAGGTCTGAGCTCATTCCACACATTAAGACATGGCTGGAACATGTAAGGGGATGAAAATACTTAGTTTTAACACATTTTGAACTCTGTATAGTCCCTTTAATGCAGGGGTGTCCAAACTTTTTTCATGGGGGGCCACATATTGGAGCGTACACGGGGTAAAGGGCCATGGGTCGGTGTTTTGTTCCGCGAAACCTTCCACTAGCAGAGGTTTAAATTGTGCCTAATGCCTTTATTTATGCTTAAAACCTTAATGCCAGCTCTGTATTACAATAAAATGCCAGTTGTTAGGTTAGAATTGTGTAGAATTATTACATATTAAATAAAAAGGACCATCTTTGATAATGTGAACTGATTCAGCAAGAAGCCTGAGGGCCACCAAAGATTGGTCTGAGGGCCACATTTGGCCCGCGAGCCGCACTTTGGACACCCCTGCTTTTATGTGCTTAAAACTCGACAACCGTGCACGTTCTGAAATGCCTGTCATTATTGTGTTGATTTTGCAATTCATGCGTGTTACCCCCTTGTTACCAGTCCTGGATGAGTTTCGAGTTTTCAAACAAAAAAGTCAAATCAAACAGTACAAGTGGTCGGAAAACAATTATCTTGCAGTTTCTTACTTTTAAGGCCACACTGAGCTTGCATCAGCATCCCATGCCCTGAGTAAGCAAAGCGGTTGTGTGTGTTTCATTGTTTTGAAAAGGTTAACCCGTCTGTGGACCATTTACAATAGAGTCCCGACACAAGCAAGCGTAAAAGTGTACAAGCATTTTGCGATGTTAAAGGGATAGATGGAAGTTGTCTTTTTTTTTTACTCGCCACTGCCACCTCAGGTCTTGCGCGTAACTGCAGTCCCTATGTTAAGCTCATGCATGATGGGGGGATAGACCAACTTTTTGAGTGACAGTGCAGGCTTTTAGCAGCACTTGTGGTGAATAGGTCTGGGCTCAAGTAGGGGGTGGATAATACATAATTTTAACATTTTTCAATTCCGTCTAGTCCCTTTAAGTAGTTGGTCATTATGGTCAGCCATGAAGGCTGAAAGATACATTAAAATAAGTAGAATAGCGTTGTGTGGCAAAAGTAGCTGTTATGTACTGTAGGTCAGTGGTTCCCAACGTTTTTTTGTCTTTCGTACCCCTTTGGCCTTTCAGCGGTCAACCGTGTACCCCCTACCTCAAGGGTGTTATAGTTTATTTTGAAAGTAATTACTTAAAAGTGGTATATGTAAGAAACAGGACAATGCTGCAGTCAAAATAAACCTAAAATTCTCCCAAAGCAACACATTTTACTGAAAAGTATAGATAATAATATACAAACTATGTTGCATTTTCCCCTTTTTTCAATCTGAAATAGTTCCAAGTACCCCCTGCTGAGTCCTCGAGTACCCCCAGGGGTCCCCGTACCCCTGGTTGGGAAACACTGCTGTAGGTGATAAAGTGTCAAGTGGAGAGGCTAAAATATCTTTAACGTGAAGGAATTGTACGGAACTTAGCAGTAAATAATCGTAGTATAATTTAGGTTAGAACGAAAAGACTGAAAGCCATAGGATTTTATTTCGCTTCATCCATTAAGCCACAAAGCTTTTACTTCTTTTAATTTGAATCACTTAGGCAAGGCAAGTTTATTTACACCGCACACATTTCACACACAAGGCAACTCAATGCGCCTCATAAAAGAAGATATGCAAAATTAAAATCAGGTTAAAGTTCAGGAAAAGCACATACACAAAAAGACATGGACATGGGATACAGTATACACAGTGCACGAGGTCAGGTAATGGAATTTTTTCTTGGGCAAGAAAAGGTCATGAACGCAGACGCAGAAGGATTGGGGGGCGTGGTTAGGGAGGGGATCTGTGTGAAGTTATTTGCATAGTGGTGCGTTATGTAGGTTTTCCAAATTCATTCAAACTACAAATAAAATGCCCCTCCCATATGATTTACCCGGAAATTATATTGTGACCCCCACTGGTGTAGCAAAATCTACATTTCTTTAAAGCAGTACTAAGTAACGTGTTTGCCTTAATAAATCCTTTTTGTAGTCCCTGTGGGGGTAATACGAGTGTTTATGCGATGATTGGAGGGTCTTTCATCTCCCCCTGGTGTCTCTGGCCAGAAAACCATGTTTGCAACTTCAATGCCACCGGACCGGAGCAAGCAATACACACTAATGGAATCACGAAGAAGAAGCTAACATGCTAAGGGGCAAAGCTAACTGCGGGCTAACGTCACTTTAAACAGTGTTTACAGCCAAGTTTGAGTGAAAAAAATCATTTCCATTGTATAATTGGATGCACAATATCCCTCTCTCCCTTCGCCTTTCCTGTCAGCGTAGTATTTACTCTCCAAGACAATTAATAAGTAAAAAAATCGTAACTTGCTACAACACCTGCACTCGCGCTTATGGCCTCTAGGGGCAAGAGTTACTTAGTACTGCTTTTGTCTTTTGAATACCACCAATGGAGAAAAAAAAAACACCCTTCAGTAAACTGCGGCAAGGAGATCATCTGCTGCCATAATTGGGTAATGCTGTTGTTCTGATCTTGGTTGCAGGTTGAAAATAGCTCTTACTTAGCGGTAGTGTTAACGCAATTAAATGACAGTTTGATGTAGCAGCGGATCTCTCTTTGATCTTCAGCTGTGGGTAATTTGAATCCATTTCCCTTCTATTTCCAGACTGTGTGTTGTCGTAGCGCTCCCGCCGCAGAAGCACCGTCTTCCTCGAACAGAGATGGATCATTGTCACTCTTACAGAAATGAGCTGTTTAAAAGGGGGACCGTTTTAGTTTAGCCGAACGCGCTCCGCCTGTCACTCAGCTCTGGGAAGGCATCACTGGAATCGGCGGGAGATGAAAAAGGCGGGAATGGGGTTGCGGAGTGGAGATGGCAGGCGTTTAGTGACATGGAACGCATTGATATACCGCACGTGTGTGTATGTGGATGGGGGTGAAGTTCCGTTTTTGTCTGCACTAAGTAGACATGCTGGAGCTGTGCATTGTGCTCTGTTGATTGAGGTTGGAAGGGAAAGAAGCACTTTGGGATTGAGTTTGTGTATGATTTATGGAATGGTTGTACAATATACAAATGGAAATGGCTTTGTAGATGCACAATGGACATACAGAAAAAAAAACATGAATAAAAAGTAGAGCTGATGCTTTTTTTTAATGCAAGATTTAGAGGAACAATGTTGGCCATGCGTGTGTAAACTGTAGGTGCGTCAAGATTCTGAAAATTCTGAAAATAAATTACATATGTATATTTTTTTCTTCAATGCAGATTGTTAAATTGTTTTGCAGAGTAGTGCTTGAATTTTGTAATGTGGATATTATAGACCTCATCTAAGTCTGTTGAAAAGTGCTAACCGCTGCATTACCGTGCTGCCGATTGTTGGTGAGTCTCTCCTCATCAATAGTAAAAGTCTGGATTACTGTTGTCACAAAACCACAGTTTCAAACTCAATTCCAATACTATAGGTACTTGATTTACTTGTGTATATTTTCAACATTAACACATTGAGTGGTGTGCTGTTTTGGGGATTTAGCATTTGAGTGCCAACAATCAAGACGAGAATCTAATCTCTGCGTAGGTGAAAATGATTTAATTCTACGTGCCTCGGTTCCTGAGAAATCGAAAGCTAAACAGAGGCTAGTTTAGATAAAAATCACAGTTTTTTAATAATAATGTTAATAATAGTTAATAATAACTCTCTCCTTTCTGATTAACTCCTCTCTCCTGCTCTCTCCTCCTCCTCTCTCCTCACTGGACGGACACTAACGTTATGTGAAGAGGCAAATGCCTAAAGATTTATGTTTCAAGTCAATTCTCAACGACAACATTGTTGACATGTTTTGAAACACCATCACTTTTTATCACGTGGAATGATTTTGACCGTTTAAAAACTCAGAGAAACTTTAAAATCTCAATTGTTTCGATGTGTACATGGGAAGCCGCTCTGCTTTGTCAAACGCGCTCCAGAGAGCGAGACAGAAGTGTCAGGTTTACAGCTGTCCGCGACGCAACACCACACCCCCGCGGACTAAAAAAAGAAAAGAAAAGAAACGCAATAATTTATATAAAATGTCCAGATCGTGACTCTTACAAGTTTTTGATCGTCATTCATTTCACTTGTGTTCATCACAGAGCTACCAAAATCACAAATAAGGTGTATTAGAGTGTCTAGTTTCGTAATGAAAAAAGAAAAAAAAAACAGAGAAAAAAATATTTATATATAATATTATTTGATGAACTCCTCTCTTATAGAAACCTAACATTATCCTAGATATATTTAATAAACTTTAGAACACAAAATTATTTTGTTTGTCCTATAGCTAATCAAGATCAATATGACCAGTCCAGTATAAATACCTGCTCAAACGAGTATCTAGTTCATATCGTTTGCTCAGTGTCGATTCTATCTATCGATTAATTTAACGTCTAGACACAGATGGCGCCAAGGGGGGCAAAGGGAGGTCTCCTTAAATTGTCTCTGACACCCCATGTGACCCCCTATCCTCTCCCCAGGCCATGGTACAGAGAGAGACAGAGGAGCGGCTGGTCCAGCGTGCTCTCAAGTCCCGCATGCAGCCGCAGCACGCACAGCCCTCTCCTCCGTTCTTTCTCCTCCTCGTCAAGTTTCTTTATCAAGACTTAGGTCAGTCCTTCCAGAATTCCAATCTTTTTTTTTCTTCTACTGTAGCGAGTGGATAGGTTTGATAAAGGGGAGAAGAGCGAGCATGTGTTGTGCAGCCAGTTTCAGTTTGCCAGACACATAAAGCTTGGTATATGAAGGAAGCTCAAATGTTTCTTACATTTTGCGGAGAGGCTGTCTTAATGCGCATCCAGCCTGTGCACATGACGCACAGTGAGGGAAGCAGCAGGTTGAACACGCCTCCTCAATAACAGCATTTTCTACCCTTCCTCATACTCACGGTTTAAAATCCAAATCAGGCAGCGTGTGTGGAGTGAAAAGTAAACAAAGCGATCACAGGCACAGTACGTCAATACACGCCGTGATGTGGGTCTTTCCACAATATCTGCTCTGTATCAGCCTGTAATAAAAGCAACAAAAAGAGAAAGTCAGAAAGTTTTTAGTTTTAGTGTTTTCTGAAGCCTGTGTACTCAGCGTGAGGCTGGTGCTTACAGAGCAGGGTCGAAGAAACACAATCACAGGAATTGTACATAAATACATCAAATTATAGAAAATAATGGCAGCTTTAAACACTGCAAAACGTAATGTAGAAATAAGTCAAATTTTCTTGGAAAGAGAAGTATGTTTGCTTAAATTTGATAATAAATTAGATAACATATCAATTTTCCTCGTTCGTTTTAAGTCCATTGGCAGGTCATCATAATCTAGCTTGTGTTCTGGTTTTATACAATACTTATTAAAATGATAATTTGCTTAGGCTTTCACTTTTTTTTTCCTAATATACAAAAAACAGCGTGGTTAAAAATATGACCCCTATTCCAGCGTTGTCACATCGGTCAGAGCAATTTTTAGAAAAAGAAAAACTCTTTGGAGCCAGGCTTTTAAGCGGTACAAACAAGATCAAAGTGTTCATAGGAACGCGGTTTACCAAGTGTCTTTTGGAGTCACCACTGGCCACCAGTGGGTGGTACTACAACAATGTCAACACCCCGCCATGAGGACCAAAGAGAAGTGCTTTCCTCGCCCATTGGTTAAATTACAGATCTCACCCTCTGCTAAAAGATATACAGGATACATGTATAAAATCCTGGCTATGGCCCTGCTCACTGCCAAACTTCTTCTTCTTCTTTAGAATATGAAATGCCAAGAAAGATGCGATTTCCCACAAACACACACCCCTCCTTTAAATAAGCAGGACCCCCCCCCCCCCCCCCCCCCCCAAAGAAAAAACTCTGGAGCCGCTACTGCACATAGGTACAAAAGATTAAAATAATTCTGTGAAAATGCTTTAAATATTTTACTTCACAAGCCGCACAATCTCTGTTCCCCGTTTTCAGTCGAGTTATACTTTTCAATATTATGTCACAAACGCTCATTATCGGCCGGTACGAGTCAGTGAGTGAGCCGTTCATGAGACCGAGCTCTGAGAACCAATTATGTGCGTTCATGGTTATTTGCATTTCATTACTATAGAAAATTCAGTGAGCGCACCTCTCTAAGTGCCATTAATGAAGTCCAAAAAACGTACGTGCAAACCCGGCCTGATTTGACACATACAAATCAGTTCAAAGTACAAGGGGAAGATTTAGATGCACCTTCTTGTTCAGCTGCTTTATCCACTAAACCAAACAGCCTTTTTAATAGACAGACATCACTGGGCAGATTTAAATGACCGCCTTGGTAACAATCATAAACATTTATAAATTAACTTTGATCATGTTTGACTAATGGCTGTCTATAAAATGTGTTTGCACTGTATATTATCCTTTCCTTTCCACTACAATTGTGCTTTGATTTAATAACTCCAGCAGCCTTTCACTTAGAAGATGCTGCGATTCCTTCAGGGCCCACAATTGATCAGTCAGTGGTGGGCTGTTACACTGTGGCAGCCAGATGAATGGGACGGACACAGACTTCATCTAATCCACCACACTCTCGGGAAACGGCTTGTACCGCGTCTATAGTGAGTGCGCTAGTTAGCGTGTGCAAAGATTAGCAAAATGAAAGCAATTGCACCAACGAGGATGAGGTATTTTAATTCTACTGTAAAGCTCTTAGAGGCTCCATGGCTGCGCTTCAAAGAGAAATGCTTCAATGCTGATTTGCATTCATTAGGAAAAAAAGCAATGAATAGAATGGCATGTCTATTTTTAAACCTACCATTTGGCAATTGTCAGAAAGACGCCGGTCTTCTTTGGTCACGCACGTCGTGGGTGTTCAGAAATTTCATCTTTTTAACAAATCCCAAGGAAAAATTATCTAACAAACAAAGAATCCTCATGTCGCCGTCTGTTCTGAGATTTTGGGAGTATGTTTGGGCAGGACTGTCATATCAGCAGCTTTACACTTGTGAAAAATGAGTCTGTTTTTCTAAATATCTAAATAAAGCTGTGATTTTCTGTGTAAAAAATGTTCCAAATATGAACTATATATTATGCCTTTGCTAGTGTGTGCGAACTAGCTTGACAGATAGTGAACACTCTCCAATAAAGGACCAGGAAGTGTCTTTCTGTTTTGGTGTTTTACTGGAAAGACTGTAAAACTGTAACATACAGAAACACAAAAAAAATCACGTTACAATCCCAATTAGGGAAAATATACAATGTAAATACAAAATAAGTTTCTTAACGATAACTAAAAACCTCAAAAAACGATCGCATTAGCGAGCAATTAGCACAATGCTCATTTACATGGGAAATGCCATAGGGATGCTAAAGCTGTTAGTGCTGAATATTTTCTTGCAAATTACGAATTGGAAACATGACTTAATTACTAAATTTGGTATCTAATGGAAGCTAAGATGACTATCAAACAAATACTTACGGACAGATATTTTTGTTGGGGAAAAATAAATCCCTGTTACTAGGGATGGCTGTCTTGAACCACGGGATTTGACACCGTGTCGAAGCCGTGCATGTCACGTGACTCAGACTGAAGCGTTTCATGAAACACGGCTGTTTAAAAACACGTCACTAGGGGGACCTTGGTCAAACTACAGGGCTTTGCAAACCTCTCTCCATGTTTGTGTAGTGTTTTCTCAGATGGCGTAGTTGGTTAAGCTGCTGCACTTGTAAACACTGCTCGTCTGAGTAACGTGGGTACGAATCTCAGCTCTGACAGATTTCTTAGTGTCAATTTCAATCAATCAGAACAACGAGCCACTAAGCTTTGCGTTAAAATGATTGTTAATGTTAACATGTCTTTTATAATAATAGATTAGCAAAAAGAAGCATTGAGTTGGAGGAAAAAAACATTTATGACTTTGATACATTGACATTGATTTAATTTTCTAGTACCACTGTAAGAACAAAAACACATTCAGGAAGAGTCCATATTTTAATGGAAAATCAAATCAAACAGAATGTGGTTTTATTTCACTCACAGACGAATCAATAACATGGTTGAATCCTGAAACGCTGTAAATGCGGTTGTAATGACACTTTGCCACAAGACGTCAGTGTGGAGTGATTGTTTCAAACTGTGATTCGAGGCTCCGGCACAATCGAGTTTCATGAAGCTTCACTTTGCTCATCCCTAGCTTTAACACTGTGGAGTTTAACTTGCTGTGGGACTGTTAGGACCACAACTGAACTACGGTAGCTCAGCATGGACAAAACACAAGAAACACAAATAACTTTTCGCACAAGGAAGCAGTGCTCTATACTAATACTATTTTACTTGTTTACTGTGATTTGCTTTATTCATAAGATACTAGACGCCATATGCCAATGTTTTTCAGTGACTTTACCAACTTTATTGTCTTGCATTTTTTTTTTTGCGGCTGGTGCCTTGTCTGTGCAGAGTTGTTCTCAGTGTTTTGATCTGCGAGTTTGGAGTCTGTAAAAACACATTGTCAGCACCTTACACACGCCATCAGTCTTCACACTCGTTCTTCCTGTCACCGCTTCTATTGCTGTCTCCTGAATTTTGAAGCTGCCTGTGTTGGCTCATGCATCGGTGATCACAGATGTTTGTTTTCAGTCAGGCTGCTCCTGTCAACAAGGCAATGTCATCTGATTTGATTTGACGTTAATGTGCTTGAACATTTCTGGTCCCCGATGACTGCATACATGCTTTGTCAGGTGTGTGTGTGTGTGTGTGTGTGTGTTTGATCGACCTCGGGCCACTGGCTTCAAATTTCTGTTTGCTCTTGTTGAGTCAGTGCTTAAGTTATCAGATGTTGACTTAAAACATCGTGCTTTACAAACTCGAAATCAGTTCAGACCCCATCAAATTTGCTCATTGCAAATTTCACGTCTCCCTCCAGCGATCTAATTGCACGAGGAGTAGCTCACTATGAATTTCCAGCTCATAGGTCACTGACAGTCTCCATATTTCCCGTGTTTGCTCTGCGGGCCCTTAAGGAAAGCTTAGTGTATATTTAACTGTACTTTGATCTGACTTAGCCGCAGTTATTGTGGAGACACCATCAGTGAACTTTACTTTTTTCCTCTGGCGGCATAATTCGCTCGCGCTTCAAAAGGTCTTTGCTGTTTGTATGTACTGTGTGCTGTGCTTATTGCATATTCATGTAACAGACGCACTGGTTCTATATAATTATGTGTATCTGCAGACTGCAAACGATGACGCTGTGGCCTGCGGTGTGATACTTTATCTTGGAATAACATTTTACATAAGACGGATTTTGGTTCAATTTCCTAAAGTTATTAACCATATGTTAATCAGTGTGACATCGAGGGAAGTCATTTTTTGCAAATGTTTTGAAAGTGTGGTTTGGTCATAGGGCTGTGCAATTAATCGAAATTCAGTTATGATATTTTAATTATTACACTATGCGATTTCAAAACTGGCATAATCTAGAAAAAAAACTTTTATTGAGGATGCCCTCCCCCTTGTCCATCCGAAGGATAGAAAGTCCGTCCTGTGCGGTTTGTGAGAGTGTGGCTGATCGACTGAATTACCTACGCAGCGGGATAACTGTTGTATTTGTCGCGGAAACAATAATATAATAATAATTTGTATACGTAGCTCTTGAGATAACGCTACTGAGAAGTGCTCACCTTTTGCTGAAAGGAGAACTGAAGTTTAGAAGCCTCTATATCCTTTGCCCAGGGCTGGTTGTTGCAGAAAGTCGAAAACTCTTCAGAGGAGATGGATATCACAAACGCAGCTCAAAGCAAACTTGTATTATTTCATGCCGCTGTGATGATTGTTTTTTTCCCTTTCGCATTTCACATTCTCCTGGCACATGCTTTGGTCCGACATAAACAAACAACGATGTGTGATGATGTCATCAGGAAGCGCAGCTTGGTTTGCTTGGGCAGGTGTGAGGGCTGGCCATCAGGGGGCAGGTAAGCCCGGGATGTTTCTTATAGAAACGGTAGCATATTTACTATAACTAGGACCTTTTTTTTAACTGTCCCCCAAAAATATTTTGCATATTTTTTTTGTTTAAAAAAAAAAGGCTACAAATAATCGTTTGAATGATTTGGCTGATAGTCGCTGAATCCCAGAAAGAAATTTCAACGTCTGGAGAGTGGCCTCTTCTTTAGGAAGGTTGAATAGAGTCCTGCACCTCTTGTTGCCAAATGCACTTTTCTCTGTGACATTATCGTTAGGTAGAAAAAAGAACAGGCGTGTCCAGAATAGATTAGAAAGAGCTCCTTATTCACAACTTTCAGTGTATACATGACATCTGTTCAGACGGTCAGAGGGTGTGTTTGTTTTCTCTGCAGGGGCAGCACGGAAGCGTCAAGCATTCCTTTTTATTTATTTATTTATTTATTTTAATGAAAAAGTTGTTTTACAAATTAAAATCAGGCTGTAAGGCATTACATTACAGATGTTGAGCACTTCTGTTCCTTTGTGATGTCGGAGTGTCACAAGCCAGTCGTTTTCCAGGAGAGGAGGATTGCTGAGAACTGCGTGTATGAAATAAAAAAAAACACTCTGCGGGTGTTTTTGATAAGGAAATAGCATAACAACATGGTTAAAAGCTTGATTTTGCATGATACAGCACTTTGAACATTTACATACAGTATTGTAGCTGCTTTTGCCCTTAGCTACTTTATTACTTTGATTTGACCAAATACTAAATATTTCATAGATTTTCTGACTGATTTTGATGTGAGAGCAGCAAATTTGTTACATAGTGTGTACAGTTATTTATTTCTGTACACTTTTTCAAGCAATTCTCTTTTGAAAACTCAAGCCATGATTACAATCTCCGATCTCAGTCGAGCAGATGTCCAGATTATCAAAGACCAAGGCCACTTGATGGACAAAAATCTTTACTTGCAGTTCAGCTGTTATCGTTCCCCGTACCCGGTGAGCTTTCAGTGCACTGTATCTTGTGCCTGACTGGACTGATGAGGCTGATTCGTGCCGAGAGCTACCTGCATGTTACATCAATGACTTGAATGTTGTACCTGATGTGATCCTCAGGGACTGTGACGCTTGACTGGCAACAAGTGTCACTGAAAGAAAAACGCACAGTGCTGCCCTTTACAGTTTGGTCTCCTGTGGAAATTGTTCAAGGACTTCCTAGCTTGATTTATTTTGAGTGAGGGCACACTGTATCCTTTTATCGTATGTGGCCTATATGTGAAATTTGCAGAGATCAGCAATTAAACACCACTCACATATTAAGGAGACAAATGTAACACCACCACGACCTTGTTTTTGTGTCTGACCTTCATTTCTTTCTAAATCATTTGAATATGCATGCATTTGCCGTTTAGAGTGGGGGGAATGAGAGGGAAGGTTTTAGTGTTCTGAAGTAATATTACAGTATATTCAAAGTACTGTATATTTGTTCTTTTTTTTCTCATCCAGTGCCCGAATGTTCAATAAGGAAGTGAAAAAAAGTGAAATAAAGCATCACGATAAACAAGAGAAAAAAACAACAAGGTCATTATTGAGGGGACTAAATCAGAATGTATTTAATAGCAATATTATTGTACATTAATAGTTTGTTTGTTGTTATGGTCATTTGCAGCGTTTCAGTAACCTGTCATTATGGCTGAAGCTGTAGCCACAGTGAAAATTGCTTTCATTCTAAATGATTGCTTACCCAAGCAGAAAGATGGTTGAAATGCTTAGACTGGTGTTTTTTTTCTAGTTACCGGTGATTGTCTATTGGCTCTTATCAATTAGGGATCAATGAATATGATTGTGGAGCAGCAGAGTGGTATTGATTGGCTGAAAGGCTGCGGCCCTTGTCAGTTTTCATTAGTGTTGTATGTCCGTTCACCTGCCTGTCTCAGCGGGAGGGAGCGCGGCTGATTCTAACTGATGACAGTCTAAGGGCTCTAATAGAATGCTATTGATCACAGGTGTAGTGTTAGGGGCCATTTATGCAGCAGCCAGGACCACTACCTGTGCCCCCGTCTCACACACAGGCACTCCTTCACAGTGGTGTCAGGCGGGGGGTGCATACAACTTTTACAGCCATCGAAGCATGTGCTATTCCGTGTTCAAGTGTCATTGGCCTGTCTGGCCTTGTTTTCTCGGGACATGTGAGTGAAAGCAAAATGCGTGATAGGAAAAGAGCACTGTTTTAGCCGCTTCAACCTTTCTGACACAGGTGTCTGAAAATATGAAAGCATGTTTTTTATTTAACTTGCATATTTTTTAGCTCATTGGCTGATGGTTGAAGTTTATTTGGAGAGCACAATTCATACGTAATTCGTGCTTTACAGAGCAGGGGGCTTCATAAAGAGGGAAATAAAATCCATAAAACATAAATGTATTATGATAAATTCAGTAAATTAAAAGAGTGGAGGTAAAATACTGCCAGCTTTTTATTGCACTGTTAAGAATCATTTATATTAAAGACTATTAGAAATCTGAAATGCAGCCTCCCCATGCTTAGTCCTGACTTTGGGAATCTGAGGTTCTCAAAGCCTGATGGTTCATGTGACACTAAGGCGCCGTTTACATGGCAATAGTCTCCAAGAAAACACAGCAGTCTCGTCATCTGCTTTCATATGAAAACGGTGGCGTGTCAACAAAACCACTGAAAGTGCAGTGAGGCGCATTGAGTTGCCTTGTGTACGAAATGCGCGGTATAAATAAAGTTGCCTTGCCATGCCTTGCCTTGCCTTTGTCCAGCAAAAGGCGCTGTGACCCTAACATGTGATTTTATGGCCACGAGTACACAGAGGAAGACCATTTTTGTGTCCATACTTTTTATACTGCTTTTTAAGGCAACTCTGGAGCTTTCTAAAGTCATAGCAAGTTATTTTCAGCAGGCCGTTATTGTACTACAGATCAATGTGAGAAGCTTCTCAACACAAAATAATAAGATTGTGAGTTTAGCCAATCAATGTTCAGATTGGGCCGTGACATGAGTTCTGCACATGAGGCAGAGCGGCTGAGAACGGCCTCCTGCTGAGACATGAAACTACCTCCTCCAGAGTTTTCAGTTTGGCCGGGTGTCAGACAATATGATGTGCGTTGTTGTGTAGAAGAATAAGAACGCACTGCTGTTTTGTTGTAAACTGCGCCTGATATGTCAGAAATACTACTTACTACATACTTTGGGGCTATGCCTTGTGCACAAACAGAGTTGTGAAGCCTTTTCTCTGAGCAACAGGAAGCCACAGCAGAGACCTGAACACTGGACTAATATGGTTGTATTTCCTGGTTCTCATCAGGACTCAGGCGATCTTATTTATCATCAGTCATTGAAAAGTTGACTTCCAAATTTAAAATATTCATTTTCAACTATTTTCTACCATCACTGGTTGTCCAGCCCGACACCTGTGCAGCTGTTTGTTTTCTATCATATGGAACTAGACCAGTCTGATCTGACCGGGCAGCACTTTCTGACCTCACATCCTGTCCAGGTTATGGAGGTGTGGATTTGTCCTTAGAGACGATGACCTTGACCAGCAGCTCCAGTTTTAATCAGTACCATGTGTCCACAAGGGCCGTCCCCCACCTGCCGCCCCCTGCACCTTAATGAGCCCAGAGCCTGGATCAACTCCAGCTGAGGCTCCAACAAACCCCAGCCTTATCTGCAATGGTCATGTTTGAAGTCTGTTTTTTATGGACCTGTAGAGCTACTGCTGCATAAAGGCCCTAATTGCGCATAAACCAGTCCATCCATTCAGAAATCTAACAAAGGCTCTCAAGATAAATGCCCTGCATTCAAACAAGGAATAAGCTGACACATTTAAACCTTAGGGCGCTATATTATTTGCAGAAGCAGGTGTTCTTTGGTTGAACAAATTACAGGTCATGGCATGGAGTTATGTGCACTGCTGAAAAAAACCTTCAGAGTTGATTGAGTAAAGTTAGAGGAAAAACTAGAAACTGAAATGATATGGTACATGTTTGTCCTTTTGTGCTTGCCCCACATGTAATAACCAAAGAAAATAATATGTCTTACTAGAGCTTAAACATCCTTTTGTTTGTTTTGCAACTTACATAAATGAACGCACTCCTAGGAGAACAAAAGTGTGCAATTTGCATTTAATTCAATAATACACACAGATAGTCTCCATGGACCTTTACACCGTGCTTGATTGCCTATTGTCCAGACACATCTAAATCTTAAACAAAGTTTTAATATTCTATCCAGACTATCCCAACTTTTCAAATTAACTTTGACCGGGGGCGTGCTGGTGGCTTAAAGATAATCACATCAAGGGCATGGAGCCTGACCTGTTTTTGCATCAGTAAGTTTCTACTCAGAGAAAAGCACTCAATCGGCAATTGTTGTCTTGCCTTTTGTGGGAATGTGAATAGCACCTTATTGATTGGGAGCAAAATGTTTTTAATGTTGTAGATGAGATTTCTGGATTGCTAGCTAATAGTGAGATGGAAGCTCACACCAATCTATTTTCAAGTCAAGTCCCAAATTGAAAATCTTTACAGGCATAATTAAGGCTTATCTGAAAGGAATGTCAAAACTTTTCAGCCACTTTCTTGATTTTTTCTCTTTTTTATTCTGAGCCATCCAAATCCAATTGTTATGTGTAAAAACAGGATCGTGCAGAGAATAGCAATGAGCCTTCACAGAAAGTAATGAATACAAAATAGAAAGCAGTATTGACGTGTGATCCAGCTTAATGGTGGTAAAACGGTGTGGGCGTAATTGTTATTGTAATGTACTTAGACATAAATTAACCCATAAACAGGTCTGATCAAGTCATTTTGTTTGAGTGTGTTGTACATTAGCTACGTCCCTATTGGAGCCTCGTCCTCTGCTGAGGGCCAGGTCACTGGATTAACTGTGTTGCTCAAGGAGATGTGTCGAGATGGAGCTGATGGGGTTCAGAACAAGGCTCCTCCACCGAGAAATGACCTGGATTTCAAGTAACACGTGCATTTGGCACCGTTGAACTGAAAAATGCTCAGCCATTTCAGGCGGATTTGAGCCATTTTGGGGATTGCCGGGTTCAGAACATTGAACTGTTCGTGTTAACTTGCTTCATGCTCTGCTTTGTTTCGCTATTATTCATATATAGTGCAAATCATGTAAAATTATCCCACTGTTTCCACCAGAAAATGTAAACGTTCCGATAATCATCCAACTATTATCATCAGCTTGGAGTTGACACTGGAATCAACTGGGCTCATATACACAACTGCAGGTGATGCCCCATTAGCTACACCTGTGTCCGTCTGTGTCGCAGACGATCATATGCAGGTCGTCTGCACTTTGGGGCTGTGTAATTTTTCCGCTCACGGACACGTCAAGTGTAATCCCAGTTTAAGGAGGAACTAGATGTTTACTTACCAACTGCTGAGCTATTGTCTTTTACACCGCACTAAAGAGAAATGATGCCTTAACCCACCGCCCCTGTTTAAAGAGGTCTTCTCCACTTTAAGGCTATATCCACACGAAGATAAAAAACACAAAGTCAGCTCAGTAAATGTGTGCGTCCACATGGGTCGACTCAGGTCTTCGAAAACGGCGCAATTCATCTTCCAGGCCTGTGTGAGGCGCTGTGACGTTAACACAGATAGTAGAACAAGATGTAGAGGGCGCATGCGCAGTGCACTTTTGTGGAATGTGGAACAGTCTTTTACTGTCAGTCCAAAAACACAGACTGACTCGGCCGTGTTTTTCTTCTTGTCACCTGTGGCTTGTGGACTGCAGTGGAGCAAAGAGGAGTGGAGTAAAACCATCATAGATCCATGAGTAAAATCCATTATGAGGTCAGTAGATTATGAATGACAGACACCACTCTGGAGCTGTGATGTCATTGTTTTAGTAAAAAGTTGCGGAGACGTCGTAACAGCGGCGCCATGTAAACGGCGTTTTGAGAACTTTCCACTCTGGGACCTAGTTTGAAAAATGTTAATTTACAAACCCCCAAAACGCCGGGCTCGTATGGACGATACACTGGATTGATAAAATATCTTTGCGTTTGGTCCTCAGCTTGACTTCGTATGGACAGGGCCTAACATAGATGGCCTCCATAGATGGCCTCCCCACATCCCCTCTCCTCCCTCCCCAGTGTGTGGACATGGACATCGATGTCCTGAAAGCTGTGTTGATGTTTCCGCAGGTGTAAAAACACTGCTGAGTCCGGCTCAGAGGAGGTGGGCTGTTTGTGCTGGTACATTCACTTGTGCAGAGGCTGCTCGGTCTCACCAGTGTTCAAATCTCCACATTCCTCACTGCACCGGACAGAATACATAACATCCACATTACTCCAGAGGTGTTCGGTCAAGTGGTGTCTTTAGGATGTACCTGTCGCTGTTTTCATGTGGACATGGGTTTAAAATATACAGGGATTTGAGGTTTGAGAGGACACTTTTGAAGTTTTCTGACATTTGCAAACATCAGGGATCACCACATGCTACTGTGTTATTATATATTCCAGTTTCTTTTTGCAATCCTTTCTTTTGACTTGTTTACTTTAGATTTTAGTTAAGGCCCACTGTGAGTCACCATACTGTTTTAAACTATGTTCAATGTGCATTTGTTCTTTTACTCTTTGCCTTTGCCTTGTGTGGAGAATCTCCACACAAGCCCTATGGTGTAGAGAGCGAATTACCCCCAGTTTTAATGCTTAGGGGTGGTGGGAATCCAACATCAAATATTGATCAGTGTTGGTTGGTTATTGGAAGAACTCAAAACACCTGTTGAGTTGTAAGAGACTGGTGTTTTAACATTTATATCTTGATCTGGATGAAGAAATGAACCTACAAACTAACTTTAGGTGTAATCTGAATGTCCTTTTTCTTTGAGTTGAAATGTGCAGGATGTAATCCATTTATGTCTCATGGTTATGCAAGTGTGCAAGCCACAGCTAGCTCACAGGGGAAGGAAATGTTGAATATCATGAGTTAATCAAAGTCATACAAATGTTTTATTTTTGCGTCTCTAGTAATAGCTGAACGTGCACCTGAAGTTGACACCAATAATTATCAATCAGACTCCAGGTTCAATGGAGTATTGACTTCTCATTCCTACTATATTTACAAGTAGTCGCACACTCCATAAAGGAGCAGAATCTCATTTCCTCAAAGACGTGTCTGTTTGTGTTGAGCGGTGTATGAACAGCCTCTCTGGGTCTCCATGCATAATGCAGAGTTGATTGTCCAAGAAGCCCCTGTATATTGAGCGCAGTTAGGCTGATCCATGTGGGAAATTACAAGTACAGTTGGTGTATTTGCTCAGCTGCTGACCGGGCACTTAATCGAGTTCAAACCAGGTCTGTGCAATTTATTTGAGGATCTGATTTAATACGAAATACTTAGACAAAATTGATGTATGGAGTTTGTATTTATTGTTTATGGTTATACCAGTCTCTGTAGGCATTATAACTCAATCATTGGGCTTTGGCTCCACGTGTAAGATCAATTTATTATGCACAGCCATAGTGGGCTCATCTTTTCATCCAGTAATCCCTCATCGATGTATTTGTATTCCAGCTGCTCAAATTGCTCAATACACGTCCAAATAAAATGGCAATGAATAAAATGCTGAATTTGTTGTCCTTGTCTAAGATTTTGTTGCCGTTTTATAATCGTCATTGCTTCAGTGG
Organism: Gobius niger; assembly: GCF_951799975.1. Lineage (NCBI taxonomy): Eukaryota > Metazoa > Chordata > Actinopteri > Gobiiformes > Gobiidae > Gobius > Gobius niger. The sequence goes on from NC_136871.1 coordinate 18,581,434, forward strand.
TTCCATTTGGGTAAGCTCACTGTCAGTGTTGGGATAACGTTTTACAAAAGTAACAAATTACAAAAATATATTACTTTTTTAAGTAACTAAGGAATATAACAATTTGAAACTACTGGATTATATTGGTCATTTCAATTTAAGTTAACTTGTGCTACAAGAGCATTTAATTGTATGAACAAAACAAAGCCAAACTCCCGCCAAATAACATACACTGGTGTCTAAGATCTGCAGTTGTGTGTAGCTAAAGTCGTCATAACAAAACAGAAAGAATGGGGGAAAGAGAAGGAAAAGGAAATCTGCAGTTTTTGCTCGGTGGCAACCGTGTAGTGTAACTCAGTTGCATTTTTGAAACATGTGTAATACAAACATATTGCATTTTTATAGCTGTAGCTACTAATACAGAATATATTACAGTTTTAAAGTGCTCACAGTACATTTTAAATTACTAAAAGATGTTTATGTTCTTCACATACAAGCAATGCAAATGTATGTACTTTACACTCTATGTACTATAACAGAATAATATGCATTTTCATGTTGACACTGTGGTTTGTACACAAAATTAATTTCTTCTCAATTTTGGAATATTGTCCTTCTTCATCAACCCATTTCAGATAGGAGTGACGTGGGCACAAACGTATCTTGGCCTTGAATGATATCTATCTGTGTTTCCTAATGCTTCCATTCACTCTGAGGCTGATTGTTACATTTTGTCAAGCATCATCTTTGCTTTGGGCTAACTCACCCCTTTCCCCCTTGTGTGTACGTCTGTCTCCAGTTCATGTGAAGGCGGGCACCTGTGAGGTAATTGCTGCTCACCGATGCTGCAACAAGAACAAGATCGAGGAGAGATCCCAGACTGTCAAGTGCTCCTGCTTCCCCGGACAGGTCGCAGGGACTACAAGAGCCGCACCATCTTGTGTAGACGGTATGTGTGTGGAGTCTTGGGCATCTGGAAATTGACAATCGTTCATTATGTGAAATATATATATATATATATATTTTAAAAATGGTGTTGCTGTGGTATAAATTCTCAGTCATCCAGATGGTTATTGAAATCTTCTGAAATATGACAATGTTTCACACTTAGAGAACTTCCTCATGGCAGCTTTTGATGACTGCCACAACCCCCAGAGATAGACAAGGGCGTGGAGGGAGGGTGAAGGGTGCCCTGGACAACATGGCTAAAAGCCAAACCACCAATGTCCGAGGCACCCTTCAAAACATCTCAGGTGTGCAACAGCTGGTGCAACAGTCCTTCTTGTCTGGCGGAGCGCACAGATCTTTCATACACGGCCTCCTTAACCCCTCATTCAAACCAACCATTCAAACCAACTCTTTATCCAAAAGAGTCTTGTGTCTTTGTTCTTAGAGTGACATGTTTTGCTCATGTCCAGGAACATGTGCCTCATCCAACTCTGCCGTAAAACATCTTGGTGCTTGGACTCGCCTGTGTATTTACATGCATTAGATTGTTATATATCTATTTTTTCTATAATAGAAAGAAGAAAACACGTAGGGCCCGGTTTCTAAATGCAGACTGTAGACTTTTGCAAGCTGTGCAATCTTTAGCTTCATACCTGGACTCCAATGGCGATGTTAAGCACAGCAGATGTCCCTCTCCATGCTTTACCTCCTATAGACCGTACTAGACTGGAATATGCTGATACTGTTGCCTCGATCATGTTTCTGCAGCGTGTAGTTTTCCCAGCGCTCTGTAATACTAGCGCTAGAGCGGGACCCATGGATATAGTCCGGAGATGGACAGTGTATCACTCACAGTGGGAGAAACAGTTTGTAGTTTGTCCTGCGAGCCCTGAAGAAGATGCACGAGGCTGCGAGCGATGATAATGTACAGAAGGGGCGCGAAGAGGAAGCGCTGCTTGTAGTCAGTGCCGCTCGTAGTCAGTGCCGCTTGTAGTCAGTGCTGCTTGTAGTCAGTGCTGCTTGTAGTCAGTGCTGCTTGTAGCATACTGCACATCAGTCAGTGCCGCTCGTAGTCAGTGCCGCTTGTAGTCAGTGCCGCTCGTAGTCAGTACTGCTTGTAGTCAGTGCTGCTTGTAGTCAGTACTGCTTGTAGTCAGTGCCGCTCGTAGTCAGTGCCGCTCGTAGTCAGTGCCGCTCATAGTCAGTGCCGCTCGTAGTCAGTACTGCTTGTAGTCAGTACTGCTTGTAGTCAGTGCCGCTCGTAGTCAGTGCCGCTCGTAGTCAGTACTGCTTGTAGTCAGTGCCGCTCGTAGTCAGTACTGCTTGTAGTCAGTACTGCTTGTAGTCAGTGCCGCTCGTAGTCAGTGCCGCTCGTAGTCAGTACTGCTTGTAGTCAGTGCCGCTCGTAGTCAGTACTGCTTGTAGTCAGTGCCGCTCGTAGTCAGTACTGCTTGTAGTCAGTGCCGCTCGTAGTCAGTACTGCTTGTAGTCAGTGCCGCTTGTAGTCAGTGCCGCTCGTAGTCAGTACTGCTTGTAGTCAGTACTGCTTGTAGTCAGTGCTGCTTGTAGTCAGTGCCGCTCGTAGTCAGTGCTGCTCGTAGTCAGTGCCGCTCGTAGTCAGTGCCGCTCATTGTCAGTGCCGCTCGTAGTCAGTACTGCTTGTAGTCAGTACTGCTTGTAGTCAGTGCCGCTCGTAGTCAGTGCCGCTCGTAGTCAGTGCCGCTCATAGTCAGTGCCGCTCGTAGTCAGTACTGCTTGTAGTCAGTGCCGCTTGTAGTCAGTGCCGCTCGTAGTCAGTACTGCTTGTAGTCAGTACTGCTTGTAGTCAGTGCCGCTCGTAGTCAGTACTGCTTGTAGTCAGTGCCACTCGTAGTCAGTGCTGCTTGTAGTCAGTGCCGCTTGTAGTCAGTGCTGCTTGTAGTCAGTGCTGCTTGTAGTCAGTGCTGCTTGTAGCACACTGCGCATCAGCCGTTCCCTTTTTTATTCAAAGCGACGCCCTCAGGCTACCAGGGAAAGCACTGGCGCACCGTTGTTTGCACGCAAGATCCCAGCTTCCTCTTGAGCTGCGCTGTTGTTGCTTCAAACATAACCAGCCACAAATCACGCCATCTCCCACACTGCCATTGACTTCCTGTGTATCTCCCCTCTTGAGTTGTGTGCAATAAAACGCAGCAGGTCAGGTCATTTAATATCATGTCAAAAGGGACTTCGGTTACAACTGAATTGATCCAATCTTCATCCATTCCATGTAATACTTTTGACATGAACTTCCTATGTTTTTGACAGCAGGCGTTCTCCTAAAATCGTGGCTGTTTCTCCGGTGTGGGCTGTCTCAGAGAAAGTGATGAGAACCTTGACATTCCCATCCACACTGCAGCCTTTACAAACGATGTTAGATAAATCCCCACTCACACCAGAGCTGACATTGACCCAAGACCTGTAATCTTGAGCATGTGAGCCAAGCATGACAGGTCTCTGCTCTTAGACACAATAATTGGCTGTTACGTTGTTTTTTTTTACGTTTGTTTACTTTTTTTTCCTAAATCATGTAATTAAATCTATCTAACTAAAAGGGAATTTGTCTAAAATGAACAAAATGGGTTGTGCAGACTGCAGAGAAAGTGAGGTAGCATTTTTAACAACCGTAACTGAGATATGTCCTTACCTGAGCTTAGACAAGTTGATGCGTACCTGCCTGCCCTCAGTCACGGAAATAGACCAAAGATGTTGTTGGTAAAGTTAGAAGTGACTAAGCTCTTCCACGTTTTCCCTATTTAAATACGGTCACGTGAGCATTGATTTGATCCAAATATAGTCACACAAAATTAAACATGTTGATTTTCTAAGCGGATACAAAGGGGAACGATATTGTAAGGCGTAAAAACACCTTAGAAGCACTTCGACGTCCGCGCAGTAATATCTTTACTTTTAAGGAATTCTGAAGATATTACTACGACCTGTTTAATACATGTCACGATACTCAGGGATAAGTATACAGTAAGTAATTATGGTAGTATGGTTTACCTTAAAATGTGTAAAAATAAAACGGTTCTGTGTCCAAAATGTATAAACCAAATGCCATCTGACATTTATTGAAGTGTTAAGAACTGAAAAGTGCATCTTCACAAAATGTAACAAAGTGCTGCTACTGGAAAACAAAGGAGTGCATGATAAAAATGCCTCCAAACACAAGTATTGGAAGTATTGCAACACTTGATATCTGATATTTTGCCCCAGCCATATTGATTTATTTAAGCCTTAGAATCCCAAAAGGCAGAAACTATTTTGAGTATTTGGATGTCTTTCTCATCATATTTCACTACAGAAGTAGGTTTGACTGACAGATCATATTAACATTTCTTAAGTTAGTGCTTTTGGTTGTATCCGGTTTTCTAAATATAGGTTTCCATCTTTATATACACCAGTCAGTGCTGCAGACAAAATCTTTTTGTGGGTTCAAAGCCTTACAATGTCTTGGACTATTTCACTGGGATCATATTTCAACAGTGTTCCTGTTTTCTTGTGGTTTTACAGCCTCAATAGTTGCACAGAAGTGGTGGTGCCAGATGCATCCGTGCATGGACGGCGAGGAGTGTAAAGTGTTGCCAGATCTCAAAGGATGGAGCTGCAGTACAGGAAACAAAGTTAAGACGACCAAGGTGAGGATCTATATTTAACACATACCGAGTACACTGAGGTCACGGCGCTGTGAAACTCCAGATTATCAGCGCTTAACAAGGAGGACTGTGAGACATGACAAAACATGACCCTTAAATAATTGAAAAGTGCTCGACAAGTGTTTGAAAAAGAAGAAAATGAAAGCGACGGATGAATGGGAAATGTTTTTCACTTGAGTCGAGCGCAGAGTGGAGCAGGGGAAGGCCTCGGAGGAGGAGGAGGAGGAGTCACAAGGGAGAGCCAGTGAAGAGTTTCATCAAACGATCAGAGCACAAAAGAGCTGCAGCTGAGTTCAACCATTCTGCAAGTCGGTCCTGCACTTTGTTCTTTAGGCTTTGAATCATGTTCCACAAGGATCACTACAGACACGCCACATTGCTCTGAGATTGTGATTAGATATGATTTGCATAAAAAACATTCACTAATTGCAGCTAGGATAAGCATCGGAGAATAATGCAAAAGTGTCAAAACGCCTCACATGAAATAGCAATGTAACTTTTGGACTTGAATCGTTGGCTAAGCAGGGTGTGATCAAGAGATTCATCTATAAATCTCTTGTCGTGCTGTGAGCTTTAGACAAATTCGGACCAAATGTAACACCAGGCTGGATTAATGAAAACCACACCACAATTTCAATTTTCAACATCTTTGTATACGTTGTTATGTATCAGTCCAGCCCCTGCACAACGACTGTTAAGAGACGATTTTATGGCTGTTGAGTTGGAGATGAATTGATGCATATCTTAGTTTAATTTACTGCTGTATTACATTCTATCAGTCTCAAAGAATTAACTGGAATAGTGTGAGAATGTGTCTTATTCTGACACTGTGACATTTATTAAACAATTAAGTCAAACCTCTGCCATGTCATTTTGCATTAGTGCACCAAATGGCAATTAACTAGCGATTCCACAATTTGTCGGAAAGCTTAATAGCAATTAAAATGTGGTTTGCTGTCCTCGTCGATAAACAGTGCAATAACACCACGCTTTTGTTGCAGAGATTTGAGTGTGTTTACGATACAAAACTGAATACTAAGTGTCACGATGATTCATGAATAAACATGATGTGCCAGATTATGCTACATAACCAGACATTTGTCTTGTTTCCGCATGAAACCACTGCATACTATTACGTCCAATCAGTTTGCAGGCCCGGATAGCCCGCACGCCTCCTGAAGATAATGAGATCGAAAATACACATATACATGCTCTCTGGAGCTACGCAGTAACTCGATATAACAACACGCACTTGTTATAAATTGGTTGTTTGGATGGTGAAGCGAGAGTCATCACGAACACAAATTACAAGTCAGAAGTCACTATTGCGCCAAATGGGGAGATAGTCCTTCACTGGCGATTTCTGTGGTGAAGATACAGCGAATAGCCGATGTTTAAAGGAAGAGGCCACTGTTTTTAAATACTGAGATATGTTCTTACCTTAGCTAAGACGAGTTAATGTGCAGCTGTCTGGTCTCAGTCAGCTAAACATAGCACGTTAGCCTTTAGCCTCTCGTCCTCTCCTCTATTGCCCCAAACGGGAGTAAAGTTAGAAAAGACCGAGCGCTTCCACGTTTTTCTCTATTTAAATATGGTTACATGAGCCTTTACACGATCCATAGTCACACAGTAGTAACATTACTACGTCTATACTACTATATTGCAAGGCAATGCAATGTAGTTCCCCTTTTTACCTGCTTAGAAAATCGTTTAATTTTACTTGAATCGTGTAAAGGCTCATGTAACCATTATTTAAATAGGGAAAACCTGGAAGAGCTTGGTTGCTTCTAACTTCACTCCTGTTTGGGGCCATAGAGGAGAGGAGGAGAGGCTATATGCTAAAGCCGTCTGTGCTGTGTTTACGTGACATAATACCAGACAGCTACACATCAACTTGTCTAAGCTAAGGTAAGCACATATCTCAGTATTTTAAAACGGTGTTTATTCCTTTAAACAATGGGACATGGTGACAGCTCATCATGTAGAGCTTATATCATATCCCGGCTCCGGTAACATTGCTTTGCATATATTTCTCCCTGATATCATTTGACAAAAGCTGAAGCACATTCCAATATACTGTTTTAAATATAAGGAGTATGCAACTAAATATAGCCTGCGTGCTAAGGTGGAGATTTGCTGTTTTTGAAGGAGCGAACAGACCGGGTTGACTTCCTGCTTTTGAGACATCAAAACAGGCTTGCACAGAACTTCAAAAGAGTCAGTGAGAAGCAAAACAAAGGCAAGAGGAAAAATAAGCAAATAAACTCCCCTCAGGAAATAGATGCGCAAAGGCAGGGGATGCTCAGCTAATTCTTTGACACCAGCCGGGATTAATGGAGCTTATCTGGACGTGAGTTTTGAGTTTGGGGTGTGGTCGGACCTGAAGAGGCTGCTTGTGGTGCGGGGAGGGGTGGAAATGCCGCCCTTAGCCATCCATCACGTCCCCATGTTTGACTCACCAAACGCCTATAGTTGAGCTCCCTCCTCCATTATTCATTGCTACAGGAGGCCTGGACCGAGTAGAGCTTTTTATTTTAGCCAGGTTAATAATTCATGGCCTCGCACACAGCCACGGGAAAGCAGAAACAGAGGAGCAGACATGCAGGGGTCCAGGTGGCTGGTAGGACCCGTCAGAACTTGGACCTTTTTTTGATTTGCGAGTCGGCGGGGGGCACGGGCGCCTCCCACCGAGAGGCAGCAGAGGTGGCTTGTGTACGCCGGAGGGGCTTTACCCGCGCTTCCTGGACAGTTAACATCATTCTGTGGAGTGGCTCGATGGTGCCACAAACAATCTGGCTCAGGAGAACAAAACACTGGGCTTTTTGCACACACTGACGTCACGAGGAACTTACTTAAGAAACATTAGGGGTTATTTTCTCCACATGACCACAAACGGTATTGAGACTATGATGCCTTCTGACAGTTCGGTCATAATGATTGAGGTAGACTAGCTATCATGCCCCAGGGTGACTGTGGCTCAAGTGTTTCCCTGGACAATGTATAAGGGATGAATGAATAATGGAGTCTTAAGTGACCAGAACAGCATTCAGCATACATCAACTTTTGTATGAACGAGGGCTGGATGATAGGGCATAAAGTAAAATCAATTTTACTCAGATTTCTTTCTATATTAAAGGGGCATTATGCAACTTTTGATGATAACAAAAGTTTACATTTGTGTGATTTTGGCCTGTGGCTGTGTGAGTGGTCAGCATGGCGCCTTTCCTTTCCATCACAGTGGTCTTTAGGATGCTCCAGGATCAATTGTTTGGAAGGTTTTCACTGCTGACGGAGCCTCTCACCGGAAAACCTACAAAACAATTGATCCCGAGAGCGGCGTCGAGACCACCGTGATTCAAAGTAAAGACACCATGCTGACCACTCATAGCTGCTGGATCACGACTAGGTCAAATACTCACAGATATCGACTTTTGTTTTTGCATAAAAAGTTGCATAATGCACCTTTAAAAGCCATTTCATTTGGCAGATTCCATAATAATAAACCTATGAATATTTAAAAATGTAAAATATTTTTTGTTTCGTTTAAAAGTATTTCGACACAACAGTGGCCAGCAGTGATTTGACATGTTTAGCTAATGTTAATCTATGGACAATGTTTGTAAGCACAGTCCCATAACATGGCGGATATCCACGGTAACGCTAAATTATAACATTCCTAAATCTGTATCTTCATGAGACATTTCACTATACAAGTTAAACTGATAAATGAGATTGTCCATTGATTCAATATTCATTTTCATCTAGAGTTCTAAGTATATTGATCTGTGCTAATGCAGAGGATTTACTTGAATTATGAGATTTTGTTGCCATTGACTGTATGTTTAACATGTAAGCTACAAATGTTAATGACCGCTTTACTGAAGACAAATGGAAAAACAGCAACAGTAAATACAAATGTTGACAGATCAGTATATAAATAGAAGCAGTCAATGTTTCTTCAATGAATCGTTCTTTCTTTAATGTGTCTGTTGGCCTTGATAGAAGATAGTGTCATTTCACATTTCTTCATGGTAAAGAGACATCAATAAATCATGTGCCTGGACAAATCCAGTTGTTCCCCCCTTCTCTGCATGACCACGAGCAACTAGTTTTATAGTATTGCTGGTAATGTCAGGAATTATAACCCCAGCAGGCCCAGCGCTTCACTTCCTATCAATCACAGGGCACAGGGCAGAGAACACAAAGCCTCTGCACTTGACAGGTGCTAGGCCTCTTTAAGGGGATGTGTGAAGAGTGGCTGATGGATAGCTGTCAGGAGAAGATTTCCTTCATAGATCAAATAAAAATCACCTGCCTTTGAGTGCATGACAGTGATACGAATATAAAAATAAAGAAAATATAGTAACAGATGTTTAAAGATGCCATAAACCATTGTCACTTTGCAACAATACTGAGTTTAGTTGATGTCAAGTAGAGCGGTGGGAACAGAATCTTTTACTAAATTAACAATTTTAGCAGCCTATAAAAATGGTAATAATTGCACATTGCCATTCATTTTATGTTCTCTGGCTCAGTCCTTTCACATTATTACCACATTTTAAAAATGATAGTCCATACGTCATGAATCTACCTTTGCACAGCAGGAAATCTACATGTAACTATTCTTCAGATTAAAGTTCCCATAGCTTTCACGCGGAAAATCTTACAATTTAAGAAAAATACAAACAAGCCTTCGTGCAGTGTTGAAGGACATTTGCAATATAAAAGGCCTCAAATGTGCTTTTAATTTGTGATCTAAAAAACATCTGAGAAGAATATCAAAGATGATGAGAACTGTGAAAAGGCCTAAGTGCTGAGTGGGTTTTGAGAAGCACAAGGCTGAAAGGCCGTGTTACGCATTTAAATGTCGATAAAACGTCAGGAGTGGAGACCTAAATCAATCTATTAATGATTGATTTGCTTTCATGACTCATTAGATCATAACTGCAGGCCTGCATTGATCATACCATTTTGAAGCAACAATGATCTCGACAATGAGACAATGAAATATTGTAAAATAATGAGTGTTTTCCATGTGCAGCATGTGGATGGGACAGGGACGTGTTTGCCTCAGTAGCTCCTGATCAAAGTCAGCGTCTTAGTTTGTTTGTCAATAGGACTTTGAACCTTTAGCTGACCAGTCAAGTGTGCGCTTTCATCCCCAAACGGCTTAAGCATCAAACCGAGTGGAGCTTTATTCTCCACATATCCTTTTGTGTGTTTACTTACCGATAAACCTGGCAGATCGCTGCCATAATAATTTCTGCAATAAGGCTTTGGTGCTGCTTTCACTTGACTATAGACTGATAGACTATTGTTGATTAAATACATTTTTACTTCATTATAGGGGTGTTCGATTTGTATTATTCATAGGTCAGTTCAATTCAACCCTGATTCATCCCGAATCTTAAGTAGAACACGACTATTGTGATTTTAAAAATAGCTTCAGAAGCAAATAACCAGTAAACTGTGGAACTGTGTTTATAAACGGGGGTGCCAGGGGAGAGGAGCACAGAGGAGGTGCTGACTGTCGGCTGATTAGAAGAATGGCAGCACGAAGGTTGTTGCTGCCGTTTTTGAATTTTGCAGAGCAAATTTTGAATATGACTTGGCTCTTATCATAATTGGCCTCCGTCTTTGCTCTAAAAGCCAAGATGAGTCCACTTACACCAGGAATGCTAGTGCAGGATAAAAGGGAGACACTGCCATGAATATTTCCCCTAAAATACTTGAAATTAATTTGACTACATTTTGAATCGATACAAGAACCTCAGGATGATGTCCTAAGTCCAGTTTTGCCTTGTTGCCATTTCAAAGTCAGGGTCGAATGCATAGTTTTTTATTAAGCTATTCTTTTTCATTCCTTTTTAATGTTTTTTTATTTGTGTATTCATTTAATGTCCCACACGAGGCTTTGTTTGATTAAATGATACAAAGCACTGTAAGTCTATTGTAATACAAGTAATATCTTGTCTTGGTTCATTTTACTGACAGAGTGACATGTGTTTTCACTTTATAATCATGGGTTCTTAGCCATTGCAGTGTTTTCACTTAGTTCTAGGGAGAGTGTAATGAATCGATAACACCTGGTGCTGTACATGTACTGTGCATTAATGGATCTGCAGCCGGAGGTCACACAGATGAATTGTGTGTGTGGTCCAGAGCGCACTAAAAGTCAAGCTGTGCCCCTACAGCTACACTAATGCATGTCCATGTCCCACCGCTGCCATTACCAGCACTGGATCTTATCAGACTCTCTCTTTACACCTCTACCTCTGGAAGATTGTTTGATGCAAGTGTAAATTAAATTGTATCTGCAGTCCCCGAACAGCAACTATTATCCTGCAGCAAAAATAACACCATTTACCTAAAGGTTTGAGCAGAATTTTAACAGTCTGTGTGAGAACTAAAGGTGGATGGTATATCGTCCACCAGATAATATCAAAATTGATCTTTGGAAGGTAACAAAACATACGCTCTCAATATCTCAACAATTTCCTGTGCATTTATTCAAGACATTTCTATTACTGAGCGACAAAGCAATCAAAATGTCTGCATATTTCTGATGGTTTGCAAAAATACTTTTTGATCATCACAACAAACCGTCATATGGAGTCCAATGTAAAGAGTTTCCTGGCATCATTTTGAAAAAAAACCCGCTCATGCCTCAAGCAGCTGGGACTGGATTTGGTCTCCTTACTCATTTATTGTGCCACATGATCCTCCATTGTTCCATCTATTGTTGCATGCATTGCCTCTTCTGTAAACATGTCAGGAAGCAACAAAAAAAAGTCTGCCCAAAAAGTGATAGTCGCATCTATCAATCTGTTGTGTTAATATTCATGAGTAGTGTGAGAATACTTAATGCCAGCAGTGTGCCATCATGAATAATAACTCCTGTCTGAAATCTCTGAGCCTCATGTACATGCCATTATGTCGACTTCTGCGCCTCGTTTTCTCTCCTCATGTCGGAGATGTTTGAATTATAAAGCTGGCCAATAGGGAATACACACAAAACTTCTTTGACAGATTTGTGTGTGCAATTTTAAAATGGAAACAACCGTTGCTTGTTGATTTCGTGGGGCCACACAGCATCTGGGGGAGGCTGTGAATCTTTGTGCAGCTCTGTTAGCGTCGGCTCGTTACTGAAATGAGTAAACGGCGGCAGAAGTGAGGTTTGTGTAATTGAAGCCCTGGCAACACACATGTTTAGTCTTTTTCGCGGCACGGTGGCGCAGTGGTTAGCGCTCGTACTTCACGGCTAGAAGGTCCCGGGTTCGATTCCTTCCTGGACGGGGCCTTTCTGTGTTTGCAATGTTCTCCCCGTGTCTGTGTTTCCTCCGGGCGCTCCAGTTTCCCCCTACCACTAAAAACATGTACAATAGGCCAGGATGAATGTTTATAAGGACAACGCAAAGACGCAACATAACAAACGATGAGAACCAATAATACAAAACACAACCAATTAAAGCAGTACTAAGTAACTTGTTTACCTTAATAAATCCTTTTCGTACTCCCTGTGGGGGTAATACAAGTGTTTATGGGATGATTGGAGGGTCTTTCATCTCTCCCTGGTGTCTCTGGCCAGAAAACCATGTTTGCAACTTGACTGCCACCGGTGCGGAGCAAGCAATACACACTAATGAAATCACGAAGAAGAAGCTAACATGCTAACGTGCAAAGCTAACTGCAGGCTAACGTCACTTTAAACAGTATTTACAGCCAAGTTTGAGTGAAAAAAAATATTTCCATTGTATAATTGGATGCACAATAACCCTCTCTCCCTTCACCTTTCCTGTCTACTCTCCAAGACAATTAATAAGTTAAAAAATCGTAACTTGCTACTACACCTGCAGTTGCACTTATGGCCTCTGGGGGAAGAGTTACTTAGTACTGCTTTAAAGAACAGAAAATAAATAAACAGTACACCAATCTGCTACTCCTGTATGGTTGTATGACAAAAAAACGTACTTACTGTACCACTAAAAAAAACGTAGGTTACTCACTCAATGAAGAAAACTCAAAAGAATCGCAGGCTGATAGCTAGATGGCCACAGCTAGAGGAACAAGTTCAGAAACGGGTGCTTGAACAACATGATGCCGGGAGAGGCTTGTCAACGGTACAGTTACGCCTCCATGCCCAGGTAGTTGCCAACTTGGTGCAACTTATACTCCGGAGCCACTTATTATAGCCTGGAAAATAAGGTAAATTCTCCCTTTGTCTATACTAATCGCTTGAAGAAGAAAAAATATCTGCATCTCTAAAATATTCTGACCTGCCAGAGCAAGGTGCCAGCTGTGAAGAGGGACTAACGACAACTAACTGCGGCTGAGAAGTGAACCCATCCAGACTTTACCAACACAAAGTCTCCAAGGTCCTGCAGAGAGAACACATTCCAAAGAATAATTACACCGAAACAACAGCAAACAAAACAAACAAACAAAATGTCACATTGCCTCGGATGTATAAAGGATGTTCCCTGACCTCATAGTGTCTTCTAAACTGTGCTACACATCAGAAAGCCCGAGTTTCAGCACCGGTTTTGTCAGCCTTAATAAGCCGTCTCCTTTTTTACCCTCAACGCCCACTCATGCCACTGACACATTCCTATTCTCTGTCCAAAACTCATTTTTCTTCTTTTCTCTTTCTAGGTCACGCGATAGTCGTCTGCGTCTGGGACTTTTTTGGAAACAAGACTTTTGTTTTCGTCGGCCGCCATTGCAGGACATTTAGATAATGACATGTTTTGGGACGTTAATGGGACCACGCGTGGGAATAATCCCGGACATTCCACTGGACAAATGGAAACCAAAACCACGAAGCGCCATGTAGTAAGACTGCGAAAGGATTTCCAAAAGTAGGATCCAGCATCAACAGTAGCGGACTGTACTGCCCACCAAATGTCTATGTATTATAGCTCTATTGAACTATGGGATTTATGAAGATATTTATTGGACTGAGGATTTCTCTACCCTTACAACCAACCTAGTGATGTGAAACTTTTGTGTTCTTTTCTTGCTTACGAAGAGCCCCCGGACTCAAAAAAATGCATATCTGTGTTAAAGATCTAGAAAAGAGAAGCATTTTTTCCTTTTAGCCTTATGAAGCAGATATGTCTTCTGTTTCCTCATATAAATTTAGAGTTGAATCAAGTGTTGGCTTAAGTTTTACTTTCATGACATGAAATACCAAAAACATTTAACACCATCTGAAGTCACTAATGGTCATTTGAAATCTGCCAAAATTGTGATTCTTGTTTTTTTTTTTTTGTCAGTTCCAGATGGCACCCATTGATTACATTATGTCAATATTAACTCAATAAATCTAACTAAATGGACATCAAGAGAGTTTTTATCCGGGGTACGTCCACTGAGGGAGGCTACAATGCTGCTTTAGCAGAACTGCAGCTCAAGCAAATGGTTTGACATAAAGACCCCAAAAGCCCAGCTCACATCGACTTTCTAAAGACTGCACATGATTGAAGGGAAAAGTATAAAATCAGCAGATGCAAAAATGGGCTGTGTTTGAACAGAAAGAGAGAAAGAGCCCCTGCGGCGTTCCTTAAAGTGTACAAAGCCATCTCAAATCTGGCCCACAGAGAGGCTGATAATTAGCTCACTTCCTACGACAACTCAAATCCCGCTTGATTCATTTCCAAACGGATGTGGCCATTGAAGCTCCGAAAACACTTTTACCTGATTTTTACCAACACTGTTTCCTCAACAGTCTGTGGGTATGAAACTCCGAGCTTTGTTAGTGCATTTCATCATAGACTTTGAAAACACAAGCATTTTACTTCAGCAGAAATAGACACAGTCAGATGCAGCAGTCATGCAATTGGCACTAAAAGATGTTTATCTATCCTCCAAACTCTCAATTCACTGAGTCTAATTTCAAGTTAAATCTGAATTCTTCTGCTTTTCATGTCTCTGCTATAGTTAAAGTATGAAAAGTAAAAGTCTATGTGATGTGAAATTAGGTCTGGGCAAATGCACTGCCTGGCAAAAGAAAAAACACACCACAAGAAAAGGTCACCCACTTTACTGTGGGATTGTTTCGAAAAGCTTCTGCAATGTCAAAAGATTCAATGTTGCATTATTATTTCGCTTGAGAAGTGTGACCACTGCGCAAAGCCCTCTCCAGCACATCTCAAAGATTATGGGGTTAAGATGTGGACTCATCTTGGAATATGCCGGCGCCATTGTGGAAGATCAGGGAAGATGAAATCCATTAATGAAAGAGCCTCGGAATTCAGGATGTTCAGCTTGTCCGCTGATCTCATTCTTTGGGTACGTCGTTGCTGAACCCAGACCTGACCAACTGCAGCAACACAGATCATAACCGTTAGTTCAATCCAGGTAGAGCCTTTTTTTGGTCAGGCGGAGTATTTGAAATGTGTGGCAATCTCAATAATCGTCATTTAAAGGCGTTTTAATCATCAGATCTACAGCGAGTTTTGTGGCAGTACAAAACCTTGAGTCTGGAGGATTACTACAGAAGTGTTTGTGTGCCCATGTATACAGTAGATAATACTGTATGATACTGGGGATTTTTGTCTAAGCTGATGTTTATTTATTTGTTTGAATGGTCATGTTCTAAAAATAAAGCAAAATGTAAAATCGAGATTTATGCCATAGCTCTCAGTCCTATGTCAAATGATTTAAAAATTAAAATAATTCCCCGCTGCCCTGGGGTAGATTGACGGAAGCAAGGCTGTGACTCAGCCCCTCAGTCCACCACTCACTCACTCACTCACTCACTCACTCACTCACTCACTCACTCACTCACTCACTCACTCACTCACTCACTAAACTCACCCAGGCTTCCCGGTGTTCCCCATAAGTCTCACAAAAAAACTGAAACTGTAGCTGACGCCAAATGCTGCTGATACTAATGGGAGTCTTCAAAAACACAAACAAAACAAAATAACAAAATAAATGCTTGCGGTAACCTTAAAGCAGAACTAAGTAACGTGTAACGTGTGTAACTTAATAAATCCTTTTCCTAGTCCCTCTGGGGGTAATGCAAGTGTTGATGGGATGATTGGGGGGTCTTTCATCTCCCCCTGGTTCTCTGTCCAGAAAAAATACAATTGCAACTTTGCTGCCTACGGGTCGGAGGCACCAATACACACTAACGGTGACACTTGAAGACTGATTTATGTATTGCTTATTTGTGGCACTTTAACCTGAGGACCGCAGTGTATACAACAATGTGCTGAAACATCATTAAAGAATTTGCTCAACTCGTGCTTTATAGAGTCAGCTTTACGAGGAATTTCACATTTTGTAAGTCAATTTCTGTGTGTAATTGAAACAGCGCATTCACCACCTCTTATACTAAACATAATTAATTAGGCAGAAATGACGAAGGCCAGCTTTCACATAACAGGCCCCCGTGGGAACGGCGCTGAAGGCGAGGAGTGTGCAGGGCTGCTGTGGTTAGCGATCCAGGTTGCCTCTTGTTTGGTTTGAAATCATTAAATTACAGTAATGACTAATTTCTCATTCCTCCGCGCAATCCGCCGGAGACCACCATGGATTTAATAAAGAACCGGCAATGAATTACAACTAGCGAACGGCTAAGGAAAGGCTACGTGATTATACGGAGTGATTCAAAAGTGCATTAATAAAACAATACAGAAACATTGCTAAATCATTTGAGATAAAGGCTATTTGCATAATTCATTAAGATTAATCAGACTAGGCTATCCTGCACAGTGCTGGAAGGGGAACAGGGAGCAGACATGTATCTGTTCCCCTGGAAGGCTCTTTCTATCTACAAACAATGAAGCAAATCTACCCTTGGATCGCTGAATTAACCTCTGCTCTCCACAGCCCCCGCAGTGTTGAAACACAATCCCCCGTCATTCACCTTTATGTGGACTAATATTGTATTAATAATGAAGATCTTTTCATACTAGCCTCCTTTGGGCTGCCATAAAAGAGCTTCACAAAAGTTAAATGAAAATGTGTACTGCGTGATTGGAGTGTGGATTAGAGAAAGAAGTTTGCTTGTTACGGCAGCAAAAGGCACAGAGACACAGGCGGCGCATTCAAATAGAAATGTATCCGGTCAATGAACCATGAAGACAATCGAGTCTTCAGCCGTGTCTCAATCTCAACCCAAATCCAAATAACAGCACAAGACCCATGGGCCAATACCAGAAAGGCTTGAGGGGTTCTGTAAGCACGCTAACTCAAACTCAAGAATACGATGACACAAACGGAAGCTTTTAACTCTTAACCCCCACCTTAAAGGAGCTATACCTGATTGTACAAAGAAACAGGGTCACTCAAATTTCAAATGACTATTTTCTGGTCCAAACTCATGTCAAACTTTCCTAATGTATTTACAACATCAAAATTCATCACAGGGACTGTGTTTAAACCAGGTTTCACAACTTTCAGGGAGGAAAGCTGTCACTTCGCTGTAAAAAATGCCTACTAGCCTGACATTTCATGACTGTTTAAAAGGCTTTAAAACCAGTGTTTTTTTGGATGAACGTCTGCTTTTACCACATGCTAAAGGACAAAACAAATTTTATTCCAATACAGAAAATAAAAAAAATCAAGGATAGCTTCTTTAACTGAGCACGTTTTCTCCAGTTCAGCTTTACCAAAATGTGACAGCTTCTCGAAAAAAGCAACAAAATAGCGACGAAAATGAGGGTGAAAACCGTGACAAAAGAGTGACAAAAAAGTGGCAAAAACACGACTAAAGAGCGATGAAAAAGCAACACAAAAGCCACAAAAGAGCGACAAAAAAAGTGACAAAAATGCGATGAATTATGGACATAAACACAACAACAAAAGTGAAAAGAAAAATCAAGAAAAACAGGTCAAAAGCAAGTAGGTGAACTTGATTTGTATAGTGCTTTTCACAAAGTCGCAAAGTGCTTCATGGAAAGAAAAACATCTAAAAAAAACACAACAAATGCTGACAAAAAACTACAAAACACAACAAAAAAAGATACGATCAGTTTTGCAAGCTCCAGTGGAGAAGCTTTTAGATTTGGGGTAAAACTGAATGAAAGAAGAAAATGTGCTCAGTTTATGTGGGGGGTAAGAAAAAAAGAAAATATACCACCACTTATCCAGGGCCAGGTCACAGGCAGCAGTTCACCATCCAAAGGCATTTCCATCCAGCTCAGAAACGTACTCGTCGCAGCGCGTCCAAGGTCTTCTCTGGGGCCTAGCAAAGTTTTCTCTCACACAAGAATTCTCCATTCTCCATTCAAACTCATTTTGATGAGAACTGTATACAGTGTGTCGCTATTCTTAACCTTTTTATATAACTCTCAAGGCCAGTTCACTCCCGTTCATTATATATTTACTTTACATCCTCATATTAGCTCTACACACAGTGAGACCTCCTTATAATTGCTACTGTGACAAACATCTCAAAACTACCAGAGTGGTCAGTCTCCACATAAATCATCATATTGTTAGGGCGCTTCTCATTGTCACGAAAGGGAAGATAACACTGCTCTATTTATAGCACATATTTGCACCTGTCTTGTGTCAAAGTAAATTGCAGAGCGCTAACAGCCAATTTGGTTTTTAGTCTAATCTAATCCAAACACGACGGGAACCAGAGATTGGCAGAGGCAAATTTCCACCTCGCCACGTTAAGATCTAAATCAGTGAGGTCTTTCACTTTGAGAAGGTGCGCGCGGAAAACAAAGCTCTCGGTTACGCAAACACCAGCTGCTTGGTTTATCTCGACACGATGAATTAGTCCGAAAATAACTGCCAGATCCACCCAACAAAATTAGATTTCCTCATGTTAATGAAAGCTGACAGACTGCGATAGGGGGGGAAAAAGCTTCTGAAATCACCAGGTGCAAATGTCAAATATGGGAAAAGTTCGGTATTTTTTAAAGTCACAGGAAATAGAATAGTACCTGTGTAATAAGATAGAAATGATCTCCTCCAACTTGGTCCATACCCCAGTCTGAGAACCACTGCTAAGTACATAAAACACCTCACAAAATACCTCTCCATCTTGCCATTGGAGAGGCAATCAATATGTCTAATGAATAAAACGATAATGTAATTTCATAATTTGTTAACCGATGAAAGGAACAGGCCACCATTTTTCCATGCTGAGATGTGTTTTTACCTTAGCTTAGACGAGTTGATGTGTACCTGTTTGGTCCACACGTTTGGTCCCATATAGGGGAGAAGGGGAGAGGCTAAATGCCAACAACATCTTTGGTCTTTTTGCGTGACGGAGCGCACGTGTACGCGTCAACTCGTCTAAGCTCAGGTAAGAACATATCTCAGTATGGAAAAACGGTGGCCTGATCCTTTAACACCCACCTGAACCGGCCACATTTTCTTCAGTTTGGCTGTACCCAAAAAAAGGCAACAAAAGAACAATGAAAAAGTAACAAAAAAAAGCATAAAAAGTGACGAAAGAGCAACAAGAAAATGACGAGAAAGTGACGGCAACACGGCCAGAATGTGAGTAAAAAGATCCACAAAGCCCGACTAGAGAAAGTGCGCTCGGTTAAGACGGGGGTCATCAGGTTAATTTGATTTTTTAACTTTTATCATTTTAGTGTAATTGCGTTTCTGTCTCCTTTTCAGAATGGTATTTCTGTGCTTTACAAAATGATCGCTCTAATTCTACTTTGGTTTGCAAATCTGATGTTTTGTTTTTTTTATAACTGCTGCTGTTTGTGCCGTTCATGTCGAGCTCAAGGCAGTTTATTTTGAAGTGTGCGCTGCTTCTCCGTGTGTTTGTCTTTGTGACCCAAGGCAGAATGGGATTATCCCGCTGAAGGCAAGACCAAAGACGCCTGGAATTCTAATATCCAAATCTGCCTCCCTCTACCTGATACCTCCTTCTCTCCTCCATACTCATCCTTATGCCTGACTGGACACACAGCTATTACCATATGAATCATAGCACTGCCCGCCGGCTACTTTTCCAAGACTCAAGCTTTCTCTTTCCTTCTCTACTGTGCAGCTACACGTAGACATTGCACGTAATGTGTGGAGTGACTATAAACGATAGCCTGCAAATGATATGGTTGACATTGCAATAATTGGTCATTTGGAAAGAAAAAGAAAAATCCTTTTGGCAATTTCTTTTGGTAAGCATTTCTTATATACTTTTCCACGGTGGACAAAAGATAGGGATGGGATTTTTACTTTAAAGCGGAACTAAGTAACTCATGCCCCTAGAGGCCATAAGCGCCACTGCAGGTGCCGTTGCATGTTGTGTATTTTTTTTTACCCATTAATTTACCGTGAGAGTAAATACTACGCTGACAGAAAAGACAAAGGGAGAGAGGGATATTGTACATTGTGCCACAACCCAATTACACAATGGAGATCCTTTTTGTCACACAAACTTGCTGTAAATACTGCTAAAGTGGTGCAAGCCCGCAGTTAGCTTTCTTTGTGATTCTATTAGTGTGTATTGCGCCTCCGAGTCAAAACACCTTTTGTAATTTGATTGAATGATTGAACTAAAACAGAGAAATGAAAACAACAATTATACATACTGTCTTCAATTTAAAGCAGAACTAAGTAACTCATGCCCCTAGAGGCCGTAAGTGCTACTGCAGGTGTTGTAGCATGTTGCTGTTTTTTACTCATTAATTGTCCGTGAGAGTAAATACAACTCTGACAGAAAAGACAAGAGGGGAGAGAGGGATATTGTACATCCAATTACACAATGGAGATTTTTTTTTTTTTTAACTGGGCTGTAAATACTGTTTATGTGGTGCTATCCCACAATTAGCTTTGCCCGTTAGCATGTTAGCTTCTTCTTCATGATTCTATTAGTGTGTATTGGTGCAGGGAAAGCTGCAATTGAGGTTTTCTGGCCAGAGACACCAGGGGGAGGTGAAAGACCCCCCCAATCATCCCATCAACACTTGAATTACTCCCAGAGGGACTACGAAAAGGATTTATTAAAGGTAAACAAGTTACTTAGTACTGCTTTAAGTCATTGAGTCATTGTTGATGGATGGACAAAATCTTGCATCCACCATCACGTTATCAGTAAACTCCAACTTGCGCCACATCAACCTGATGCTACTTTTTTTCATTCGTTCATTTTTGGATTTTATTTTTACATTCCCATATTTACTTTGACTCAATTTGGACAAAATCAGACCAATTAGTTGTTACTGGTGTCTGGAGCACAGCAATAATGGACAAAGCAAAGTTGACATGTAAAATCCTGGTATGCAGCTCCAGTTACGAGTCTATAAATGATAATTGGTACTTTTGCGATCAAATTCATGTGTCTTGGGTCTAACTACTAAGCACTAAAAATGACTTGGGTATGGTCCTATATTAGTTTTCATATAAATGCGTCTTCAGGATTAAGTGCACAATGCCACTGATGAAACGACCCTCCTCTCCTCCACAGCCCTCAATGTCCAAGGCTTGACAGGACATTAGCGGGGGGGGGGCGTTGCCACCTCCTTCCCCCATCCCAGAGCCTCGCCACTCCCAAACAGCATTATCACCGTGCCCCCGGGTCAATGGACTGGCTCATTGTAATCTGAAATCGAAATGATCTTAGGGTGCAACTTGATAAAAGTAGTAGGCAGTACAGAGTCGAGGGTGAGTGGGTGCCTGAGCTTGATAGAAAGGTGCAAAATGATACGACTTCCTGCCTCTTTAATCGAGCAGAAGCCTATGAGCTGATACCAATCTGGACACTCGCAATGGCATTCTGGTAAAGTTCTACGTAACAACCTGTTTGTTCCCCTTGACCTTGCTATTCCTGCAGTGATTTATTTATTGATTGATTTACACTTGCTTCTCACAAACGAGCACCTGTTTGTGTATTAGCCTGTTGGCAGTGCGGTCAGAGCAAGGCTATGGTACGTAAGAAAGGATAACGTATATTTTTTGAGGTGCTTTGGGTTTGTGATTGCATGCAAACTAAAGCATGCTTCTTTGACAGCCACTTTCAGCTGAAATAAGGTTTAACGAAATGAATAAAAGTGTATCTAACGCAATCGGACCAAGGGAGTAGCCGTCAAAAAACTGCTCTATTCAGGTTCTTTTCTGAAAATGATTGAGCATGTATTGTGTGAATCATTTCTATTTCTTTTTTTAAGTTGCTTTTCTGCACATTTCCAAGAAGTCGTGCTCGCGTTCATTTGAACACATTAGTGGATTTTCACTGAGCTGAAGAAATTGGAAGCAGAGGTGTAAATATAAATAAAAAAAAGTTGCGTTTGATTTGATTGCTTTCAGCGTGGCAGCTCTGGGACTCGCGGAAGTTCGCTGCGTTCCCCATCAGCGGTGTGTGTACCGGTGAAGTGTGATTAATACAAGTGAATTATCAGTTTATAACCCGAGCTGCTTGCAGTCTTACACCGAGCCAAAGACTGATAGAGGTACAGCCCATGAGGTTCTGGGGACTTCCATCAGCAGATGTTACAGACTAATTGCCTATTGTAGCACCAATCCCACAATCCCCGTGTTCCGGCGTGCTTTGCCGGAAGGACCGTGGTCATCCCGTTTCGCTATCATAGCCTTGGTCGGCTGTTACCTCGGGCGCCCCATTCCATCTGCGAAGGGGAAGTGAGAGGGATAAACTAGCCCACAAGGAACATACAACAGCGCGTGCACACCTTTAACTGTCACACCAAAGAGCAAACAGCCCTCTGCCCCGCTGCTGAGCTCAATGGGGTAGGAGTTATATAAAGTACACGTGTCGACAGCTGTTCTGGTTAATGTGGCAGAGTGGGGCGGACCTTGATGAAGATGTCAGGGTAGTGGGAGCAGAGAGCCTTCGCAACAGCTTTATCCTGGTAAATATTTAAATACACAACGGCAAAACGAAAGACAATAACGCTGCAATGTTGAACTCGCTGCCAACTCAGGTCACAGTTGGTTACAACAAGAAGCTATAATCCTGCATGAAAATCTACCAAATTCAACATAATCACCTCAGTCATAAGTCAGATAAACGACCTACACTCCTCTGACAAGAGAGGGAGCAGAATCATTGAGGACATAAACAGTGACTTTAGCACTTTCAATAAAGAAAGACATTAGAAAAAAGAGTTTGCAATGATAAACAAAACAATATATTATTATTATTCAAGCCTGTTCGCTCATGTTTTGGGTTTAACTAATCTTCATGTCATAAATGGTAAGAAGGATAAAAGCAAAATTATAATTGTGTTGATGAATTGAATTGAACATAATTTTGTTTTATTGTGAATTCATTTGGAGAAGTTTGTGCCATCGAAATAAGAGTAACCCTAACCCTAACCCTAACCCTAACCCTAACCCTAACCCTAACCTCTAGAGTCTAGCCTGATGCAAGAACATTTATTGCTCATGGATTATCGAACCATGAACGTTTTTTTTTTTGTGCAGAGCCATTTTGACTGAACAAACCCTAAAAACGGCATCACAGAGAGAGAAGGTCAAGTGTCCGATAACCTCAAAGTGACACGGCGCATTTCTGCTTCCGTCACACCTGTAGCTGCTGTCGTCTCTGCTCTGTGATCTAATGGACTAGACCTACATGGGAATGTGGCCCACTCTGCTTCAACTGCACTTCAGACAACCCTTCCACCTGGGAACAGCCACGCGCAGACTCCGTTAGGGCAGCATCAGTGTGGGCTGGGTGTCAGCAAGGCATCGGAAGGTCAACACCGATGGGGCAAGGAGGCACGGAAAATATTGTCCTGATGAGATGCAGAGTGACTGGTCCGACCCGAGGCGTGTGTGGGATGAGGCCGTGCAAGTCGAGATGAGGAGAAGAGAGAGAGAGAGAGAGGATGTGTGAAAGAGAGGCCGAGTGGGTGCACATTTCACCGCCTTAAAAATGGCAGCGCCCTCCGTCAAATGTGTACATAGTATTTTAGAAGCATGTGTGATCCTGTATTGCTAATGATTGATTATGATGTGGTTTTTTTTTAAAAAGAATGTACCAACAACTCTCTAAATGGAGGCAATGACATACCTTTGCCAACTTTATATAATTCTCTACCTGGAATAAGCTGCATTGCTAGTTGCCAAGAGGTTTTTCAGGTCTTCTTCCTCTCTCGGTGCCCACACAAACACACGCCTTCACCTTCATGCCAGTCCAGGAGCCAATACCTTCTGCTGGATATCATTATTTTCACAAAGGTTAGTCCATCTCGCAATTGATGATAATATAAACTTTGCTCTGACTGGATTTGGGGTGTGCATCACTTCCCAAGGGTACCTGAAGACTCCTAACCTTGAAGCATGGTCAGTACTTCCTTTATGATGTTTATTCCTTCACTAAAGCAAACCTTAATAAACCTGATATTGTAATAACAGCATGACCACTTCAATAGAAAGCTCCTTAAAGCGTCTGTCTTCTGCTCCCGGGACCTGCTGTCTCCACATCGAACTTGTTGTATGGCGTCATTAGGGCTCTCCACTTATGGAAAGTCATACGCATTTTTCAGTTTATATCTTTGTGGCTCTTGGCTTTCGTTATATTGCCACATTCCCCATTACTTTGGCTGATTCAGGGTTGTTAGCCATTCTTAATTTCCCATTTGACTCACAAAGCTCTGCGCATGTTCTCTCTCAGGTAACTCATTAATTTGCCGTGATGCATATGAGGTGGCGAGCGAGGGCCTTTTTGCCAACAGTTGCTCAGGCACTTTGCACATAAAGGCAATCCAGGGCCGAGCAGATGGGAGCATTAGGGACTGATACTGACACAGAATGGGGATGTAGCTGTGT
The DNA here is from genome assembly GCF_951799975.1 of Gobius niger. Classification (NCBI taxonomy): domain Eukaryota; kingdom Metazoa; phylum Chordata; class Actinopteri; order Gobiiformes; family Gobiidae; genus Gobius; species Gobius niger. The sequence continues at coordinate 18,605,754 of NC_136871.1, forward strand.
GTGGCTATGAATAAATTACTGCATGAGCTTGTATTGTAATAGGATACAGAGGGATGGAGCTACCTATGGCTTTTCTGAAAGCATAGATTATTTTCCACATTTGAATTGACGCGGTAAGTTTTTGTGACTCCTTCCATTGCGTTGGAATCAATAGCAGAGTTTGTAAGTGCAGAATAACCCTTGGTTCGGTCCATGTAATGCCATATATTTCATTTGGCCTTTATGAGTGCTACGGTTCTTGGACTGAACTTTAGGACTTCCTGCTACTTTAAAAAGAAGTGCATTCTGGTTAAATTGGTGACTTTGAGCAGAAGTATTTCATTGCTTTTTAAACTGCATTTTCTTCTAGAAGAAATTGTTTTAAAAATTCCATTCTAGATGCCAGCAATGGGACGTATGGATGCAACGGACACAACCACACCATGCCGTATCAATCTTTTGTATTGATAGGCTAAAATCGACATCACATGACTAGCATCCGTACAGTGTTGGGTGTAATGAGTTACAAAGAAACGCATTACACTCGTTAGCTACCTCCAATTTAGTAACGTAATGCTGTTTACTTTTCAATCCGCCGCAACATTACTTTTTATTTACCATGGGCAGATGTGACCATGACAGTCACATCATCTCCCTCGGCTGCAGAGCTGTTCGCGCACACACACTGTGTCTTCCAACACTTTATCAACCTAACAACATGACAGAGTTTTCACCAAGTGCGTTCTCATTGTGGATGTACTTACATTATTTTGAATTTACTGGAGAAAAGGCAGCGCTTCGCAAACAACGCGTAGCTTTTGGCAGCATCGGCCCTTCAATGTAAACAACAAACCCTCAGCCGGTTCTGTGGTTGAGGAAAGCTGTACAATCTAAAGCAAGTTGAGTGAGTTTGTTGTGTGTTTTTATTATCAATTCAATCCACTTTGTAAAGTGTAAGCGCTCCTTCATAGACGTTATTTTTGAAAAACGGGCACATTTTCCAACAGAGCTAGGCTTTTATAAGTCGACATGCTCATTATTGTTGCCTTTAGCTGTCATTTGTCACATAATAAATGTATTGTGCTGATTGTAGTACTGGTATCGGGCTGTTTATGTGAGCTAGCTTTTTTGGCGACTCAGTTTGGGAAACGGGGCATTCCTCATCGGAAAACAATGATGGATAAATGAAGGCTATATATAGATGTTTATATATAGCCTTTATGGGTAACGCATGAGTACTTTAACGCGCTACTGTCATCATAGTGAAGCGCAGTAGCGTAACAAGCTACTTTTCCAGAGGAGTAACGAGGTAACTAACGAGTTACTTTTAGAAGTAACGTTACCCAACACTGCATCAGTAATGGCGACTTACAGTAATCACAAAGTTTCATTTGGCCGATTGTATATAGGCACATTCTAAGTGCAGTGTCTCTTCCTCCTGCTCTTATCAACAGCTCTCTACCTGATCAACAGCTGTATCAGGTAGAGAACTGCAAGTACCTGGGGACTGTCATTGACAATAAGCAGCGCTTTGAGTCCCAGGTAGGTGCAGTCTGCAAGAAAGTATGTACTTTTATCGTAAACTCAGAAATGTGTACGTGGACACTTCTTTGTTGAAAATGTTTTATTCCTGTTTTATCAAATCGATTCTCACTTTCTCATTTATCTGTTGGCACGGTTCCCTCTCGGAAAAGCAAAAGAACCGTCTTAATGATGTCGTCAAAGTAAAGTAGCTGGCACTGCTCTAAATGACCTTAGCAAGGTGTACAGGGTCACATGTGTGAAGAAGGCTAAGGCCATCATTGCTGACCCTTCTCACCCCTTGTGCCAAGAGTTTTTACTGCTTCCATCCGGGCGTCATTATAATGTTCCATGGTGTAACACCAATAAAACGACCATGATCCCTAGAGCGATTGGTCTTTTAAATGAATGAGTATAATTAATGTATTATATTGTGTGTTTTTGTTCTGTGTTGATGGTCCGCTGTATGTGACTGCTGGCTGCAAACTAAATTGGGGATAATAAAGCTGAATTGAAAATTGAACATAGTTTTATGCTCAAATATTACTTTTGCCAACAACTCATGCTGTTGACTTGAGTAAATATTTTGGCTTCTAAATGAGAGAGACACAATTGTTGTTATTTTATTTCAGTCTAATTGGCCAATATCCTGTGTGGGTAGTAGGAGTTCTCCTACTATGATCCAAAGTTAATTTGGTCACAACAATCCCTTTTCCTCAAGCTGGTGCAAGTTTGAGAGGTTGCAATGTTTTTTTTAAATCAATGTAGTTTTGAAGTGGAATATATAAACTGAACAAAAACACTTTTGCTCCAATTTATCATTCGCTGAATTCAAAGACATGAAAACATTTTTCCATGCAACCCATTTCTCTCATGTAGTTATTGGTCTAAATATGTGAACACTTTTTCCTTTGCTGAGATAATCCATCCCACCTCAGAGGTGTGGCAGATCAAAAGCTGTTTACAGAATGGATATTGCACAGATGTGTCTCAGGCTGTCTGCAATAAAAGTCCATTCTGAAATGTTCAGTTTTTCTTCATTAGAGAGTTCATAACAGTGTAACACATGTTCATAGAGTTGATCAGGTTGTTGATCGTGGCCTGGGGTTGGTTACTGGATGTTGGCAGGACTTGGAACACATATCCAGAGCATCCCAAACATGCTCAATGGGTGACATGTCAGGTGAGTATGCTGGTCATTCAGCTTTCAGGAATTGTGTGCATTAGCAACATGAGGTGATCGTCATTGAGGAATGGCACAACAATATCTCTGTGTATTCAAAGTGCCATCAATAACATGCACCTGTGTTTGTTGTCCATAAGATATGCCTGTCCATACCATTACACCACTTCCACAATGGGCCACCCACACACGCTGTCTGAACTGTGTAAACCGAGATTCATCCATGAAGAAAACATTTTTCCATCATGCCAGACGCCATCGAATGTGAGTATCTGCCCACTCAAGTCGGTTACGATGACTATCTGCAGTCAGGTGGAGACCCTGATGAGGACGACAAGAATGCAGATGAGCTTCCTTAAGACGGTTCCAGTCAGTTTGTGCAGAAATTCTTTGATTATTGTTGCAGCAGCTGTCCGGGTAGACAATGCTGGATGTGTGGGTCCTGGTCTGGTGTAGTTACTCGTGGTCTGCAGTTGTGAGGCCAGTGCTATGTAATTCTCTAAAATGCTGTTAGAGTCGGTTTATGATAGAGAAATTAACATTCAATGTACGGGCAACAGCTCATTCCTGCAGTCAGCATGCCAGTTGTATGCTCTCTCAGTAACTAAAAGTAGTAAAACTAGACGTATCAGAGTGGACGGTTATTGTGGCCAACCTAAAGCACACCTGTTGACATGCCACACCTGTGAGGTGGGATGGGTTGTTAAAGGAGAAGTGCTCACTAACACAGATTTGTGAACAATATTTGAGAGAAATTGAAGAAGCGGATGAACATTTTTGTTCAGTGAAACTGTTTATAGTATGTTTGTGAAGCTACCATGGATCAAGAATGGAGAAAACGTACAAGTACATGGTTGTTTTGAGGGAACAGAGCGGGAATGCTTGCAGAGAACATATTGTTGCTTTCAGGTCAGAGAAAGTCATGTCTAACATAAGACTGGCCTGACCTCACACTGCTGGACTTCACTTTCATTATTCTCACAGGGAGGCTCAGCACTCTCTGCGCACTGTCACCATTTTTCAGCAGCTCTGTGCAGTCAGAGGCACCGCACGGACCAGAACATGAATCTACTCTTACATTACAAGAACAGTGAGGTGCATTAAACACTGTGATCTATGCCAGCTATGAACTGGTTTATTAGCTCCAGTCTGGCCTCGTACTGTACATACGCAAGTGCACCGTCGAAAAGGGCTGTCATCATCAAGTGCTGGATCAGCCTCTAAATCACCAGTATCCACCGATATTCAGCGTTCAGAGGATTCATTATTCATTTTAGACGCACTGGAAAGCTACTTCTGTAGCCAAGGGAGACATAGCAGCCAAACAGCAGCACCAATGATCACGCATCTCACAATCATGTTTATACAGGCAAGGTTTTTTTACACATTGGGATTTTTAGTTATTAGTTATTAATAGTTATTAACTAACCAAACTGATTTTTAACAACAAAATTGAAAATACCCTGAGATATTCATAGAACTAGCTGAAGTGACATTGGTCCATTTCATTAGTTTTGACAGCTGTATAAATTGCTACTAGCCCTGCGTATTTAGGTATTTTATTTGGTATTCTATCTGGATAAAAGGCATTATAGATTCATTGACTCCTGGATCAATAGACTGACTGATGACTGCAGCTGAATATGCAGAGGTGTTTGCCAAACCTAACCTCTGGAGCCATACGAAAATTGGATGAAAACAACATTAGTTTTATCAAATGGATGTGACACACCAAATGTCATAGAGCCGAGCGGAGCTGAGGTCAAGGGCGTCCGGCTGCAGACGATTTAAAATCAATACGCCATTTGTAAGATAAAGATGAGGATAATGAAAAGGACATTATGCCTGCTGCATGAGGAGAGAGTGCATGAGGTTTATTGGAAATTAAAGGTTTTATTATCACAAAGTTGTTTTACTTCAGCTCCCGACTCTGTAACTAACGAACTGTGGTGCAATCGTCAACGGAGCTGAGGTATTGAGAAAACATACATATCCCAGAAATGTATTCACCTTTTTGCTTCACGCCGGTATTAATTATTCACTTGCTTATCTGACAGAGACCACACAGAGCAGCTCTCTCTCCACTTGCATCACCTCAGTTTCACCACTGTTCTTTTATCATATTGACGACTTTTGATTGATACCGACCACTGCAGGCCTGGAACACAAGAGCGCAGTTTTTGAAAGGCTCTGACCCAGCTGTCTTTGTCACATCTCACTCCAAGACATAATCCGAGACATAACCAAAGCTGCAGGCTACTACGTCTTGGTGCCCTATTGTCCAACATCTGTAGATGGGTTCCCGACACTGTGCCGCCCACTGCTCCTGACAGGTTCCCTCTACAGCACTGAAGCATGGGTCAAATACATTTATGTGCTGTCCTGATCCAATCACAGTAAATCATTTTTTTTCCCCATGAGCTTAATGATATGCCAATTCTCAGCCTGGGCAAAGATGTTACTGTGTGTCACATAGACTTGAGCTCTGACAGTTTTCTGGGTGTCATTCCTTTGCCCTTCGCTACATTTTCCACTTGACATGTCTTGTTCCCTAAAATCTTCAGGCCAAAAAAAAAAAAAAATCACTTGCTGCTGAACACTTTGTCAACCGTTTTATGTAATGCGTTTTAATCCAATTTCACATTGAAGCACTCTCTGTGATCTGTGGCAAAAAAAGATGAAAAATTAAAATAGTAATGAGTGGGAAGATGAAGAGTCGCCATGGAGGAGAAAGCTCTGAGGGGCTGGAGACAGAGCAATTATAGAAACTATTGACTGGTGCGTTTCCCCAGGTATGATCAATGGCTGAGAAATAATGACATCTCTGTGTTGTTCTGACCCGTTCATAGTGAAGGCAATTTATTTTGTGTGACAGGAGCTGTGCAGAGGGACAACCAAGCTGATGTGTGCACAGATCTGGAGGAGAGTTCCCGGCTGTAGAGGCAGAGCAGATGAAGAAGGTCATTACTGCGGACTTGGCCTTTTTCACGTTTACCTGCACGGAGTTCACATCAAGTCTTATTGATTAAGATCATGTAATATTTCTATTGAAAAAACAAACAAATGTGTAACGTTCATTAGGCCATAATAGTGTGTCTTTACATACATGGGATTAAGGCCTCATTTGTCAATGTCTATGCACATATAATTTATGCCGGTTGGCTCTCTATTCCGGCCCATGTTGTTCAATTGGGATTTTCCAATGGCAAAAAAAAAACACGCTTCTTTATAACTATTAAGTCTCTAATCTCAACAAATACACATGATTAATTTTACATATTGTTAAAGAAACTCGTACCTCAGTAAATCCTTTCAGTAGTCCCTCTGGGTGTAATACAAGTGTTAATGGGATGATTGGGGGTGTCTCTGGCCAGAAAACCACAACTGCAACTTTTTCTGCCACCGGATCGGAGTCACCAATACACACCTATGGAATTACGAAGAAGAAGCTAACAGGCTAACGGGCAAAGCTAACTGCGGGCTAGCACCACTTAAACAGTATTTACAGCCAGGTTTGAGTGAAAAAAAAAAATCTCCATTGTTTAACTGAATGTACAACATCCCTCTCTCCCTTTGACTTTTCTGTCAGCGTAGTATTTACTCTCACGGACAGTTGATGAGTAAAAAAATGCAACATGCTACGACACCTGCAGTGCTTATGGCCTTTAGGGGCATGGGTTACTTAGTACTGCTTTAATTTCTGAAGCTAACACATTTTGCAGTCTGTCCACCTTCATCAAAGGAGCTTATGTTCATCGCGTGAGTAAGTTATGGGAAATATGGATATGATTTATAAATATGTGTGCAGAGCAATGCTGGTGTTTATAGCCTGCGGCTCTGCAGTCAGTGTGTCCTTCCCAGTTCCCTCTGAAAGACCCACATTTTCTGATGGCTAATGTTTTGCTGCAAACTGCACTCTATACAACTCCTCTCACCCACAAGACTCAATCTGAATATTTTTAAATGTTTACGCAAAATGCACTTTTACCTGCAATATGATACTTGGAAAATAGAGCTCACACAATACGTTACCGGCACAGCATTTTGTGTTGACAGCATCATCTATTATTGCATGTATTTTCATAGCTCATAAATAAAACAATTATTTCTGAATGTGTCTGGGGGTTCTTATTGTTGCTTTATCGTATTTTGTATATGCAGTTTCATATTTAAGGGAGAGCGTTCAGCTTCCTGACAGCCTGATGGATGAAGGTGAATGGATTTACACATTAGAATTTTCTTTTTTGTAAGGGCTGTGGACTGTAAGCCATGCTGTTTGTAAAACAAACTCAGAAACCTCATGTACTTTGTCTTAAATGTGTAGCTAGAAAATCCCATCATCCCATTTTAAGAGATGTTTCACATACTGTTTTATTCCCCACTTTTATTCCTCTGATCCATTTACATTGCAGGGGTCTTCAGAATGTATCCTAAAAGCACACTGGGAAATTATGCTTAAAATGAATCCTCTGTGATGTTGCTCATAGTATTTTGCACACAATTATAGAAAAAACGACATGCATGCATTTTAATGAGAATATCTGATCAACATGGCAATCACATTTCCTCCTCCCAACTCCTCTCAAAATGAACTCCCCGTCGATCCTCACACATCTATATCTCGCTGTGACACAGACAAATGGCACAATTGGGGACAGTAGAAAAAGTACTCCAAGTCCTTTCGCCCGTTCACTGAAAACAATCCATCAGGCCAGGGCCGATGACTCTGCCGGTGCCTTTTTCTGCCGCCGCCTCTGTCATGTCTGCAAATCGCCCAAATCCCAGATCCACCCACACATCTCTGCCCATGTTATTGCCTTCACACATGACTGAGAATGGTGCTATTCCTGAAAGCGTTGTGGCTGAATGATATCACACACCGGACAATGTTCAGTTTCATCCTGAACATAGAAAAGGGAAAACATGTGACTGTCGGCATGTGGTCGCCATGTGAACCTCATCAGTATGTTGATTCATTTAAGGGCAATGCGAGTCCCTCTGCACTTTGTGGCTCTGATGCAGAATCAATAACCAATAACAGTTAATAGAAATGTGCACCTAATTTATAAACATACTTCCTTATGTACGCCAAAGGAGGTTTATAACTCCAATCCATTGCTTTGGTGAGGACAATTTACTTCATCTGAAAATATAAAGTTATTTTGGCATTGCTGTATTAACAGTCATCAACTTGGAAACATTCACTTGAATGTGCTTTGTCCGGAGCCAACCGCCATTTCCTTATGGTTACAGGAAGAAGTAGGCCACAACAAATCCATTCTTAATTTTACATTGTATGATTTTCACACTGCGCCTCCTAAACATTTATTGTACACACAATTAACCAGTAAATATGGCCTGTCTGTAGTTGGAAGGAGATTAGTGATAAGAGTGTTTTTTTTTGGACATGGACTTGAAACAAGTACACGTTGCATGATGCACTTTCTTTAATTAGTTGCCAGAGTCCTGTGAAAACAAAAAGCTGCAAGGGAGAGGAGGAGGAAGATGAGGTTGTTAATTCCGTTGCTGTCTGCTTGCATTTGAGGACTCATTAATCTGAGCCAGGGCACACCCTGTTGTCTCACTGAGCATCTTTTATAAAAACCAGCATTAGCACTTGTGCCGCATTGAGAAAGTGTCAGTGAGTTTTCAGTGCAGAGATGTGAGAGTGAGAGGCGGATGCCTGTAGCATACTGAGCTCTGGTCGGGTCTCCAGCCACAAACTGAGTCCACAGCTCTTTCTGCACAACTTTCAGCTAACTGCCTGTTTGACCTTCAGTTTACAATGGCAATTCTCTCCGAGCGACCACACAAGCGTGAAATCTGTGGATTACTGTTAATCGAGTTACTCTTGGCAGTGATGAACGAGCATGCTTCATTTGTTGTGCCATTAGCTCATTTTTAATATCAGAAATGATCTAAATGGATTTTCTACTCTCTCATATTCAGTAATGTAAGATGTGTTTACAGAACACATCTCCATTCACTGAAAATGCACATTGTAATTGCCAACCAGAGATAATTAATTTAGAGCACAATAAGTCAATGAAAATTGAACAAAGGGTTATGTTAGAGTCATTAACTCGGTGTAATATGAAATTGGAGTGTAGCATGGGAGCATCATCTATGCATATGCATATTCATTATGGCCAGTCAAGAGTGAGCAGAGGTGAAGGGAGGCTGACTCACACATTCATCATTATGCCGCTGTAGCCACTCTGATCACTGCACTGGAGTCTCTGCTTCTGTGGCTCCAGGCTGGCCCTGTCAATACCACCTCTGCCTCTGCCACTCTGCCCAGAGGACAGTGCACCTCCACTGGGTCCACGCTACAGTGAGACCCCCTCTCCCACTGCCATTAATCCACTACTTTGGCAGACAGAATCCATCTCCCCACAGCACCTGTGTGACAGAGGGTAAAAACAGGGATGAGATAGCTCAGCGCCGATCAATCCCTTCGATCGTCTTCTCCATCTCAGCAGCCATTCATCAGCCCGTGGACAATGCTGTTGTTGTAGTATTTGGCATGACATTGGCTCGTGCATTTGCCTCAAATGAAAGCACTGAATTATGACGAAGCAGGGCTGTGTGTTTGACATCTACTGTATTATGAAAATGTACATGCAGGCTGGAGTTATCAGCAGGTGGCGCTAACTTTATATTCTAAAAACCCTAGGTTTCTCTCGATTTTTTCCCTGAGTTGCACACTCACACTGTGAGCGCCCGGTTTGTCATCATCTCTTGTTGACAGGTAGAAACTAACTCTGTGTGGAGTTAGTTCTCCCCATGCCTGCGTAGGCTTCATACGAGCACTTTTCCCTACCACTAAAAACATGTACAATAGGCCAGGATGAGTGAGAGACAGCAAATGGAAAGTAGTCCATGGCTACAATCTGGCGAGGCAGGTTTATATGCATGAGTCCCATGTGTGTTCATTAACATGCACTGTCCCGACCAAAGGTATAAACAAAGGTACTGCTCTCAGTTGTTTCAGGAAGATTTTAAAAATGGCGTCAGATTTTCTAAACCTTAGAGTCCCCTCACATGGTAACACAAAACATGGTTGAAGCAGTTTTGGTCGTACAACACATCACACAAGAGCCGATTTCACTCACGAACATTCCCAGGTCAGACGGGAAATCTCGCAAAACCTCTCGCAAACGTGACTTCAGAGTAAATAAACATGGCGGATGGAGAGGTGGCATGGCGATAGTTTAGACAGATTGTTTTTAGTTGAAAAAATAAACGTCTCCGATGACCGGACTTTCTGGTGCGCCATGACAGCTGTTTTGATTTTGGATTCGCCTCCATGCTTCCTCGCCGCCTCGTCACCTCGCGTTCTGATTGACTTTGCGTCACAGGCAACAGGCTGCGGCTCATTTGTCCTCGGGGGACACCACACATCATGAGAAAAAAAAACCCGACAATATCCCCGATTGGAGGTCGGAGCAGTCTTGAAATACTACACATGGCTAGCCTGGCTAACGCCAGACTAAATTCACAAGTGATATTTAGTCTGGGGACTACCAATTCATTTTCTCGTAGGAGAGGTGTGGTTTACGATCGTCCATAGCCGTTTATTGGGCGCTACGAATGTCTATCACGCGTCTGCACGTAGCCACAGCCAATCGTATCATCGTATGACATGACGTATGACGTACCCGCTGTAAACTTTTAAGCTAAACTATTTAGAACACGGCCTAAAGCTTGATCGAAAAATAGCGACGCTTCCGTATATCGAATAGCTCTTGCCGTCCCTTCTCGTTCTGTGATTGGTTCCCAAATCCATGCGAAAATCTCGGCCATGGTTCCAAAGCTGCTGTGCAGTTCGAAATGATTCGAGTGCACACAGCAGCATGGTTAACACAGGGCAGGAATATCAGAAAAGATTATTATACGATAATCCGAGCCTTAAGATCGTTGGAAGGGGAGAATCTGGGCTAAAATCAGCCTAATTATACTGCTGTGTGAACCAGGCTTAAGTAAAGTCAAATAATGACTTGAAGGAGTTTGAGGTCAATTTTCTATTGGGCCAAACACAACCCTGCAATCTCACAATGGTAAATCATTGATCTTGTGACCTGGAAAGTCTCCTGCCATAGTCCAGGTCCATGCTGAGATCAAATGTTGGGATAAAAAGATTTATGAAAAAGTGTTCACTTGGATATTGTGATGACGAGGTCGTACAGTACATAATGGAGTCACCCCTGCAGCTGTCACTGTGCCCCTGTGCTTTAAACAATAGAACCTGGTGTGGAGACATGTGTGTCACGATGTTTGTCCTGTTTGTCCCGGTTAACATGTCGCAAGCCTCTTCTGATTGGCCAAAGGTGGGGCAGCAGCTCTCCTTTAAACTCACTTCAAGGTGGAAGTGCCAGGAAGTAATGGATTATGGCCAAAGGTACATAAATGTCGTATCGTGTTTTTGTACAGCTTTGTAAAGTGTCCTAGGCAGTAGGTCCCAACCTCATTTTCCTTGAAACCCCCTTTGTGTGTGTTGAAGTCAGGCCGAGCCCCACCCAGTCCAAAAACGTGACTCCCACAAATGCATCAAAACATATTGAGAATGGCCCATAAGTATTTAAATATGCATGTTTTCTGAACCTGTACCCTTTTCTCAATGTTTTTTTAATTTGCACAATAATATCTCCTATGACCTGACCTTCATAGAGGGGCCCGCCTCCCTGGTTGACTTATGAATAGGTACTGACTGACTTTTTCATTATTTTTTAGCTTCCAACTACAAAAGACTTGGCTCTGCACTGTTGTTGAGAACTTGATTGTAGAGTTTGTCATATTGCTATGCTGTCTGCAGAAATCTATGGTGGAGCTTTTTCTCTCGCTGTCATTTTTTGTGATTTTGCATACTTCAGTAGTGGTGCTGATGCTCCGCCCTTGTGTGTCAGAGGGACTACGGTCACACCCCTGTAAAATGTGCTGCTTTCACAGTGAGCTCTGGGTGAGGTGAGAAAACACGGAGGTGCTATGAAGTTCCATATCTGTAGAAAAACACTTGAACTGTATGGGACGGGAGGAGACACTCACTTGTTTTCTTTTTCTGGTATAGGACCTGTGAATAAACCACAGGAGGACAATTACTTGCAGTAGGTATTTCATTATGCTGATGTGTAAATAGAAAGCTATGGAACCAAATGGGTTTCCATAACGGAAAATGAACAAGAAGTGGCTTTGAGAACAAACAGCACTGGAGGCTGGATCATAGTTAACAGAAGTTGACAGCAGACCTTTATGAGTGTCAGCCCAGAGTTAGCTTTGGGCACATCAACAAGCTGTGCCATTGGCATAGATTCAACCCTTTCACCAACAGTGTGTTATGTTGGACTTACACCGTGCAATTTTCAAAGCAATTTCAACACAATTTTAGATTCCACAAGAATTTTTTAGCTGGTCCAAATTTCAGCTACACCGTGTTGTGTCTTGTAAACGGGGGTTACAAGCTGCCATTTCCACGTCACAGTGAATTTACCACTGAAGATTGTGTGGTCATAATGGACTTCTGACATGTTTGACAAATGAAGTCTTTATTTGATGAAATCAGAAAAAACCTTTGCATTAAGTTTGTCTGCAATGACATACCATTCGATGTTGAACAGCCTACCACTCTGGAGACTCTGGAGATGTATCAGACCCAGATTATGCATGTTGCTGCCCGGAGTGAAAAGAGAATTTGTCATCATGGGGATGCAACCGCGTTTCGGACGGTCTAAATGCAAACAACTATCGAGGTGAGCTAAACCCCCCGACTGTGAAAATGATAAAACTCACAGACTGAAACAAGGCCCCAGCATGCCACTTCCCACTACAATCACAACAATTAACAAACTTGCAAGCAGTAAGCCTGTTCAACACGGACTGGTCTAAGACACTTGATTCTGGGTGACTTATTTGCTCCACTAAAATTTTGAATATTTTGGATATTTTTGGACTCGCAGGATCATATGCAATTCCGCATTTCATAATTGTCCTTATCTCACAGCTGTTACCCTTTTAATCATGTGCAAAACAATTACATGGTGATCAGGAATCCACATTTTATTGGTTTAACAGTGTCAAGATGCCGGTGTGATGCTCAGAAATAAAATGTATTATTGTTATTCTTACAATTAACAGCTGACAAGATCAAACTGAAAAAAACATAGTCTTTGGAGGCAGACAGAACCAGGGCAGTGGGAATGCTACAAGGGAGAGCACGATGAAATGAGAGCAAGTGCAATGACTTTCAAATCGTATTTTGATAATCTACTGGTGTTTGGCAATTGCTCATTAAAAAGGAAAATCCTTATGTCATTATCTTGGAGAGCAAACACAGTGCTCCAATATATCACAAGACCTGGATCTTTGTCAGGAGTACATTAGCTGCAAGATTAGACACTAAGAAACAGCTTTTTGAGATGGAAAAAACAAGCGTCTGCACTGCATATGCAAATTCCATACTGAAAATCTCTGTGTGGTTTGGGAATAAAGTCATGAATAAATGAAAGGGAGGCAAGATGTGTGAACCCATTTGCCATTGAGAAAGAACAGCAACATTCTTGGCTGTGGCGTGGACATGTATTTTATGCTTTTCTTATTTTAAACTGCTGGATTAAAAAGAAAAGGAGAACAACAAGTCAAAGAAAAGCCCGCACGACCCATCAATCAAATCAAACAAATCAGGATCAACAACAACAACAACAACAACAACAACAACAACAACAACAACAACAACAACAACAACAACAACAACAACAACAACAACAACAACAACAACAACAACAACAGCAGCAGCAAGTTCTAAAAGGAGGTCCATGTCCACTCAAGATCACTTTTGTCTTTCTCTGTGTCTTTTTTGGTGTGCAAGAGGACAACAGTTCATTAAGCCATTGTCTCCGATCAAAGGGTTAGTGGCCCTCCAGTTCTTTAAGGCATTACCTAAATTTTTTTCAAATAATGAACTGAATTTGTTTTGTCTCCCTTTAGTTTATTGTAAACTCAGACATTTCTGGGAAAAACACTCGACATCCGCGCAGTTATATCTTCACTTTACAGTACTGTGCGGATGTCGATCTACTCCTGGTATTATTACGCCTTACAACATAGTTCCCCTTTTTATCCACTTAGAAACCATATTTAAATAGGGAAAACATGGAAGAGCTTGGTAGCTTCTATCTTCACCTCGTTTAGAGCTATAGTGGAGAGGGGGAGAGGCTAAATGCTAACGCCGTCTGTGCTGTGTTTACGTGACTGAGAGCACGCGTGAAGACCAGACAGGTACAAATGAACTCGTCTAAGTTAAAGGAATAGGCCACCGTTTTTACATACTGAGATATGTTCTTACCTTAGCTTTGACGAGTTCTTTAGGACCTGTCTGGTCTTCACCCGTGCCTTCAGTCACGTAAACACAGCGCAGACGGCGTTAGCATTTAGCCTCTCCCCCTCTCTTCTATAGCTCCAAAACAGGTCAAGATAGAAGCGACCAAGCTCTTCCACGTTTTCCCTATTTAAATATGGTTACGTGAAGTGTTACAGTACAAAGTATAATTACACAAAATTAAACAATGTGGATTTTCTAAGTGGATAAAAGGGGGATCTATATTGTAAGGCGTAATAATACCAGGAGTAGTTTGGCATCCGCACAGCAAAGTGAAGATTACTGCGCAGTAAAGTGAAGATTACTGCGCGGATTTCGAACTACTCCTGGTATTATTACGCCTTACAATATAGTTCCCCCTTTTATCCGCTTAGAAAATCCACATTGTTTAATTTTGTGTAATTATACTTTGTAGTGTAACACTTCACGTAACCATATTTAAATAGGGAAAACGTGGAAGAGCTTGGTAGCTTCTATCTTGACCTGTTTTGGAGCTATAGAGGAGAGAGGGAGAGGCTAAATGCTAACGCCATCTGCGCTGTGTTTACATGACTGAAGGCACGGGGGAAGATCAGACAGGTCCTAAAGAACTCGTCAAAGCTAAGGTAAGAACATATCTCAGTATGTAAAAACGGTGGCCTATTCCTTTAAGGTAAGAACATATCTCAGTATGTAGAAACTGCGGCCTATTCCTTTAAGGTAAAGAAGTTACTTAGTTACTGGCTTCCTCTTTCATTTGTTGTTAATTTAAAAAAAAAAAAAAATCAGTTATAAGGCCTTTGAATTTACATTTTCCTACTGCTGCTGCTTGTTGTTTCTTGTTAGATCCCAATGCTGACACAACTCCACAGCAACATGTACAAGGTTTCCAACAGTCACATGATCTATTCTAAAGGCAATGTATTTATCCCACTATATAACATAAGAGAGTGTTGCGCTAACAAAACAAATATATAGATTCTAATCAGATTAACAAAATAAACCGCTGGGTTATTATCCCATCTGTATGTGTCTGTGCTCTGTCTCATATGCATTGCCTCATTTATCCAGTGTGCCATAGAGCCAGCAGAGGTCCCCTGTGGGCCTTTGGGGAGAGTATTTAGACTTCTCCGCGGCAGATGAAGGCATGCGCTTACATAAATACACTCTCAGGTTGCCCTGTAGTCTACTCAGAGCTCACCTCCTACTCTCCCGTCAGCTCCTTGTGCAATCAGCGCCGTCTCCTCTCGCCCATTTAGTGTAACATTATGCTTACCCAGCCGCAGTCTCCCCTCTCTGCCATTTCCACCCGACACAAACAGCCCAGATGAGAATTGTTATAAACAGGCGGGCAGTTAATTAGATCTTATATGAAGCTTCATAATATTAACCCTCTGAAAGCCAAATCAGAGGACAGAGCTCGCGAGGCAGCTTGTAATCCTCCTGACCCCTGCAGGAGGGCGGTGGGGGCCCGCTGTCTGGGGAGAATACAGATCAGCCTCCTACATGCTCTGAACCCATGGCCTCTCCACTCATTACCTCTCGCTATACTTTCCAGCGAGGAAGGGCGCCAATAAACTTCCATTTCAGGTGGGGCTTGTGAGGAAAACACCACACTTTTATAGCCAAGTTGTTTTGTAAAAGTGTTCCTCTGTTGTTTTCTGTATAATCAGCTTTTTTTTCCCCCCGCGGCTCGAGGCTGCTGGATGTCTCTGTTGTAGCTTCTAATGTTAGAGTTAATAAACTGCCGCCCCACGTATCAGCTGCAGTAATTGCCTACAGGAAGACTAATTCCACAGTCAATCAAATGGATGGTTTATTTTGGGCCATTTAGAAGATATGGGGCCTCAACTTAATAAGCGATGTCTGTAGGCACCCTGCTAAAATCCACTATCTCTGCAAAGTTAACTATTAATGAACAACAATAAATAACGATGAAAGCACCCATATTTTCCTCCTTCTCACCTGCTTAGTCGGAGCTGTAAAATATTTCCTGCACACTGTGAGAGGAAGAGCAACAGTGCAACTAAGGAGTCTACACCGTCAAAGCAACACCACTTATTTCAATTCTTACTTGTTGTTTTCATAATGATTTGTAGACATGTTCATATCCACATGGTCAGATAGATACAATGTTTTACAGGCAAGGCTGCAAGAATACAGAAAAGAGTAAAGTTTGTGTGACAGGTTATCAGAACAAAAAAAATGTATTAGTCTATCTTTGCTGCAAATCCACTGGTGTAGCTGCTTTTGGTCTTACTGTGACTACGTCTGAGTAGTAAGCAACTTTGCATTGAATACTGTTTCCTTTATAGTTTAAGTTTATTCATGGAATGATCCTTGAGATGCGCCAACTTTTTTTTCCGAAGGGGTCCATAAACACAACACACAAATTACAGTTAACATAACACAGTACAATATACAGACAGGACAAAACATTAAGACAGTCACACAGGAAAGTCACGTCCTCCCAAACCCCTCCAGGATACTTAGACAAGATTTAAAAAAAAAAAACCCAACAAAAACAGAAATAGTGAATAGTGAAAAAGCACAAACACAAACTTTCAGTCAAGTAACAAAACAGAATTATACATATACAAAAAGGTGAACTAAAATACAAAATCACAGATTCACTTAAAAACATAAACAAGGAGCTTTAAGGTGTGAAAATAGTGAGGATCTAAATAAACCAAACAATGTTAAAGCAGTGCTAAGTAATTCATGCCCCTATAGGCTTGCACTACTTTAGGTGTCGTAGCATGTTATGGTTTTTTACTCATTAATTACCCCTGAGAGTAAATACTACGCTGACAGAAAAGACAAAGGCAGAGAGGGATATTGTACATCCAATTACACAATGGAGATATTTTTTATCACTCAAACCTCGCTGTAAATACTGCTGGCGCTCGCCTTTGCCCGTTAGCTTGTTAGCTTCTTCTTCGTGATTCCATTAGTGTGTATTGGTGACACCGACCCGGTGGCAGCAAAGTTGCAATTGTGGTTTTCTGGCCAGAGACGCCAGGGGGAGATGAAAGACCCCCCCCAATCATCCCATTAACACATGCATTACCCCCAGAGGGACTACGAAAAGGATTTAATAAAGTAAACAAGTTACTAAGTATAGCTTCAAAGAACGACTGGATAAAGTTAAACTGTTCCAATCAAAGGGGGCTTTGAACTGAAAAGCTCTGCATCTTTATTAATACACGGGACAGTAAAAGTAAGAGAGTGAGTACTTCTAAGTGAATATGTGGATGTAAATGGAATAAGAAAATGCTCGATACCGGGGACAGCTTAAGTAAAGACATTTAAAAAATAAACATAATCCAGTGATAATGGCGTCTATTGTTTGGCTGCAACCAGTTGAGTTTTTCAGACAAACCGCATTGATGAGTTCTGCATGGACTTTTCAAGATAAATCTGCACAGGGTGTTAAAAAGAATAATAAGTGGCTTAAGGTACAGATAAAAATGTGTTTTGATAAATTGTGCCAGCATAATCAGTGATGGGCAAAACTGGGTTCATAAGGACTTTTACCAAGTCAATGCCCCGGACCTTCACTTACTTTTTTCATGTTAGGTGTTTTGCATCGATCATCATGACAGTGAGCTGTTTTCTTACTCCACTGAATTAATATAATAGCTACTTTACCTCAAATCAAAACTAAATCTAATATCTATGCCGGTAAAGTTGACCTGTAGATTTATACTTGACTCTGTCCATACCAAACTTCAAATTGATATCTGCAGGTTTGCTCTTGAAAAAAATCTGTCTGGTCATACTTGGCGCACTTGTCCATTAATGCGCTCCTCCCTCTTCTTGTTAACTATGCTTCCTGTCATGTTGTTTAAGATTCCCCCTGATAACACTGATGTAAAAGATGACATGTCATGGAAAAGCTAATTCATAAGTGCCAGCGCAGTCCCACCTCCAAAAGTCTGCGCTGAGATGGTCCAGCTGTGTGTGCTCAACACAAAGCCCACTTCATCATAATGGTGCTCTGTCACAGTGGAGTGAAGGCTCTTGTAATGAATAATTATAGCTCAGGGAAGGTACATGGCAGAATACAAAACAACGAGGGCTTAGGAGGGAGGCAACTGTCGCGAAAACAGGTGTGTGCCATGAATTAAACATCTGCAGGAGAAATGCCACAGTGCTTCACATGAATACGCTGTCGACCGGCTGTGCGGGGATACCTCGAATGTCTATAGGATGAACGGGAAACCATTTTGAATTTTTTTTTAAAGAAATCTTTATTATTGTCAATTGGCACAACCATTTTTTTTCTGATCTGTTCTTGAAACTATTGGGTTTGCCCTTTACCTTTCATTATCTAACCTGTTTTGATCAATTCCCTTCCAATTTTTATGAGTGTGAGTTCATGAACTGTGCAGTGCTGTACGTTAGATCTTCACACATCTGCCCCCCTTGTGCCTTTTGCCCTTGTGCTGAGCCGCACTGGGCTGGGGGTCATTGAGGTGGAAGCAACAGGCCATGTATCTGGTTCTGCCCCTGACATCTGTGAACTCTTTATTAAAGCCTCTACACTCTGAGACCAAAGAGCGGATTGGCCAATCTATATAAAGACATGGGGCAACATGCTTTGTCCTATAGTTACCACGGACTTCTTGGCTACATCTTCAGCCCAAGGTGTCCCAATTGTCCCAACAAATGATAGGACCTATGGTAGAAGTTGGTAATACAGCTGTATGAGGCTCCGGTGACATTGAATAAAGGAGTCAATGTTTAGCAAGTGAACAATGGTCATCATTTGGGTTGGATAAGTTATAACATCAAAAACTTAAATAATGTAAAAAAGGGGGGTTCAAACACTTCACTCAAAGTATCATCTTATGACATATTTCATCTTCCAAGTTACCACTAGCGTCACAAAAACATGTATAAAAATGGGGCATCGGAATAAATCATGTCCAAACTGGATGTAAATCAGAAATTTACACCTTACTTAAATGCATAATTACAACATAAATTTCATCTATCTGTAATAAAATTGGTTAAAGCATAAAAATGCAGATGACCCTGAGCCGCCCTGCAGTACATTTTTACTCTTGATCGCATTTCAGGTCCGTGAAGGAACCAGCGCTCTACAATACCAGCTCCAGAGGAGGACATTTGGTATATTCTCTTTCGCTCAGGACATGGACAGTGGTGAACTCACAGTGTCTGTTTAATCCTGTGAGCCATTGTGCATTAGAAATACAATGAATGACACCTGTTTCTATAATCTGTGTGTGACATTGATGATTACGTAAAGCGACTCTGATGAGACCTGACATGCAGATGTGTGTTAGGATGCACAGCTCTCACGCATGAGGAGCTGTGACTCACCAAACCTGCACAGAGCAGGGGAGTCTTAAAGCATCCACCACACTTTTTCATAAGACTGTTCAAAGGTATTACAACATTACATTATTATTTCATAATAAGCACTTTCGGTCTGTTTTCAGTGAGTCTTTCAGTGATCATTATACTGTTATTCTTGAAGGCTTGACAAATCTTTGAAATGTAAACTCACACCGATTTGCCAACCTTGTGCAAACAGATTAAAAAAGGTAGCCTGGTTTCTTAAATGTGTGCATTATTCACTTGTTTTAAAATTAAGGGGTTTATTTATTTATTTGAGGGATAAATGAACATTTAACAAATGTTAATATGCCAGATTATAGCCATGGGCAAATTTCCATCTGCAGACCCCCTGGCAGGTTGATGTTACAGACAACATAAAAAAACAAACTATACAAAAGATACTTTTTACACAGACGATATACAGGACATGAACAGAGACAGCTGAACATAGACAAGAAACATGAAAGACTTAGTATGACAAACAACGGGAAAGAACTTGAAATAATGTGAAACCTCCTATTGCACAGAGTCCCATTTTTACCCTATTGCACTGATCCTTATTGCACTGATCCTTATTACACTGACCTCTATTGCACTGATCCCTATTGCACTGATCCTTATTGCACTGATCCTTATTGCACTGATCCTTATTACACTGACCTCTATTGCACTGATCCCTATTGCACTGATCCTTATTGCACTGATCCTTATTGCACTGATCTCTATTGCACTGATCCTTATTACACTGATCCTTATTGCACTGATCCTTATTGCACTGATCTCTATTGCACTGATCCTTATTACACTGATCCCTATTGCACTGATCCTTATTGCACTGATCCTTATTGCACTGATCCTTATTGCACTGATCTCTATTGCACTGATCCTTATTACACTGATCCTTATTGCACTGATCCTTATTGCACTGATCCTTATTACACTGATCCTTATTGCACTGATCCTTATTGCACTGATCCTTATTACACTGATCCTTATTACACTGATCTCTATTGCACTGATCCTTATTACACTGATCCTTATTACACTGATCTCTATTACACTGATCCTTATTACACTGATCTCTATTGCACTGATCCTTATTGCACTGATCCTTATTACACTGATCCTTATTACACTGATCCTTATTACACTGATCCTTATTGCACTGATCCTTATTGCACTGATCCTTATTGCACTGATCCTTATTGCACTGATCCTTATTGCACTGATCCTTATTGCACTGATCCTTATTGCACTGATCCTTATTACACTGATCCTTATTACACTGATCTCTATTGCACTGATCCTTATTACACTGATCCTTATTACACTGATCTCTATTGCACTGATCCTTATTACACTGATCCTTATTACACTGATCTCTATTGCACTGATCCTTATTGCACTGATCCTTATTACACTGATCCTTATTACACTGATCTCTATTACACTGATCCTTATTACACTGATCCTTATTGCACTGATCCTTATTGCACTGATCCTTATTGCACTGATCCTTATTGCACTGATCCTTATTACACTGATCCTTATTGCACTGATCCTTATTGCACTGATCCTTATTGCACTGATCCTTATTGCACTGATCCTTATTACACTGATCCTTATTGCACTGATCCTTATTACACTGATCCTTATTACACTGATCCTTATTGCACTGATCCTTATTACACTGATCCTTATTGCACTGATCCTTATTGCACTGATCCTTATTACACTGATCCTTATTACACTGATCTCTATTGCACTGTTCCTTATTACACTGATCCTTATTACACTGATCTCTATTACACTGATCCTTATTACACTGATCTCTATTGCACTGTTCCTTATTACACTGATCCTTATTACACTGATCTCTATTACACTGATCCTTATTACACTGATCTCTATTACACTGATCCTTATTGCACTGATCCTTATTGCACTGATCCTTATTACACTGATCCTTATTACACTGATCCTTATTGCACTGATCCTTATTACACTGATCCTTATTGCACTGATCCCTATTGAGTGAACATACTAAAATGTTAGATCAGCAGCAGAGTAACAAAGATACCTTTTTCAAAACAATGTGACGTATTTACGTATTTAGGTTCATGCTGAACACATTCAAAATATTAAAATAAGATGAAGATAAGTTGGCAACCACTTTGTATTAAAAAAAATGTCCATAAGTATTTTTAAAACTTGCTGCCACACGTTTAATACAATCCTCTCTATCCACTGTTTTTACAGTAGGGTTTCAGTTTCTGCTTTAATCTCATCCATTGCAGCCTTAACCGGAGCTCCCACTGATGTGTATGCCATAGTGGGTGGTGTGTTTGTATGTATGCACATCCCTCAAAACTACAAGGGGACAACATTCTTTATAGAAGCCTGCCATGTCCTCCATGTCCTTGACCGCTAACATGTGCGATACAGGCTGCCTGCTCATGAAACATCCCCCGCCATCATGTTGACAGAGGAGCTCCGAGGACCCCGTACCCTCCCATGTGGGATGTTTACGGCCAATTCTACAGGTCTCCGTCTCAGCGGTGATCGCGCATTCAGAGGGGATTTGGGGGAGAGTGGAAGAAGATGGGCTGTAAGTGCTCCTACGGGAATAAGGGTCACCTCTTTAATCTTCGACGCGGGGGATCTCTCGCCGACTCGTGTACGGGGACGCGGGAATGATGTTGTTATCCGGATTCACAGCGTTAGCCCGCTCGCAAGCCATCGGAATAAAAAGATGACAGGAATGTTGTTAGTAATCTCACTGTCATTGTTGGTGGAATAAAAAGAGGTCACACGCTGCTTGGGAGCACAATAGGCCTCTGTGGGTGTGTGTTACGGCATCTCAGAGAAACGACTCAAAGCAAGACAGCAATAATGCCCATGTAAATTTAGTTTTTGGTATTCGCTACAATAGTTCTTCTTCTTACCTTTCATGTCACAGCCTTTCAATTTATTCAGGCCTGAGATCTTTCAGTCGTACACTACAGCCTAGATTCTGTCAATACAGACAATAATGAACATCTCTTTGTAACTTTGAAAGGCCCAGCACTTCAGCGTCTCTGAAGTCAATCCCTCAATTTTCAGCCAATTGTTGCTACATTTTGCTCCAGTGCATTTTTTTATATTTCAGAAATATAGCCGTTCACATTTTTGTTTTACGCCACGTTATTTTTATTTACCATAAGTAATACGACTAAGATGATGAAGAGAGAGTATGTCTTTCACTCCAAAATACAATAAACTAAATAAAATTAAAAAAAACGCTAGAAACCAAATAACAAGCAGATGATGCAGCATTTGGTAAAAGGGTCTAGTTTGATTTCCTCGAGCCAAAACATCATGTATAATGCATTAGTCCAGCTCTGTGTATGAACATTTTGCTAACCTTTCTCTACAAACCTTTATATTTTTAGAAAATCCAACATCATTTTCCTTCAGTCTTACGTCAAGTTTCTGTTGGCGATGCTGTTCGTCACGTTTTTGTTTGGCAGAAGTCTTTCTATTCAATATTTACTGATAGCATGGTACATGTTTACTTGGTTATAATAGAGAAGGAGGAAAGACTTTGATCATGCTTAAACTCGGTGCATGTGTATTAAATGGGTACTATCAGATCAGAACAGATTATTTGCACACATGTTACACTACAAAAAGCAAATATCAAGCATTGGCTTAAATAACTTGAATTGAGGAAATGTATCTTGTTTTGAGCGGTTTTCACTCATTTAGACACTTTTCCTGATCGGACCAAGTTTATTTTGCTTGTTTGAGGACATTTCAGACCAGTTCTAGGGTAAATCTCCCTTGAAATAAGAAAGTAAAATTGCCAATGAGATAAGACCAATTTTCTTACCCCATGGGCAAAGAAAATGACCTGAAATAAGGACGAAGTGTATCTAAACGAGTCAGAAACATCTCTGAACAAGTGAAATAATCTAGGACAAATGCCCAAGAACTTCTTAACTAGTCAAAACAACTAAAATTTTGATTATTATGCTCAAATTGAGATGTTTATACTGATCTAGTTAAATACTTTTTGCAGTGTAGACGTCTTTATCATACGCAGCTACGCTCATATTGACTAACTAATTTGAATCAGTATTTAGTGTAGCTGCTGTTGTGTGTAATGGGTTTAACTCACTTTCTTGATTGTCTGTCAAACTTCATCTGGTCCAATGCGAGATCACATCTTTTTTTTTGTCAAACTATTACCGGTTATTTTCGCTTTCACCCGCACATGATAGCTTCCACCATTAAAAGAAAAAAACACGCACACAAACACCCCACGAAGTCCGCTGCTTCAGTGGGCGCAGCCCCTTTTTGTCTCTTACTTGACTTCTGAATTCTAAGGGTTTGTTTTCACAGGACTGAAGGCTGCGGAGACTTGAAGGTGCAAAAGCGAGGAGCAAACTTCAGAAGCGGAAACCGAGAGAGAAAGAGAGAGGTGTGGAGCGCGGCGATAGACAGAGACACAGGCGGGATTCAGCCAGTGAGAAGTTGAGAGAAAATGTAATTCGGTCTGGGGTGTGTTTTTTTGGGTGGGGGGGCGCTCGCATGCTCCATTTGCGTTCCCTGACAGAGTGGTAGACTGACAGGCATTGGCAGGAATTGAATCAGTAGATTAAACACCCTCAACCTCCCCTTCTTTCTTCCCCTCTCCCTCATTCTCCCTTTTCAATGACTGAGGGGAAATGCGCTGGAGATTGCAGTCAGAGATGTTCCTGCCAAGTGAGGAGCCTCTGTCGCTCCTGAGATTGAGTGGATGATTAAATATCCACCCGCATAGTATTAGTAGCCACTGGTGCCCAAAGTGTCAAGGAGTACGGGAGATGTTCATGGTGCAAAGGAGCACATTTTCCTCAGCTGACGGGCCTATGGATGATCGGCGGTTTGAGTGTTTGACCATGTTATAAAATTAACAGGAGCAAATGTTTGTGTTTGGGTGTGGCCTTTGTGTTTGGAGTTTTCTCTGGTTTCTACTACAACTAAAAACATGTTCAACAGAACGCCCTCCAGGGTCAGGACGTGCCCTGAAAAAGAGATTCTGTAATCCCAGTGGGACTCTCAAGCGAGACATTGTAACAACACAATGTAACTCAAAGTGTTCCCCTTAATTTTTAGTAGTGTAGGCCTACTTCCTAGTCATATTTATTGAAGAAGAAAAAGAAGAAAAAAACACTGAAAAGTTGTTAACATTTAAACCTGGCTTTTTGAGGTATACAATGTTTTATTCTTATGAATGCTTTTTAAAGAAGAACTAAGTAACTTGTTTACCGTAATAAATTTTACATACAAGTGTTAATGGGATGATTGGGGGGTCTCATCTCACCCTGGTGTCTCTGGCCAGAAAACCACAATTGCAACTTCACTGGTCTGAAGTCCCAATACACACTAATGGAATCACGGTGAAGAAGCTAACAGGCTAACGGGCAAAGCTAACTGTGGGCTAGCGCCACTTAAACAGTATTTACAGCCAAGTTTGAGTGAAAAAATATCTCCATTGTATCATTGGATGTACAATATCCCTTTTCTTTTCTGTCAGCGTAGTATTTACTCTCATGGACAGTTAATGAGTAAACAAAATGTAACATGCTATGACACCTGCAGTGGCGCTTATGGCCTCTAGGGGCATGAGTCACTCAGTTCTGCTTTAAATCCTGTATAAATAATGTGCAGCAAAAGTTTCAAATTGATACCTCTAAATCTAGTTTCATTCCCACCTGCAGTGCCTTGGCTTAAATAATGATCAAACAGGGTGGAGGTGTTTTCTAGACATTTTAGACTCATTAGTTTAAGTTATGCCGCAAGAAAAACTGCGACTCAAAAGCCGTTTCAAAAGCCTAAAAACAGACCAAGTAAAGCAAAACTTAATGATGAAAACATTTGGTGTAAATGATACTATATCACGGTGAGCATCACAATGTCTCGCATGCAGTGGATGGACGAGGTTACTTTCCTCCTTTTATCCATGGATTTGGTGCTGTGATCTGTGTGGGCGTTTGTTTTGCAGTAACCTCCAAATAACCTGCTTTGTGATATTTTCACTGCTGTAGCCACGAAAGAACCTTGTGTATAATCAGTGATCAAAGCATTTTTTCCCCCTTAAACACTGTAGAGGAAGACAAAACTGGATTATTGTGAAAGACCAATTTGTTTATTTCTATTGTTGTTTTCAAAGGATTGCTGTCTCCTTGTTACTCTGTCCACTTTTTAAGTCTTCCTCTCGAGCAATGGTTTCCAAACTTTTCAGATCCCCAAAACTATAGATGCAACAACTGGGTAACGGTAAAACATTAGAATATGGTTTATAGCACTTATTTTATTTGAAAGTAGGAAACGTGAGTGCTTCTGAGGGTCCGTGTAGTATAGTAGAAGGCTGTCCATCTTCCATTAAAGGACTTTTAATTATTTTTCATACAACAGAGTGCCTCAGACTTTTTTTTTTTTGACCTTTTGATTAGGCTACTCCACCTCCTGCACTAGCTCTACACAGCCTTAGCCAAGTATTTTGCCATGAGTTCCACACTGCCCTGTACATGTCCATACAAACCATCTTGCCCTGGCCTTATATATGTGCCGTATATGACAGACTTACCCTGTCGCTGGATACTTCTGACGATGCACGGGGCGGTGCAGCTCTTGTGAGGATGCAACAAATTTACATCATGTGCCAGAAATACGATGTAGCTGAATGCCCTTGTTGTTCATATGCGGTGCTGATATTGTTTTACTGGTTCTTTCAAAGTGTTGAGAGCGAAACAAATATGAGTCAACAGTTAGTTTGGCTTAACTTAATTACGTGCAATCAGATTTACTTAATGACTTCAGTTGATCAGAGGAAGCTGTGCATTGAATATTTGAGAGTTTGATGCCAAGTCATGAATACCAACAACTTTAGTTTGTTCAGCTCCTTTCCTTATAGAGCCACATTTCCTCATGACGTCATTGCAGAAGGATTTTTTTGTTACCCCAAGGCCAGTGCTTTTTCATGCTTCCCCACATTCCTGACCCCTAAACCCCTGACAGGCCGCTAGGCGTGGCAATGCCATGGGACACCGCAGTCATTGTGAAGGTGTTAATCCCAGCCGTTAAGCAAAGTGCTGCAGGCATTGTATTGCATTTTGAAACATTGCTCTCTTACCAAGTTGGCTCTCGACCGTTATCATGAATAATAAGACGCTTTTACCCCTCTTGTCTACCTCATGCATCTAAGCACAGACCAGATTTGGGCCGGCATGTTGTGACCAGCCACTTGGAGAGAAGATAAATTGCCTTTTTGTGCAGGGCGGCCGCTGACTCCAGTAGAGTCTGGAGCGCGTTGTATCTGCAGCGTGCTAATGTGTCATTTGCCAGGTAGATAAGCCGTTTTGCCATGCTTCGTCACCGGGTCGCGGCGGACCCTGGTGCTCCTCAGTGACCTTTACTTTGAGGTGCATACACTGACCTGGAAATTCCACCGTACTGATTGGTTTAGGGGCTGAAGATGCAATCTGGGGATGAATACTGAAAAGGTCACAGAGCCTCTCCAAAGCAAAGTCTTCTGTAGAGTTACATGCTGTAGATGGAATAGGAAGTCTCTGTCTCTTTGTGTCTCTTTATGCATTCATTTCCATTTGAACCTGTTAGATAAGTTATACCTGCTCTTCAGATGCTGTGAGCAATACAATTCTGTGATAGATTAGGCTTGACTTTCTGAGATCATACATTTGATTGAATAACTCAAACCAATCATAAATGAACTTGTTGTTAAACATTTTTGAATTTAGTTGATTAATGATTCATGTTTGTTTGTGTGTATGTTTTTTATCTGGTCTGTAAACGCCCTCTTGTGGCATGTGTTTACATGCACTCGAGTATCCAGGTTATTTTAAGTTTCCTGGTTTTGTCTGGTTCATGTAAACACCAAATCCTGGTTTCAATTACCTGGATAAGCCCATATCCCAGTTATTAGAAACCAGGATATTCTCAATGGGATATTCCCACAGTTTCCAGGATACTGTACAATGTAAACACAGTATCCTGGTTTTCACCATTGCTGATGTACTGAGCATGTGCGAACTATAGAAACAGATTTGGCAGGAGCAATCACTTTCCTACAGCCATTTTTGGGCTTTTAAAAACTTTGTATCTTCAACAAATTACTGAACCTTAAAAAAAAATATATATATACTTTTTTGCTCCATGCAAGGTCAGCACTGCTCTCGTATCAAACCATTTTTTTTTTTTTTTTTTTTTTTCAATTCTCTTGTCTATTCTCTAAAGCTGGGAAAGAACTCTACTGTTTTAAGTGCTTTTTTGCATAGTTCTTGTCAGAAATGTCAGAAAAAGACATGCGTTAGCAACATTGTTGAAGTATTTGGAGCCTAAATATCCAGGATTCTGTAGATGCCCATGTAAACAGGGATATGAGTGTCCTGGTTTCTCGGACGCACGTAAACTTCTTATCCAGAATACTGTCATAGCCAGGATATGCCCAATAACCAGGTTACTCTAGCGCATGTAAACGCTCATGCTTTCATTCATGCATCTGTGCATCAAGACACTATGAGCTGAGCCCAAGCACAAAACAATACCATTTCAGTAAAACATGTGGCCGACAATTTCACACAAGAAAAGAAATGGAATCTGTTCTGTGGACACACCCATTAAAAGGTAGAAGTCTACTAAAAAAAGATAGTAAATGTAATAGTAACTTTTTCCTTTCGTGTCCGCAAAAACATCAGTATTTTTCAGCATTTTTTTGTATTAACCCAAAAAAGCAAAGTGCGGTTCATTCTGAAAGTCCAATATCATCTCTTTTCATCGCACACCTCATGGATGAAAACATAACCTTATTAGTGATGGTAGCGACGACTTTCTTTCAGAAATCTCAGAATCTTTGTCCAGTGCAGCCTTTCCTTAACATTTCCACAAAGTCAAAGTGGACGCTGCAGCCTATTTGGACTGTGTAATGTTGATGCAGTACATCTCGCTCAGGGTCTAAATGTCACTCCTGGAAAGTCGAGGCCTTTTTGGTAATAGCACACGGTTGCAAATGTCAGGAAAAGTGCACGGCTGATGAGTGACTGTCGTCTGCCAGTGTCCGCGGCTCTGATGCCGGCGCACACACTGTCTTTGATACGGAAAAAGTCATTCCCTTGTAAAAACCTGGTACTTATCAGAAGCAGGAACAGGCCACATCTTTCTGAGAGGTGCTCTGTTTCTGTCACTGGGACACCAACGTGCATTGGTAAACTGGGATTTATATGTTTCTTAACCAGTCCCTTTGAATTGAAATGGTCGCTTTTGTTGTAACATGTTTGGACTTGTTTGATGTATTCTGGATTTTGTCAAAGGAAAACATTTGGAGACTGTTCAATAAAAAAAATGGAATATGATAAAGCATTAACACAAGCCAAACAAGAAGCAGCAGTGCAGGGAGGTCTAATCGACAGGCAAACCCCTGAAGTCTGATGATTAAAGGGACTATATCGTGCTATTTTAGCCATCTGAAAGTAAACTATGGGCATTTATTGTACCTCTAGTCCTCTACCACTATGGAGTGCTCCTTTTTGTATTTTCTGGGGGTATTTTTCCAACTCGGAAGACAAGATTCTTGGATTCAGTTAACTCCGCCCATGCAACATTACCAGTAGTGGAAATATAGATATCGTAGCAATAAGGAAAGTTACTTCACAAAGCAGTTTAAAGGAGTTGACATATGAAACGCAGCTTCATAAATGGCTAACACACACACCAACACGCGTTTTGATTGAATTACTGCTCTGGCCTCTCCATCGGGGGTTTATCTTGTGGGACTAGTGCTGGCTATAAGTTAATCCACTTTGGTTCTGGCCAAGGTTCACCAAGCAACCATCAGTGAAGTGACAAACATGATTCTGGCTGGTTAGTCGCTGAATCCCGCAGAGGAATACCAACTTCTGGTGAGTGGACTCTTCTTTAGGAAGGTTGAATAAAGTTCTGCACCTCTCGCAGCCAAATGCGCATTTTCACCGAGACATTATTGTTAGGTAAGAATTAAAAAAACAGCTGGTGTCTAGAGTAGTTTAGAAAGGAGCCTTTTCTTCACAACTTCAGGGCGAAAAATGACTTTGTTCAGACGCTCAGGGGGTGTTTTTTTCTGTTGTCTTTCTTTCTTTCTTTCTTTCTTTCTTGCAACAGAAATTAGGAAAAAGATGTTTTACAAATTAAAATCAGACCGTAAGGCAATACATTACAGACGTCGGGCACTTCCTGGTCAGACTATCTCACGAAATCTGCGTAAAATGGTGTCAGGGATTCAGGAGGATTACCCCGACATGTATGAATGAAGCCATCTCTGGAGGTGTTTTTGATAAGGAAATAGCATTGATAAGGGACCTTTAAAGGTGAGAGAAGTCTGTTCTGAATGATGTGGGCTTTGAGAGAGTCAGGTCCGAGAGGGATGCGTTACAAATTTGCATCTGTGATCAATAAAAAGCTTTGGAGACACTATTGGCCGAAAGCAGGGTCCTTGGATGCCCCTGCTTTTGAACAGAAAGTTGGACTGGCTGGGTACTGCAGTTAAGACCCATTTTTGCTGAGGCAGGCTCCAGACTCGTTTGACCTCTAGCAGGAACAAGTTGGAGTTTTCTGTCATAAATTGAAGGCCCAACAGAAGTCCTTCTTTGTGCAGCAAGGTTTTCCGTATCTGCAGCAAGGTTTTTTTTTTTTCTTCTGCCTGTTTTGCTCTTCACTGGCCTTTGAGTCCAGAGAATCATCTCGACTTCAGAGGGAGATCTCCGGCTCACATCCGTGGCTCGCTCCGTGCCAAAGCAGAGTTAGCCCTTCCTTTCATGTCGGCCCCCTGGGATTATCATATCAATCTGCGTGACCTGATTACTAGTCTGAGCTGAGGATCAAGCCTCCCTCTACGGCTGCTGCCTAATTAATAGGAGCGTGTCATTGCTACGATCCCACCCAAAACATATTCTGGCTGCGATTTCTCTCACTCTGAAGGACTTTAATGGGCCACTCACACTGATGGGGCATATGCACAGTGGATGATGCAGCTTTTATGTGTTGACGTGAGGGAAAGTGTACGCGTAGCACTTCAGTGGCAGAAATTATGGCAAGAAGTGAGCTGGTGCACAGACCCTTTGTATTCCATCGTTTTTTTTAATTATTTATTATGTAGCCGTCTGATACTAAAATCAAACCTATTTTGTTTTCTACTGGTTTAAATTCTATGTAGATCCCCCTACCAGCATCCAGGCCTCATATAATAACTGCAGACCTATTGCACAGCTCTCAAGTTGAGGAACATTCATGAAAGCTGAGGTCTATCGTAATAAGAGCTGGGTACTGTTCAATTTTTTTCCGATACCATTACTTTAACAATAGTAGGTTTTCAATACCGATACGAGAACGATCCTTTTTTCGATATCTATACTAACATATTTGTCGTCTAGAATTTAAAGCAGTACTAAGTAACGTGTTTACCTTAATAAATCCTTTTCGTAGTCCCTGTGGGGTTAATGCAAGTGTTTATCGGATGATTGGAGGGTCTTTCATCTCCCCCTGGTGTGTCTGGACAGAAAACCATGTTTGCAACTTGACTGCCACCGGTCCGGAGAAAGCAATACACACTAATGGAATCACGAAGAAGAAGCTAACATGCTAACGGGCAAAGCTAACTGTGGGCTAGCGTCACTTTAAACAGTATTTACAGCCAAGTTTGTGTGAAAAAAAATATTTCCATTGTATAATTGGATGCACAATATCCCTCTCTCCCTTCCTTTCCTGTCAGTGTAGTATTTACTCTCCAAGACAATTAATAAGTTAAAAAATCGTAACTTGCTACTACACCTGCAGTTGCGCTTATGGCCTCTAGGGGGAAGAGTTACTTAGTACTGCTTTAAAAAATGAACAATAATGTTTGGAAGATCTGCAAATAAAAATGAAGAAAAAATGTGTAAAAGTTGTTGGGAAAATGGGGCCAAAATAGATACAATTTGGAGAAAAATCTAAACTTATTAAATTTATTCAACAACTACAAATGCTGAATTGTAAACATAGTATTCTACTAAAAAAAGATACAAAGAAATGGGGAGGAGCTAAGTGGTTCAACAGCCCATAAGTACATAAGTATCGGAGAATGCTAACATGATGCTTCGCCCCTCAGCAAGGCCACGCCCCTACCTGTGACGCAATGCTGTATCTATAGGGAAAAAGTGGAATAAATTGGGTAAAAAAAATAGGAAAAAGTTGGGGTAAAATATTTGTAATAAAATTATCAAAAATTCTGAGAAAAATTTGGAAAATGAGACAAAAATGGGGTAAAAATAAGAAACGTTGTGTACATTTTTTTTTTTTTTTTTTTTTTTTTAAATGGGGCAAACATTGGGCAAAAAGATGGGGAAAAATAAGAACAAAATTTGAGGGAAATCCTTTATTTGAGCTGAAACGACCAAGTCACTTCCTAATGCGATCCCTGGACCAACTGCATCAAAACTTGGTTCTAAAGATAAAAGATTTTCTTTTCTGGTACCTGCTTTCCATACTTTTATTTTTTTGATACCGGTAACACCAAAATATGATAATATCAGACTAGTATCGTTTAACGGTGACCAACCCTTATGATTAGTCTAAATTATTCTAGAGCCCACTGCCTATCTTCAGTAGTAAACAATACGATTTGGGGTTTTCTGTGTAAATCTAGTATCCAGAGCAGTGCTTGATTTGTAAATGAGTATTTTCAGGAACACTTTTGGTCTGATGTGATGGATTGGGGGAACAGGCCAAAACATTTGCTGGAACACTCTCATTAGACACCATTATATCAGATACATTTTTTGCCGGATCCTCCTAAATATTTCCCGGATCCTTTACCCTGAAAAAAAAAAATGAATTGGGGGATCAAATTAAGCACTGATCCAGAGTTTGTGTCTCTTCCTGTCTTACTGGCGTGAGGCGTTTGACTGTCACTCTCTGATGCTGCATCCACACCGTCACGCTCGCGCTTTAGATGAGCCGCATTTGCAGATACGGCAATATGCGCCGCTCGTTAGTCTGATCACAGGAACATCGCTGCGGTTTGATTACGAAACACAACAACTGCTGTACCATCGTGTGATAGGGATTCCTCCCAGATGGGTATTAGAGGCCTGTCATTAGCAGGTGTGTAATTAATGCCTCCTGATGGGGCGCTGTGATGGTAATGCTGCCTGACTGCGCTCTGTGGGACTTTAAATGACGACAGGCAGCCAGACGTGTCCTTGTCATGGCTGTCTGTGTGGCCTCATTACTTCTTTGGCCACTGACACTTCTCCCCCCACCTCCCTCTCCTCCAGACGCTTCACACCAGCCCTCGTTTGGGCACAGCACTCGTCCTGTGCCCACACAGCCCTGCGCCTCAGACTGTGGTTCATTTGTAGGTTATGTGTTAAAGCCCAATTTAGCATTTGAAGGGAGAAAGTTTTGCTCCTTTCCTCTGCTTTGGGGGGAGGTAAATGTGAATCATTGGTGTCTGCGAAAAGGACAGTGTCTCGTATGCTGTTCTATGTGTCATGGATCCTGTAAACTTTTACAAAGCTGTATTAAAGAGGGGGTATTATGCTTTTTTTCAGTCACATTGCACCAGTCTATAGCACACTACAATGATGACGAAACCTTCTGTTGGTCTGTAAATGCAGTAAATTAGAATAACTGCCTTGTATAAAATTGCTCTCAAAATGGCTGTAGTGAATGTCTTGAAATAGGCCTCTGTCTCTTTAAGAACCTCTGACCCTTTCTGACACGCCCCCTCCACACGCTGTCTGTGGCATCAGTGGGGAGGGGGTTCTGCTGAGGAGCAGTGGTTGGTTACTCGGCTGGTGACGAAAGCTCGGAGGCGTCTCCAGGAGGTGGGGGCGTTCCTAGGAGGACTCAGGCAAACCTATCCCTAAAATGGCTGCCATCAAAAATACGTGAGTGTGCCAAGACAACACTTCAGGCATGTTTTTAATGAGGGAATGACATAATAACATGATGTAAAGCTTGAAAAAGTCGATTTTGCATAATACCCCCCCTTTAAAACATTTCTTTTTTGATAACTGATTTGAACAAGAACAGCTTGAAATCTATAATACTGCAAATATTATATTACAATATTTTATGGCATAATTTCAACACAGTACATTCCAGCACATTACAAGCAAATGATGTATGTCAAAACAAAACAAAAATAGTGTTAACATTGAAGAAAAATAAGATGACTAGAACATAGTGTTTGTATAGTGTAAGTAACTCGTGCCCCTAGAGGCCATAAGCGCCACTGCAGTTTTTTTTTTTTACTCATGAACTGTCCGTGAGAGTAAATACTACACTGATAGGGAAGACAAAGGGAGAGAGGGATAATGTACATCCAATTACACAATGGAGATATTTTTTTCACTCAAACTTGGCTGTAAATACTGTTAACCTTTGCCCGTTAGCCTGTTCGCTTCTACTTTGTGATTGCTTGTGTATTGCGCCTACGACCCGGAGGCAGTGAAGTTGCAAGTGTGGTTTTCTGGCCAGAGACACCAGGGGGAGATGAAAGACCCCCCCAATCATCCCATTAACACTTGTATTACACCCAGAGGGACTACTCTTCTTTAAAGTTGCCATGTGTTGATTGATTTGCGGCTGTGTTTGCAAATGTGTTCATCTCAGTGACTTTGTGGCCTCTCGGGACATGGTTTTTGCGTCATCATCTTTCTTTTCTTTTTTTGAACAATGGTATTTTTACTGTGTTTCATTTTGAAAGTTATATGTATGAGCCAGGTTTGGTATTGGACAGGTTTTCTCCTTTGAACACAGTGAAGGCGAATCACTGGTGCGTGCGAGAAGAGGACAGTCTGACATCTTCTCATTAGCCAGTGTAGGTTATGCATTGTTCTAAGGGTGGCGATGTGTGCGCTGTCAACCCTCGCCCGGTAAATATGTGAATTATTCATAACAAACAAAGAATTTCAAGATATCGCCCAATTAGCATTTTAGCTAAATCGAATCCTGAGCATAGAAGTGGAATTCTAAATCACGGCCGACCCCTTTACAAGAAAGATCCTCCTCCACGACATGCCTCCAGCCCTCACGCAGGCACTCTTTTTTTTTTCATCTGCCGTTTGTATGCTTTTCATTACCTATCTCCCCTCTTATGACACACCAGTAATAGCCTCGGAGCCGTGCTGGTAAACAGTTTTGACAAATTAAAATCACCCGGCTCAAGAGCGCGAAACCAAGGAAAGGAGGAGGGGAGCGGTGTTTTCCTGATGACAAGCGCGGCTCATAAACAACAGCAGCTTTGCCCA
Organism: Gobius niger; assembly: GCF_951799975.1. NCBI lineage: Eukaryota > Metazoa > Chordata > Actinopteri > Gobiiformes > Gobiidae > Gobius > Gobius niger. Next base: position 18,640,462 of record NC_136871.1, read on the forward strand.
GTCAACTGTATCCACACTGACTCGTTTCACTTGTGTGGACAGTGTGGGCCCCCGTACAGTGGTCTGTGTGCGCTGCGACAACACAATTAAACCGGGAAATAGTTCATCTCTTCACCCCCACCTGAACCAAGCACATTTTCTCTAGTTCGGCTTTACGCAAAACCAAAAAGCTACTTGAAAAAAAGCCTTAAAATAGCGTCGGAAACGAGGGTGAAAAAGTAACAAAAAGAGCGACAAAAGAGCGACAGAAATATGCCTGTTTTGGTTTGTTTTCTTGCGTTTATGTCCTTGGTGTTTTATTTTGACATGTTTTTTGGTTCTGTTGTGGTTTTCAGTTTTGACTCCCCTCGTCGTTGCCTGCCCCGCCCTAATGTGTCTCACCTGTGCCCCGTTTCCTCATGTATTTCTACCCCTGTGTTTCCCTTGTTCTTTGTCAGTTCATTGATTTCATCGTGTCCCTGTCTGAGTTTGGTTTTCAGTTGCTTCTGCTTTGTTTTTTTGTGTGTTTTTGTCAGTTTCTTGTCAGTTTTTTTTGCACGTATTGAATCTATTTGGTTGCAATCTGCATTTTGGGCCATTTCTTTCTTATTTTTGTATTTTAAACCGTGACAAAAACAACAATAACGCAACCAAAAAACGACGAAAACACGACAAAAAGACTGCGGGAACACAACAAAGAACCATGAAACCATGAGGACAAACGCAAAGCAACGAAAGAGCGACAAAACATGCCAGAAAAGCAACAATAACACAACAAAGAAGTGACAAACGAGCAATAAAAACAACAAAAAACAAAACAAAAAAACTACCAAAACAAAACAAAACACAAAAAAAAAAAACGAAAAAAAGTGACAAAAACATGCAGTTGGTTCGTGCTGGATAGTTGTGGGATTTGTGGAAATATGAAGGCTGTTGCATCATGTGACACGGTGGAGCTAAAAGCATCACAAATGCAGACTCCATTTCATCTACTGTAAAATAAACTGACGATTTTGATTTCCAGACAAATAAAATAGCAGTCACCAGAGATAGACAACAGACTAAACCCATCATGTTGAGTGTTGGCTCAGGGCTGTTTCTAAACCTTGGACACTTGCGTGTTGCATCATTGGCAGTTATTGTGCAAGATTATCAGCGCAAAAAAGGTTGCTTAACTTCCTGCTCGGCGAAATCACAGCCCATCGAGGACGCGATCCATCTTCATTGTGTCTCATGGCTGGCTGACAGGGGTTTCCATCATGTGTCATTATCGGTGCATGAGGCAACTCAGCAGAACAATCCTGCACTCCGCGAGCAGCATCCATCAGCTGCTTGTCCCACTGCGGAGGCGCACGGAGGTGACAACAGCAAAGGTGTTCCCAAAAAAGGAACAAGCAGAACTATTAGTGTACAAGAAGTAATTGTAGAGAGAAAAACACATGGCTGAGTGAGTCGTCCAACATTAGCTTTTTTGTCAATGTTGTTTTCAATATGAGTGAAAAACTGGATGGATGAAACAAACTTTGGCATGATCAAATTTCGACTGACTGAGAGGCATTCGGTTATGTAAGTTCAGTAAAGAAAACAAATACAAAAGTGTGTTTCTGGGGTCATCTCTTCGATCTGAGTTGCTGTGACTTGGTTTGACTTCAATTAAAGAGTGGGGGAGGTCCCAGTCTATGTGTGATCCTTATCAAGGGCCAGCGCTCTGATCTCTATCTGTCTCTGTGACCCACGGGAACAGACTCCACTTTCATCACAATGGTTCTCTCTCTGTCCTCTTTCCCCCTCCTCCTCTCTTTAACAACGCTGCGACTCTATCGACATCCTCAACCTTGAGCAGCAGCCCCTATGCTCTTTTTATGGGAGCGCTGTCAGAAAGGAGGTTGAGTTTGTTATTTTTGTGCGTGAATGAGTCAGCGCACCTGGGAAATTTGGCGGAGTGGCATTTGAAAATGACTCGAGTCAAGAAAAATATTTCAGCCCTGCAACTGTTTGGCCTTACTGTTTACCCATGCATAAACAGTTACTCTGCTGCACCGCCAAAGCCTTTTAGTACCATGAGCTGAGACCAAAAAAATGATTTATCCTCCATTTAACTCCAATGTGATCCTTCTTGTGGCTTCACCTTTATTTTCTGATCAAACTATTTGCTTTGGCTTTTGACTTGCACTCACTGTATAAACATAGATGTCATACTCTTTTGTAAGACCCCGGTCAGCGTGTATATTGCTGAATCACTGTAGTTCCCTTAAAGTAAACGCATCTTTTACAGGTGCAGATATGCTTTGTCCTCTTCTGGTTCTATAATTACCTACACCACTCACCAAAACGACTCCTACAATTACCATCAACTTTGTTATGATTTGTCCTATTTGGTTGTGGGATGGCGTCAAATATTTGCTTTGGCTGTCAAAGACCACCTCTGCTTGTTTTCAGAGTTAGAGGCTATGCCACCTTCACTATAAGAGCGTTTCAGATGATGTGTAATGAAATGCACTCAGATTTGATTAGATTTATTTTATTTTTTTTACCTTTTATTCTACAAAATGAATATGACTCATTTTCTAACCAAAAAGATGTATTTTATCTGCATTTTTGTCTTTGTAACAAACTGTAACTGTTGTCTCTGTAAGAGAACTTTACATGACAGAAAAATGACAAGACATGAAAATGAAGTAATCATTTTGCCTGTGTTTTTTTTTGTACATCGATTCTTTTATTTCTTTACATCGATTCACATTTTAAGCATTTTAATTCGATTTACATTGAATTGCAAATAAGTAAGTGCTTTATGTGTCATTGTACAAGCGTACAGTGAAATAGCGTTCAGGTGTTAGTCCTGAGCCGCGCTGCCATTGTGGGCCAACCTGACCAGCATGTTTTTGTAGGTCGGGGAAACTGGAGCACCCGGAGGAAACAGGGCTGGCGGCCTTCAGCGATCCTCTGAAATGGTGCAGCGCCCCCTGGGTTTGTCCCTGTTTCAGAGCGTGGTGTTCTGCACTGGTCCGCTCCTTCCTCTTCCTCCTGCGCAGCTCCCTCCGCTCCACAACAGTCTTTCACCATCTTCTGGGAAGATCTTAGCAGTTAATCTGTTTTATTCTCCAGTGAACGTTCATTAGCCAGAACACTAGTAGGGATAGAAGGCTGTGAGTCTTGCCCGGATGCCTCCTCCTTTGCCCCTTCCTTGTTTCCTGTAGCTTGTAACACCTCCACTGTGCTGCAGGTGTGGGGGCTCTTGGTGCCTCTTCAGTGTTTCAGAAGAAGAAATTTGTTACATTTGTATTTGAAATTTGGATGATAAGATACTCCTGTGTCTGATATGTCGATTTGTGACTGCTCAGCGGCACTTCAGCGGAAAATCCCCTTGGGCACTGGAAGGATTTTTTTCCTAAGAGCGCCATGTAGAAACGGCGGGTGTTCGACTGAGAGGGGCCCCCTCAACTGTCATAAAGGTTCGATCTGGTGCTGATCATGATCTACAGTATTTTAACATCATGGTCTTTTTCTCATGTAGAAATCCTTGCATCACCTAAAATAATGTTAACTGCCCACTCAGCCCAATAACATACAGTAGTGCGAAATCAAAGATATGTTTTGATGTAGCTGTTGCCCAAGGACACATCAACCGTGCACAGTGGCCCAGTTGGAGGGATTGAATCGTAGACGGATGCTCTAACCGCAGTGTGTCCAAAAGTCCATTGCTGAAATAAATCTAAAAACTCTGCAGGCGTACAAACAGTTTCAGCATAATACTGCGCTGTATTGCCAGTTCGAACATGCATATTTTTCTCTTTGCGATAGAAAATGTGATTTTGGGCCGCCTCAGCAAACATGCAGGATTAATTAATTATGGGTGGTGAGTGTGCCTGGAGCTTGGAGTCCTCAGATCTGTCACTGGAGGTGTGTGTGTGGGGGGGGGGGACAGGGCTGCCTCTCTATCAGCGCGCGGTGGTGGTGGGAGGTGGGACATGATGGATCAGGGAGCAGCGCTCTCTCCATCTCCTGACTGAGGCGCAGATTGCCTGGGGATGCACGCCGGGGCCTCCTCCATGCCTCACCTTGATCAACATTCAGCATTGCCCCTTGAATCCATCAGGCCCATGACAACACGCCCCGTTTTGGGCTTTTTATATCACTCTGGATGATGTGGCCGCGGTGGCTGCTGCTGATGATTATGATGTAGTGCATCGGTCTCAGAAATGCATAGAGCGCCTTTTGTCGAACATGCATGCCCTGAGTATTCGGGATTAATAAATAAATAGATGCGCTCATCATTTAGACGCTTGTCGGAGGTGCAGCCGGGTGACTAATGTCGGCCGCCAAAGCATGACCTGCAGCAATGACGAGAGGCCTGGCAAATTTACAGCACTGAGGAATAATCGCGTTACAGGAAATCTGATGTCCTTCCAGTGTCCTGCCGCCAAATCAATCCTTATTTAATGCTTTACATAAAATTGATTATGAAATTGATCCAAACACAATGCAGCAAGTTGAATACAATTGCATAACAAGACTTTCTGTTGCATTTCAGGGGAACCAAAAGTAGTCATCTGCACTGGGGTGTTTTCCAATTCAAAACAACCTTGACTTGGCCCTCTGCTGTGTTGTTTGGACACATTTACCCCCTTTACAGCAGCAGCTCAGGGGGCAACTTTTGGCAAATACACACGATGCCTTTTTCAGAACCGGAAAAACAGTTTGAAATAGCCCCACATTTTCTCTGTAAATACTATTGACTTCAAAGACAAATTTCGCTCTCCCCATGAGTCCCTGCTCCCTCTCTGCCATGTAGCGCTGTTCCCTACAGATGGGTGCTTTTATTTGATATCAGGCTAATGAGATTTCCCCACTAGTCTAAAGGAAGATGCCATTTATGTATACAGCCCGCAATGATATTTGTTTTGCATATATACATAGGGAACACCCACACATCTATACGTTTTTTTTCCAGATGGCAATGTTTTATTCATATGTTTTTTTGATCATTCGCTTTTCATAGCCTCTGCAACTTCAACATTATAAAGCGGTAGAAAGAGTGATCTGCTTTATTGGCATATGCGGAACATAATTCAAGTTTGCAGCTTGTGTGGGCGAAGGCTTCAGCGTCTGAAAACACAGTTGCTCAATCAACGCTAATTACCGTATCTGACATTCTTTGAAGATGGAATTATGAAATTAGCCTTTTATCATTCTTTGATCATTCTGCAGCTGTCATTATCATGCATTTTTTATAGGAAACGCGTCAAACGGCCACTATATTATTCATGCCTTTATAGTAAAAATAATAATTAGAATAATGCCTTACTATTGTGCTTTACAAGCCTGTATTACCAAGTTTCTCAAGGCGCTATCCTGTAGTGATTTTTCAATTCATGCTATACTACTGTTGTAGCCACAGCTGCCCAGGGGTAGACTGACCGATGCGAGGCAACTAATCTGTGCCATCAGCCCACCCGACCACCACCCACTCACTCACTCCATTCCCCCTGGTGTTTCCCAAACGGTCTCCCATCCATGTCTGGACCTTCCCTGATTAGCTCTGATGGGATCGGGTGCCCGTTGTAGCACCCAGTTACAGTTAGTCATGGGGTAGAGTTATTTACTGATAAACATTTTTCAAGCTGCTCCTCGTATGCTGGGCACGGCATCAGCCTCAATGTTACAATTTGCTGAATGGACGTGTCTCCCCATTCATTTCCCCCTTTTGCCCAGTCTCACGAAAACATCTTTAAGAATTTTAAACGTTCAATAAGAATATTCAAACATCCAGGCAGATTAATACTTAATCAATGCTGCTGGACGTTCAGAAGAACCGCTGACCTTGAAAATATAAGTAATATTTCATGTAACAAATGCATGTGCCTTGTGCCTATAGTTGTGTCACATGATAACACGACATGTCCAGAGAGTTTGCCTGTCATCAAGGAACTGACTCGCCTACAGGCGCCTGGAATTGGAACATCTAATAGCACCAACATTATGAACCAGAGTAATTATTAACTTTTTTATTGGGACTGGAAGAATATGTTCTTTTGATTAAATTCGAATGGGTGAGGAAAAACTGTTTGTGCACCCCCTCCAAAAAAATACAGCCCGGCGCCTCAAAGTTGCGCTGACAGTCGGTGGGCAGAGTAAACCTGTACACCCATAGTGATTGACAATCCAGGCCAGAACATGACAGTGCTCGTGACATGCGCTTAGACAGGCTGGCAGCTGACGGTTCCTCTTCTCCCCCCCCCCCCCATTCCCCGTCTCCCACTCCTGTCCCGCTCAGGATTCCATCCGTGTGAGAGCGACAGCACTCATCTCTAATATCTGCCTGTCTGCGGACCTACAGGGGAACTGCACATAGGTGACACAAAGACGAGTGTTCAAATATGACGTCCATATTTGCTCGGACATGTCTGCACGGTTCCCTTCTTGCAGCTCAGTTTGTCGCCCCGCATACGGCTCCTGTCTGGGGCTGATCGCAGTTCATCTGCTCCCCGGATCATATGCACACCCAAACACTGAATTATGGATGAAGGAGTGACACTGCGCTGATACTTTGTCACATCTATACAAAGTGCGTCTTTAAAGCCTTGTCCCCCTCTATGCCATCTCCAGTTCACATTTTGCGGTTTGACATTTGCACAGAGGCTGATGACGGCCTGCAGCGCCTGTGTCTTGCTGCGTGCCTGTCTCTGGACATGGGCACAGACAGGAGCCCCGGGCCTGTCTCCACTGTGCACTTCACTGCCACCACATTTGGGCTCCACAGACGAGTGCTTCCTCCAAAAGTCATAAGACCGAGTGATGTCTCTGTTTCTGAAACAGCTTTATTACTTAGACAAGATTTAAATCAAACTGTGAATAGAAAATGAAGCAGCCGAGCTCCGACAAGTGAGGAATCTTTTTTTGTTGGACGTAAAGAAGTTCAGGCAAACAGATCCAAAACATTTAATTAGTCAATTCTAAGGGAAACACAAGCATCAAACAACAACAAATAGAGCGTGCAAGAGTCCAGAAATGACAAAGTAATAATTTTGTCATACAAAATGGTACAGCAAATACAGTAAAAGGCAATGAAATAAACGGCCAATTCCACTGGAGTAAACTGTTTTGTACTGAATGCTTGGTGAATGTTTGCATTAAAAAGGTTGCTTTCATTTTGCCAAATGGGGCCTGCCTCTGTCTCGGGCTCCCAGATGGCCAGTGTAACTCCTGAGTGGCCCTGCCAAAGGGGCGTTGATTCAAATGAATTTCCATTACAGAAAAGTGGCTGCTCGAATAAATCATAATAAAAATGGGACTTGTGGCCTGTCATCTCTCAAAGATGGCCCACCTCGGGAAAGTGCAGAAAGCTCCCCATCAAATGCCCCAGTGAAGCAGAGAGGATGGGAACAAGTGGAGAGGGTTTCTGAGCCACAGGGAAGATCCTTAAAAGAGATTAAAATAGTGTGCACTTCTGAGGGCAACTGCATCTTCAAGTCTGTCTCCAAAGCTTTGGAGACAAGAAAACTGAAAATTAAGCCGTTATATTTTTGTAACTCATTTTTTAAGTAGAAAGAATTATTTTAAATGAATGCATTTGAACTTTGCGAGTCAAGACGGCTTCATTAGAAAAGGCATCCACTGTCCAAGGACTTCTTGTGTTTAGTATTTCTGAATAAAACCACACGCCATTGATGAGAAAGTCTAAGACAACAATAGTGTGAATATTGCAGAGTATTTTCTGTAGGTTCATTTTTTATTCACAGGCGGACAAGTCCACAGTTAGTTGCTGTTGTTATGGTGCTATGTCTTGGTCTGAATCCAGACTGTTGGGGACTTAATAATGAATATTTAGATGTATGAACCAACTTGAGCACTAATTCGTTTTCCCAGTACCTTTGCAAGGCAAGACAGCTTTTAAATTGGACGGAAATATTTTATTTCATTCCGCTTTCCTCCTTTATGTCAGGAAGTGAGTGATGTCAGAGAACGAAGGAGTGAATGAATAGCGCTTATACCCCCGGCCCCTCAAGCTGGCAGGAGGAAATGCAGCAGGCGGCATATCACATTTGAAAATAAAAAGCAACTTGTTAGATAACATATACATATTAATTCTCCTCAACAGCATAGGAAAGACAGAAGAAAATACTACAAACGCGCCGGTAATGAAGAAAAGGGAAATTAGTGGGATTTACCATAAAGTGCGCAAAATGCACTCCCTTGAAAATTTTGACTGTCCATCTGAATTCAGTCCTCTGCTTCAGTCAGCTTTATTTTTATGCGTTCTGGCTCCCAAACTCAATTCAGTTTATGACCCCCTTTGCTCTACTTTGATTAGATAAAGTAAATTGTTCTGTGTTTCAGTTTTATTACTCTGTGCTTACAGTAGGATCCACCTTTCGCTGAATCTGAAACTTTTATTTGCTCAAAACATTTTATCTTTACCAAACAGATGCAACATATTTCCAGTCAAGAGCCCATATCTCAATATCTGGATTCTGTTTTGACATTATGAGATTTCCTCACGATTCCACTGCAGTGCACTTTCTCACTCACAGGCCAACAAACAAATAACTTTCTGCCAAGAAACTCCAAGGCATTATAAGAAAAATGGAGATGAAAAGTCAAAACAAACAAATGAGAAGTGTATTGAGAGTAGATAATAACACTCAATAATAAAAGTACACTGGGGCTGCATCAAACTCAAAGCAATAAAAATGTAACTTTTTGACTTTGTCAGCAAGGTGTGGTGATCGCTGCGCTCGCAGTCACTCCAGCTAAAAAGATTTGTGTGGCCGCAGTTGTCAGTCATGTTGATGAAGGGTGTGCTCAAAAACTACATCTCGCCTGGAGCACGGTATCTTAAAACACTGACTGAGGAGACAAAGAAGAAGATGCAGACACAGCCTCAGACAGTGTAGCCATTTAGTGCTATGAAGATGCACACACACTTCATGCCATGGCGTATGATGATTTACAAAGTTTAGGATTAGAAAAGAAATTACTTTATCCCATGGTCTGGGTGAATACTCGATCCTGATTGGCTGGAGAGTGTCGTTTCAAAAGTGATAATAGTCCGGCAACAGTTAAAGCACGTTCTATTCACCTTATTCCGGAGGCTCGCGTGGGCGCCGCCATGAATTGTGCCCGCCCCTTTTCTCCTATGTGTTAACATGGGACTGGAGAAGTCCAGATAAAATCAGTCACTACACGAAAACAAAGCCGTTTTTAGGCCGCGCTGAGGAACGCTGCAGTGTTGACATGTTGGTGCAAATGAACATTGGCCATTTTACACAAATCAATCTACTAAACATCAGATTTGAGCGGAGAATATTTTCACCTCATTCCCAGTTTAAATGAACGGGCTTCGCGCTCGACCGGAAATGTCTGGACAACGGAAGTGCCGAGACAACGCAAAAAGTGGCAAAGGTGGGCGGGGCGGAATAAGGTGAATATCACCACTGCAGCTGTTTCCAATAATTGAGCTGGAGCTACTTTCAGGTAAACCAGATTAAAAAGTGAAATAACTCCTGCCCAGGACTAAAAAATAAAGCAAACAGGCCCCAATGAATGGTTTCAGTTTGTGGGACCATGGTATAAGCAGGATAATGCCCTCTGAGGTGTCCGGTATCAGCAATAACTGCACGACTCAGAGGCGTGAGTCCAGTTACTAATGGATAATGTAATCCATAGCCATGGCATCTGTGAGTTGTTAAATTTTGACCCACCAAGAAAAAACCTTTGGCCACTCCAGCTTTATACATTTTAATCTTAAAATGCAAACTGCACCGCAATAATATTCTGTAAGTCTGAGGCAGATCCATTATTCCTCTTTTTCAAATCCATTTTGTTTTATTGTGTATCAATACTGCGAGGAGGTGAACAGCTGAGACAGTGTTGAGCTGATGAAGCGCGAATGGCCACGGGTAGAAACGCCTCTCCATATTGAGCTCATAGAGGAGATCATCTATCTTAGAGACTATAGGACCGGCAATATGTGAAGGGATTGTGCCCAAACAGTAGCTCTCGTGCTATATTGTTGGAATAGACTTGTAATGTAGTTCTAATTGGATTTGTGAACATTTTTCTACTTTACTGGCACAGTCCACATCCAATAGCCTCTTTACTTGAGTTAAAGCACTGTTTTCCCATATCTTAATTAAAAACAGTCGTAAAAATAGTAATGAGACTTTTTATTGTAAAGGCATTCAACTACTTTACAAGTATGCATATTTATGTACAAGGGCCTGTAATTGGATCTGGTAGTAAGCAAGCTGAAGGATATCTGCGCTTTGTTTATTTCGGTAAATTTTCTTTAGAGCCCATAGAAATGTGAGATTGCAGCCGGCAAAGCTGTAATGCGGTTTGCCCATTTAAGTTTCCCAGGTTGGATCAGCATTACAAGTACTTATTTGCAAAAAATAAATAAATAAATAAACATAAAACAAATTGCTGATGGCATCTTGCTTTCAGAGTTGTTGTTTTCTTATAGTAAAAGCCACATTCATCAATGTTGGTGGTCTTTGTTTATTTGGGTTTTTATGGTTTAGTTTATGAGCAAGGTTTACGTCGTGACCATATTAATAATAAGAAATCCTGTCAGCAAAGTTGTGGAAAGCAAATAAAGATAAGATTTCAATTTTCAACCGCTTTGCCGGCACGGTAGTACACTCGTGCTTCACAGCTAGAAGGTCCAGGGTTCGATTCCCACCAGGGATGGGGCCTTTCTGTGTGGAGTTTGCATGCTCTCCCCGTGTCTGCATAGGTTTCCTCCGGTCTCCCCTACCACTAAAAACATGTACAATAGGCCAGGATGAATGTGAGTGTGTTTGAAAGTGCACATGGGGGACGACTGATGGAAATTAGCCCAAGGCTACAATCCGGGGTGGCTTGTTTACATGCATGAGACCCATGTATGTTCATTAACATGCACTGTCCCGACCACATAAACCAATAAATAAATAAAAATAAATGCCTCTAGAGGCCATAAGAGCTACTGCATGTGTCAAAGCATTAAAGACAAAAGGAGAGAGTGATGTTGTACAGGGATATTGATATTGTGCCATAACTCAATGACACGATGGAGATTATTATTTTCACTCAAACTTGGATGTAAATACTGCTAAAGTGATGCTAGCCTACAGTTAGCTTTGCCCGTTCGCCTGTTAGCTTCTTCTTCGTGATTCTGATGGTTTTCACTGTGGTTTTCAGGACAGAGACACCAGGGGAAGATGAACACTTGTATTACCCCCAGAGGGACTATGAAAAGGATTTTGTAAGGTAAAAAAGTTACTGAGTTCTTCTTTAAGCTTAACCTAATAATGTACACTTTTAAAAGACATAAACATGATTGATCCTGTCTGGAGTTGTTGAGCAGGTTTTTGACAAGTTGACAAGTGACAACACACAACGACAGGAGAGGAGATTGTTTGTTGGAGCTACAGTCTGCATCTCTCCGAGCACTATGCTCAAATCACAAACTAGTGCACTGTATAGTCAGTAGTGCACTGCAGTGAGGTTACCTTTACATTAGTGCCTTTTCGTTTTGTTTAGACTTTAAAAAAAAATCCCAGCTGTTAATGAACTCACTGTGTTCCCTTAATTCGATGTAATTTTATTCACAACTGGCTTGGTTTGTTCTGTTAACCTGTTTCCCCAGCGCTGCCTTTTATTATAAATCATTTGAACATGCACAAAGATTATGCATTTACAATGACTGTAAGTATTCTCCGACAGCTGTCCATCACACAAACACATTGACTTGATTAAAGAGTCCACTGCTGGGGTAATGTATGGCTCACAGGGAGCGGCTGCGGCCATCATGCATCATGCGATGGCATCATGGGTAATTGAACAACAAAATTGTAATTTCAGGGCCCAGTGCTCAATGACCACTCGTTTCCCATTTGGAACAGAACAACCTGCACATCTGCTGTGGTTTCACGACACACCGATTGCTTATTGTTAAATCAAGATGCAAAGAAATGAAATGACCACCTTTACACTAATACTATATAATGGTGTATTTTTTCAGGCATTTCCCTCTCTGATAGTGTATTGACAGATGTGCTTTTTTCTCTCTGGCAATGAATAGCGACATGATTTAGATTAGGTTAAATTGCAGTATATTTTTGTCCACTCTCAGCGGACAGCGTGGTTCTCTACCACACTGACCCAAAATAGAGAGCAGCAGTCTTGATTTTCTTGGCTATATTCGGCATAAACTCTTGGGACAAGCTGCAAAGTAGTTTCATTTTTTGATATACAGTGTTTACGATGCACTGTTGCAACTTGCTCAGGAGAACAGTATGTAAACAACAGCTGAATCGGTACGGTGCTATTTATAGATATAGTTGTCATGCAGTAATAATAATGGACTGAGACATTTCTATTTGCGAGGTTTAGGCACCAGTCATTTAAGGAACAAGCCAACTCACAATGTACAAGGTTTATCACACTGTTTACTCAATGTGAAGACCTTTTGGTGCTCAAATCACTAAAGTCTTAGAAAAAAATGAGTCTGTAATTTGTCAAGGATAAAGAGTTTCAAGCTCAAGCCACCCTGGGGTCACTAGTCAGATCAAAGTCAGTTTAGTAAGCCAATATAGGTGCAGTGCAGCTGACTCTTCTCCTGTCTGGGGAGCCAAGCGTCTGCATCACGTTGTCGTTTCGGCTGCTTTGCTACCGAAGTTCTTCATGAGGAAGCGGCGCCAAATATCCGTGATGAATAAATCCACTTAATTTTGCCTCGTTCTGACATTTCACTACAGGAATATCTGTTTTAGTTCAGCCTGCAATTCTGATTCGGAACATCTTGCCCATACGCAGTTACATTAGTGGTAGCTAGAAGGCCCTGTGGGACACGCTGTCATTGTACATCGAATTTTGATTGGCTGATAATTCTGTCAGTGGCAATTATGTGTGCGGCCTGACAACAGAGGTTTACAGTTACACATCAGCAATAACAATATAAGCAACTCACTAACAATAAAATGTATGTTCAGTTCATATATGTTCAGTTCTAACACTTGAGTGCATCATCAGTTCATTGAGTTGGGGGGGGGAAAAACTCAGTAACTTTTTAACTTCAACTTTCCTACTTTGTTATCCTGACTTTAAGGGTGTGGTGCAGTGCTGCCTTGGCTATAGTCAGTTTTTGGAGAGTTACATAATGTTGCTGTTGTATTCTTTAGCACCTTAAAAGACCTGTGAGAAAGCCCGGCAGAGACAGCGATCTGGGATGAGCTCGTTTAATACCAGCCTCTTCAAACTCAGTGCCAGTGCCAGTCAAAGGTTAATGAGAGGGCGCCTGGTTGGGAGGATGAAGACGTGGCAGCAGCTAGAACTACAGGGATTAGTCTTGTTCTCATATCAAAGGCATCCCCAGCCAGAGGGGCTCAACCTGGATTTGGAGTGGAAATCTGTCTCCATACTTATACCAGGGCCGAGAGCATCTAGCTTTCTCTTACAGCCTCCGCACTCTCTCACTCTTTTAACAGTTCTGTTAAAAGAGGAAGGAAAGATGGTTAAACTGTTGTTTGGAGCATGTTTGAAAGGTCAAAGGTTCAATCTCGAGGCCAGTAGGTCGCGCTCGTTTCCTTGTTTTGTAAAGGTAAGTGGACTCACCCTGAAAGAGCCTGTTCACTCCTGTCAGTCAGACAAATAAACAGCAGAAATATGGGACAAGCTAGAAATGCACAGTAAGTCTGGTGTCTCAACATGTGCAATAGTGGATCAGCAGCAGTCACTTGCACATTTTCTTTCTCACGCAGCATTTTCTTATTAACATATATCAGTTTTGAGGTTTCCAGTTTTTGTGATTTGTGACATGCATGACCTTTATGTTGTTTCCTACCTGTACCTCAGATTTTGTCACGTGGTTTTGCAGTAACGTGTCTGTTGAGCTGATTTAAACTGTTTTTTTGGCTCTGTCTTCCTGCTTATAGTCGGAGGCAGACCTGCCACCTGCTGTCCGACTTCTTCAGAACCGTGTCATGCAGGTGTGGGAAAGTCGGTGTGCCCCCTTATCCCGGTTCACAGTCTGGGGAGCGCACTTCTGGATCTCGATGACTTCTCTGATTCAACGGTGGTATTTGTTGCTCTTGGGGCCGATAACGTGGGCATTGTCCCAGTCCATGAGGTGGTTCTCCCTCTTGCAGTGGTCTGATATGGCAGCTGTTCTGCTTGTCGTCTCGTGCGTGCGCTTTTGTTTTTGTTCTGTTCTATGTTCTTCCTTCCTTCCTTCCTTCCTTCCTTCCTTCCTTCCTTCCTTCCTTCCTTCCTTCCTTCCTTCCTTCCTTCCTTCCTTCCTTCCTACGTACTAACTTTTCCACATTTGTCATCCCTCACTCCTTTTACTCCACTCTATATGCTGCTATATCCCATCCCTTTGCAATGCAAGGTACATTTTTCTGTTATTTTTATTTTTGGACGAGCCACTGAAGAAGATTAAACCATCATTATATGTTTACTTATCTAAAACATAAAAGTGTTGTGGTAAAGATGAATCAATCCTATTTCCATATAAAAAATAAAATGAAAATCGCAGTATAAAGCAGTTCCCTGTGGTGTCTTGTGTGACAGCTTTTCCCCCATGTGCACTTTGGAGATAGGCTTGGTGGGTCCCCACAAAAGAAATTTTGCTTGTTATGAACAGATTTAATAGCTTTACAGGAAGTCATTAACATGTGCTTTCAGGATCCTTCCAAGGCGCTGTTGTCATGGGATGTCAGCGCAATAAACCGAACGCCTTTCCAATTTATCTCCCTCTTTTGGATTGCGCTAAGGCACATTCAAATGGCTATGCCTCATCTTATCCTTCAATGCATTCGCTATTTTCAGATGGTAAAATTAATCACAGCCAACAGAACATATTGACTGGCTGTTTATGCAGAACGGCGGCTACTTTATCTTAATTCCTCATTCATTTCTAATTTTCTACATCACTGTATCGTGTGTCGAGAATTACCTCATCTAATTATTAACTAGTATAGTTAAATATATCATATGGTTTAGCAAATACTAAAATACGAATGCAATTTTACATAGCAGTCATAAAATGTTTTCCATCATTAGTTTTAAACTAAAACCTCAGTTTTTTAAGTAAAGCAAGTCAAGCAATAAACCTTTGATGTCCTCCAAACCACAGACATGTCCAGTATGAGTTCCTATGGGGAAAATGGCCAAGTAATATCCTGTACGAATATATAATATATAATATATCCTGTCACGTTGGTCTTAGAAGATTAGTTAATGGAGGTTCACTTTGTCATAGTGTTGTTTATACGTTTTTTACAGTTAGTGTGAGCTTCATTAAAAATCATTATTATTATATATATTATTAAAATCCGGTGTGGCTTGTTCATTGACATGCACTGTCCCTTCCATGTAAACAAATAAATAAATTTTAAAAACTTTACAATCATCATCTGCACTGGGATCTTTTGAAAACGAGGATGTTTCTTGATGCATGACAGAGGCCAGAGCCGAAACGAGCAAATTGGTAAGATGTCTAACACCAAACCGGATGTGCGTCAGCATCCGCCATGATAAGAAGCCTGCGAATTGGGCTGTCAGTTAGGAAGGAGTTAGGGAAAGGTGCCTCTATGCTAACTATCATAGCTAATTTAGCATAGGGGCCTCTGGTGGTCCCTCACCTGCAATGAGGAGCTATGATCAGTCCCATAATGCTGCATTCAGACCGCACACTTCTCGGGCTTCAAAAACGCGCCCAAAGCCCGTAGTTGGATGCTATTGAAGTCGGACGCTTGTCACAATGTCACCGAGCGTCAAGAGGCTCTGGCCGTGCGTCAGCTCAGAGTGTGGGTCTTTGTAGCCATCTTGGAAGGAGCTCTTGCCTGGAAAATAACTGCTGTTTTGGGGCTAACTAGTCCCTCTTTGCTACTGCTATCTTTAACTATACCCCCATGGTCTACACCAGGATCTTGTATTTATTATTTTGTATCCCTTGTATTTAAGCCTATATCCAGCCTATACGCTTGAATAGAGGGACATTGTTTGTGGTGGCAAATGGCCAGGCTAGGTCTGCCTGGTTAGCTTGTTACAATTGCCTACAGCTTTTTGTTGATTAAAAGTCTGCAATAAACCACAAATTTGTCAAGCATGGCTCAGTGTATGATAATCTTAAAGGCTGCTTTATGTAGTTGTCGACTTTATTGTCGTTATTTGCCATTTATTTGCAGAGTAAACCATTTCTGTCACTGATATTTCTGATGTGATGAAATGTTTTTTAGACTAAATTCCAGACACAGTGATATTTCCAATTGTATTGTCTGAATTCTGCTTAACTTTCAGTGTTCAGCACATTGGTAATTGTTTCACTTTTGTAATGTGTCTGTACTTGTGACATGACACTGCAGACATGAATACTACAGACTACTGGGGATGACGGTGGTGCAGAGAGAGCGGGTCGTCTGGATCGGCGATTTGAATCTCGCTAGTGTATGAATGAGAGAGTGAATGGGAGACTGGTTCCTTGATGTAAAACGTGTAAATGTGACCATTTACCTACCAAAACCAGTAAAACACAAATGAAAGAAATGCACAAATTTATAGAAATACATTTCGTTCTCAACATATGTTAAACAAGTCCCTGTGTAGTTTAAAACAAATTGCAAATAGCCACTCAAAAAGGTTGAGAACCACTCTATAAGATTCATGCAAAAAGAAAAAAGACTTCTATAGCTGAGTGAATGGGATATGAAGTACATGTAGTAACTCAGAGGGGGAAAAGGAGCAGCAGGATAAAACTGTACGCTTACAGCAGCTCTGTAGGATCCCTTTAGAAACAGGCAGCGGGGTTCTGTTCATGTACATTATGCCCCCTCCTACAATGAAATATAGGGGACATAAACGAGAAGCAAATCCCCCGTTGACTTTTTGAGGAAAGTGCCAAAACTCTGTCGGATAATTGCTGCAAGGAGTGAAGAAATAGTCCAGTTTATGTGACCCTGAGCAGGCTGTGCTGGGCTGGATGGAGAACAGGTATTAGCTCCATAGATCATGTAAAATTAGCAGCAGGAGCCCGTGTCAGCGCAGGCTTTGGCACTTAATCTTGGACTTTTGGCAGACTGTTGCCTTAACAGGTCAAATGATATCTATAAATCAAGGATGCCCCGGCGGAGAGTGAGGGGAGTGCAGGGAGAGAGGGAGATGCAGAGAGGTGCCACTGAAACTCCACAGGGATGAGATAGTGGCCATAAAGCTTCACCCGAGGAAATAATCCAGTCATTCATAAAGGATTAAAACCTGTAAAGAAGATTGATTGCCTCTTTTTTTCCATTCAACTCAATGTAATCCCAGATTAGAGAAACCTTTCGGGGTAACATTTTAAAGAAATTTGCTCAGGATTAACAGAGGAGGGCAGCTATCTTTCGATTGCTTTGCATTTTGTCGCAGAAAATAAATGCACCTCTGTGTTTTCTCATCATTTATCTATTCTAAATTTTATACAAAGGCAGTAGTTGGGGCATATAATCTTCTTAAATGCGTCAATATAGTGCTCGCTCAGACAGACAGATATAAACAGCAGGTGAAGAGACACTTTAATGTACTCACAGAGTGTCCTCAACACTGTCAGCGTCGACAACATGAGCTGCTGATGGACACAGAGTTTGGTGGGACCTCCGGCGAAACGCACCAGCACCCGTGGATTTCATTGAAGGTCCTGGTTTAGGGGCTGTCACTGGGGACGCCCGCGACCACCACTGATCTCTGCGCATTTACTGGCATCGGCAGCTGACACGGCGCTGACAGGCAGGCCCCACCACTGAATGATTACATACAGGGCCAGAGTGAACCGTGATCTGGTGAACTTTATTCTCCCTGGCAGGACCGACGTGAGGCGCATACCCCAGCGCTGTGCCAATTCACGGGCCACCTCCATCTCATCCATTAACACCACCAAGACATATATAAATAACCTCGAGAGCTGATGATTTATTGATTCGGTGACACCTCTGAAGATGAAAAAATAAATATGTTTTAGTGGCATCTCAGGCAGTGGCACAAAAACTTTCTTTCAGCCTTCAGGCAACCCGAACCACTCTTTCTTTCTTTTTTTGTCTTGGTCACAATACCTCGATCCATTACCAATTTGCTTCTGTGTGTCATAATCTCAAATTTGACTCAGAAAAAGCTAATTTTTAATCATCAATCTTACAAATTGTTTTTCATTATCCAACCACATTTCAGTTTTGATTCTTCATTTTAACACAGTTCACACACACACACACAGGAAATGTTAACCCTTTATAGGGCACACATTGAGATAAATAATTTCAATTTAAAAGTGTTATTTGGGGACAGACGTGTATTTCTCTTGTAACGTTTTTCTGAATGTTTCGTTGTCATGCAGTAAATCAACATGAGCGAAGTTATGTTTGGTTCCTTGCCCTAAACTGGTGAAAAATGAAGTTACTATATTTGGTTCACAAATCAATAAATACAAAAAGTACTTACAGTTCTTGGGGGTGCTGGTATTCAGGAGAAGTTGTGTTTTGTGATATTGATGTTTGAATGAATACATCTGTCATAGGCAAGAGTGTTTGTAATGTGATTGTGCTTTACGTGCAGTGGGCGGGGTCAGTCACCTCCTGTTGTTGTTGTTGTTTGACTAAACATTTTTACTAAAAATAACCTTTGGCAACATAAAAACCTAGTCCGAGGTTCTTTTAGTTCTTTTGTCAAGAAAATACTGTAAGTATGAATAATAGGTGCAACGGGCATTTCCAAATATGGACTAATTAAATGTAGGTTTAAAGGAATAGGCCACCGTTTTTACATACTGAAATATGCTCTTACCTCACTTTTACCGAGTTAATATATCCCCGTCTGGTCTTTGTCCGTGCGCTCTGCCAGGCAAACGGAGCACATACGCAGCCTCTCCCACATGTCATATAGCTCCAAAAAAGCTCACGATAGAAGCTACCAAGCTCTTCCACGTGTTCCCTATTTAAATAAAGTTACGTGAAGTGTTTTCATGCGAAGTATATTTACACAGAAATGTAGCATGTCGATTTTATAAGCAATTAAAAAGGGGAACTATATTGTGAGGCGTAATGATACGAGGAGCAAAACGTCCGCGCAGTAACTCCTAAAGACTTCCCCCGCTCACTTCCGTCAATAACCTTTAGGAGTTACTGCGCGGACGTTTTACTCCTCGTATCATTACGCCTCACAATATAGTCCCCCTTTTTATCTGCTTATAAAATCGACACGTTACATTTCTGTGTAAATATACTTCGCATGAAAACACTTCACGTAACTTTATTTAAATAGGGAACACGTGGAAGAGCTTGGTAGCTTCTATCGTGAGCTTTTTTGGAGCTATGTGACATGTGGGAGAGGCTGCGTATGTGCTCCGTTTGCCTGGCAGAGCGCACGGACAAAGACCAGACGGGGATATATTAACTCGGCTAAAATGAGGTAAGAGCATATTTCAGTATGTAAAAACGGTGGCCTATTCCTTTAAGTGAACAGGGCGTATGATCAAATATGGTGCCTGCCTTTTTCATGCTGTAGTTTCACTTATTTCACTCTGTCCACCAAAACCAACACATATATCACCACTTCACAGTTATATCATCAGTTATGTTAATAAATGTACCGTGAGTTTAGCCAGATTTAGGTCTTTTTCAGACTTCAGAGAAAACAGGAAGTTGAGAGCTCGACCGGTCTCTGCTGATTGGTCAAATGTCAGTCTCTTCTGATTGGCTGAGTGAGGACTACATGCTTCTTTACCTGACTGATGCGCAGCAGGGAGGCCATAATGTAAAGTGTGCGGAAATTACCAGAAATAGTCACTTGCCCCATAAAAGGTTAAGGAATGGAGTGTTGTCTAAGTGAGTCTGAGTTTTGCCTGTCTATGGCAAGGCTTGTATGAGAAATTTTGGTTAAGGTATATAGTGTGAAGGCTTCTGTGAGACAAGGCTATGTCAAGGGAAAACAATGGATATTAATGAGGTCAAATTCAACAGAAACGATGAATTTGTCCTTGGTATGGCTGTGAAAGGAATAGAAATTCTCTGTTCTTTTCCATTTGTCCAGTCTTGGGATTAGACATCTACAGTGAATATTCAAATTGCAATATGTAATAAAACATTTTTCTCAAACGCTATCCTCATAGACCTCTGAGTGTTCAGCAGGTTATGACTGAAGTCTTGAATCGGGGAGTTGCAAAGGAGAGACTGCCAGTTAGTTCCGTACTTCGGAGCTGTCAGCCATCGTGAGTCTGTGTGAAGAATGTTTAAAGAATCTCACTCAGATTCATCAGCATTTACTGTGGAAGAAAGTGATTGTGGAAGAGAGTAATTTCCAGATTAATCAGCAATAACCTTAAAACTGCACATTTCTGAAGTGCAAACTTATTAGTGGTCCTCCCCCCCTGAATTATCGCGCTGATTTCAAAGTGACAGTCGTTTCAATCTCGAAAAAAGAGAAAGGAAAACGAAGAGTAATGGGTAGCCAGGCTTGAGATGAGACCGAAAGCAGGAGATTTAGCTGATGTCTTGACACACAGCCAATGCAACCTATATATTATTGAATGACACCATGTTTGAAATTTTGTCAGCGGTTCAGTTAAAGGTGGGTGTGAACGATAAAAATTAAAAGTAATTCAGATTTCACCTATGCTACTGACTTTCAACTTTGTGCAAATCCCACATTAGCTTTAAGGTAAAGAAAAATATCTATCTGCATATCTTTTCTTTTCATTCTTTCTGTTTCCACCAAAAAGTTTTCTTTTTTATTGTATATACAAGGTATATATTAATCATATGTTATTTTGTATTCATAATAAAGCCTTTAGCTATTTAAGCGGAACTAAGTAACTCATGCCCCTAGAGGCCATAAGCGCCACTGCAGGTGTAGGATGTTGCGTTTCTTTTTTCTCATTAATCGTCCGTGAGAGTAAATACTACGCTGACAGAAAAGTCAAAGAGAGAGAGGGATATTGTACATCCAATTACAATGGAGAAATACTGTTTAAGTGGTGCTAGCCCGTTAGCATGTTAGCTTCTTCATTAGTGTGTATTGAGCCTCTGACCCAGTGCAGGGAAAGTTGCAAGGGTGGTTTTCCGGCTAGAGACACAGAGGGGAAAGACCCCCCAATCATCCCATTAACACTTGTATTACCCCCAGAGGGACTACGAAAAGGATTTATTAAGGTAAACAAGTGACTTAGTTCTTCTCTAAGCATAAGTTTACACATTTCTGATGCAAAACTACACTCGAGAAAATTGACAAATTCTAACCCTGACAATCTCCAGATAAGTTGCTGGACATATAAAGGACAAATAAAAACTGCTCAACCGCATATTTGCATGAACATTGTGTGGAATTGCATTGATTAGTTTTCCTATGTCTTACCATTGGATGAAGGCATAGTTTTCTATTCCTCCGGCAAGTAGCCACATAAACTCTCTTTAGCTCCCAGTTCTTCATTAAAATCACCAACAAAAGAAGATAATGTATCACCTGTCACTGCTCATGGGAACTGTGAACGTCTCTATCTGCCTCGGCGAAACAAAGCCATCACATAAGAATTCGAGCCTGTCTACCTGCAAATCTCTCTCCATCTGTGGATTAGGTCTAAGTCCTCCCAAATCTCGGGCCGGGACTACATCAGAGGATTCGCAGTGCCAGAGAAGTTACGTAATTCATTAAGAGCGCTGCGTTCTCTCCGGGGTCGCCCGCTCATCCCTCTAAACTTACAGCCTTTGAGCAAATAAAGCCATGGAAGAAGACTGAACTATAAGACAGCAGCAAACTCCATAAGACCTTTTGATCTAACAGCTGAGATTCAAGTGGAGGGCAGCCAATCTGAACCACGCTGCATAGGCGTCATTACATTCCTACTTCTGTGTGCTAATCAGCCCTAATATTCTGCGCTGTCAAAGTTTTGGCAACAGACTTTATCCATTGCTGTATTGCAAGAACCAATAAACAGTTCAACACTCACAGGATGAATCACCTCTCTTGGTTTTCAATTCACGCATTTTCCTTTTTTTGATTTACCAACACTTGTCAAATCATGGAAAGTGTAATAAAACAAAACAGAAAAAAACACTACATTTTACAATACTTGAACACAAACTTTCTAATTCAAGGCAGCACGAAAAACAACCAGCTACACTGTCAAAATAATCTTTGTTTTTGTAGCCGCTTGTCCTTGAAGAAAATTGAGCTCCCAGGCCTCCATACCTGTCGTATACTCTGAACGAGTTAGAACAACATTGCTATGATTGGCATTGTGCATTAGCAATCTCCTCCAAAGCCTTTTCCTATTGTCATTCCGCGGGCTCGCCGGGCTGCAGTGTTCTCCCCGAGTCTCTGTGAAGTGCCATGACAACGCTCTGCAGAAGCCTGAAGGCCTCCTCAGTCAAGAGGCCTGCGCTCGCTCTGCACATGACTGCACTCCTTCATCTATTTTCATGAAGGAAAACAAAAGGGCAGATTGAACGGGGGATAAGCCTGCCCAGCTAAACATGCCTCAGAGACTGACCTCACGAGCTGCAGACACTGTTTGCGGCAGGAGCAGCGCCTCCACGGAGACAAGGTTGATCGAAATATTCCAGCATGGGTTTAATTGCTATGCTGCCTGGAGATCTGACGCATATGCAGTGCAGGAGCCTACTGAGATGCACATTTGTTGCAGTGTGGTAGGCCAACAAATGGAGAGATGTAAATTACTGAGTATTTCCTGTTGCACATTACTGTAACTGGAGTGGGCAATATGAAGGAAATGCTGCGTCAATTAAGAATAGGCCTAAGTCCTGAACGCCTTCCTCAGGAGGTGTTTGGGGTCATGTTGGAGGGACTATGGCGCAGTTTTCATGGCAATAGTCTCAAGGGACCCCTCCTGGAACTGCCACCTTAATGTGATGGAGGGGTTTGAGTGCCCAAATCATCCGGGAGCTCTGTTGTCGGGGGCTTCGTGCCCCTGCAGGGTCTCCCATGACAAACAGGTCCTAGGTGACGGGTCAGACAAAGAGCGGTTCAGAAGCCCCTTATGAGAGACCAACGGGCCCCGTTAATCGTGAGGCCGTCCTCCCGTGGACCCACCACCTGCAGGAGGAACCATAAGAGGCTGGTGCAATGTGATTTGGATGGATGGATGGATGGATGGATGGATAGTCTCAAGGGAAACGCAGCAGTCCCGTCCTCTCTTGGTCTACTTTTATCTGAAAATGGCGTGTCAACAAAACCAATGACGCTGCAGTGCACGCCTTTCGCGCAGGCCGTTTTTTGACTAAATATCAATGTTAGAATCTTCACAACACAATATTCGAGACATGGAACAACTTCCTCCAGAGTTTACAGAGTGCAGATGTCAGACGATACAATGTGCTTTGGTGTGTAAAAGAAACGTGCGTCCGATACCAGCATAGCACCGTTTTGTCGCCATGTTCACTACGCCCATGTCTCTCAGTTGGCCTGGGAAAGCCTTGAGGTGCTCCAGGTGGATCTAGAGGAGATGTCTGGGTTGTGAGAAGCCATACCATCGAAGCTAAGAAGGGTTGGCCCTGGTTAGTACCTGAATGGGAGACTACAAGGGGATATAGGGTAGACTGTGAGTGTTGTGTGAGTGAGTGGTTGTACAGATGTGCTTCACCACCGTGTATGTGGGAATGAAAAACTGTAAAGTGCTTGGGGCGGCTTATGTCATGTGAAAAGCACTATACAAGTAAGATTCCCTTCTCTCCATAGACTGCTGCCTCACCTGATTGGATAACTGCATTTGTTTGTGATCCCGACGATCCTTGTCTTGGTGATTGTTTGTCTAATGCAGAGATTGGAAAATGAGAGTGGAGTGCTTTTGTAACTTTCTACATCCCCGCGGAAGCGTTTCTGGAACAAAATGCTCAATGATTTTTCCATGACTCAGAGCTCTGGGCAGAGGTTATGTAGATGTGATGTGACTGGGTGAGTGGAGAGACCTGATGACTATTGTATGTCTTGTGCAAAGGCAGGACCAAAGGCTCAGTGTGCTGCCTTTGCCTGCAGGCACCACCTGCACTCTGCTCAATTTAGACCAGCTTCTCCTCTCCATTCACTGGCCGGATGCTAACTACCTTCTATACAACACACCACATTATTAACTATGGCTTCTTTCTGTGTAACTGTAACAAGGGAATTTCTCCACGCTGAGATTAATATAGTGTTGACGGCATTGAACCCAGAAAAAAAACTATACAAATTCTCACAGCAAATGCAATAGAGAAACACCATTTGACTGAAGTTTATTGAGTCCAATGCAGTGGCTCCATTCAACTGATATGTGCAAACTAAACTGAACATCACTTTAATGATCACATTCAGCATGTATGCCCTATTGCTTGCAGCACATTTGCTATTTGCCTTAAAGGAAGAAGTGGTGGACATTCCTGTATTTCATGCATTATGCATCTTTAATCATCATGTTATTTCTCATCCGCAGCAGATTCGACTGTTACTAAAATGACTGTTTAACTTGCAGAGTAGAGAGTCATGAGTTGTGGAGGAAGTCTGGCCGTTACTATTGTAGATAATCTGGGATATGAATGTGGATGTGCTTTTAGCTGGTGCAGTCTTTGCTTCAACCTTGCCCGGAGCGAGTGCAGAGTGAGGGCAAGCTGCCTGGGGCCTGGCCATGTCTGAGTGATTAGATAAAGTACGAGAGGCCAACAGCTGGGAGCTGCAGCCAACTTCCTGCAGGAGTGACCGCTCTGAGATGACTGCGGATGACAACAGGATGACTATTGTCTCACCTTTGTGTTCTCTTTTTTTACCAATGAACAAAAGACTCTGCGATGAGGACAGTTTTATTAATCAGCAACAGATTAATAAACCTCCCTCAATGCGTTAACATAAACATAAAGTTGACATTTACAAAAAAAATAAATGGGCTCTACATATGCACACAAGTCTCCAGAGGCCTCTGCTCTTCCTTGGTTATAAAAATCTCCTAAACAGACAAACCTTAATTAATCTGACAAAAGCCTGATTAATATTATGGTACAAATAACATCAATACAGTAAAATCCATTTGGAAAGTCTCCGGTTTTATTAGATAAGATCAAGATGCACCTTGTTTCTAGTCTGGACTGTGTGGTCACCACAGCCTTAAATACATTTCGAGGGCAAAGCAAACGTGAGTAAACAGGAAGCGAAATAAAGCAAACAGGGTTGGGTGGATGTGTGTTGTTACGGTGTCATTAGTAATTTTCCGTTAATATTCGAACAGGGCTATGAATGATGATGATTTTTTTTTACAGTCCATGGCTATGAATCATAAAACTTACCTTTTGTCAGTGTATTTTTGGTCATTTTCAGCCGAAATCAGTGGATTGATTTTGATCACAACCAAGTTTCAAAGCAGATCTCAACAATAAAGCACTGAAGAGGTTAAGTATTTATGTTTTTAATAGTGTAAATTATTTGATGTTGTGTGAAACCTGCTCACGACAATACTGCCTCACTGGTCCGACCAGTGGATTTGAGCCAGACAGCTACATACAGCTATAGTGCTAGGTCACGTCTTAATAAAGTATTATCTCCCTAAAATGCATTCTATACCTGCTTGAATGGTGCTTGAGTGGGCAAATAAATAATAATAAATACCAATAAATCGGACATTTCTTGACAGATAAATGTCTAGCTGTCTCGATGTAACTTTGTTTTCTCACAATCAACATGAAGGCATCAAATTAAGAGAATCACCAGAAGATACATTTTTTGCCGTCTTTCTGGAAGCATCTAAGTCATTGATTATGTTTTCAACTCATTTGTGTCAGTGCCCTGTCTTTACTTTGAGGAAACAGCTGGTCGGGGTGCACTTGTGTATTTCACGGCGCTTAAGTGTAGCTTTTCTCCAGCCTGTTTTATGGTAATGAGATTCACTTAGGTGTCAAAAGCTGCTCAGAGCGAATCCCCATCTCCGGTTCAGGTCAGTTGAGAGCGGCTCCTCCTTGTGCAGCAGATGTCGAACATGACGGTCAGGATCGAGCACGTGGCAGCAAAACAGTTCAGCCTGCGACCTGCATCACAACCCCAATCTCCCAAAAAATGGCTGCATGGGTAAAGCTATAAATCAGGTAAAAACATCAACGTGGAATAGAAATGTTTTAACTTTCCTGTTTGTAAGA
Organism: Gobius niger; assembly: GCF_951799975.1. NCBI lineage: Eukaryota > Metazoa > Chordata > Actinopteri > Gobiiformes > Gobiidae > Gobius > Gobius niger. Next base: position 18,666,561 of record NC_136871.1, read on the forward strand.
CAAAAGCCAACAGACACACTTTTTGTTTTGAAAAGTCAAAACAGTTAAAAGTAATGGAGACAGTATGAATCTTTTCAAAAGCAGGGAATAGAAATGCCTGAAAATGGAAAATGAAATATAATTGTCTATATTGTTCTAGTTCTTTATTTGATCAAATAGAAGAAGGGAGGAGTCCAATTATGGAAATTGTGTGGAAGCCTCATGGGTGGAACAATTAAATAAAGGTAAATAGATAATAAAAATGCAAATTTTGTGGTTTCATTTTTGAGTCCTTTTCCTGTTATATTTTTAGCGTTATTAAGTTCTCCCTACATCAATATTGAATATGTCCAAACTGTTCTGTTTTTGTTCAGTCTCTCTTTCTGTTTTTGAATAGAAATTAGATGTCTTGACCTTGCCATGGATAACTTTTTTTATATAATCATATTCATTTTATGCACAAAATCGAGTCTGAGCTCATGGTTAAAAGAGATATAAATCTCTGTAGGCACATGTAGCCATTACCACTATGTTATTCATCCAATAAATGAAACCCCCAGGTGTTGCAAAGCATTCTGAGGGGAAAATGTGAAAACCTAAGAGACAACAACATCGTGTTCAGCACTAAGCCCTTTATTTTTTTCAGAAAGCTGGCTATCAAGGAGAGACAAATGTCTTTTAATAGGATTCCCAGCACAGCTAAGCAGCAGTCACGGACCTCACGGTTGTCAACAGCGGGAGCTTGGGGGTTTCTTGATAGCAGGGATGAGGCAGCGCTCGCCAGAATCCTTGTCTGTCCAATCTGATGGTTTTGAAGTCCGCACATGTGAAAATCTGGGCTTTAAAGGCTCCGCAGAGGATTACACATGTCACAGTTACAATTTACATAACAATTTTATACATTGAGTTGCTGGGCGATGACATGTTAACAGGCAATCGCACAAAAATGATGACAATCGCACAAAAACAACAGTTGTGACGCAGACACAAAGCCATTTTGTTGTTAATTGACAAGTTGTAACAATGGAAAGCTATTTCTCTGAAAAGATGCCAGTGCGTCCATGCTCTGGTGCCCACAGGAAAAGTGCCATCTGCACAAACATTTAGTCAGTTTCATTGTGAGGCAAACACATTTGTGATGAGCAAGTTTCATTATGAACCCTAATGAGTCAAATGCTTCATCTCAAGGCTGTGATGGCATGTAGTTTTGTTAATGGTATATGCCTGTATTATATAGTGAAATGTGTTCTGTGAGCCAGTCAATAGCCTCCGAAAAGTCTGTCGAGAAGCAAATATTTGTCTCAAAGGAATTGAGGGAGGAAAACACATGGAAATGTATTCTTTAATGAATACTATTTTGTGGTGGTTGTAGGAAATGTCTTAACAAAAGTATTTTCCTCCCCCTACACATTCCAGCAATGTCCTAAGGTGTAGAATGAGCTCAGACCTGTTCACCACAGCTGCCTCTAAAATCCTGCACTGTCACTCAAAAAGTTGTTTCTTCGGTCTGAAGTGCTGTCATGCACGAGCTTAATATAGAACATGCAGTTACGAGTACGACCTGAGGTGGCAGTAGTGAGTATATAATGACCAACTTGCATCTAGTTCCTTACTGTGATTAAAATATATTGCAATACACTGCTAAGCAATACATTATATGCATAGAGTTACAGTACCCTGAGTAATTCAAGTAAGAAATGTAAGTTTACAGAAATTACAAACCAAATACTTTGAGTTGTGTTTACCTCGCCAGTTGTCATGTAATTCTATACCCACTACTGAGAGTAAAGTAGTGTATTAATGGATAAAACTGCAGACCACTAAAGTATTATGAGACTGGTTTTCAATACAATAATCATACTCAACAGCAACGTGTCACAATATCTTGTCTCTGCCCTATTATTAAAGCAGTACTAAGTAACTTGTTACTTTATTAAATCCTTTCCTCCCTCTAGGGGTAACACAAGTGTTAATGGGATGATTGGGGGATCTTTCATCTCCCCCTGAGGTCTCTGGCCAGGAAAACACACTCGTAACTTTCCCTGTTCCGGGTTGAGTCACCAATACACACTAATAGAATCACAAAGAAGAAGCTAACAGGCTAACGGGCAAAGCTAACTGCGGGCTAGCACCACTTAAACATTATTTACAGGCAAGTTTGAGTGAAAAAAATGATCTCCATTGTGTAATTGGATGTACAATATCCCTCTCTCTCTTTGTCTTTTCTGTCAGTGTAGTATTTACTCTCACGGGCAATTAATGAGTAAAAAAACATAGCATGCTATGACACTTGCAGTGGCGCTTATGGCCTCTAGGGGCATGAGTTACTGAGTGCTGCTTTAACATTTTTATCAAACTGCTGAACTGTGTGTCGAGGCCTAATCTACAGGTTTTGTATTTAATAATACAGTTTTGAAGTATCTTTTACTCTGTGGCTGGGATTTAGATCAGATATTTTCACCTAACAGGTTGATAATTTACTGTGTCCCAGACCCAAAACATCCCAGATCAGTCACAGCACTTTCATTGCTTTCATTTTATTTAATTACAGAGTTGTTCTACAGTATACTTGGACAAATCTGTAAACACTTTTAATTGCATTTCAAATTATGTTCCTTTAAGACATCCATTAATCATCTATAGCCATCCCCCCTGGCAGATGTTTGCAAGCAAGACTCATTTATTTCTTACACAAGCAATAACAGCCAAGAAGAAGTACGAAAAAGCGACTGCATTCTTCTATACTTGATCTGATAAACAGTCCAGCCGCGCTGCATCCATGTACCCTCTGTTCTCTCCACTGTATGATGCGTTGCTGGATATGTTAGTCGAGTTGCATGTTTTTGTCCCAGCAGAAGCCACAGGGGAGCACCATGTGGACGCGACAGGCGCTAGATGGATACGGCATTGGAATACCTCCAGTGAATAATCTTCTCATTACTTATCATGATGAACTGTGGCATGCAAATATCAATAAGGGGCCGCGGTGAGGCAATCCAATTAAGGCCTAAAAGCAGGAGGCTCATTAGTGCTGAGTCTTTGATAATGCAAATGACACCTCTAGTAATCAAGCCAGGATATGAATTGTCCTCTAAACTCCATGACCACAGGTGAGCGGGGCTACCTGTGTGATTAAAGACTGGCGTAAACAAGCAACTGACTTTCGTCTAAAAGTGATGTTGTTAGTGATAAAAGCAAAAGAAGTTAGAGTGAAGTGTGCTTGTGGAGTTATGTTCAAAGTGCGGTGTAAGCCTTTCAGGTGTTATAAATGAACATCTAAAAAAAGGAAAATATTTCCAGGTAGACGACTGTCCTTCAATAGTCACAGCAACAACATGGCAACATCTAATGCCATTTCTTATAACTAGTAGCTTTTGCCTCTTCTTGACATGATGAGGGCAGCCTTAATTATTCACTGACAAACTCCTTTTTACAAATCTTAATTCTCCTTTGTTTTCTCTCACACGATCTTGTGAATATTTGCTGCTCAGAGCTGCTAAAAATGCATTAAAACCCGCTTCGTTCAGCTGCAAAGTCAGTAAAAACAACTGAAGCGACGAGCTCGGACTGTGAATTATGTTGGGCCTCTTCAACAGCGGAGTTTTCACATGTCCATCCTTTGCACCTGAAAGAGAATTGTGTTTTTATTACTCATTTTTATTAGCTCTGAAATGGAAGCCTTCATGTCTGCAGAGGGGAGTGCACCGCAGCTGCCATATTTCTGTAGTTCTCGCCCCATAAGGCTTCAATTTATACGAGAGGTATTGTCTATAACTAGAGCACGTCTCTGCTGGAGCATCACACAGGGAAGTCTCCTAAATAATGGCTCTGCATTTGAATGTGCCCTACTGGAGAGAGTGCGGACTTTGCAAAGTGTGGCACATCAAAACTAATAGGACGTTTCTCCTGTTGGACGCATTTTACTTTTTGGTGGATTCCAAACTTTAACTTTATTCTCAAATCATGACTTACTTGCAGCGACAGTGTATGATTCATTTTTACCTTAGAGATGCTGAGTGAGATAGGGTTGGTAATAATGAAGATATAGCAAGTGTTTGTGACACAATTAGAAATCAGAAACAGATAATGCAGGCATTAGTCAACTGCAGAGCATTTGATGTGATTGGTCAGATGTGCAATTCAAGATGGTGCCAGTATTTAGATTGTAATGCAACCAATACAACTGTGGCTGCTACTACGGAAGCAGCTTGTCTTTAAAATACTATTAAAGGTGCATTATGCAACTTTTTATGTGGGAAAAAAAGTTGTTATTTGTGCATACTTGACCTTGTATTGACCCAGTGGCTGTATGAGTGGTCAGCATGGCGCCTTCATTTTCAGTCACGGTGGTCTCTAGGACACTGCAGGATCAATTCAAGCGTTCTGCTCTCCCCAAATTTCATCTGGTGGGCAGGGGAGCAAATTTTGCATTGCATTATGGGCAACATTGGACTTCCAGTTCTGTCTGCCACCTGTCTTCATCTTCCACAAAAAAAGACAGCTACAATTCTGTAGCTGTCTTTTATGATGCAGACTTTGACTGTTCCGATTCCCTACATTTTTGGCTCATAGGAAGGTGGGGAGCCACCTTCCCTCCTGCCTCCATCGGACACTCAGCCACACACTGCCCCGCTGTACAGTCTCCCACCCGGCTCGGAGCCTCGAAGGCCGGGCGGGATAGCTAACCGCTGCCCCCGGTGTCTGTGAGCTGTCCCTGGGAGAGTAAAAAGCAGCCATTTCATAAGCACAGCCCTCTGATTAGCTCTCTCTGCCCAATACAACTTTATCATGTCTGTGAGAACATCCAGCCATGTCAATAAGTCCAGTAGCTAGCTTGATTACACACTTAGCCGGGCTTGACGCATTTGTGGTTTATTGAAGACTTTTCATCAACAATGAGCTGTACGCGATTGTAACAAGCTAACGGGGGTAACCTGAAATAACCATTGTCCACGGGCACAAATAATAGTCCTTTATTAGGACGTATGCTCTGGGCTTAAATATGAGGGAGATCCTCATGTAGACCATGGGTATAGTTATAGTTAAAGATCCATAGGGCATGGCAGTAGCAAAGAGGGACTAGTTAGCCCCAAAACAGCAGTTATTTTTCAGTCAAGAGCTCCTTCCTACGCTTCAGAACACATTTAAAATCACTTGCCCCTGACGTCTCAATCAATCAATCAATGGTTTTGTATAGTTTAGTTTAGTTTAGTTTAATTTATTTGAGCAACTACATTTTCCTGATTTACAAATACACATTAACCAATCACAGATGCTCAAAAGGAGTAGGCTGAAGCAAGAAGCTTATGAGTGCCTACCCCACATTCAACATAATAAACGTTTACAATTTACAGAAATACTTAAGGACTGTATCCACAACCAAGAAGAAATTTGCACATAAAAAGGAAATGAGATTACATGAGTGGAACGCATGAACTCCATTGCTTAAATTTCCTATTGGATACTAAACAAGTAACAAGAAAATAAGAAAATTTATGTATTCGATTTTCCATACCCAGGCACATACAACTGTGTTTAAGATATACATTTATGCTATTGCATACATCAAAATGAGAATTATGATCATACAAACAGATGCATTTGTTATTATTATTAATATTATGAATGTTATTACCATCATTACAATTATTTGTTTTATTATTTTGGATGACATCCTAGATATAGCCCAATATCACAACAGGAGTTGCCTCACAGGGCTGCACCAAACATTAAGGCAATAAAACAGAACAGAATAGTCTCCATCGCTTCGGTCTGAATGCAGTATGCTAGCAATAGGAAGTGCGCTCCGCAACATGAAATTTTGGGAGAGCAGAACGCCCATATTGTTTCGCAGGTTTTCACTGCTGACGGACCCTCTCACCAGAAAACCTATAAAACAAACCTGGAGCGTTGTAGAGATCACTATGATGGAAAGTAAAGGCACCATGCTAGCCACCCATACAGCCGCTGGGTCACTACAAGGTCAAATATGCACAAATACCAACACCTTTTTTTCCCCGTCGCAAAATGCACCTTTAATGACATATACACATTATTTTATTTAGTTCCTCTACAGTTACTTTTCCACTTCTGTTCCTCCATCTGTTGGCATGTGTTTAAAGGCCCTTTTCAAAGCAAGGCTTGTGAGAAAACAACTGTGATAGTGAAATAACGGTTTGTAAATTGCTGCATGTGGTTTACAGCGATATTCAAAGCACCTCACGTCTGGACCACTTCACGTTTGCGCTGGTTTATTCTGTGATTGTGGGAGGACCATCTGCTGAGAAATATGCTTGAGAAATGATGCAACTTCACATCCCCCCCGGTTACGAGAGCGGCCACCTCTCACAGCTTCACACAGACACACCAACTGATTTCAGTGGATTATGACCACACGATGTAATTTCACAAGTTAGGCTTTCCCCGTGCATTAGATTAAAAGTCTGACTCACTTCTCTTTCAGAGAGATTGCACATTACACTTCCTCCCACAGATACAGTAAGATTGTTAAACTTTAAAGTTCAGGTAAGGTTCACTAAGCCAATATTAAACCCCTACATTACTTTAAACATGTCAAGTTGCAATATTTTTTTCTGTCTGGTAGTGACACGCTATAACAGCCACAGTTGCCACGGGGCTGAATGATGGTAGTGTCCATATTAATCTGCACCAACAGCTTCGTCGACAACACAGAATCCAATTTATTCACCGGTTTATTCAAGGTTGGAGCTGGGATGGAACCACCAACCATCTAGCTGTAAGATGAACAGAAGCGGTAACAAAGAGCAGCCCTGACGGAGACCTACAATGGGAATAGATGGGATTTACGGCAAGCTCTTAATTTTTATAAAATTTGAATTACAGTATTTGTTAAAGGAATAGGCCACCGTTTTTACATACTGAGATATGTTCTTACCTCACTTTAGCCGAGTTAATATATCCCCGTCTGGTCTTTGTCCGTGCGCTCTGTCACGCAAACGGAGCACATGCGCAGCCTCTCCCACATGTCACATAGCTCCAAAAAAGCTCCCGATAGAAGCTACCAAGCTCTTCCACGTGTTCCCTATTTAAATAAAGTTACGTGAAGTGTTTTCATGCGAAGTATATTTACACAGAAATGTAGCATGTCGATTTTATAAGCAAATAAAAAGGGGGACTATATTGTGAGGCGTAATGATACGAGGAGCAAAACGTCCGCGCAGTAACTCCTAAAGACTTCCCCCCGCTCACTTCCGTCAATAACCTTTAGGAGTTACTGCGTGGAAGAGCTTGGTAGCTTCTATCGTGAGCTTTTTTGGAGCTATATGACATGTGGGAGAGGCTGCGTATGTGCTCCGTTTGCCTGGCAGAGCGCACGGACAAAGACCAGACGGGGATATATTAACTCGACTAAAGTGAGGTAAGAGCATATCTCAGTATGTAAAAACGGTGGCCAATATATTATTGTTTCACATGCGGCAAATATTAGGTCGGGAGAAGACAATATATGTGACGTTTTGTTGTTTTTGTGAACATTGGAAATTCTTCTCAACGAAAACTCTTCCATAATTTACACTGCATTTGAACCTCCAAGTGTTCTCAAATCTGGCCTTAAATCTTATGACCGCTCAAGCCCCTATTGTACTTGTCTGTATCTGAATTCATAGGCAATTTCTCTTCAACCAATTTGCCACATATTGTCACAAATCCTTCATGTCCCATCAAGAATTCTCGTCAAATGCCCAGCCCAGACACAGAGCCTCCGATGTTTTGTGTGTGGGCAGTGCGTACCTGTCGAGGGGCTATTTTTCTCCTGCACAACTCTTTATACGACAGTGAGCTGAGTGTCTGTAAAGTGTCGAGACGCTTTTGAGGGAAAATCCAATTATGATCTTTGAGTCCCCTCCAGAAACAGATTACCTTCCTCGCTAATGACATTTAGCTTCCCATTCACGGCCGGTCCAAATGAGGCGATTGAGGGAGCGTGTGGGTGTCCTGATGATGCCTATCTATTTCTTTACAGCTCTATCAGGTGGACAGCTCATATTATGTACAAATGCCTTCCTGCAGAATGGCAGTCGCAACGTGCCATGAGCTGCGATTGTTTAAGAGATTTTTAAAATATGAATTGGGGGCAAAAGGGGAATGAGTATCTTCCCACTGTCTGTGATTTAGATGAGATAGGCAAAGTGACACCCACTGTTTCAACCTAATGTAGATGCTCTCTTTGGCTCTGAGGGCTGCACAGGCACAATGCACATAAAGTATTGTCAGCTCATCCATTATAGGATTGATGTCATTATGGCACTCCAAGATCATTCCACTGGTATCCACTGGTCAGATTTTAGCTATGGTTAAATAAATAATAGGAGAACAGATTTTGACTCATCTTTTTTCAGCCCCCGAAAGGACTCCATCTACCCCAGGGTAGTCTCCAAAGATAACAGGATTAATCAACAAGCCTTGGTTTAATGACAAAGGACAAATAGAAATGAACTGTCTTCAATCTATGGGGCTCAATTTGTTGTTTTTTCAAAGAGTCTCTTTTCCCTCACCACTTCCAAAGAGCAACTGCCTTGTTCTACTCTTGAGTTATTTCACACCAAAACATCCATGAATCGATTCCCATTTTTCCCCACACTAATGGAATAAGCACTCTGTGTGAGTTGTCTGTTCACTCTTTGGATGCATATGATCAATTAAACAAAATGACTGCAACATTTTTTCCTTGACAAACATCTAAGAAAAGAATATTGTTAAGGTCAAGCAATGTGTGGGTCAGTGTTAATTTTGACAACATATTTTATTTTAGGTTTAGTCTTAGTCTTTTGACTAAAATGTAATTTAATTTTAGTCAAGATTTAGTCAAAAAAAACGTTTCAATTTTAGTCTAGTTTTAGTCGACTAAAATTGCATGTCAATTTAGTCGACTAAAATGAAGACTAATTTAGTCGACTTATATTTATAATATTCATTATAATCATAATTAATCTTGGTCCTTGACTTCATGGAGCTGCTCCCACATGAATAAAGCACAGACCTGTTCATTTGGCAGTGAATTTAAATGATATGAGGCTTTTTCAGACGGTCAATAGAAGTTTGGATGATTTTAGTCTCTCCTTTTCATTTTTATTTAGTCTTATTTTAGTCGACTAAAATATCTGGACATTTTAGTCATAGTTTTAGTCTCATGAGAAAGTTTTAATTTAGTTTTAATCCTATTTTAGTCGGCAAAAATATCACTTTGACTAAAATTAAGACTAAATATTTTAGTCGACGAAATTAACACTGGTGTGGGTGTGTGAAAACCGTTGGGTGTGTTTACAAAGTAGTTAGCTAAATAAATTCATATAAAAAAATAAAAAATAAAAAAACAAACATTGATTATACCAACTTTAAAGCCACACCACTTAACATTTCACCCAATAAGTAGAATATAATGCTACCATATATTTTATTACAGATATTTTTATTGTTGAAAAATTCCCCAAACTGACCAAGCAAACGCGGCACACTTCTCCTCAGACCTGACCGTAAACTTTACTGGGAGCAGGGACGGCCAGGACTCCTGACTCCCGGTGTCATGGGGTTGAAATGTTGGGTGCATTGTCAGTAAACCTCTTTGTCCGAGCTGCCATCCACTCCCTCAGATCCGCATGTAACTATAGCACCTGCTCCGCCCAGTGAGCCCAGACTCGGTGCCCCCCACCTCCACAGCTCTGGCTCCTCTCAGGCGCACTCCTCGCTGCCAACCCCTGCAGCTCCACACCTGAGGCAAAGGAGCAGCCATCACAGCTCCTGAACACCGGCTCCATCTGTACTTCCTGCTTTGCCTTAATGTGTATTGTTACCTTTGTACCTTATGTTTATATGGACTTTTTAATTACAATTACAATTATTTGCCTCTGATTGATTAAAGGCATCAAAGACAGGCGGGGCCTTTCTGTAAAAATAAAAAAGTCTGAAAAAATATTTTGATCTGGTTACGGGCAAATTCTACACTGGGTTTATCTTGTAAAACTAAACAATAAATGAGTGATTCCTCAATGGATTTCTTTCACAAAAATATCTGGCCGAAGACTCATTACATTTTAAGCACTGCCCTTGATCCAGCACACTTTTTAGGAATACATTCAACATGAACTCTTGTTTGAAATTTGGTGGGGGGGGAAAAGGGCTGATGGTCAGACGGACAGACTGTTGAGTGGGCAGAAGGTTGACTCTTCGCCTTTTCGATCGTAAATGATCAAGATTCCACACCGCACACAGCAGAGTAGTTAGCATGTCTCCAAGGTTAACATTTTTAATGCAAGACTGAGGGATTCAGAGAAGTGCTCCTTTGAAGTTTCGTGTTGCAGTCAGAAGGGAGGCTGCAAGGCTGTTGAAGACTGTCTACGATATTGACATTAAAACTCAACACATAGAATGATGCCAATTGAAATTTCATAGTGTGCCCTTCGGGGAAGCTGGGGAGTTGGGCCAGTGTGAGATGAATAATGAAACTTCCCTCGCTTTGCTCATTTTTTATTTAATGTGGAACTCCTTTGTTGCTCCCTGAAGCTTCACGGGAGCCAGTGTGCACGTACTACAGGTGTAACGAGAGGAGTCAAGCTCTCCATTTTATATATGCATGAATGTGGCCTTCAAGGTTAAACGATTATGACTGGCTATTTTTGTGGATTTATTGCCCACTGCTGCCTTTTACTATTGTTTGTTATTGTTGCATTACTTCAGCTGAGATGTTAGACCTACCCTTTTATATCTCAGGAGGTCAACTGATTCACACAGTAAGGTATGCCCCAAAATGCAGGCAGTTGTCTATGTTATATTGTCTTGCAAATTCAAGCAGCTCAAGGCCTTTGTTTAGGCTTCCATAGATCTTGCCAGAGGACTTTGACAGTGTTTTTTTTAGACATACAAGAAAGGTATTTATTGATAACCCGGCAAGATATTGATTGATGTAATATATCAATGCTAATAATATTAACTATTAGCCCTGATATCAATCTGGGATCACTCCGGTTGGAATCATTCAGGGAGAGGACACACTCTTGAAGCAGCATCCGCTGCTGATTGGATCAAGCACAGCCCAAATCCATTTAATACTTATGGGCTATACCGTCAGACCTGGGAAGCGAAGCCTGGTTGGTAACTGGATGTGAGACCGTTTGGTAACCCCAGGAAGCCTGGAGGAATGTAGTGAGTGAGTGGTTGGTGGTGATCGGAGGGACCTATGGTGCAGACTGGTAGCCTCACTTCCATCAGTCTACCCCAAGGCAGCTGTGGCTACAATAGCTTACCACCACTAACTATGGTGTGAATGAATAATGCACAAAATTGTTAAGCGATATTAAGCATCTGGAAAAGCGCTATATAACACTAATGCATTATTATTATTAATATTATTATTATTATTTAGTTTTGAAATAAGTTTTGCAGCATACATCCTGTTTTTTGTTGTCGCCATGTTGATAATTACTATTTAGTTTTGGTTTGGTTCCGAACAGTGAAGACAGGAACCGTTCAAAATGGATTCTCGTGTGTTTGTAAACTCACAGCTTGCAGGCAAGGTAACTGTAAGGGTAACATCCGTTGGGGCTGAACTAGGCACACGATCTCTGATTCAGATATTGCAGATATTCTTGTAATTTCACAGGTTTTAAAACTAGTATTTCCTCAAGAACAGGACATTTGTTGTTTTTCATTTCTGTATGAAGATAAAGTCGCAGCCTTTGAGCCTTTGTGTGGTGACACAGCCTCAGAACAACAGGACTTTAAAGACATCAGTAGTTTTTCATTTGTCACAAACAGCGGCTGGCCTGTTCTCTCCTGTTTTTGTTTGATTCATCTGGTGTTGCACTGAGTGCCCCAGGGACTGGCCCACCTCTGAATCACTGCCCCCCTCCCAAAGGTTAATAACCTAATGAAGAGTCAAGGGCATCTGTTTGAAATGTGCCACGGCTGAGTGTTGGGGACATGAAACAGGAGAGAAAGAGCCAGCCCCTGTATTGGATTTTGATTTAAGTAAGCAAAGGTCCTAACCGACTCTTTCAGGAGGGACTGTGAGAGCAGTGAAGCTTGAAGCGTTTGGATTTTTTTTTAATCATTATTTAGTCAAAGGGCAGGACTGTTGATCACTTATGTTTCTATCGTAAAGATTCAATAGTATGGAAACTGCAAAAACAGACAACATATCCAACATATCAGTTGCAAACCACATTCATGACTATAGTCCACTACTCGACTTCAGTCTCTGACTCCTCAATACACTGTCAGCCAATGATGTATAAAGCAGTGTATAATCGTCTCTCACATTTGGCTAAAGTCTGCATTGATCTTCTAATCGTTTGAAACCCTTCTAAGGGTGCAAATGATCCACCTGAAGACTGGTGGAAGCACCAAGTCATGGTAATAAGCAATTACATCCACAATTTGCCACATTAATTCACTTCGCCTATATTATGTATGGAGTATTGGTCAGCGCTGTGTCGGTCAATTAATTTCATTTTTTTAACTGTCATATGCACCCAAAAGACTAGGCATTAATGTTATATCCATGTCGAAAACATACTTGAATTATGTTTTGTTTCATTTACAGTAATGTGCTGTAAAGGAGGTACAACTTCATCATCATGTGAACAAAAATCTAAATATGAACCAAAGCAAATACTTTACTTATACTAAATACTACATACTACTAATATGTACCTTTTTCTGATTATGATTGTGAACCTAGTGGACGATCGAGATTGTTTAACATGTTAATTTTATTATAAACTGTATACTAGCTGTAACTAATTTGAATTGCTCGCCTGGAGCACTGTCGACCTCACCACGAACACTGTATGTTTCAATAATCCTGTATATTTAGTCTATGTCCCTCTTTCATTTGATAATGTGGAAATTGAAAGAGCATACAGGTATACTCCTGCATGCACCACTAATAAGGAGTGCCATACATATCACATTGTTGTAAATCAATCAAAATCTTCTTTATATTTTAAAGTCTCTACACCTCAACCTTGTTCTGATTGTTGTCAATTTTGCTTGCTCGCATGTGTGGCGTGTCTGACTGATTGTTTCTGGATGGTTTAACTCTCCACTTTGCTCCAGATGCTTTACTGGGAGGTACTTTCTGGACTTTATCTTTATTTTATTAAAAACAAATACTGAGACTAAGGTGCCCAAAGTAGTTTTAAAAGTCCAAATAAGCACAATAAAAGAAGGTACAAATTTAGACAGCGGCGCCGGGAGCCACCGTGAGAGTCTCGGGGGAAGATTGTGCTCATGTCTATTCCCATCTCTATCATTTTTCTTTCTCATTTGCCTTCCCTCTTTGTTTGCATGGCTTGTTTTCCATTGTTCTGACCTTTGACACGTTTTCTTCATACATTTGTTAACTCACAAATCGTCTGTCTGAAAAAACCTCTCAGATGTTTCTTCTGAAAACACATCACTATGACCTTTGGTATTTCCATCATATGCAATTTCCAGCAAGGGATGCATCCAATTTCAACGGTTATATGGAAAAAGACAAGCGCATACTAAGGCTGAAACAAACGCTTTGCTTTACCTTGCAGAGTTTTCTCCCATGTGTCAATGTCATGTCTTATATGCACATACATTGAGTTTATTTGAATATCTCTTCACGCGTATTTAAGTAATTCTACCCTGAACTCGCAAGTAGAAGAGTGGAATTAGTTTGGCACCCTTATGGTTTTAAAAGTAGCACTGTCAATCCATGAAAAATAATCCCATGTATGTCATAGTCAACTCACGATTAATGAATGAATCGCACATTTTACATGTGGCATATCAGTTTGTTATGACACAATGACGGCAAAGTTCCATGAAAATAGATTTGATTGCAAAATAGGTAAGAAATTATTTTGTCTGTATACATTGTTTCATTTAATTAATTGAGGATAATTCAGTGACATTAGTTGGGTACCAGCACACATTTTAACAGTCCATTCATCAGTGCACAAGACGAGTCAATGATGGGCCAAGGAGCCTGTTTTGATGACAATTACATTTATATATTACAAAATTACCAGCTTAACAAGGAAAACCGGGCTCTCTCTCTGCCAATAATAAGTGGAGCTCCAACCATGATGTCACCTCAACATAGCAACGCTGTCTTAAACTAATCCAAACTAACTGTATTCACCTTATTCCGCCCCTTTTTGCTTTGTCTCAGCACTTCCTTTGCATTGACACTTACGGTAGAGCGTGAAGTCCGTTCATTAAGTGGAGAACAAGTGGATTTTTGGCACTAAAATCTGATGTTTAATAGATTGATTTGTGTGAAATGTCCAATGTTCATTTGTACAAAAATGTCAACTCTGCACTGTTTCTCTGCGCTTTGTTGTCGTCTTGTGACTGATTTGACCTCGACTTCTTCAGTCCTATGTTAACTCATCAGAGAGAAGGGGCGGGCACAATTCATGGCAGCGCCCACGCGAACTTTCGGAATAAGGTGACCCTCATCCTAACCGTAAGGATAGTGGCGTTTTACAAACCAACCCCCCTTCGGAAACGGGCCGGGTTTTTTACTCAAATGTGAAAGAGACAGGAGCTGTAACGCCATTCCCCTTCCAATTTGCTTTTTTACTACAATGGGCGGAAGGCAGAAGTGAAGAACTTAAATTGCTCCCTAAATTTAAAAAAAATGATGCTGATTGCGTTTATGTGATAATAACGTGATATTTTTGACTGCGTCGATAAAAGCAAACATCCATGAGAACATGTGCTGTGAAAGTAGTTGTTGTCAGCATTAAAGCGATGATAAACGCCACGTTCTCACTTTCTGAAAGTTGAGAAACATGATTAAAAAACAATTATCATGAACTCTCGGTCTTGATATGAAAACAGGTTTGGGAACAGGAGTGTTAAATAAATAAATCATAGAATGGCCAGATTATTGTATTTCATACTCCAAGTATAAATGAGGGTTCTGTTTTTGCTTACTTACTTTAAGGGACATGAACATCAAAGCTCTTTCAGCAGACATGTTTTACTATTATCACACTATAAAGCATACTGATACTGACAAATGTATAAAATAGAGCAGAACTTCTCTTAGGTCAATGTGCTGCAGTAAAACCAAGCTAAATAGATCACTGCCTGGGAAACAGAAAACCTTTTTGCATGGCCATTCTTAATTGCAATGGGCAATTAAGAGTACATTTCAGAGGGAAGGGACAGCACACTATCCATCACACTGCTGGGATGCCCTATCAAGAGATTACTTGATAAGTTGCCCTGCCTAATCTGGTTAACATTGCAATTTTTCACATTTTAATGATTCATTCCCCAACAAAGTCCCATCTGAGGACTTCTTAATAGGGAAATCAGGTGCATTGATTGTGTTGAAATATGTTGTCTCTGCCTCATGGCGACAATTAAACTTGTTTTTGTTTTAACTTTGTTTGCTCGTATATTGGACCAGTGAATGATAATGTATAATTCAAGTGCTCTCAGCTTTTTTGTGCACTTTTACACAGAGTTATCTGCATTTACAGATAAACATCCAACTCAATCCAAGGCTTTTTCGGTTTAACCCCGAGTCCTATTTCAGCCACAGCAGATTTGGAGATTTTCCCTCCAACCTGCAGTCTCACTGTTAACCACCGACTGTGAACCAGGAGCTCTGGACATGGCGTAAATTGCATCAGATGCTATCATCAATCTCTATCTGTTGGCAGCATGTCTTATAAAGGTGCAGGGCCAAAAAGCTGTGTAGTGAGCTGGCGCAGCTATATCTCAGACACACAGGCGCCTTCACAAACTTCTGCGTGACAAGCCTGAAAGAGCACACTATGAGCTGAGAGACGCTTTAGAAAACAACGACAAGGAGGGGTTTTGGACGTTTCATATGTTCTGAAGCCAAGAACCTTCATGAAAGTGTTGTTTCTATCATATACGTTTAGTGACCTCTCATTTGAAGAGACCAATTGCAAATTTAAATCTACTTGCGTGCGTTGAAACAAGTGAAGAGACCAGTAGAGGGCAGCAGAGAGAGTCAGTGTTTCCTGAGTGGGAAGTTAGTGGAGAGGTGGTCAAAATGTTTTTTTTTTTATACTGCAGAATGTTTATTATGAGGGATTATTAATTCAACCCTACACTTTTTCTCCATGCGCACCATTTAAGCCTATTACATCCTCTTCTACTTAACAACTAATGCTCTTGTCTTTTATGTTAGGCTCTAGAGGGCTATTGGGTATCAGAAGCACTTTCCCTTTTTCCATCTGTGTTAAAAAAAAGAATTGCTTAAACAAGAATAACTTAAAAGTGCATCACTGAACCAAAACATTCACTAATGATCTTGATAATCTCTCTTGATGTTACACTGGCTTTGATGCATCTGATCGCTCTGTCCAACTCATCTGAATATAGGTTGACAGTGCAGACCCAGTTAGCGCTTAAGGGTCGCGCTGGAACAAGATAATTAATCATATTGTCCTTCATGTTATACCTAACTGTGAAACTACTTCCTAATTAGCTGTTGATATGAAGGCTGAAGGCTGTAGTGTGGAAAACCAAGACAGATTAACGACAAAGACTTTTAGCTTTTACTACAACAAAGTAAAAAAAAAAAAAAAAAGTTGAAATTTTTACCGAAGAAATTACATTGTACTTCTCTTTGGTCCTCGTGGCGGGGAGCAGACATTTCTTCAATACCACCTCCTAATGGTATTAAACTATATAAACTATTTTGAAACAAATTCCGAATGGAGACTTGACACCTCCCAAAAACAGCTTGTAAGCCTGGCTCCAAAGAGTTTTCTTTTTCTAATGATCACTGTGACCCATGTGACAACGTTGGGCAGGATATCATATTTCTAACCACGCTGGTTATTGTTCTGTGGAATTAAAAAGTTTAAGCCTGAGGCTTTGATTGACAGGCTCTGGACCCCTGTGGAGGCTCGTGGCCAGTCCACACATACCCTTTTCAGGAATATGCTCTGTACGAGGAGCAAGGTGCACCATCTTATTTTCACATAGGGACCATTACCATGAATGGGGCGTGTTGTATGACAGGACCACCGGATGACACCTATACCCATCTTCATCGGCAATACCCCACCCCCACCCCCAACTCACTCACGCCAAAGTTTGACACTGGTCAACACCCACTCCTCTTAGGCTTCTTTAAGCTCTGTTCTCTAGTCCACAGTGAGAGACAAGATGAGACAAAGTTGGAGACAGAGAAGAAGGGAGGAGGAGTTGAGAAGATGACAAGTTGAGATATTTTTTGGGCTGGTCAAACAATATCACTGATCCTGCTAGGAAGAAACTCCATGCTCTTCCTCTGTGTGAGTGAGATCCATCAGTCTGGTGACGCTAGAGCCAGCTTCGGGAGACCTGTGTGCTGGAGACCATCACCACGCAAAGCTGTCCACCACTGCGGTCTCCACTTGGCCTTTGTCTACCCTCCTCAGCAGCTCCAGAGCGTAAGACCCGCACATATCGACACCTGGCGTCATCGCTTAGGAAGTAATTAAGCCTCATCCCCTGAACATCAATTCTAGCAAATAAATCTAACAAGACTACAGTTTTGCTCTGCCTATTGTAATTGTATTTCCATTCTACCCATCTGGATAATTATACAATTACCTTTATTCTTGTTTGTGGAAAATGGAAAATGCAAGTTCCGCTTTGAGCTCTACGGTAGGTGTTTTCTTAAGAATTTCTGTATTAGACATAAATGGAGGGGCATGGCTCTTGATTTTTGAAGCCACACTTGAATTAGGGTCTAAATCTTTATCTGTTTTACAGACCAAGAGCAAGAGTTACTCAAATATATATGGCGAGTTTCACAGCGGTTGCCTTGCTCTTGTTGAAATGAGACTTAAGCATTTACTACAAGCTCCACACTGTTACCCCACATGGATCAATATCCAATCCCGTCTCCCTAGGCCTTCAGCTGCCCCCTCCCAGACTCCGGCACTTGTCCTCACATCTGTCACACCTCAGTGTCTGTGCACATGAAGAGACAGAAGAGTGAACACCCAAAACTCTCCCCAGATGGTTTCCCTATTGCATCGGAGACCTAAGGCATTCTCTATCTGATCTCCTAGCATTTTGAGACGAATGTTTGATTTTCAGAAGTAATTCCCCCTAGATTACTGGGACCCAGGTGGAACATTTAAAAAATGTGTATGACTTGGCTGTCTCAAGAACTTAGACATATTACAAGACGTAGAACAGAATGTACAAGAGGGCAAAACTACTGGCAGTAAAGAACGTAGAAAACTTACAAAAAGATAATGTTAGAACCGTGTATAAAAAGTATGTGTATAATGTTGTTACAAAGGAGTTGAAAATGACAAAAGGAGTTGAAATTGAAAACGCCTGTTCTGGAGATACATCAAAGCCCAGCATTAACACTTAAGTGGAACCCCTCCCCTGAAACCAGGAGGTACATTATTTACTGACAGTGTATCCAAGGCCAACACCCTGCTCAAGGACTTTGAATCAGTGTTCAAAGAAGATACATCTTTTATACCCAAGCTGAGTGGTAAACCTTACAACTGAACACCCGAATATGCATCAAGAAGGGGTGGAACCTTTGACCCCTTGACACCTGAATTTATTTCCAATTATATATAAAAAAAAATATCTGTGTTTTTAGGTTTAGGTTTATTAAACATTGACATAGCAGGAAAGATCAAAATGAATAACAACAGCAACAAAAGAAGAAAAAAAAAACATCTATTAAAGCAGTACTAAGTAACTCTTGCCACTAGAGGCCATAAGCGCAACTGCAGGTTACCCCCACAGGGACTACGAAAAAGATTTATTAAGGGTAAACACGTTACTTAGTACTGCTTTAAACAGATTTATAAAACAACATTAAAGCTTGTGGGATAAAAGGCATTTCATGTTTTTTTGTGTTGCTCTTCTTGACTGCATATGGTCTTCGGTGCCTGAACTGGTATCCAATGGAGGGGGTCTGAGTCATGAAGGTGTGCAGAGGAGAAGAACTGAACTTCAGGATATTCTGGAGGGTCTGCACTGTGGCCATGTCCCGCCGCTTTCAAGCTGAGGCTAAATTCTTGCAGGAAGAGGTATGTCGTGAATTAGCGACAGACGGCGTTAAGGGGTTAAACTAGGAAAAGCTTCAGTACCAGATAACATACCAGTATAGGGACTGGAGTTTCTCACTTACAGCAGTAATCACTGTTTTGTTCAGACGTATCTTGCAAGAAGGAGCGGTCATTAGAGGGTGGGCTGACTAAAAGGGGATTTTTACATTCCGTCTCAAACTGGTCAATTTCCCCTCACACACAAAGTAAGATCATTGAGTGCATTATATGCAAGCACATCTTTAAACACCTGTGGAAGCACATCTCGACAGCGTTCCAACATGGCTTTAGACACATGAGATGATGCAAAACTGTACCTCACTATTGACCATCTACCAGGCGTATGATAAAAATGATTAGACATTGGAGTTTTGGATTTATCTCGTGTAGCTAACACTGTTTTGCACCAAAGGGTATTTTGGAAGCTTTTACACAATGGCATCATAGGTCCCATCTACTCCTGATTAGCATCTTTCTTATGTACTGTCAAATAAATGAGACAAAGCTGATGAAGTAATGTGTTAATGTTTTACATTCTCTTCTGCTTTTGAAAATGAAGTCACTCATCCTGTACTTTTTGGCATGTTCTATGGAACGGGAAAACCTTTTGTTCTCCTTGCTACAAGCATGTATTGTTCTTATATTGTTTGCCCAGGATTCACAGAAGTTAGAATTGCAGGAGGATATGCAAGTTTTGCATCAGCGCTGACATGTGAGGACCAGCAGTACATGACCTTTTAATTAAAAGTCGTTTGCTTCAGGACGAAACACAAGATAAAATGTCTGCATCATAGCAATTTTATGTCATCAGCTTTTTATTCTTTTACATAGATGCCAAACTGTTACATTGTAGTGGACTGTGATGGTTACACAAAGTCTTCCAGATCAAAGGCAGATATTTGCACATCAGATTGTGTGGATCAATAATGATTAACATTAAGAATGTTTGTATGATCTTTTTATTTTGAGGCTCGATATACATTATGTTTCTTTAATCCTGCCTTCATGTATGTCAGTACACAGGAGTATTCAGCTTGATATTTCCCATGTTTTCATTCAATTGTGACTTCAGTGAATAGTATTTCAAACTGCGTTAGATGATGCATCCAAAAATACAAATGCAAAACACAAATAAATTCCAGAGTCATCTGTACAAACTCTGCATATTTCATTGTGTCTAAAGTTCAGTGCGGTCTCATGGCCAAGTCCATCCCAGCAACATGAGCGAGTGACAGCGGCAAACCACAACACTGCGACATTTAAATAAAAGATGATGCAATTCCAAGGAAACGCCACCACAGAAAATCTGATAACACAGAATAGCTTTTACCTCAGTTTCATAAAGAGTCGCACTTGAGCGGAGCATTATTTTTATCTTGTGTGCTACATTTCCAGGAAATTAAATATTCATGGAATGCATTCTTAATATTTACATACAATGTGTTTTTTCCTGTGAGTGAGCACTTTCAAGGGAAGCCTCTTCATCATAGAATACTTTCATTTAATTGTGCTGTTGAATTTATGGTTGTTACTCAGACTTTCAGTCAAATGAAATTATGTCAAATCATTTCTAAATATAGGCACCTCAGACATACAAATGTTTCATTCCTGTTCTCATTTTCTCATCATCAAACATGGATCTTATGTTTCTGTGCAAAAATGAATGCAAAACATGTCGAGTTCCCCAGCCCAGCAGCAGGAGGCAGTGACAGCTCACCTTTTTGCTGCACTCAGCTCTGCTTTATATTCTCCTTAATCCCAGAGGGCACTGTGAGCTCTGGAAGGACCTCTTCTCAAGTTTTTGGTCTTCATGCAAGGAAGGTTGCCACAAATCCATATACAAACACTACTATTACACAGAGTAGGATTTGTTGATTTTGATTGTTGCTGTTTTTATGGATAAATCCTGAGGACTGCAGACTGACATCCAATGCATATTGCCCCTGATGAATATTGCATGGACTAACTTAAACAGCCTGCCAGCCAACACCAGTGCTTAAAAAAATCACTGTGCAATGGTGAGGTAAATTATGCTCTAACTGCAGTGGCACTGTTTAATAATTTATTAGGAGCTTTTCAGAAAGTCCAAGCCTTCATATAGCTTCGGTGGGACTGCCTCTGATGCAGGGTTAGGGTAATAGTGCACGCAAGAACAGAAATAAGTGTGTTGATTAATGGCTAAAGTTAGTTTAACATTGTACAATATAGTCTCAACAAATGTTCGACACCTACACTGCATCGCAAATGCTTTGTTTTTATTTGGCAAGATTTTAGCTTCTGTATCTCAGAGGATAGTAGCGTGAAGGGGTCAGGAGCAGAGAGTCATTCATTGGGGAGGACAAGAACCCAAAGGCCGTGAGGGAGGCTTTGGACCAGAGCGAACATCACCCAGGCCCCATTCCATTGTGTTTTCATTTCCATGTCACATCGTGTCCTGTTTTGATCTAATCTTTAAGAGCACTGTGTGGAATAATGTGTGGGATGTTGCACCTGGGAGTTGTTTCATAAGGTTTAAATTACTACACCTCAAGTATAAGAAAAGACAGAGCATTAAAGAACTGTGTAAGCCATTATATTCTCTTGTTTTCAGAAGAAGGTATTTGCCTACACAATCCATTGCATTGTACAAACAGAAGAGTGTGGAGATGTCATTGGTGCAAATTTGGAGCCACGTATCTGTCCGTTAGACCCAGGGCAGCTCATAAAGAGTGGGCAACAGAATAAGGCAGTCTAAAGCGACTTGTATCTTGAAAGGCTTTATATAATGTATTGGCCTATATAAAGCATCACACATTTGTATTTAATGAATGTATTTGCATGTTTGGTATACACTCTCCCACTGCCGATAGCAACATGCGACAGAGCTGATTTGAATTCACATACCTGCACCACACTCTAACGCCCACAGTCTAACCATGCAAGAGCAAACCCTCACTATTTTGCATCGCGTAATTGTAAGTCAATTTTCCCAACTTCGTCAAGCGTAAAATGAGCTGCACACAGATAAGATGCAGAAGTGCATTGAAGCCTGTGCAGTATCTGTCTGCATCATTAGGTGTACAGTGCGAATCATGTCAAAATCCAACTGAGACGCTGTGACTCATGTATGTGTGTGATAATATTCTCTCAACGTATTCCCATTTGATAATATGCTGCTATTTAGTCCATCTCTGGTTCTCCAACTGACAAAGCTGCAGGAATTAATGGAAAAAATGGATTTCTAAACAGATGATTAAAGGCTGATGGAGCGTGGCCTGCATAAAGACATTAACAGATGTGGAAGAAACCAATAAATGACAAAAATGAATGAGTTGACACGGACTCAGTAAAATGTGTATGATATGTGAACGTAAATTCATGCTTTATTGTTGTTTGATGTTTTAATAGAATATCAAACACAGAATGTGCTTTGGGCAACATAGTTTTATCTAAAAATAAAACAAATCAGCAACTTCTAGCCACCTTTTAAAGGAGGGGTGTCCAAACTACGGCCCACGGGCCAACTGCGGCCTGCTACCCACTTTTAATTGGCCCGCTGCAAATTCTATGAATAAAATTGAATTTCTTTAATGGATTACCTTGTGGATAAGCATATTCAATTAAAAAGCATAGTTAACATTTTATTGAATTTGCTAACTTTAATACAATAAAGGTGAAGTTTCTGACCTCTACTGAGTGCGGCCCAGTTGTTTGTATATTTTTCTGTATGTAGCCCTGTCTCAGAGGCAGTGTTGGGTAATGTCACTTTTAAAAGTAACTTGTTAGTTAGCTCGTTACTCCTCTGGAAAAGTAGCTTGTTACGTTACTTTGTGACTTTATAATGAAGGTAACGTGTTAGAGTACTCATGCGTTACCCATAATAAACATCTATATATAGGCTTCATTTATCGATCACTGTTTTCCGATGAGGAATGCTCAATTTCACAAACTGAGCCGCCAAAAAAGCTAGCTCACATAATCCTAATTTTGCATATCGTCCAGACAACAATTTGGACATTATCGTCTAAACGATATATATGTCCCACCTCTAAGTGTAACGCGTTTCTTTGTAACTCATAACACCCAACACTGCTTAGAGGTTATTACAGCGTATTAAAAAACAACATATTAAGAGAAATCAGGATAACAGATAAATGGACTGAAATTGTAATTCAGTACAAGTGAGGAACAAAGTTTACTTTTATTGTTAGAGATTGGCTTATAACTTACAGTATACCTTTATACAATCATCTAATTTTGTACCTTTGTTTACTTTGACATTACTGTATTTTGAAATTTACAATAATAAAACGTGTTTATCAATGTCTACTTTGTAAAGATTTAAAAATGTGTATATTGTTTGCCCACAAGGTGTCTCTCAACCTTTTTTCTCCTTTTTTCAATTGAACTAATTCTTGCAAAACGTCTGTATCTCTTGTCTGCATCTCCATGTTTCCTTCACTCCAAATTCTGCCTGAGTGAAGTGGTCCCTCAGGTCGCCGGCGTCGCTGGGGTGCACATAATGAAGAAAGAATTGCCATATTTTGGCGCTGTTATATTCTCTGTCCAGACTACTGTGTCTCGAGCCAAATGGTCTCGAGGCATAACTGCTCCTGTCTGAAATTTTATCACTCAATAGAGCAGCCATCTGGCCCGTCTCCGAGGTGCAGCTACAGTCAACCAAAATAGCAGGCGTAGTAGAAAAGGTCAGGTGCATAGAATAGAGGCGTGCGTAAAATGCTTCTGGGATGGCGGTGCAGTAACATTGTGACAGATTTAGTGCAAGTCCATGCTGTCTGTAGGATTATCTGCGGGACACTACATGAGTTTTTTCTCTAAATGATGACTTTGCTGGCTGGATCCAATACCATTTCCTTTGTATAGTTACAGGTAATTGCTAGTAACATTGTGAAATAGCTTTGTGGAGTTGAAGCAGAAACTTTAAGCCAAATTAACAAAAGCATTATACACAGAAGGCTATGATTTTCAAGGTGAAGTTTCAAGGAAATGTTTAAATATATTTCTCAAACGTATCATGTAGGATATGTGACCCTAGATTGGACGTGAAGATGTTTTTGTTTACCTTTCTCTCATTTGTTTTTTGTTTTGTTCCTTATGGGTTCATTATGCAACGTATCTTTTTGACCTGGTAGTAACATAGCGGCTCTATGAGTGGTCAGCATGGAGCGTTTACTTTCCATCACAGTGGTCTCTTGGACGCTTCTATGACAATTTGTTCGGAAAGTTTTCACTGCTGACGGACCCTCTAACCAGAAAAAAACCTACAAAACAATTGATCCTGAAGCTTTGTAGCCACCACGATCGAAAGTACAAATACATTCAGCTGCTGGGTCACTACAATGTCAAATACATACAAATGTAACTTTTCTTTCCTCCCACATGAAATGCACCTTTAAGATCAGCCTCATCTAAAGGTCCTGTCAGAAAGCCAGCTAAATCTGGAAACAAAGCAAAAAAAAAAAAAAAAAAGCTGTAGTCTTGCAGCTGTTTTCCACATAGCACGTGCGTTCCAACCTTCACCCCAACACATTACACAGCCTCTCTCATGTACTTAGTGTAGTGTTTCCATTACAAGGAGCACTCTGTAGTAGGGAGCTACTACAACAATGTCAGGAAATCTGTGGTCAAATAACACCTTTTGATGGAGTTTAAGGAGACATTCAGGAGTGCCAAGCCAAAATTTTGATTAAAGAAGCAGCTAATGCCAACTGTGAAGTTTGGTAACATGGCTAAGTTTAATGCTAACTGCAGCTAATACTATCGATCGGCAAAATCCCTTCTTACAACCGCTGTGTGATGTTATGAAACATTAAAGGGATGTTTCAGGATTTTTGACATAGGGCCTTATTTCCTAGTTATCCAGAGCATTGCTGATTTCTGGAGATATTTTTTTTTGTAATTCATGCAGTTCTTATATTTGAAGAAATCACTTATAACGCCAGACTAACGATATAAATGTTTGTGTCGATAGAATAATTTTTGGAATATAACTGACCTTGCATCACATGAATGATCGCCGCTGCGTAGCTTATACAACCACGGAGCTGATGCTGTTTCAGAGGGCGATCTTCTCTGGCAAATCCGAAACGAACAGTCTGTTCACGTCGAGGTAGTGTCTGCACAGCTCCACTTTGGACCAGAGAGGAAGGTGGGTCCAAAATGGGAGCTGATCGACCCTGGTCTGGCACACTACATCAGGGCAGATGGCAGCCCCAAGCCTGCATAAATGAACTTCTGTTATTATTTTCAAAAGCAGTACTTTGACCATTACAATGTGCACATTTCAAAAGCTCCAGAGTACTAGAGACTTACTACCGTAGTAATGGCTTATGGGTTGTCTTGAATATGTTAAATAATTGCTGGTAAATAGCCTCTTAAAAAGGATTTGATTTGATGCAGCAGCACTAAGCCAAGGCCACGGAAAGCATCACAAATCTGCAGGCTGCGTGTTTTCCTGCATCACAAATCCCCATGATTACCTGCCTCTCCGCTGTTGTGTGAGAATGATTTGTCGGGGCTTGATCAAGAGGGCTCAGTCACTCAAAAATGAATCTATCCTGGGCTCTCTTCCCTCGAAAGCTGTGGAAAAACCCTGATCTATGGCGCTACGGCAGGAATTGACCCTCATCGGATAAACCGCTCCAAATTGCCAGGCTGATATATAGCGGGCCCTTGTTACCGTTCTGCCTCCCCCTTGTCAATTTTCCCTATTCCCCTCAAGGTCAGCTCCACGTGCCGTTGGACAGAGCAGCAGCACTCCTGCTCCAGCCTCTGGACACTTTGCTCCAATCACATCTGAGACGCACTAATGACTACAACGCCTTCCCACGGGGGCAAATGTTAGAGGGGCCACAACATGTTGACAACACAAAATGACTCCAAAACACACAACTGGTTTATAGACACTATACTCCTGTACACATTTAACTGTTAAAATGACTTGGAGGTGTTTACAGGGCATGTTCACACTGCAGGATGACACAAAAGGTGTGACAAATTACACAAATCAGAGTAACACTTTATGTTATGCTACCCTCGATACATTGTACCTGCCAAATTTAGTACACTGTAATGTGCTATGTAACAATGTGTAATATGGGTCATATTCACGATGGAATTATATGTGTTTGAAGTTTGGAGGCACTTAATGTAATCATAGCTGTCAAGTGTCCCGTTTTGGCCAGGAAACTGACGTATTTTGCCCCTCTTTCCTAAATCTCCCATATTATAATAAAATAATAAAAATAAAAATAAAATATTTCTCTGCCTCTCCAAACTGAATTCTGCCCCTCTGGAGGAATGTTGCATCGCTGTCTTGTGTCCCGTTTTGGCCGGAAAACTACCGTATTTTACCCCATATTGAAACATTTTTGCAGACTATGATTGTGGTGATGGGACGGCTCGTAGCGGGTGCCGGAAAAGGTATGTGAGACATAGTACCCAAAACTCTAACCCAACCTGAAGCCCTAACCCCAAGTGTCTTACGTCTTATTACATTATGTACCTCCAAAGTGCTAGTACACATTATTCCATTGTGTATGTACTACATAGGTACAAGTTACTACAGATTGTACTAAATTTTGTTGGGTACAATGTATCAAGGTACTGCAAAATAATGTGTAAGGCAAGGCAACTTTATCTGACCTGTGCTCAGACTGAACTGGCAGTGGACCCGCAACACAGGACTTAAAGATACTACTGATCAAAGGATGGGGACTAAAATAAAGAAAAACTCACAGTAACATGAATTTCTTGACAGTGGAAGAAAATGTGGCACTGTTTGGCTGCAACAATAGCATGTTTCCATCCCTTCACTTATTTGTGAGGAGTAGATTTTTATGTGAAAGCTAGAATGCGTAGTAATTCATGGTGGACAAACGCCTATAAATACTGCTGTGCATGAACAGGAAACAGCTCAAAAGGAACTTTGATGGCGGCTCATTTGATCAAGCCTCGCTGCAACTGTGCATTTATTGCAGGGGTTCTCACATCATTTCCTAAAATTTGTCTTGCCCCAACAATGGGACCCCTGTGATGTCGGAACATACATGCTTTATCTGTTTACACAGCAAAACGCTCTGCTGCCTCTTTTATGTTCCTACAATTACTGCTGCCCTTTAAAATCCACACAAAGACAACGAAAATGGATGAACTGAATAAATGTAATTTCACTTGATTATGTTTGCTTGATCACAGAGTTGGTGAATACATTATCTAGGATGAGACGGCTCTTTTAGATTTTCTGAATATGTAATGATAACACACTGGACATTGGAGCTGGAGGAAATCAGCTAAAACAGATAAGGCTGGAGCATAAAGACGGCAGAAAGAACCATAAAATAAAGTCAAAACTGTCTGTGAGAGTAAATACTACGCTGACAGAAAAGATAAAGGGAGAGAGGGATATTGTACATCCAATTACACAACGGAGATAATTTTTTACCCTCAAACTTGGCTGTAAATACTGTTAAAGTGGTGCCAGCCTGCAGTTAGCTTTGCCCGTTAGCCTGTTAGCTTCTTCTTCGTGATTCCATTAGTGTGTATTGGTGACTCCGACCCGGTGCAGGGAAAACTGCAATTGGTGGTTTTCTGGCCAGAGACAACGGGGGAGATGGCAGACCCCCCAATCATCCCATCAACACTTGTACTACCTCCAGAGGGTCTACGGAAAGGATATATTAAGGTTAACAAGTTACTCAAGTACTGCTTTAATTTTATTTGCAATATTGTGAGAATACATGCTGTTGTTATTTCAATGTAAGCGACATTTACATATGATTTGATTTACCAGAGACGGCAAGTCAAACTGTAAGAACATTACTTGCACTTCTCTGAGCAGAATAGAATACTTTGTTCTGAATTTTTGTCTGGTTACGGACCTCAAGTTTTATCATGCTGTGTCACAGGGAAATGTAAACGTTGCATAATATTACATTGATTACAGTGTAGGCGTATATAAGCTTTCTTGCTTCAGCCTAAGAATGTAAACTGCTCAATAAACTACATTAAACTTAACTAAACCAAAGACTGCAAGTTGCATCTTGACTTTAGTCTATATGCCTCACCAGCTGCAAACCTCACTGCATGTCGCTGGTTACTGTAGCTAAAATTGCAGGCAAAATCAATGCCGGTGTCACAATACATTGCATCATTGCTTCAGTTTTGTACGAAACATTTTATATAAAATAACTTGATCAATCAATTGATTGCTAATGTTTTGCTTGTATAAAGTATAATTAATTGTAATGAATGTCTGTATCATTTTATTCATTCATAACCAGGGCTATGATTGCATGTGTTTATTTTGCCTTTATTTAGCACAGAAGAGTAAGATCCATAATCTTGTAGTGTCCAGATAAACGTCAGGGAGCTGGTAGGGGCAGCACCAGGAGGGCAGTGAGGACACACAATACTTCATCACTTCATAATAAACGAATCAGAGCTCTATCTATCCTCAATTAGTGCTTTTCATACCACAGGGGATTTTTTTCTTCTTTTTTTTTGCAAGGGAATAATTTCCTGTGTTTCTGAGAAGCCATGTCCCCTGGTGTCTGACCTGACCGTAACCTGTTTTAGAAGTTTGCCTGGCTGGACTATCAATAGCATTGTGATTAGAGTAGCACCTCCTCTTTGAAGATACGGCTGTCAGCAGTCATCTGTGAAAATGTGTGGGCGCTTCTGTTGTGAAGGTGGACTGCAAAGTATGGGCCACCGCAAATGTATATGTCGTATGTTCCGTAAATACTAACAAAAAGTTCACCCTTTTGAATCAATAGCTCCAGCTAATTTTAGAGCCTTGCCATGCTTTTTAGGCCACATTATCTTGCATTATCATTCTTAACTAGCACAATGCCAATTCAAATTCCAATGCCAACAAATGCACTAATAGCGCACAGGACATCACGGCTTAAGGGGACGATATAGAGTTTAAAAATGTTAAAATGATGTATTTTCCTCCCCCTACATGTTTCAGCAATGTCCTAAGGTGTAGAATGAGCCCAGACCTATTCACCACAACTACCCCGAAAATCCTGCACTGTCAGGTGACAGTAGTGAGTATAACATGGCCAACTTGCATCTAGCCCCTTTAAATATATGGGGCCACATCTTGTGCCTGGTGCAAGGTGCACAAGCTCCAAACACAATGGTTATCAGCTGTTGCGCTATGTGCCTGCGCCACTTGCGAGAGGGCGTGGCTAACAAAAAGAGAAGAGGTCGACTAAGGTGTGGTTTATTACAAGCAGCACTGAGCACATTCATTTCCTCGTTTACATCACGCTGACTTGTGTTCTTTCTTAAGCATTATAGGCTCTCACAGGCCAAACTAACCTTTATTAATTAATTATGTTTGTGTCAGTTAAATGATATTGAAAATGAATTACATTTTGTGTTTTATTGTCCTTTGTATTATGAACCGAGAAGGCAATTATTTTGTAAACTGTCTGATCTTGCTGTACATTTGTTTGAAATCTCCGATGAGGAAAGGCTTAAGTTCTTGTTCAAGTATAAGCCATTTCATTTGTCTAAGTTTTTGTTAAGCGCTTGGCTTACGCGGAAGAGGACACTCTTTGTTTAATGTTTTTCCGACGTCTGCCTGCATTTTTGTGTCTTATAAGCCCATGCGGGCTGGGCACCTTTGGGTGCAAGACACCAAATAAGAAATAAACTAAACTAAACTAAACTATTAACCCCATCATGAGCTAAACAATGTTCGTGTCCCTGCCTACAGCCAGTTCCACTGTGGCACAGGTTGGCGCTCCCTCAGCCCTAATTGCTATATATTTTCTGATTTCCTAAACCACACTGATGCTTTTGAAGTGTCCCATTCATTGCGTATTTTATATATAGCCCTATTCCTCCACTACACACTGCAACCCATTTTGCCTCTGGATGATATCGCTCTGATATTGCACTACAAAAGAGTCATTTGCACGCACTTCTGCCTCATTATGATACATGATAAACTCCGCTTCTTGACAGAGACAGCAAGCATTGGCTAAGGGGGTGCGGCTTTTGCGAAAGGTCAATTGTTTTGCCAGAAAAGTTATGCAAATACAATAAGATGTGGAGTCCCAGGATATACTGTTTGAGGTGTTGTTTTTTCTTTCCTTACCCCGTGTCATGTCATTCTCTTCTTGTTTTTATAGATACTAACTCTGTCAAAATACAGTAATATTACTTTGTGATAATTTTGCTTTTCCCGAGATTCAAGAAGTTTTATTTTCTCACATGCAAGCCTGTTCCTTGGCTGAGCGCAGCGTGAAGTGTAGAGTATGAGGCTCTGTCAGGAAGTATACTTTGTAGCCGGATACATGTCAGTACAATGCAGTGCTTGAAGTAGCATATGGGCGTATGATCTGACTGTATGAAACACCAGTGGAATGGAGGGAGGGGGCCTGCAAACAACACAAAAGACCCAAACAAAGCTCACATGACCCAGGAATTTTATCAAACAAGCCTTTGGTGTTACACTTTTTGATCTCCTCTATTGTGCGACCCACTGACTTTCACATCGTAATTAATAATTTAAAGAATTACATCAACATACTCCATTTCTTCAATAGTGAAATTAAAGCAAAGAAGACCATTTGACTGGCTCGACATCTGGAGACGGGTCCCCGGGCGCCTCACACGTCTGCCCCCTGCTCCTGGCGGGTTGCCCCAGCAGCATTGAAGGTTAGCTCAAATGCAGAGGACAAATTTCGTAGTACAGTTGTTGTATAATGACAAATAAACCTTAACCTTAATAATCTGTGTTGTGTGTAAGTAATTTTTGACAGTTCCATGGCTTTAGAAATCCCACTGTGTGACTGACAACACTGGCAAAAGATAAAAGAAAAATATCACACTAAAGGCCTACACCCCATAACCGTGGCTTTGTGTGACGTTTTATCTTGCTCAGTCAGGAAAAATGTACAGCAGCTCAAGACAGGCTTAGACAATAATGTCAGTGAAGTCCTAAAGTTGAAATGCATCATACCTGGCACACATTAATACAATTCCACACAGCACACAGATAAGCAACATGTTTTTTTACTGCTTGACCTATAGTCAAATGGGTCCAAATCAGGATGTGTTACATCTGAGGTAGTGTTGCAGCAGCTGAAAGTGGATAAGTGCAGGAGATGTTTGTCTCTGCACTTAATTAGCATTGGCTACATTGTGCCCTAAACGTGACCTTCACATGAACCTGCACAACTTCAAAGTTGACCTCTGGGTGAATGTTACCCAGGCCAAAAGTGACAGCAGGAAATTTGACCCA
The DNA here is from genome assembly GCF_951799975.1 of Gobius niger. Taxonomy (NCBI): domain Eukaryota; kingdom Metazoa; phylum Chordata; class Actinopteri; order Gobiiformes; family Gobiidae; genus Gobius; species Gobius niger. The sequence goes on from NC_136871.1 coordinate 18,697,872, forward strand.
GCCATTTCTCCGAGGGCAGCGTGCACTTACGAAGTAAAGATATGCTTGTTTGTTTATTATTAGGTTGCACTCCTGAGATTGCTAATGGTCTTGTTTTATACAACACCTATCTGTATGATATCTGATTGTTAAAAATACAGTTTAGGCTCCAGCAAGGTTGCAAGTTCAAAAACATGTGAGGATTAACATAGGTCTGCAGCTTAGTATACTATGGAAGCCATACGTCCGACAGCTAAACTAATGGTTAAGCCGCCTAATCAGGTACAAGCTAGTTAACAGCATATTCTACATAATAATAATAATTAAATAAGAATCTCAGTAAGGAAATATAAACTGTATATAACATTAACACAGGTCCTTTTGTTGCGCAGTGGATTGTTAAACTCCTTTTTATATTATTACACCTGATTCAAGATTGGACCATATGTCTGTGGAAAATAAAGCTCACAAATATACAGTACACAAAAAGAACAAACATAGGTGCTTGCTTATTATTATTATTATTATTATTATTGGTTATTATTTTCAAGTAGCACAATTACTAGTTGAGCCCACGTGTACACAATAACCAATAAGAGCAGCATAAACAGTTACATGACATGCAATGGTTATGCCAAAGTTCAATGAGGGTGTTAGGTTGTGGCATAGCTTTGCCTACACAGAGAAATATGTCTGGTGTCAGATATTGTGCCTGGTCTATACGCTGTATTTAAAGGCCTGACTAAGCAGGTCTAAATGGCCGCACAGCCTTCTCCAGTGCACAAATATTTCAAAGGATTAGAGCAGTGCGGAGGGAACGATCAGGTCGACACGTAGGCCGCAGTCATCGGAGAGACACCCATTGTCCTGGACTCTTTGGGCGTACTCTGGGAAATGATGCTCCTGAACGTAATCCTGACTCTTTATTTTTGCATGATCTCTCAGGCAGACGTAGATCTACAGAGGCTTTACGTGTAACAGACATGGCCAGTACAATCATTTACGTAAGGGAAGTAATAGCCTGACACAAGCAAATGAACTATAAACAAATGAACAGTCCTTTACTGAAAGAATAGGTTTGGGTACCCGCAATGCAGAATCCTGGGATCCCGATCCAGATCTTGAGCTACGTGTTTGATCAGGACCAGTTGGAGCTGAAACATCAGAGAGAACTATAAATTAAACGAATGAAGGATAGTTACTCCGTTATGTCTTCAGATTCATTCAATTGTTGCAATCTCTTTTGACCAATAAGGGGAACATAAAACAACATAACAAAGACGTAAGCCACACAAAACGAAATACCCTTGAGCACACTTTCTTTTCTCAAGTGCTAATACAACTCTTCTATATTCCTCTGAGAATGAGGGGAAAGGCTCAACAACAGCTGACCTCAAAGTGTTCAAAATTTGTCTTTTGGGTACACAAAGCAGTACACAAACTTCACATAGTTTCAATACAAAGTAGTATTGATAAATTTCCCTGTAAAGGAAATGCATCTTATCTCCCAGAGTACAGACACAGCGCAATATCCTCTTGGTTTCTCATGAAGTTTTATGGCGAAATCACTCTTATTCTGTGTGCATGGGTAGAGCTCATGACAAAGGGGAGGGGAAAGAGTAGAGGGGCATGGCAATGGACTCTCCCACAGCCAATAAGAACTAGACTGACCCTTCTATTTAGTGTGGCAGTGCCCGGGAAACTGCTTAATCCTGACACTAAATGAACTTAACTTTCGAACTTGGCTCGCTGAACTTTGATTGAATCAGAATTTTGCGGCGCCACTGGCATCTTTCGGGGTGTCGCAGCAGATTTGGAGACACAGATCACTTCTTGGAATATCTACTGAGAAACATATGTTGTGATTTTTTTTTTTTTTCTTTTCATACATATTCAGAGATGCTCAGTCCAAACCAATGAAGTCTGCAGTGTGTTAGAGCAGACTGATTTGAAAGAGCTTGTGAGCCTGTTCCCTCTTTAAAGGTAAGATGCTTAACTTATGCTCAAAGACAAAAGTACTTTTTATTGGACTGGCATGACGTCTATTCAAAAATAATGATACTGTAAGCAGAGTTTATGATGAATTGGTTTGTCAGCGTCGAACAATGTATAATTTTTCTAGGCAAATAATCTAATATGTGCTTCTCATCCATAATTGATCAAGCGCAATACTGAATCTAATAAATGATGAAGGGTAGCTGGGGTCAAGAGTGGCTTAAAGCAGTGCATTGTAGGAAAATACACACAATTGGAAATGTAAATATGAGTAATTTGCTGAAGTCAGTTGCTTTTGAAAATGATCACCCAGCTCAAAATGCCATTCCTGCAAACTAGGGCAGCAATATTCCTCACATATTTGGAATTTGTTGTAAATGTTCTGCAGTTTAGATCTCTACATGTTCTTAAATTGTATTAGTTCATGTCATTTTTTTCAGCCCTTTCGCAATTGCACTACATACGGAAATATAAGCCACACATTTTATTTTTTTTTCATTGTAAAGGTTGCCAGCCAGAAATAACGTGATGTTACTATAAGTATCACAGTAAGGGTCCAGGGAGCACTAAGTTGGTTCAGATCCAGGATTGTAACCTTTTCAAAGTGTGGCTACGGTGCTTTCATTCCAATGCATTGTGCTAACATGTATGTCATCAGATGACACTGACGCTCACTTTAGCCTGCTCTATATAGGCCTTTGCAGACAGGGGCAGTTGGCCAGGGTTTCTTTTCCAATTTGTCTGCTTCTCCCAAACTCAAAGGACGGCCTCAGTTTGAAGCTACTTTTGTCTCCACTGAGTGACTTAACAACCGATCCTTTGTTAATATGACCCATTTATTCATCGCATAACATTAGTTTTTATCTTTGTCATGAACTCTGTCTGTCTTTACTAGACTGACATAGCCATTTGTCATTTGATTTTGATTTCATTTCTTACAAGTGGAAAAAACAGCTTTAGCTTCAAATTGAAAATAGTCTCTGTTGCCTTGACAGTACAATAAATCGTTATCAACTAAGGAAAAGGCTCCGATGTTCATAAATTGCTATTATCTCTAGAAAGCATGTTGGAAAACCAAGCTGGACTGTTGCTACCATCCTTTATTCCTTTTCAGTGTTTTGAACCTCCTTTGCAATATCCATTGAGCTTGTTTGTGAAGGCTCTCATTTGTCCAGGAAGTATTCAAGCTTCACAACGATCTATTGAGCTTGGTTTACCAGAGACACACTCAAATTTACACTTCGCAAAAGTGAAAAAATTCAACCTCAAAAGTGTGTTTACTGGAATGTCTTCATATGATCACAGCGAAATATTTTCCGCCTATTTAAAAAGGCACACATAGTTTTAATGTGCGTGACAACCACGCATATATTCTCACCTTCATTGTCTGGCGTGTTAGCAGAAATAACACGAGCTGCATATTTATAGTCGCAGAGAAGCCACTAACATCCCAGCTCAATAAGCAAAGTTCTTTAACACATTAAATATTCACCACTCGCTGCACAGCCCTGGCGTATGCAATAAGTTTTCAGAGCGCTAAGCCAATTCATCAACCAAAATCAAGTCCACTCCAAGTGCAAAACACTATATCATGCCCCTCTCTCAAGTGAAGCCCTGAGTTATCAGAGAACTTGGATTTGTGGCCCGATCTCCCCGGGGGAGATAATTTGAAAGAACATTATGTATGTGGCCAAATCTGGATCGGGATATGCATCTATCTACGCGAGCAGCAAATGAGAAATTGCTTGATAGAACAAATACACACAACTTTTTAACCTATCGCCTTCTTTTCTTAAACAGGCCTTCACATTGCTATCTGTGTCCAAGAAGAGATTGTGAAAGAAGATGCCCGTTGCCCCTGGTGGTCCGATGGGCTACACCCCACCCGAGGGAGGATGGGGATGGATGGTGGTCGTCGGTGCCTTCATTTCCATTGGCTTCTCGTACGCCTTCCCCAAGTCCATCACTGTCTTCTTTAAAGAGATTGAAGTGATTTTCAACGTGAGCAGCAGTCAGGTGTCATGGATCTCCTCAATCATGCTCGCCGTCATGTATGGTGGAGGTGAGTGATGACACAAATATAGAACACATTTCTTCTTGGGGAGTTATTCAAAGAAAAAGGTGGGTGAAGTGATTTCGCTAAGAACACAACAACAGGAGACCAGAGCAGAAATAACTACCTGCAGACTTGAGGATTGGTCTCTCTGCCCTCTGCCCCTTCATGTGGGTCGTTTAGGTACTGGCCACAGCATCCTAAAACCACACACAATATTTTGTTTTTAAGAACATAGCCAAATGATAGCTGTGATGAAAATGTTCTCTAGCTGCAGATTACTGGTTAATTCTTGTTTGGCTTCATGCTTGTCTCTTCACCTTTAGTGGACAAACTGTTATGACCGATCAGTTTATGCAAGGACATGGCATTTAGCACGTCTGGGAGCGGGAGTCTATTACTGCCCACTGTGAAGGTTGAGGTAAGCCTTATGCTCAGATATCCAATAGTCTGCAAATTTGGAGCAACTCAATGTCTAATTAATGTCTTTATACTGACAGTGATACATTATCTGTCCTCTACAATGGCTACTTGTTCTTCCTCGTATTCTGAGAGACCCCTCGGGAGGCTTCAGATGAGATGGCTCAGAGACAGTGTAATGCCATACAGGTTAGCCCAGTTGGGTGATGATAAGGCTTCATTCATGAGCAAAGTGTTTATCACAAAGTGGCTCTTCAGTGTTTTGTCCAAGTGTCGAAAAGTACATTTACTTTGCCCCTCTTGCTGTAAAACAAGGATATGAACATCATACAAACAAAACTGCTGCACAGGGGAACAGCTTCATGTGTTCATCAATTACCTCTAGCTTCATTCCACAATGAGAACATGTGCTTGCAAACATCTTTTAGACTATTTAGATTTTTATGTATTTATGGGATAACTTACTTTAGCGACTGTGAGAATGTGATTTATATTATTTACGTGGGAACAATCTTGTATTGTCAAGCTTAGTTTTCGTAAAAGAAGTTGCTCTTGTTTCATTTCAATTTAAAAAACTATTGAAAACTGTTCTACTCAAATCGATCATCTGTATTGCAAAACTGTAAAGGACGCACTTGCACACTATAACATACATTGGCCACACTGCTAAACCTCTTAAGACTAAGAGTGCATGGTAAGAACGTGATCATTACAATGCAGTTAAGCCCTGATTACAGTTCAGCGGAAGCACTGCACTTTCCATCTGCAAATCAATGCAACCTATTGTTCAGCGACACATATCCCTCACCTTCAGCTGCCATGCTGCATGTACACACTAAAGACATGCAAAACTGTCAATTCAACTTCTTCAGTTGGTTTGTTACATTTGGTGTTCTTCTCAGTCTTGCATTCCTCCGAAAATGCAATCTAAATGACTTAGCACCTATAGTGCTACGTTAATTAAACGCAAACAGTTCAGTGTTCATTTGGACAGACTCAAGCAAGCCTTGCATGGTGATTAGCAAGCACGGGGGAAATAAGTGAGTGCAATGGGAGAGGATGGCAGTATATTTCTTCTGTAGGTTTGACATTCACCGCACACTGTCAGGTAATGTCTATTAACAAGCCTCTCGTCTTTCATTTTTTCATTCATTATGCTCATAATATTGTACATTGGTTCATCTTCAACCCTTTTATCTAAAGGAACTCTCTCTGCAACGTGAAAGGAAAGAACTCATTGTCAGTGCAGAGACTTGCTGCATTACAATTTAAAAGCCCTTTGTCTCGCTCCATACTAGCAAATGAGTCTGGACAAGCCCTAAACAAAAACTGTCAGTTTCCATTTAGTTTTATTGGACGGTGCAGAGATTTGGCAGCGAGGCAAGAATGTCTTCAGTGAGGATCCCCAAACTTATTTAGGCGAATTGTTGTAGGCCATAGACAAGGATTATATTTGTCATCTTTGCAAAGTCATGGTGATTTTCCAATGTTTCCAATGAAATTATTTCTTAAATTATCAGTCGATCTTTTCTTCTTCTTTCTTTTTTTCTACTTGATTTCTGTATAAAGATCAAAATAACTTTTGTAACCCAATGCAAATTCCAAACAAACGCCAATGATTTTACTAATAACCATTTAGTGCTAATTATTCAAAAGAACTGAAAATAAGCCAGTTACCAATTGTAGTTTTATTAAGGTCTGAACCAAATACTCACTTTTTCAGAAATATTATAATCTACTGCAGTGCAGCACTGACATGTATGTTAGCAGGAAAGGTAAGTCACTTGAATGACAATTGCGCCCTCTAGTGGATGAATGGAGTAATGTTTAAGTAAGGTTTTTATTTATCTTTTATTCAGCATGATGTCTCCAATACAGTCTGTTATTTTTGTTTTCAGGTCCACTCAGCAGTATCCTGGTTAATAAATATGGGAGTCGTCCTGTTATGATGGCTGGGGGATGCTTGTCTGGACTGGGCCTTATTGCTGCTTCCTTTTGCAATTCCGTGGAGGCTCTGTACTTTTGTATTGGTGTCGTTGGAGGTACTATTTGGGATTTTTTCAAGTTAAAACAAAAAAGCGTTTAATAAAGTTGTTTAACCTCTTACCCCCTCACCTTAACCCAGTGCATTTTCTCCAGTTCGGCTTAAACCAAATTTTAAAGCTTCTCGACTGGAGGGCAACAGTGTGGTGCCTCATTAGAAAGACCTACAAAACTGATCAAAACTGAACTTTTTCCTTGTGTTGTTGCCGTCACTTTTTTCACGTTCTTTTTCATCTTAGTTTTTGTCCATTTTTTTCTCACTTTTAACGCTTTTTTGTCACTTTTTTGCTGTGTTTTTGTCACATTTTTTTTATTTTTTGTTGCTCTTTTGCTACTTATGTTGTTGCTCTTTTGTAGCTTTTTGTCACTTTTTCCACATTTTTTATCGCTCTTTTGTTGCCTTTTTGTGGCTTTTTTGCACTTTCATCGCTTTTTTTGGTCACATTTTTGTCACTTTTTTTGCTAAACTCTCATTGCGGCACTATTGCATTTTCATCCTCGTTTTCTTCTCGTTTTTGTTGCTTTTTTTCCCAGAAGCTTTTAGATTTGGGTATTGCCTAACTAGAAAAAATGTGAAAAAAGGTGTTAAGCAGCTAATTTGCAAAATTGGTTCAGATTAACAGACAATTTGAAGATTTTGTACAAAAATGTTATATTATTTGCTAACTTATGATGATATTTTTTAGGTTTGGGCCTTGCATTCAATCTGAACCCTGCTCTCACTATGATTGGGAAGTACTTCTACAAGAGACGGCCTATCGCTAATGGACTTGCTATGGCTGGCAGCCCGGTCTTCCTCTCCACTTTGGCCCCTATAAACACATGGTTCTTTGACAAGTTTGGATGGAGGGGGAGCTTCTTGATTCTGGGTGGTCTTCTCTTCAATTGCTGTGTTGCCGGTGCCCTTATGCGCCCTATTGGACCCAAACCCACACCTCCAGAGAAGACCAGCGAGAGGCGCACCTGCATGCAGAGAGTTAACAGCTTCATTGACTTATCCTTGTTCAAACACAGGGGGTTCCTGCTCTACATCATGGGCAATGTCATCATGTTTTTTGGCCTTTTTACCCCCCTTGTGTTTCTCAGTAATTATGCAAAGAGTATCCACATCCCGAAAGAAAAGGCTGCCTTCCTGCTGTCTACTTTGGCTTTTGTGGACATGGTGGCAAGGCCGTCTATGGGTATGTTAGCCAACACCAAGTGGATCCGCCCCAGAGTGCAGTACTTCTTCGCCGCCTCAGTGCTGTACAATGGAGTGTGCCATCTCTGCGCACCCATATCGACAGACTACAAAGGTTTCATTATTTATTCAATGTTCTTTGGCTTTGCCTTTGGATGGCTGAGTGCTGTTTTGTTTGAGACCCTCATGGACTTGGTAGGGACACAGCGTTTCTCCAGTGCCGTCGGGCTGGTCACCATTATTGAGTGTGGTCCTGTGCTGCTCGGGCCCCCACTGCTTGGTAAGTATTCACCACGGGCGTCTTGGGGGTAAAGGGTATTGTTTATCCCAGGTACACCTCTGGTAGCCACATTATGAAAGCTTGCTGACCCTACGCAAAAGTCTTTTAAAGTTTTTTTTTTAAGCCATTAAAAGCTTTCTATTCAATACACATTTTAGGAAGTTGTAAAAGGAGTAAAAAATAATTTACCATGTATTTAGCAAGTATGGCAAGTATGTAAGGCATTGATGGTGCAACAGATGGTAGAGTAGGTCTTCTTATTGCCGGTTTGAATCTCGGCCCAGGCAGGTGCACAATGTTATTATGTCCTTGGCAAGACATTTCACATATCCTGCCTACTGTATGAATAAGAGAGTGAATGGGCTCCACGGTAGCGTATCGGTTAGCGCTTGTGCTTCACAACTAGAAGGTCCTGGGTTCGATTCCCACCTGGACGGGGCCTTTCTGTGTGGAGTTTGCATGTTCTCCCCATGTCTGCGTAGGTTTCCTCCGGTACTCCAGTTTCCCCCTCCACTAAAAGCATGTACAATAGGCCCGGATAGATGTGAGTGTGTTTGAGAGTAGTAGTGTGAGACAGCGGATGCAAATTAGCTCATGGTAACAATCTGGAATGGTGTGTTTACATGCATGAGTCATTAACATTCACTGACCTAAACAAATTAATTAATCAAAATAAATAAATGGGTAAGTGGTTCCTTGATGTAAAGAGGTTTGAGTGCTGAATATATTTCCCTATAATGATGACTAATTTAGTGCCCAGATTGACTTTAAAACTCAATCACCTAATAGTTCAGGATTGAGTGACTGTTGGGCAATCTCTCTCTCTCTCTCTATGAAGGCATTCATCCTGAGCACAATGTATGTACAACATTTTAAGACGCTGTACCTAACAACACCTAAGCTTGTGTCTCTCTTTTCTTCCAGGGAAGTTCAAAGACATCTATGGCGATTATAGGTACACATACCAGATCTGTGGAATCCTCCTGGTTGTATCCAGTGTTTTCCTATTCGTAGGAATGGGTCTCAACTATCACCTGCTGGACAAAGAGAAAAAAGAGGAGGAACGATTAGCTAGGGTTGGGGGCAGTAGGAAGTCGAGGACAGAGGAGATAGAAGCCAGAAATATAGAAGAGGCAACTACTTAATGCTCTTGACTGCTCTAGACTTAGACAGTGGTTCCCAACCTCTTTTCCTTGAAGATAAGATAAGCCTTTATTGATCTCACAATGGAGAAATTCACTTGGTACATTCAGAAACACAGTGTGCAGGATAGACCGGAAATGTGCAAACAACTAAATAATAAATAGATCTTTTATACAATGACAACCACAAACTTTAAGGTGGCAAAAAGTATAAACAGTGAAAATAAATTAACAGACTATAACAACAAATGTTAGTATTAGCAGTGCAGGTTTACAGTCATAGTGTGAGTGGTTGATAAAGTGACGTAGATACAGAGATTATTGCATGTATTGTTGCAAAGGGGTTATTGCACATGTTACTTTATAGTAGTATACAGTCTGACAGCAGTGGAGATGAAGGACCTGTTCAAGGACCTCTTCCACTGAAAGAGCTGCTCAGCTCCTCTATAGTCCCGTGCAGTGTGTGGGCTGTGCTGCCCTTGATGGAAGTGAGCTTGGCTCCCCTGTCACTCACCTCCTTCACAGAGCCCCCCCCCCCAATACCCACTGTAGTCGGGCCGGACCACCCTAGTACAAAACTATGGCCTCCACAAATGTATCAAAACATGAAAATAATTGCTAAGAAATATACATATGTAAAAAAAAAACATTTAGGTGTGTTTAATGCACCCATTGTCCATCCTCAGTCCTATTTCATCATTTTTAACCATATCATTTGCTCAATAATATGGCTTATGACCTGACCCTCGGACAAAGCTAAGCTCTGGCTCCCACTGCTATCCCAGGCGCCCCCCGTGGGGAGGCCCGCTTGCCTGGTTGGGAACCACTGGACTAGGACACAAATCCTTATATAAAGCTATAAACATTATTTTAAAACACCTGTTCACTTTTTTCACTTTTTGTGTAAGTATACTGCACTTCTGCACTCGACATGAGCTCAAATAAAGCTCGATAATGTTTTGTTTTTTCTGATATGGTGCCATTTTAGGCATTGTCTTTTATCTGTACTGTAAAAATCTGTTACATTAAATACGTTTGTGAGTCCACTTCTTCTCTTAATGAGGTGATATGTTCAATGATTTTCTTGCAGCACTTGGTCTACATTAGCCCACAACACCATCTTTGTTGATCTACAAGCACCAGTGCAGATTCTTGATCTAGTTACATGGGCAACTGAATTATGTCATATTGATGGCTCATTGTGTTATTGTGTTAAGTCATAGGAAAAGGCATCAATTAAAAACAATTTTGAGATGAACAAGTGTGTTCTAGTTTGTTCAAAAACTCAACAATATTTTTAATCTTTTGTCTTTGCAAGGATCAAGGTCTAGGTCTAGGCTACAGCTAGAGCATGCTTTTTACTTTAATAATCTCTTCATAAATATTGAAGTTTTAACAATATATAAGAATTTTTGCGCAACGAAAAGGGAGTACCTATTGATGGGCGCTATTGTTTTGCGGGAAGGCATGCACCATACACATCTGGACCAGTGCAAAGTCTGGATCTATAATAATATGCGTAAAGTCTGGCGCGGGCGGTTACGGTCAACTCTCCAGCTACGTCACTACGCACGTCATGATCGTGGCGCGTGCATCTGTCAGTTGCAAGACCGGAGGCTGAAACCGTGTTGTAACGGAAACTTCAACTGGCCGCATCAAAAAACTCTTCGTCAAAAGTTTTATTAATGCTATATGTAAGTACTAGCTGTCTGCATAAACATTGTTCGTTCATGACGTGTACTTATGTTTATTCCCTCTTCATTCATTTTCGTGCTGGAAAGAATTTGCTAGCTAACCTTAACAGTCAAGGGCTGTTTAATATTTAGTGGAGCAGGCGGGTTTAAACCATAGACATTTTTTCTATTTCATTATATTTTTTTTCTATGGGTTAAACTACCAACCTATTTTTAACAAAAAACAACATTACCTATAGTGAGTTCCGAGACGCATCGTGGAGGAGGATGGACCGAGAAAGAGGGTTTAGCTTCAAACTCCTGGTGCCGCCCCGGGTCAGCCATGGTCAGGTTTCCGCTGTGAGACCCCAGGAAGTCATCGATAACCGGGCAGACTTCCTGACTCCCATGCAACAGGTGTGTAATGTAAAAAATACCAGGGAGTGACAAAAGTACAGTTTACTGCATGTAATATGCAATGAATTCAATAATATTTTATAATAATCTTGATCCCCATCACAGGGCTTCACTAAATGTTTTAATAAGGAACAGGTGCATGTTTCTAACAAAAACATACTTGCTCCAGCCAAAACAAAACGGCAAGGTATTGTCACACTTATTTTATTTTAAGTTTTTTTTTAACAAGATTAAATTAACTGTACACACGTCATTCTTACCTTTTAAGACTGTGTGAAGATGAAAGTTGTTTCTCCAATGGAAAAGGAGGTGGTAATATTTTTGTACAACAACTCAGATGATCTGTATTATGATGTATTATGATTTTTTCTCCATTTTTGTTTCTTCCTTTCATTGTTGATACGATAGAATGACTATAATGGACAACTTTACACTAAGTTGTTTGATGAGGTTGAGAAAATAAAATTCTGGAAAGTCAAAACAGATTCTGACTCAGTGGAAAAGGAGAGGAGGCTCTATGAAAACAAAAGAACAATCGAAACACAGCGCAAAGCCATTCAAGAACTGCAGGTTCAGTATATGTTTACAACGTTTCCCTCACCTGTGTCACGAATATGCCATCTCTCTGATTATGATCATGTTGCAGTTTGGCAATGAAAGTCTGAGCATTAAGCTGGAGGAGCAGATCAGTGAAAATGATGAGCTAAGAAACAGGTACCGTGAGAGAATTTTTCAAATGTCCAAATTCATTTCAAAATGCAAACTAAAACACTTTTTTCCCCCAGAAATAATGCAACGAGAAACTTGTGCAATATTCTGAAAGACACATTTGAACGTTCTGTTGAGAAAATGCATTTATGTAAGTAAACATTTATTTGAACATTCAAAATAACATTATATTCTAAACTAACAACACAATACTTAGTTGAGTGCGAGAGGGAGGAGACTCAGCATTTTCTACTGGAATACCAGGACACTCTCCAGGTAGCAACAAACAAACCAATGGAATCTGAAAGATGCTCTGGAGTGTACTTTTATCAATAATCTGTTTTCTTGATGAAGAAACAAACTGAAGCGTTTGAAGCTCTACATTTCAAAGCAGAAGCCAATAATGAAGAACTGCTGAAAGGCATGTGCGGCCTTGATTTGTTGTTAATCCTTCATATAGTGTGGAGGCTGAGTCACTCTCAACGATATGTCTTTTCAGCCAAAGAAGTGCTGATGCAGGTGGAAGATCTGAAAAACAAATTCCAACAAGAATGCAACATAAAGGAGAAAGAGGTTGACACTTTTCAAACTATAATCATGAAAAGACACTCATTTTGATGGTATGTTTACGCACAGGTTGAAGACCTTCAAACTAAGCTGAGAGACAATGACAATAAACTGAACAACATCTCGCTTGACCTCCAAGAAACCAAAGTGCAGTGCAGAATGCTCCAAGAGGAAATAGGCAAGAGTTTTTTCTTTCACACATTTCCTTTTCACGTTTAGTGTCTCATCAAATTTGAATTACCTTTTATATCGTCAACAGATCAAAAGAGCGATCACCTCAAAAGTTCGAGAGCTGAATGTGATTCCCTTTGTCAAAAACTGCAAGAAGCAGAACAACGCTGCAGAGAGACAGAGGTGACTTGTCTACATTTATTCCATATATTCAAGACTTTTGAAGCTCACAAACATTTTAAACTTTCTCCTCAACAGCAAGCTATGGCTGCTCTGGTTGCAAAGAATGAAGAAGCTGCAGGAATCATCCAAAGCAAGGACTTGAACTTGCATGAGCTGAGCAAAGACAAAACCGAGCTGACAGAAAAGCTTGTGCAAATAGAACAGACCGTGGACGAGCTGAAGAAGTCGCTGGCTGCAGAGACACAGAAGTAGACCTTTTTTTCTTCACTCTTCCTTCATATAATAATTTTATCAACTCTCAAATCTTCACTTATTTATTGACAGGGCTCATGAACTGAAGGATAGAGTTACAACCAACTTGGCAGAACTTGAAAAGACAAAGAGCGATCTGGGTAATTCTGATGTTGAACAATGAGCAGGCACGTGGGATTCTTTTGTCTATGTTTCTACTCTTGTGTATAGGAGAGATGAGAAAACTGGGTGCTAAGAAGGAGGAGCAGATCAGCATTCTAATGGAACAACTGGTAAAGCCTGATAATCTATACACTTTTTAAGAGGCTGAATAATACAGTGCCGTTTCTATTTTTATCCACAGGATGTAAAAACCGAATCCATGAAGGCTTTGAATAGTGAGATGATCGTCATCAGTGGAAGAGCAGAGGAACTGACATCCGAGCTCTTGAACAAAACTGAGGAAGCCCAACAACTGAAGGTGATTTTACAATACGTTGGATAGATGTCATAGAAGTAATGTTCTCTTTAACTTCTGGTTGTTACAGGAGGCTTGTGACAATGCTGAAAAGGGTTTAGACGAGCTCAAAGCCAAGTCCACCCTTGCTCAGGCTAGTCTTACATACAGATAGCTTTACATGGCAGTCAATTCAGAAAAAAAAACAAAAACACAATGGATAAATCGCCTTTTTTTTCCTGGTAGGTTCATATTGATGAGCTTCAAACACATTTGACCAATGAAAAAAAGAAAAACGAGGAAAAGACTTCAGAGGCGTTTCAGTTACAAACAGAGATCACACAGTTCAGGTCAGTTGACAAGTATGAAATACGCTTACTACCCTTTACACAACTGTTTTTAATGTATTTTAATTTGTGATATTTTGCAGATGTGCATATGAAAAACTTTTGTTTGACTTTAATGAGCTGCAGTCTGTGAAGTCGGCCCTTGAACAAAAGCTTGAAAGTCGCTGCATTTCTGCTCAAACTGTTGAAGAGAATATAAAGGTCTGAAACACACAATGTATTAAATAAAATGTGCCTTTACTGCGCTTTTGCAACAATAGACTTAAACTGTTTCAGATGAGCGAAGAAAAGGCTCAAAAGCTAATAGACAAAATGGAGACAATTGAAAATGAAAATCATCAGTTACGGTCAGTTTTGTTTAATCAGCCAAATCAATTTGTATCAATGCTGCAAAACGTTAAAATAAACATATATATTAAAAGAAAATTGTACATTCTACTCCTCAGGTGTGAACTGGACTCCCACAAGAGCACGCTTTACAATAGGTGTCAGGAAATGGAGACTTTGAAAAAGAACCTGGAGGAAAATGTAGTGGCTCCTTGAAACTTCGACTATTACTAATAAGACTAATATTCACCACAAATTAGAACTATTTTGCTGCTCATTTTAGGTGGAGAACATGCAGGATGAAATTTCAAAAAAGGAAAAAAGAATCAGAAGTACTGAAGCCAAGGTACAATCAGTTACAAACAGACAATAAAGCTTCTTCACAGGGATGAGTTTATTGGCACATTCCTCACCTGTCAGGGTCACAGAAATGTGAGAAAAAGTGCCTGAGATGTCTGAATGTACAATATACTACAGGAGGACCAAACTAATTCCATCCCTCTTTTACAAAAAAAATAAAAATAATCTGGTATAGTGCCTTTAATACTAATTATCATTTATTTTCTTCATGTAGAATAAAGCTCTGAAAAAGCAAGCAACGAAAGAGGCTGTCAAGTCCACTGAACTTCTTAATGCAGTATGGATCCTAATACTACATTAAATGTATTTTAAAGTACTGGATGGGCTGTTTATGTATATATATTTTTTGTAGATCAACAATCTCCAAGAGGAAAACCAGAACCTCAAAAGAATGCATGAAGAGGAGAGTAAGAAATTACTTCAGGATAAGTACAACATGTCAGCCGCTGCCAAAGAGCTTGAGATTGAGGTAAAAACAAAAATAACGGTTTCTCTCTGATCTTTGATGGTTACAATTATCAAATCACAGACTGCATGAATTTTGGACATTTAACATCTATAATGAAATATTCTGCTCCAGAATGCTATGCTCACAATCACAATTCTCTATCAAAAGATCACACTATGATATTGTTCCAAATCATGCAGCCATACTTAATTGTTAACGACTTACCATTGACACAAAGGTTCAAAAGCTGAAATTAGAGGCAGAAGAGGCCGTCAGATGCCAAGAAGATGCTGAAATAAAATGCCAGAACAAGATTGCTGATATGGTCACGCTGATGGAAAAACACAAGGTATGGCCATTGGGATGTCTTTACTGCAAACTGTATTAGGTGATGTTTGTGCCCAATTTACTTAATTTTCAAACTATTCCAACTAGAACCAGTATGATCGCATGGTTCAAGAAAAAGATGCCGAACTTGAAGTGAAAAAGGAAAAGGAGATGAAAGCTGTTGTTCAAGGAAAATCATTGGTATTTCAACCTCAGTAATATTAGTGTAATATTTGGCACAAGTGTGATATATGTTTTTGCTTTTATATATGATTTAGAAGCAGGAAGTCTCAAAGCAAAAGAAAGAGAATGATTCTTTGAAGAAGGAGCTAAAAGAACACATGAAAGAGAAGGCATTCTAATTGTCTACATCCCAGTGTTGTCATTTACCAGGAAACAGTATCTAAAGGTGTAATTACTTTGTAGGAAAAACTGCTGGAAGAACTCATCAATCTTAAGAATGAAAAGAGAAACAGCCAGACGCCTAGAGAAAACAAGCAGGTAAATGTTTTTTGCGGCAAAAACAAACTATTATCTCAAAAATCCATCATCTTAATCTTCTTTTTAGCTTCCCATTAGTGATGATAAAAAGGAAGAAGTTTTAAAAACCCCTGTGGAAAGCCTTTTGAAACTGTACAGATTTGACTTCTCCAAGGCCGTTAAAACCCCCTCTTCAACCAAAGAGGAGTGGGCTGCCAATACTTATGTAAGCTCCCTGTTTATTTTTTAATTGATATAATTTACTATTTTTATAATGCAGTGCTATACAGTTGTTGTATCTGTATTTATAATCAATATGTTCTTTTAATGTGGAAGACACAAGAATCAGCGAGCACCGCAGTCCGGACTTCATGTCGTACAACTCCAAAGAGCATGGTACACACCCCTCCGTCATAACAATCCAGTGTCTGTAGTTCAGTAGTTACTGATTAACACTTTACTTTTACAGGGTAATCACAGTGAGAATGTGAAAACGCCAAAAAGTACAGCAAGCAGATCAGCGTCAAAGATTAAAGTAATATAAACATTCGATCATGTAAAATGACTGCATACTTTCAATTTAATTTGTAATTTAATCTCTGTTCTTTACAGTCTTACAGAATCCGAACTCCGCCGTCTACCGAAAAGAAATGGGAAAAAGCGGCCATTGAATTTGACCCCAAGTCAGATAGTTCAGGTCAAGGAGACCTCTTGGTGAGTGTTTTTTGGATCAAACCTTCAAAACTCTTTAGACTGTAATTTTGGCAAAACCAAAGCTTTTTGGTATTTTTTGGTAGATGTTTGCAAATACATCGACCCCCATAGTCTCAGCCTCCCGTTCCAATAACAGTTTGTTTCATAAGGTAAGATCATACTGTTGTGTCAGGTTTATAACAATTGTCTCACTCTAAAGTTTATGGTATTGTTGTTTTCCAGAGCCATAGTCCTCTTAATATGAAATCACCTAAAAACGTTTTAAAGCTAGCTGCCCTGAAAAGGATGAGAGATGCTGGTTGGACTGCTGTCACAGGCAACGAGAAAAAGAAAAAGACCAATGAAAAAATATTTGCATAAAATGATATTTATGTTGTCAAAATGTGCCACACACGTTAGTTGTTCTAAAATATTTGTATTGGCCATTGTTTACAGTTACAAAAAGAACAGAATCTACAGATGTTGAAACATGAACTACTGCAGTGTTACTATATGCAGCTGTTGCTTAGGTTTGTAATGTGTTAAAGAGAAGTTCTCATATTTATTTAATTTATTATCTGTATTGTCTTGTTTCAGCTTGTCAAGGTGGTTGTTGATTAAAGCACTTTGAGGAAATTAATAAATAGCATTCTGCAATTTCAGTATCGCTGTCGGTGGCATTTTTACAGTTACTATGACGACTTGAAATGATTGCCAGTGAGTTTAACTGTTTTAATGAAGGAACTCCAGGCGGAACTGGGACTCGTCCTGTCCCGCTGGTGGGACGTGATCATAGATTGGATGGCCATCGTAAAGGCCCCCAGAAATGACAAGTGTGTCGGGGTCAGCTGTGGACACATCTGAACAGAGGTTTCATGTTTTAGTCGTTGTGTCTTATTGCAGATTGTGGTTGTGAAAAGCCACTTACTTAAGTCTTCCGTGTTGTTCAGAGGCTGATGCAAGAACTGCAGTTTGTGGCTGCATCTGTGAAGCTTGATTGCAACCACAGCAAGTGCAAAGATCCCCAACATTACACTAAAGGTAATGGTCAAATTCCTCTCAGACAGGCTTAGACGCACACCTGAAGGCAAATAAAATGTAAAGGTTTATGGACTGCATACTGTATGTCTAGGGCAGTAGTGGTAGCAGGAAACAGTAGTTTTAATGGTAGAAGCAGCAGCAGAAGATGTAGCAGCTATATTTGTAGTTGGAGAAGGAGTTGTAGTTGTAGTAGTTGATATGGAGGCTCACCTGGTGTTGAATGTACTGCCTGGATGGTGGTGTTGACAACAGAGGAGTTAGCAGTTGTCGTGGCAGCAGCAGATGTTGTAGTGTGAGAGACACTTGTGTAGGATTCAGTGTGGCGCACAGATGTTTTTGTCTGAGTCGCAGTGGTGACGTCTGTGCTTTGTGTCGTTCTGTTTGTAAAAGCCACCTCTGCGGTCGTGGATTCTGAGGCTGGAAAGTGGCTTGATGTCGTAGTTGATGCTGCAGATGTCCTTGTTGAAGTATTGTTTTCTCCTGCTGCACTGGTTAAAGCCGTATCAGCCATCAGAGTTGTGCTGATGGCCAAATGTTCAGAAGAGTTTGCAGAAGGTGCATTTGTTGAATTTATGACAATTTCTTGGCCTGTCACTGTAGATATGTTTTGCCAATTAATTTGCCCATTTTCTGTTGTTGGTTCAGTAAAGGCAACCGACAGGCAACACGTCAGCATGAGAAACACTGTATCCATGACTTCCTGTGGTAAAAGAGGTATCTTTTTCATTCTTATCGTGGTTACAGTAACCTATGTATTACAAATAGTAAATGTATGTTCATAACTTGTACTGTACTGGTGTATTAAGTAAGTTATTAAAAACATGCTCACCGTGGTTTTGTTCACTTGTCTAGTCGACGTGCCATGTCATTGTTGCCTCTGAATAACCTGGAAAGAGTCTTGGGAGTGCTTTCCCGGCAGTGGCAGGTAAAAAGAGGGCAGGTCGATGCTTTGTAAACTTCCTCTTTTGTATGTTACCAGGGAGACACAGTTATTGCAAAGACCAAAGCTCAATCCTTCTACCGCTCCTGCTCAAAGATAACGTTTATTGCCTACAGTAACATGGAAACTCCCATACCAGAAACTGCCCAGATGTATAATATCAATAATAATTCAACTGAAACTTAGTAAAAAATCTTTAATACCAGTTTTATGGACAGGAAGAAAAATAAGTCATGACACAATTAAACCCGCCATAAAAAGGAAAATCAAATCCATTATATCCCTGTGTTGTGTGTGAAGCAGACGCTGAGATGAGAGAACTAAATAATGGACAGATGTGGCTTTTTGAAAGCTATGAATAAAACTGACTGCTCAAATGGTCAGCAAAGCAAATCTGATTAGTGGAAAGTGGCAAAAAAGAATTCAACAAAACATTACAAATATGTATTTGTTTTATATTACACCAGCATATTTTACAATAAAACAGACATATATTAAAAACTTCCACATCTTAAAAACATATTCATATATTACAATTTGGTGACGGCTTCTGGGTCTTTGCTGTGAATCTCAGGGGAAAATTCAGTGAAGGCATTGTTGTCAATTCCCTGGACGATGATCTTTTCTTTTGTATGCGGTGCCTGTAGAGGATTGGCAAGAAAGCATAATAATACAGTCTATATTAGAGTCATTATATCATTTTAAACGTAATCCTTGATTTACTAAAACATGAATGAAGCACATATTGTCACCTCTGCTGTTCTCCAGCCACCGAAGCAGATGAGGTCTTTCTTCCTTACAAATAGATCGGGGCTGAGCTTTTCTTGCTTGCAGCCTCCTGAATTTTGACATAATTAAAATCATATTATAATATTTTTTTCATTTCATGCTTATGTTTCGAAGTCTTACCTGTGGCAGCGCTGATCAGAAACCCGGACACCATTGTGACGGTTACGGCGAGGACAGAGAGGTAAAGGTAGGATAGAGAGTACCAGTAGTCAGCCAGTGGTGGTCTCACACTGACAGAAAAGATAACACGTTTCACACAGAAAAGATTCACATCGTTTTGAAAAACATCATGTGGTTTACTTACGAAGGCAGTGTGGTCAGTGGAGCTGAAGTGGTCCAAGGTGACTGAGTGGTGCTGCTCATTGTGCTGTTGCATCCCGCGACAGTGAGCGGGAGAGGGTTTGTTTTGTCAGCTGTCGGTGGGTAAATCTGTGCTCCAATTCCTGCCCACAAAGTCACTGCCAGGCCTATGAGCATTCCACTGATACTGCCCTGGAAAATGCACATGAGAGCAAATCATCAGGCCATGGCTGTGGACAGGAAGATACTGCTGAAGGTTCGTGTGACAAAGTAATGTAACGAGACAAAGTAATGTAACGGCATGTCAATGAACATACATGGGTCTCATGCATGTAAACAAGCCACACCGGATTGTAGCTCATTTCCATCCGTCGTCCCTCATGCGCACTCTCAAACACACTCACATTCATCCTGGCCTATTGTACATGTTTTTAGTGGTAGGGGTAACCGGAGTACCTGGAGGAAACCTACACAGACACGGGGAGAACATGCAAACTCCACACAGAAAGGCCCCGTCCAGGTGGGAATCGAACCCGGACCTTCTAGCTGTGAGGCACGAGCACTAACCGCGGCCAACGATATTCGATAAATGTTTTGAATATAGCACTGTAAAACCGTTTCAGCAGCACTTTCCATTTAATTGAAACAAAGTTTGTCAGCCGTTTTCCATCAAATTGTGCTAAATGACTGGGCTAAACTAAGTGTATCTTTTGCACATTTGACTCTATTGCGGCATCTTGTGAAGGATGTTGCATCACCGAATATTGCAATAACGATTGTTTTTGGATATATTGCACAGCCAAAGAGTCAATAGTTTTACGCTGAGGTGGGAAACACCAGAATTTTATTAATGAGTTTGAATTTTAACCTTAAATATGCTGATGTTCGGGCTTGGTTTATGATTAATATTTGTTTTTACTTGGTTGAAACAAAGGTCTAAAGGTTAGTGTCAGGGGAAGAAAAGAGGAAACAATTTCCTCTGTCAGCAAAAGTGTTACACCATGACACGGGCATGGACTTGGAAGGGCATATGATTATTTGATTTTTTTATTTGATTTTATTATCTTATTCCTACCAAAAAGAATAAAATTCAACATATGTAGATTTTGTCAAGAACTCTGAAATTATGACCCCAATTTCCAGAACATTATGTCATGAATACTTACTATTGAATTAGGTGTGCGGAAAAACATCCCCAGTAAGTACAGCCCGAGGAGAGGACCGCTGATCATGCCGAAAATGGACAGCGCAGCCTGAAAGAGCAAGGCTTTGTAAACGTGTAGTTCTCCAGTTCGACCTAATGGGGGCGCCTAAGAGCTGCAAATCTACTCTTCTCAATTTACCTGCAAAACGCTTCCCAATAGCGAAGCAACTCCAGCCATTCCGATACACAGCCCACCAAAGAATACACCTGTAATTATTGTTAGACTGAATGAATGACTCAGTAGAATAATTGCAGTAAAACATATGGCATCATTTCATTTTGTAAGCTTATTTGTTTACAATAAAGCCCATAGCTTTTAGTCAATAAGAGAACCAACAGGTTTTGTATTGTCTGCCGGTGCTTTAGTCACTCAGTGCTGTTTGTGTCAACAGGCCCTTTGAAGCAATTAAATTTTATGAGCAGCAATGCGTGTCCTTGTACGTAACTACATCACAGCATATCAACAAACATGTTGCTTAAGGATTTTCACAGTGTTAACACTAAATCGCTGCATATGTGAAAACAGGAGAAAAACATATCATGTTTATGCTTCTAAGATAAGATAAATGCTTTATGCACCTGCCTACTGGTATCTTCAAAGACTGACAAAGGAAGAGTGTGTGCTTTAATCAGCTCTGATAGCAGCAGTGTCTAGAGTGTGTTCACAACTTACTCAGACCCATGTTCAACCAAGTCACTTGCTTCTCTGTCCGGTTTTTCCACAGAGGAATAATGAAGTCTTCCATTGTGACCGCGACCAAAGCGTTAATGCTGGAGGATACAGTGCTGCAAAACAAAAGGTGCCAAAAAACAGATTTGCATCATTTGCAGAGCTACATTTTGAATGAGATTCAAGCTTATAGCTTTCAGTGCAATTAGCAACTTTAAGGTGCACATATTACTGGTATTTTACATTAATTTAATATATATAGCAAGAATGTAATAACTGCTGTTAATGGGGCCTGAATCCAAAGACTGAAAATCATTAAAACACAGTCACGTTAGTTACTAGTTTAAAACAATAGCAATACAAGCACATATTTTGCTAATGCTTCTCCATATTAGATTTAAAGTCTTCTCAAATTTTGTCTACTTACCTAAAGAAGTACTTATACTTTGATGGTTTTCATTGATCTTTCTAATGTGTTTTTTTTTTTACCTTTCCTTCATGTGAAAGCCCTTACCTAAGAGTTCCACTGTAAGCAGCAGCCACAAACAAGCCAGGGATGCCAGGATAATCGGCCAGAATGTCCATGACCAGATATGGAAGCAGCTATATTTATATACATTTATATAGTTATTTTAATTGCAATTTGTAAATAGAAGGAAACTTTCTGTTTGTGAAAAGGCTGGTGCAGTTACCTGATCAGAAGTACCGACATCACCATTTGCTAGCGGGTCACAATTCTTATAGACGGAGTACATTGTTAGTCCAGATAACATGGCCAGGCTCACAGTTACACACAGTCCAACCATGTTAATATACAGAGCCCTGTTGAGAAATGCCCAGTGTTGAGATATGCCCCAATCCAGAGCCATTATCCCTCTGAACACACAGGCACGGAATGGACACTTACATCTTGGCGTGTCCCAGGGTTCTGCATGAGATGTAGCGCTGCACCTGGGACTGGTTTATTGAGTATATGGAAGCCCACATTACGCTGCCTCCAATTACAATCGTCCAAAAAGTGTGGCGTTTCAGAGGGTCTGGATCAAAGCTTTAACACATTTTTTTTTTTTTAAATGACCGTATTTCACTGTAATTTGTCGCCTGTAGATATGTTTTTTCATGAGTGCCATTCAGTGTACTCACTCAAATGTCTCCAGCCGGCCCCCTTCTTCTGCGTCCTCAAAAATCTTTGTCAGGCCTCCTTGTAGTACTGCTCCTCGGGCTATAACAGCCACAAACCCAACCAGCATGACCACCATCTGCAACACGTCAGTCCAGATGACTGCCTTCAGACCTCCCTAGAGCAACAATCACATAGAAGTGAGTATTTGGTCTTTCCATCAGCACAGTGTGTAGTGTCTCTCATGACTTTAAAACTCTGTATTACCATTTTCTGTGTTCACCCCTGTGTCCTAATAAGAAGAATAAAATATGACCAACCACAGTGCAATAAACAATGCACACTGCTCCTGTGGCGACAAGCACTCCCCATAGATTCAATCCAGTAACTACATAATAAAAATCAAAGTATTAGTTACACAATCACAGTTAGTTGTTAAGACTAAATTGAATTTTGCTTGTCTCAAGAAGAAACAATGTCTTACTTTGATTTAGAGCCAGTGCTGGGGCATAGATGACCAGTCCGGTGTACAGCGCCTTCAAAAGTTGATTACATTAATCAGACAAAACAAACTGTCAACTTTGTATAAAGACATCGAGCAAATGAGATTACAGTCGCATATTAAAAGATAAATATAAGTGTAGCACATCAAGAATGATGATGATACCTTTTCTATAGACCCCAAACAGTAATTTTGAAATATGTAAAATGTTCTTGAAATCACAGACATATTTACCTATTTCAAGATTACTTTTTACAGTGCCTAATTTCAAAATAGATCAAATAAAGGCTGTCAAGTTTTTTTTTACTTACCGTCTGTACAATGTACATTGAAGTCCCGATAATCCGAATGGGTCGATTAAAGCGCATCTCCAAGTACTAAAAAAACACAGATTATAATTCTAGAAGTGGTGTCACTGACCCAGTAGAGTTTGCAAACCGAGCATTTTGCATATTTATACTCTGACCTTTCTGCTTCTTCTAA
Organism: Gobius niger; assembly: GCF_951799975.1. NCBI lineage: Eukaryota > Metazoa > Chordata > Actinopteri > Gobiiformes > Gobiidae > Gobius > Gobius niger. The sequence continues at coordinate 18,721,402 of NC_136871.1, forward strand.
TAAACTCCCACTGCATCAATCATTAGCCATGTTAACATTTAATATAGATTCCACAGTATCTTGTTTTTCTTAGTTATTGTCCACTGCACCTGCTTCATTCACTCCTGTCTAAATGAACTTACCTCATAGGCGCTGGTGATCCCTAGTCTGTAGAAGAGGGGCACAAACAACTCAGCTGTGGCTATCGACATCAAGGCATACGCAAAGACAAACAGCCAAAATGCTGTTCCAAAGCGATATGCCTCAGCAGGTGTACCGATGACTGTGATGCCTGACATGAAGCTGGCAGTAAGAGACATGGCAACTGGCACCGCTGTCATCTGCCGTCCACCCAACAAGAACTCCTCACTGGATGTCGACTTTCGACCGCGAATAGCTTGGAAAAGGCCAATGCCAGATGCCCCCACAATAATGCCAACAAATACCACATAATCCCACACTGAGAACGTAGATACTGGACCTCCAGTCCCCACCATGATTAACAGTGGAGGATAAAAAAAGATATTTCTTGATAGGAAATGTCAAATAGTCAACAATAGCACTTAGTCATGCAAAAGGCTTGTTTTAAAATCACAGATTAAATAAATTCCAAGAATAGGTCCAAGTGGTCTTGCTGGTGCTCCTGGTAATGACAGAATAACCGCAGAAAGCTGAATGCAAGCGTGGCACAAAAAAATCAGTTAATCATTATCATGATTAGAGGCCTGACTTGTGAGAAGAGCTTCTTTGGAGTCGTGTCCATACACTAATTGTACAAAAGAACAGAGGAGAGACTGGCTGTGCGTGTCACAAAGTAGCAGTCAAAGAGGTATGGAGGCACTCCGTAGTTGCAAAAATTAAAAATCCTTTACTATTACATGGACAAAAAGATTAAAAAACGCCGACACGTTTCGACAGCTATGTCTTCATCAGGGCGGTATTTGTGTACTGTAAGTAATTCATTCACAAATACCGCCCTGATGAAGACATAGCGTCTGCGTTTTTTAATCTTTTTGTCCACGTAATAATAAAGGATTTTTCATTTTTGCGGAATGCCTCCATACCTCTTTGACTGCTTTGTGACATGCACAGCCAGTCTCTCCTCTGTTCTCATGCACTATCGGCTCCTTGGAAGAGCACCCGTAAGTTTACTACAACCTGTTACACCTATGGGACCCAAAGCAGCTCTCATTTTCTACTTTCACTAATTGTACAAAACAAAAATTACAATTATGTTGCGCAGCTATAGTTTATCTTCTCTATTGCTTCAAAATGGTTGTGTTTAATTTCTCGAAAACTAGCTGTCCTCCAGAAGTTTACCCTCTTAAATAGACTTGCTCAGAGCAGAACTTTAGGAGTACCTTCTGTCCTTGAGAACAATTTGTGCACTTTTCTTTGATAGTATCACTTAAAATTACACAACGCTCTTGGGTTCAACTTTGCTCTGGGAATTTATTAGCTAAGCTGCAAAAGCATACGACAATCAAACATAGTCATTTTAACGCTACTTTAGAATCGTGTACTACTTTTTGTTTTGACAAATCAGGTTTTTTGCTATAGTAACTGTGATAACCATCTTACTTTTACTGCCCAGAGTAAGGAACTCACGGGCAGCTCTTCTTCACACCTGTCTTTGAATCATTACCTAAAGAGCTTAAAACACACATAGTTGAGGTTAATTTTTAGTCGTATTACGAATAAATGAGTTTTGTTGAAATCCTTGGTGGCGGTCAGTGCCTGTTAGTGCTGCGGTGAGAAGGGGATAGCTGCAGACCGAAAATACCGAAAACAGAAATACCGTGAAGCGAATCCCCCGTGATAGTGCGCCCTCTCCTGGTAAAGACGGATATATGACGGTATTAGGTCTTGGGAAGTAGTAGACTTTAACCGAGTTATTTCATTTTTTGATTTCTTATGAACCATTTTTGAAATCGTAGATGCGTAGTTGTAAATTAGTAAAATCAATGAAAAAAATCCCAATTACATGCTACCCAAAAAATGCAATTGCAGGCTGTAAAGTAAATTAATCATTTATTCATAATGATGTATTAAGGGTATCTTTTACTTTCTGTGGCAAATTATTGCATATTTTAATTTTAAAGAACAAAAAGGACAAAAAAAAACAAAAAAAAACTTTCCATTATTGGCTGCGGTAGGAGGACACCTAGTGGACACATAGTAGCAGCACATGTAAGGTCAAGTCTCGCCAGTTAACTTATTCATTCAGTTCTCCTTATCATGTGCGTCATATCAGGCTGAATTGACTGTTACATTTTCCATGTCATTCTCTTAATGGACCCGTCTTATCCACAAAGCCAAGATTGTGGGCTCATTATAATTAAAACAGGTTTTAATATGTATAGAAAATGTGCTTAAAAGGGTTGTTAAACCTCCATCTGTCCCAGTTTGCTGTTAGACTCTGCAAGAACAGGTGATGAAGACAATGCTTTTAAATTATAGCTCATTGTTTTCATTTTGTGCTTTCTTCCTACAGGTCCTCCAAAGTATTTCAACATGGAAACTGCCATTTCTAGCTGCTTGCTTTTGACTGTTCTGTTCAGTCCAGCTGTACCAATGTGCTTACCATCTGACTTTACCCTGTACGTGGAGAAGCCTGAGTGTGACTTCTGTGTGGCGATCAACACTACTATTTGCATGGGGTTTTGTCGCACAAGGGTATGTATATAACTATGACAAAACTATAATTTAGTTATGTGTCATTTTGTTGTATTCTGGTGTCCAGGACAGCATCGTGAGGAGTGCAGTTGGCCCATTGCTCTATCAGAGAAGCTGTACCTATGACAAAGTGGAGTACCGCACTACCATGCTCCCAGGCTGCAATGCTAACCCGCTGTTTACATATCCTGTGGCCCTGAGCTGCCACTGTAGTACCTGCAGGACAGAGAACAACGAGTGTGCTCACAGGGCCAGCTCACCCGGGTCTAGGTGCACCAAACCTGTGCAGCATATCTACCCATATCCTGCTCGAAGTGATTACTTAAGCCCTTTGTGAGTATGTCCCGTAGCGGTCTACACTGTGTACTGTTTGTACTTGATATGCCCTGTACTGTTCAGGTCACTCTGTCTTTGTTGTAGTGCAAACAGTTTACATTTTATTGTCCTCCTGTAAGTGTCTCCCACACTAACTTTGTGTATCCTGAATGTGGCCTAATTAAAATGAAAGCCTTTAAATACGTCTTTGACTAAGAGCATTGGTTTAATCTTAATCACATCCGCTGTCGTATCGTAGCCGTCGCGTGTTTACAAAATAACAACCACGGGACCGTGACGCTCCAAAGTGTCACCTCTTCTATATTTACATCAGCGGTCATTGAGGAAGGCACGTGGTCAGTGACACACTCAATAAGCTCTAATGCTTTTAATCCCAGACTGTCTCACTTTTGGCTCTGTGATTTTGTCCTAGAACAGATTTGAATGTGTTGCCTGGTACTGTGGAAAACAAATTGTCTCTAATAATAGTCCATATAGCTCTTAATGATCACGTAGATCTGTCCTGTCATCCGTAAATTATATACACCGGTGTGTTACATTACTTAACTTAGGAGTATTTTGAATGCTTTGGCTACTTTTGACACTGCCTCTTCTTTGACTCATACACATGTGTGTCTAAAAACTATGATTCACATACCCACAATTCCTCAGGAGGTCGTGAACTGCTCCTGGCAACTGTGAGTGTAAATGGTCAGCCAACCAGGGGACCCTTCCAGTCCCCAGGGCCCCTAAGAATACATCTCTGTAAAAGGAAACGAAACAGAAACGGAAGAGAAAGATACCTAGCAGTAAAACTTCAGAATATGGACTCACTATTCTGTATTAATGTTACTGTCACTGCGTGTTGTATTCCCTTCTGAGTAGCCTCCAAAAAGCAGTCGCATAACCTGATTATGGCACGATCACACTGGTGAACTGCCTAAATTGTTTGAATTCTTGGCATTGTGGTGTTTTAGAAACTCTAATACCCTGACAGATCACCAAGTACCTGACGTGGAATTTGCTTCCATCAGCAGTCCCAACAGAACCAACCGCCACATAGCGATCACGCTTCCAGACAAATGTACCGTTTGTTTGTGTTCTGTTTATTCATCCGGAAACAATGAGATTTTATGAAGTAGACAGAGGCCACTATTTTGAATGTGCCGTGCGTGAGTAGATATTCCTATAATGCACATATGTGATAAACTGGGAAATACACAGAAGATGATTAAACTTGATTTGCATTTTGCTGATCTTTTATGGACTCTGTTGTCAAAAGCATGTATCAGCCTGCAGAGCTGCTTTTCATAAAGCACAACTATTAAAGTGCCCCACCCAGCAGGCCTATATGTTAAGCTAAGCTCTGCACACACTTTTGTGATGCAGCAGTGGTAAAAACCTGTTCTGAAGAAGGTTCTAGTTTATACTGGAGGTTGCATATAATCTCTTCTGCTCATGTCATTGTAGTTAGATAATCAACACTAGATTGACTTTCTTTTGCACATTATCTTACCATGAGTGCGTGCAAGCAAGTGCATTATCTATATTCACAGAAGTCTGAATATTTCAGAGCTTCTGCAAAAAATAGGCTATTTATCTCTGTAAACAATAGAAGTGAGTCACAGCTTTGCAATGTACAGGCAGTCATACTGATGATGATAGCCAGCTTTCTAGAACAATCCAAACGCTAACGTTCTCTCTACAAAACTTCCAAATGAGGGTCTCAACACAGATGATATAATGCATTTAATCCCATAAAATGACTTGCTTTTCAGATAAAAATGATGCAAGAATAGTGAGTAGGTAGAACAATGGTTATTCACTTTTCTTTCTTTTTTTTTGCTATAGCATTTTCTGATAGGCGCAAGAGAATGATTGACTTATCAAAGCAACCAATAATAGGCAGGGCAGATCCCATTTGGACCAATTAAAATCGCGTATGTAAATGTTCTTTTTGCTCGTGGCTGAAAAGAAATGGAGGTTTGGGGGGGAGGGAGACGAAGGCGTCCCTCCGCCCACTCGCTTAAAACTCAATGGAAATTTCCAGCGCTCTACTCGCAAGTATATCAGCAGCCGTGACGGACACGAAAGCAGAAACAAACGAGAGGAAGCGCCTAAACAATACCACTTTTTGGTGAGTGTCCCCTGCTTTCCCTTTTTGACTCTTGCGTCGCGTGCTTTGTGATCGCGTGTTACGTGTGATACAAGTGTAGCGTAAGTTTTCTCTGATCTTCAGCGTCTGCCGTTATGTGAAAGGGCTTCCGGGCGGAAACTTGTCTGTAGTGCAGTCGGTTTTCCCCCATTTGACCTTGCTTTCCGCTTTTATGGCTGCCTAAATGCGCCTTTACTTTCGCTGTATTTATGTATATAGTATTACTTGCAGTGAACTGATTTAATTTAGGTCCATATGTTAATGTTGAATTATTTGCTAAGGCCCACCGAGACCATTAATTCTAAAGCATATGCAAATTATTAGGCTTTGGTGCAAAAGTTAGTTTGGTACATCTCAGAATCGCTATAAATGCAGGTTTGTGTTTTAACATACTCTTAAAATGAATGGAGGCGGACCATGACTATATATGGTGTTCCGGTATGTGAAGAAGAGCACGCCCCTCGGTTGCACTATGGTCCCATGACCCTGCTGTATAGATAAGCCAGGGGCGGCCGTCTGTAGGATGAGCGCAAGCGCAACAAGTAGGAGGACCTAGTCGGAAACTGAACATCACTTCTTGGGAACTAAGTATCTTTTATCTCTTTTCAGCACACTTGATTCAGCGAACGACAAGAAACCTTTCTTTTTTTGTACAACTCCCCATCTTCCTAATACTCATCATGTCTCAACAGCAAATTAGGTAAGCATTTTCAATACACTGCTTGAGTTGTATCACAGACAAATTTGCTCCTGTTATTTGATAATGTGACTAAAATGTTCCCCTCTCTCCAGTCTTCCAGCTAAACTCATCAATGGCGGCATTGCTGGCATTGTTGGCGTCACTTGTGTCTTTCCCATTGACTTGGCAAAGACCAGATTACAAAATCAGAGGGCTGGCCAGCAGGTCTATAAGAGCATGTAAGTGAGATTACTAACGTCTTTGTATGAACGGGCTTTGTCCTAGTTTTGTATGGGGCACACTACATCTACTGTGACTCACTGCTCTATCATGTAAATCCCACAGTGACACAGGCATGCACTGTGATGATTGTAAAGATAAACTAAATTCCCGTCCAGTGATTCTCCACTGGGATGGTAGTCCATGAACCGTCTGCGATATTTGAAAGTTGTTCATTTGTTTTGTTTTTCTTTTCACAGGATGGATTGCCTTGTGAAAACTGTTCGGTCTGAGGGGTACTTTGGAATGTACAGAGGTAAGACTTGGTACACATGTGAACTGTTTCAACACTAGATGCCCGCAACACATCGAATAAACTATAGAGGTGTCAGTATTCAGGATAACTATGATAAAAGCTTAAAGCTAGCGTTCACAGCACAACTATATGCATGAATATCCTATTTTTTACAAACAGTCGGTCAAAAAGCCTAGAATACCAAGTAATATGTTGTGTTAATGTTGATTTCTAACCACTTCAGTTACTGATTATATGTACTTGCTCATCATTTTGACTTCTTGTGGAAGTGGTTTAGTGTAAGGTGATAAAGTATAGGCCTCTGCTTTTGTAAGGAAAGCTGTTGTTTGCATCTGTGTTTTTCATATTACAGACGTGGTTCCCCCTGGAATATTGAAGGCTAGCCGATATGGCGCAGCCACGCTGGAGGCAAATCATTAAATGGTTCTTACAATATTGCTCTACTTAAAACTCTAGGAACACGTTTATGTTTTGCCATCTTCTGTCCTTCTGTCCATATTGTCCTTCCACTGTCTCCTCATATCCCTTTTTTAAGGACTGTGCATTGTGTCATGGCAGACTCTGGGTAAACTAAAAACAATACAAAATGGCATGGCTGTGCCACAGATTTACCCAAGTCTGTATGCGCAAGGCGGTCCAAGATCTGTCCTGTCTATTCAGTAACACTTGTCATTTTCTTAACACGCTCACAATCTTGTAGTTTCTGCTTCTGTATTCCACCAAATGGTTTCTTGTCTGTTTTCAACACTTTTTCACTGTTTCACATTTTCTTCTTAACCATGTTAATGTAACCCCTTCATTTTTTTATTTTTACTGATCATAGCTTCTTAATGAACTTGTCTTTTACTTATTTGTTGTTACTGTAACGTAAACTGTTGACTGATTTTGTAATAGTGTATTTGTGTAATGGGATAATGACAATGTACTTTAAATGTGTTTAGAAATTAGCATTTTGTAACGGTGAGTTTGTTTCTCCTCAGGCGCTGCTGTCAACCTTACTCTGGTCACTCCCGAGAAGGCCATCAAACTGGCTGCCAATGACTTCTTCCGTCATCACCTTGCCAAGGATGGGTAAGCTAACATTTTAATTGCACTTTGTACTTCCCTCCCCCCGTTTTGTTTTATCAAAGTATTTATTTCTTCTCCTGTTAACAGGAAGGGACTGACTGTGTTCAAAGAGATGATGGCAGGCTGTGGAGCTGGCATGTGCCAGGTTGTTATTACCACTCCAATGGAGATGCTGAAGATTCAGCTGCAGGATGCAGGCAGAGTTGGTTAGTAATAAACCTGTTGAATATGTTATGAATATAGGTATGCTTGCTTTTGGTTTTTATTTACAAATTCTGTATGACTTTCCATAGCTGCCCAACAACAAAAGCCTGTCATGATGTCTCCATCAAAGCTTGTCACTACAAACACTCTTTTGAGTCGTTCCTTCAACTCTGGCGCGGTGGTGACTGCCCCGCGGGCAGTGTCTGCCACACAGATTGCCAAGGAACTGTTGCGAACACAAGGCATCCAAGGACTCTACAAAGGACTGGGGGCAACGATCATGAGGTAACTTTGCCTCTTACTGTCTTGAAATGTATACAAAATGTGGAGTTTAATCACTCTTGTTCTTGTCACTATTTTCCCCTTCAGGGATGTCCCGTTCTCCATTGTGTATTTCCCCCTCTTTGCCAACTTGAACCGGCTGGGTAAGCCGAGTGCAGACAAGTCTTCACCATTTTACTGGGCCTTCCTGTCGGGCTGTGGAGCTGGCTCGTGTGCTGCTGTGGCTGTTAATCCTTGTGATGGTGAGGATTATTCTCTGTGTAACTGTTTTTATATTTCTGCATTTGAGAGCTAATTTTCAGTTTTATTTTTTGTCCCTAGTGGTGAAGACGAGGCTGCAATCTCTGAACAAAGGGTCCAATGAAGAGGCCTATAATGGGGTTGTGGACTGTATCAGGTGAGCTGCCGACAGATTCAACTTGGGTTTTACTTTTAAGTAGCGCCAAAGCATTAACACATTTGATCCTTGTTCCTTCCAGTAAAATCATGCGTAAAGAGGGACCCACTGCCTTCCTGAAAGGAGCCGGCTGTCGTGCACTGGTCATTGCTCCCCTGTTTGGAATTGCACAAGTGATGTACTTTGTGGGCGTGGGAGAATATATCCTTGACAACTCTCCTTTGAGATTCCTTAAATGAAGATTATCCTAAACTGACTGGCTATGCACGGGAACATCCAGTGAAGACTGTACACCTGGCAGCTATGTACCATGGGTTTACATGCTTGTATGGCCCTGTCTGAGTATTTGGAAAGGCCTCAGGATTGTAATGCCTGAGTTTGTCTTCAGGTCTCATCTGTGTTGCACTGAACACTTTTGTGACTTATTCAGCAGGGCAATTCCAGAGTTTGCACTGTACATCTAGCCTTACTGGTTTAAGGGCTTTTAGTGTTATGCTAATGTCCCTTAACAGCCCAGTTTTGTTTTCCCTCTATGAGGGAGCTGGTTTCAGTATCACAACAAGACTGTACACGAATCGAAATGATGTTACATTTCTGTGTTGAATTAATGAATGCAGTGGCTTGCAGTTCTTGATTGCAGTCTTTTATCAACAGACCTTTTGTTGAGACAAATTCATTATTTATTCACAAAGGGATTTTTCTTAATGTTACACCATTTCACAAGTTACTGTGAGTTTGACTGATGATATACCTTCCATATGTTGGGGCCATTCGATTTAGTGTGTCCGTGTCTATTCTCTTTTTGTAGTGCTGTATTTAATTAGTAACTTAAACTTGATACAAAACAAACATTTGTCTTTTACCTCATATATTTTACATGCACAACCCTTGTTTGACTTCTTGTTTATGCCTTAAGAGAAAAGATTTTGAAAAATTGTGCTCTTGGCCAAAAAATGCAAGACTGTTACATAAGTCTGTGGAAACTTGTTTTGTACAGTATATATTTAAACTTTTGTACACTCTGTAAATGATTAAATATACATTTCAATCTTATCAGGCTTTAATTCATAATTTATAAGTTGGTTTATTTATTTTTGCCATATTTAGGTCTCGATATGTGTAAGAGGTGATATGACCAGGGCTTGCTGCCCCTCATGTTTTACCCCTCCTCTGATGTGTGTTTATAACTTGTCTTTGCCGCTCATGGTAGATAAACCCTGTAGCAGTATTAGACTGCATAAAGGAAGATTCAAATAACACACATTTTGGGCCACATTTTCTTCTCAAATGTGAGTCCCAAGTGCAGCTGCTGAACTTTCGCTTAAAACACACCAGTTAAAGAACAAAAAAATCTGCAAGTTTTGACTTCAAGCACCATATTTTAATAATAGTTAAAAGTTTAACAACGGCATTATACTAAATATCGTACATCAAACCAAGAAAATGAACAGCACATTCAAACAACGCTGTAAGTGTTTCAGTACCGGATGAACAGGAGTATTTATCAGATTTATCATATCCTAACCTTTAAGTCCACAATATCTACACTCTATTGTGCTTTGAAAGAACAATATGTACAAGTGATGAACAAGAACTACTGAATAAATATTCAAATTGCATGGAAAGGACAAAAGTGCAGTAGCTGGAGGCATATCCATGTGAATTTACAGGCACAAAGAGTTGGTTCTGCAAAGGGAGGCTAGTCCTCAAAATATTACAGTACTCACACTAATCTGGTTGGCAACATGTGTATATTGTATTCAGAAGTAGAAGGTAAGGGCAGATAACAAATGTGCATCCACTGGAACATTGTATGTACAAGTTTGAACATTCACCACATTCAAAAAGGCTTGAAGTGTTACTTGAGTGACTTGTAGCTGCTGAGAGGCACCAGTTTTGACAACGGGATGCTAAAAACCTGGGAATGTGTCGGGAGTAGTGGAAGAAACTAGCCTTGCTTTATGTAAAAGAACTACAACGGTATCATAGTTTTGTGCTGGTGCAGATCAATATGTGGCTATGATCCCATGTATATTGCATCAAATTTGGTCCAGAGAAAAGCACTTTTCATTTTTGATCAGTGAAATGTAATCAAACCGTTCTTTCGCAGCCTTTTGGTTTTGAAGGGCTATATAACCTCCCTGCTGTTCCTTATGGCGCAACACAGAACCATACTGAAGATCATGCCAATTATCTGCAATGAGAAAAGAAAGTCAAGTGCATTTACATACAGACAGAAGGAAAATGAGCCAAAACAATTAACCTAACCCCTACCTGAACCAAGCACATTTTCATCAGTTTGGCTTTACCCAAATCTAAAAGCTTCTTGAAAAATGCCCCCAAAAAAAAGAGCAACAGAAAAGTGATGGAAAAGTGACCAAAAAAGAGCAACAGAAAAGTAAAGAAAAGTGATGAAAAAGTGACAAAAAAGCAAAAAAAGGGCAAAAAAAAAAGGGCAACGGAAAAGTGATGAAAAAGTGCCAAAAAAGCCAAAAAAGAGAAACATAAAAGTGCCAAAAAAGCCAAAAAAGAGCAACAGAAGAACGTTGATAAAGTGATGAAAAAGTGCCAAAAAAGACAAAAAAGACAAACATAAAAGTGCCAAAAAAGCCAAAAAAGAGCAACAGAAGAATGTTGATAAAGTGATGAAAAAGTGACAACAAAGCAATAACAATGTGACAATAAACCCAACAAAAAAGCGACAACACCGCAGCAACAACACGAGGAAAAGGATCCATTTAGGTGAGTGTTGTACGTCTTAGCCTTCAAATGTGGCGTTACAATGGCCTATAGGCTGTGACCTTATGGATTTGGGTAAAGCTAAATGGGAGAAAATGCAGTTGGTCAAGCCAGGGGTTAAGAGGATATACAACTTCTCACCATCACTCCAGCTATACCAATCCCAATGTAGCCAATAATATGCAGCTTTGTATTGAAGAAGTCAGTAATAGCAGAGAGACAATCCTATAAAAACACACACAGCTGAATCAGTGGAGTTAGAAGCACATACTTTTCTCATCTATCACTACTACATTCAACAGTGCGTCACATGCAATTATCATTTCTATTTTTACAGTAGAGGGCAATGATGCAACAAAACACAATATTGCCATCTAGTGTCTGTCGCCTGTAACTACTGAGAATGTACCTTTTTGTTCGCCTCCTCTTCAGGACAGAGAGTGGGGTCTGCGGTGGAACCTCCACAGCAGTCCAGCTGGAAAAGAACAAATGTTTTCAGTTTGCGATTCCACGTTAGCATTAGAGCAACACGATATCAAAAGTGAAATACAAAAACTAACGCACAGTTTTGTGGTACATTTTGGCGATTGCGGTGCCGTTCACGTTGGTGTTGTCGGTGATGGAGCTGCTGTAAAACTTCTGCACTTCCTCCACAATCTGTAATAATTCAAAAACTCACAAATAACCATCCGTGTGAAGGACACTTACAAGAATAGAGATTGAATACTTACTTGCTCCTTGTTGATGAAGCCAAACACACCAGCTGCAATCTCAGCTCCAAAGATAATAAGGAGGCACGCAAAAAACTGGAAGAAAGAAACACCTCTTCAACAAAATAGGCCAAGATATTGTGATTGTAACTACAAGAAGACAGTGAAGAGACACAACAACTTTATCTGTAACAACTACAAGTGTCAGTGTAGTACTCATTGTAGTAGTAAGAAATGTTGTGATCATTCAATTCACTTCCACATAATTGTAGCACTGTATATATGACACTTCTTTGTGACTCGATAGAAGCTCTGATGACTTTGACGAAATAGAGGTGCGGTTTATTTAAAATATAGGGCCTGCATGTGCCTCAGTGTGGCATAGTGGCGGTCTCTTACCAAATTATCCTCTTGAGTTAACAGAATAAACAAACATACATTACAGGGGGATGATACATTTGAAAGCAACAGGATGAAAATGATAAAGTGATAAAAAGATGATAAAGTGTGATAACGAGTTTCTAATTCAGTGCAATGCAATACATTTGAGTCGAGCAGCGTGGAGTGGCCTCGATCAAGGCTTGATCATCACCATGAGTGTGGAGTGAACAACAATGGGCAGAGGCGAGAGGAACGGCTGTGAGTCACAGTGTTGGATCTGGCTCGTCTGGACCAGAGTTTGGTACCGCTTCTTTATCACAATCAGAATAGGTTTTAATGCCATGGTTTGAGAACAGGTTCACAAACTAGGAATTTTTCTCAGTGCAAATGTGCAACATTAAACACATATCACAGAATTAGATAAAAGTAAGCTAAAAAACGTTCAACTACAAGGCTATGGGGCATGCATTAAGAATATTAAATAAATAAGATAAAATGAAAAGTGACATGTGGTAAGACAACAACAATTTGACATTGAACAACAGCGGGATTGTATTTTCAGATGTGTAGGTGATAAAGTGATATAAGGTGATATAAAGTGATAAAGTGATAGTGATAAAGTGATAAAGTGATAAAGTGATAAAGTGATAAAGTGATAGTGATAAAGTGATAAAGTGATAAAGTGATAAAGTGATAAAGTGATAAAGTGATAGCAGAGGATCTAAGTGTGGACACACCACACAGTGCAAGTGCAGATTACATCTATGAGTCTGAAACTAAGCTATAGATACTTGTTTCTTGTAGATCTAACCATATAGAACCTATAGTTCTACTTAAAATATTTCCATGACACTGACGCTGTTGCGTTTGTGTCAGACAAAGAAAGCGGGACCGAGCAGTTGACCTCATGCAGGAATTACATACCGATGCGAGAAGGCACTGCGACTCCCGCACAGCTCCAAAACAACCAAAGAATCCAACAACCATCATGAGGCCTCCAGCGCCCAGAAGAATGTACACCGCTGCGGAGAGAGACATGGCATTACTGTGCATCAGTGGCTCAAATACGAGTAGAACGTTTTGAAGAAACTGTACTTGAAAGAACAGTTTTTGAGTACTTTGAGTATTTGAGTATATGGGTGGATATTTTTTAAATATTGTTTGTAGAGAAATAATTGGTAACTCTGTCCACTCTAACAAAATCTTTAAGTGAGAAAAGCTTCATGTACACATTAGGGACATAATTTATGTTTTTTTTTAATATATAATAAAGTCCACAAGAGGTCAGTGTTACTCCATGTTTTAGAATAAATAGTTGTTCCATGTGTTATTTATTTGATCTGATTTTAAGTTGTTTTATTTCATATCATTTTCACATTTTGTGTTTTATCAGTTGTATCGCCTCAACTCAAAAACATTGAATTGAACATTATATTTCGAGCCATATAAACAAAACTATACAAACAGTGTTCAAGAACAAATACAGAGACAAGTGTACATCCCATATCTGTCCAAGATCTTCACCTTTACATACAACGGACTTCCTTTGCCCCAATAATTGGCCAACAAAATAAAATAAATAACATTTTAGCTCAAAAAGGAGTGGGAAGAAGACAAACTAATTTATTTCCACCCCCATTCATATACTCTAAATAACTGAAATTAATATTATAAATAAGCTTCTCATTCTCAAATAGTTTGTTGTTACTCAGTAATTAAAATACCTGCTGCTCATACTAGTAATCATTCGGATTACTGCTTTTAACTTCTAACTGAGTAAATACGTTTTCAAGACTTCAACACCTCACCAGGAGATGGCAGCACAGTCCCTGCACATCATTGCTCTGTGGGAGTTGTATTTATAAAGGCCTGTTGTTATATAGTGAGTAGGAAGGAGGCGATAATGCTGCTCCCACTGCTCAATGTAATACTTCCCACTCCTTCAGGCCAAAATCTGCAACATTTGGGTCATTGGAAATTCAGCTGGTGAACAAACACACACGTTCCTTTTACAAGTGAGAAATAATTGTATAATTTATAGTCAGTGTCACACAGTATGATCTGCCACGTAAAGCAGATTGCCTTTTTTTACCTAAAATCTATTTTGCGCACGATGAATCATTTCAACCCAAATAATATAATGTGAAATTACTATGAACTAAATTGATGTCAACGTGGTGCACCGTCATGTTAATGTAAAATAAGTGAACCTGCAAACATAAAGTATTCAAACTGTGGCTCTCACAAATTGGCAGCCTGAAGTTTATGCCGATGTTGGAGCTTTAAGGTCTAAAAAGTCAAATCTAAATTTAGTGGCAAAAGAAAAAGACACAACCAACCAATAACAGCCTTGTTTCTATCATTCAAATGCAAAACAATGTCAGGTTTTTCCATCTGCTCCTTTTTTTGTTTGTTATTCCCCGGTCTGTGCAAATTATTTTTACGTTGCTGCAGGACACAACAAAACTGTTTGTCAGAAGCCAAATCTAATTCTCTCTTTCTGCACCCTGCACCCTCCTCTATTGTCCCAGCTATGATGTCGTCACCTCCTGACTACGGGCCTCCTGTAACCAAACACCAACCTGCCGCGCACACCACCCACCCCAGTGCTCTGCTCTGGGCCTCATCAGCCCCATCGGCAGCAACCTCCACGGCAATTTAATTAATCCACATGGGGGAGGACACAAGCTGTTGTTTTGTTGCTTCTGCAGAGGAGTTAAGGAAGGAGATGTTGTCTGGAGAAGTGACGAAAGACAGGGATTTGAAGGTAGCCACGGCACAGAGAAACAAGGCTGCTTCTATTGTATACACAAAGTCCTTTAACAGGAATTATCCTCACCCATAATGTTTTCCATCACGTTAAATATGCCACTCCAGGCCTCAATGATGCCACGCAGTAACTGGCACTGTCCTTGTATTAGCTTAGTTGTTTGTCTTCTGAGTAAATGTTGATGCTCTTGGCAGTAAAATGAATTGCGTTTTGCACTTGTGTGTATTATTCATTGATCCAAATAGTTTTTAAAATGAAGCCATATTGCTCTTTCATGTCTTCTTAAAGCTGACAGTGGGGATCAGAAAATGTTTGACAAGTTCGGTGTTAAGTTTGGTGCTAGAAACAACATTTGCATTTCAAATTATGCTAACGCCTTAATCAGATTATCACAGCTAGTTTGTTGTTTGCATATTCAAATGCATATTTAATGTGTCCCACCGTCGTCCTTTCTTTTCTACAATTATAGTGTTGCATCAGTAACTCTACGTAAGCGATAAAATGACTAAAACCGTGAAACTTTACAGATCTACTGGTGCCACCTGCCACACCCCGATCTGCTCCCCATGTCCCGGGAGAGGCAGTCCCTACCAAAACCCTGATGAAGAAGAATAGGCTTCATTCTGATCCCCTTCGCCCACAGCCAGAGAGAGTGAGAGAGGACAAGGAGGGGGGGGGGGGGGGGGGGGGGGGGGGCATTGATACTTCACGCTGAACACTGTTGTCCACTGTACGTTTCAATGGCCAGTTGTGTTTTTATGTGAGTTTAGGAAATAAAGCCTCCATCCAACAGCATTCAAAAGCCATCCGAGGACATAATGCTGCAGTTTATCAAGAGACAAATGTGCAATTTGTCACCGTCAAGTCACTGTCTGTGAGGGATTGATCAATCTGATAAAATACTCTCATGTGAACCAGTTTGCAACGTAATCTGCACTGATTTAAAATGATACGGCATCATTAGGAAGTTACAGCAGGGCGCTTGTGTAAAAGGGACCTAGCCCTAGTCTCTAAAACCAGACAACAGAACAATAATGTGTGGAAGAGCTGCAAATTTACAATTATCTCCAATGTCAAGAAATGTGTGAAAAATGGGGAATCATTTGGAGGAAAATGGGGAGAAATTGTAGCAAAAAATGAGGAGAAAGAGTATAAAAAAAATAGGAAAAATATGAGTAATAAAAAATGAGCAAAAATCACGGGAAAACATTTGGGAAAACGAGACAAAGGAAACAATGGACCAAAAGCATCGAAACATGGTTCTAAAGATAAGACCTTTTCGGTTCCTGCTTTTGATACCAGTAGAACAGGGATGTCCAAACTTTTTTCATGGGGGGCCACATATTGGAGCGTACACGGGGTAAGGGCCATGGGTCGGTGGTTAGTTCCACGAAACCTCTGAGTAGCAAAGGTTTAAATTATGCCTCATGCCTTTATTTATGCTTAAAACCTTAATGCCAGCTCTGTCTCACAATAAAATGCTAGTTGTTAGGTTAGAATTTAAATAAAAAGGACCATCTCTGATGCTGTGAACCGATTCAGCAAGCAGCCCGAGTGCCACCAAAAATTGGTCTGAGGGCCACATTTGGCCCACGGGCCGCACTTTGGACACCCCTGCAGTAGAACCTCATTGTTTTTTTTCCATACCATACTGGTATCGTTTAACGGTACCTGGCCCTACCAAGCCTCCTGATTGTTTTTTGATTGTGACACATTAGACACTATTTTTTACAATTATACTGAAGATTTTGCTGGAAATTTGACCAAGTTTTCATTAGTTTGACCCTTTTTCTGATGCTTACTGTTTCACTTCCTTATTGGACACTGACAGGA